>NC_138101.1:181505415-182230415 GCF_964146895.1 Miniopterus schreibersii
TATGAAACTATCTCAATGTATTGCCATTAAAATATTTTGGGGTTTTTTCTGAGGTTTTTAGGGGAAAAACAAAGTCCTAGATTTTTTTTTCCTTTAAGTTTAATCATACATCTCATTCCCCAGGCAGGGTTCTGAAGGAGTCTGGGTGGTCCAAAGACTCCTCTCCTCCTTCAAAGGGGGAGGTTTGTCACCACGGGGGGATGTGCTCTAAGTTAGGCAGACTTTACTCAAGGAGGAGGCTTTGCGAGGTTTAGAGACAGTGTCTGCACCAGTGGAGTAGTGTGAGGCTGCCCCTAGGCTAGAGGCTCAGTGAGGGGAGAGGCCTTGACTATCCACCACTAACACACAGTAGTTGTGCAATAGGGGATGAATGAATGAATGAATGAATGAATGAATGAATGAATGAGAAAGACTATCAATGGATATGGAAGTGTAAGTTGTGCAATGTCTCTTAACTAGAAAAAAGAAGCCTAATTTTCCCATTCAGTCTCAGGTGGGACCTAAAAATCGCATTTTCAGGTGCTTCTTAAGGAATCTGAGCCCACTTCACGGCAGTAAGAGGTATTAGAGCCAACACTGGACTCCATCAGGACACTCTAGCACCCTCAAGAGCAACATCAGAGTCCCAGGGATTTGCAAAAGCAAAATTTATGAAAACAGATGCTGAAATTATGCCCATCAAATCAAGACTACAAACTGTTTTTGTGTGCGCACTGATAAAACCTCAGCCTTGGGAGGCCGTGTAAGTTTCCTAGGGCTACTGTAATCAAGCACCTCAGATTTGGTGCCTTAAAACAACAGAAATTTATTGTCTCATAGTTCTGGAGGCTAGAAGTCCAAAAATAAGGGTCAGCCGAGCCATGCTCCCTCCAAAACCTGTAAGAGAATCCTTCCTTGCCTCTTCCTGGCTTCTGGTTGTTTGCTGGCAAGCCCTGGTACTCCTTGGCTTATAGCTGCATATCTCCAATCTCTGCCTTCATAGTTTTCTCCCTGTGTGTCTGTCTTCATATGACTGTCTTCTCACCAGTCATATTGGATTAGGGGTCCTTCCTACTCCAGTATGACCTCATTTTAACTAATCACATCTGCAAAGACCTATTTCTAAATAAGGTCAGATTCTAAGGTACTGGGGTTAAGATTTCAACATAGTTTTTTGAGGGAAACACAATCCAATTCATAACAGAGCCATTTTTGGAACATGTTACAATGAACACAGGATTCACTGATCCAGCTGACCCAGAAAATCAAATTGAAAGTCAATATGAAGCATCAGGCTCCAATGGACCAAATTTCCCACTGTATACGCCAGGCCTGCTGGTTTATAGAACTCTAGCCCAAGGGTCATGCAAACTGTGAGTAGCTCATTTGTGAGAGACAGTGTTTCCTTAACCTTTCTTCCTGAGCAGAAACTACCATCATAAAGCTGTATCACTAGGGCAAAAAAGTTATTTCTCATCAATCTCTGGCCTTTCTTGGTAAAAGAGAGTTTGAGGTCAGGACTGGCAATGCCACTGATGCTAGATCAAGGCTTCCTTTCTTATTTATATCATGGCACAGAGTAAAAAGGTAACATTTACTAAGCACTGGGGAAAAGGCACAGAGCTCCTCTAGCCACCTCAGGCCCTGCTCAGCTTTCTGAATGCTAAAGAGATCCCATCTCAGGCCACAGGACACCCACCTACCTGTGGACCCTGGGAGGGAAGCCTAGGGCTAGATGATTGTCCAGATAACCTAGAGGTAGGACCCTGACTACCACCCCTCTTCCCACTTCAGTGGATCTTCATTTGGTGACAATTTTTTCTTCATATGTACGTACATCTGACACATCTGTATAAAAGGAAAGAACTGGCTTAAATTCTATCATCTCCATGAAGAATGACCACAGTTCTAATTCCTTAGGGGAGGAAATTGTTCACAAGTAGAATAGATCTAAGGTGTCTAACATTACAAAGCAGTCCAGTGCCTAGTCCAGCATCAGAACTAGAATCTGTGACTACAGTTTTCTTCTCTGGTTCAGAGTCCTTCCTTATGGAAGATGAAAGTCTCAGCACAGGGAAAGATGACTGATTTGTGAGCCAGGGCTGGGCGGAGTCTCCCTTGGATCACCTGAAGACATTTAGCTGGCTTCACTAAGCTGCAATTTCCTGAAATGGCAGCATCTCCTCAAAGGCATGATTCTTTTGAAGTGCCTCCTCCTTCAGGCAGCCCTCCTTGACCATCTAGCCTGAATTTGGTAACCCTTCCCTGAGCTCTGGCACCTACTTTCATCATAGCATCTATTGTGTTACAAAGTAACTTACACCTGTCTTTTTTCTTTCTTTCCAATTTTAAAGCACTTACTGTTTATTAACTGACCAGATTACAAAAATAACCATGGTAGATACCTTAGTTCATTCTCCTAATAAGCCTATTGATCTGGTTTTCTCTGTTACCAGCATCTCTACCTTCTACAAAACGGGTAGTCTTTTTCTTCATTCCACCTCCTGGAGGAAGATCATTTGAAGTGCCACAGGAAATTCTTTGCTTCTTTGACACACTTTCCAAAAGTATAGATCTCATCTGGTTAAGTTTTCTAGGATTTAGATTTAATACAAGTGGAAGAATAGTGCCAGAAAGAAAGATAATTTAAATCTGACATATCTTTACATATGAGTCCCTTACTTTATCCTTTTGGAACAAAACCTCCCTGAATGATTAATCAGTAAGGGCCACATTATAAATTTCTACAATGAGATAATCACCTTCCCTAGGGCAAAGCAGCTAAAATCTGTCTGTCCAAAGTCTACTTTCAAGTAAGTCAGTTCACACAATATGCAGAGGGACAGCTTGGTCACTCTTCCAAGAGAGATTTTAAAGCTGAGCTGCGATTATCTTCTGTTATCCAATAGATGGAAATAATATCCATTCATCATCCAGGAAGCCACTGTGTGGGGAAACCTGCAAAAGACCATGAGCGACATAAGCTCTTGGCTGTCATAACTCTACACTATTCCGAGGTGTAGATCCAAAAATGGCTTGGTTTCTGCTGCTGATTTGCTCCTAGAAATGCCAGGCCATCCCTGTCAGAACAACATGACCAGACTTGAAGACCAAACAATGGCATGGACGTCTTGGTCCATCCCACTCAATGTCAGGATGCTTTTAATGGAAAAACTGAATTAATAACGCATATGTAAATTTCACTTAATATTGAGCCCTTAAAAGATGCCTCAAAAGTGATCTTGTTGATCCACTTGAAAAGAAGCAGCTATAAAATGGTATGTATAATATGATGGCCCTTTTGGTAAAGTGTTTATATATGTTTTTAAGAATATAGAAAATAGATACATTAAAGTGTTTTCTCCAGATAATAAACTACAAGTTTTCTACTTTATACTTTTTTAAAATTGTAATGAATATATTCAACTTCCATAATAAAAAATAAATAAATTGGGTCAATTCCACTTTGGAAAAAAAAAATTAGATTTTACCTTGAACTCAAATGCATGTTCAGAATTTTTAAACTATGCAGCCAAGAGTACATATTCGAATCTGCTACTCTGCAAGAAAACTTAAAAATAATCAGCTTTTAATGGTGGACAAACAAGCAGGCCAAATGTCTGCAGCTCAAGCAGGCCAGGCCCAGCCCTAAATACCAGGTCACAGGGTAGTTTGCCAGGGCTGCGGGCTCATGATGCTTCTGCCCCCTGCTGGAAAGCTTGGGAAAGTACAGGCCCTGGCCCAAGAAATTTCTCCAGCATGACCCTGGAAGATGAGTGCTTATGAACCCAGTGACACTTGGAAAAACTAGCCTTATTGCTCAAAGTTTCTGGAAGGTCTTGCCACAGAGAAACTAGTCATGTAACGAACCTTTAATGCTCCCTACCCCCCTTTAACACATATATTTATTTTTTAAATGTCCCAGACTTCATTCTAAGCATTTACATATGTGTAGAATATACAGACAAAAACATAGATTTCTTTTTTTGTGCCACCCCACATTTTATAGCATATATTATATTGTATTATACTTTTTTTCTTCAACTTGCTTTTTTCACCTATCAATATATCTTGGTAGGGTCAGGACTAGGGTGAGGCGGGTGAGACCTGCACCACCCTGAGAATGGCCTCCTTATAGTTTTGCGCCCTTTGACAGTACACACAAGTTAACTTCTTCTTTTGACCCTGAATAGTATTCTATGGCATCAATAGGCCACGATGAACCATTTCCCTCTGGATGAACCTTTAGGTCATTTCCAACTTTTAGCTATTACTAAAATGTTGCGCTGAAATCTTATAGATGCCTCTTTGTGCATGTAGTCAAAGTTATAGTTTTTTACTTTATGGTTTGTGTGTTTTTACCTTATTTAAAAAGCCTTCCCTAAACTAAGGTTATAATAGTGTCTTCCTGTGTTTTCCTTCTTTTTCATTTCGGGCTTCAGGTGCAGAGTTGAGTAAATCATACTCCCTGACTCCTCAGTTCATACGCCACACAGTTGTCATTGGTCCATATAAGACACTTTTTAAAGAATTCCCTTTTATCCCCATTTCCCACTCCGATTCCCCCTGCCCACCAGACAGCCAATCTGGTGCATTTGACAGGTATAATAATATTTGTATGTTTTCTTATAAAACATGTAGTATATGTATGGAATATTCATGTAAATGATACTGCATCATAGACCTTATTCTATTTCTTACTGTTTTCACTCAACGCTGTTTTATAAGCTATGCACATGGCTGTGGCACACGCAATTTCTTGCTCTTAACTGCTTTACTCACCCCTTCCCCTAGTAGTGAGCCCCCGAAGCTTTCAACTCCCATTACCACAAATAGCCCTGCAATGAGCAGCCTCCTGTGTGGTCCCTCCTGTGTGAGAAGTTCTCCAGGGTTTATTTCCAGGTTGCTTCCATTTTCTTCTAATATTTTTTGGTTTGTTTTTTCTTCTATTCATATGCCCATTCACATTGGATTAGTCTATCTGAGCACATTTAGCTTGTGCTACAATCTCGACTCTGTTAGTTCTTATAATTTTCTTTTGGTGAAAAATAAATAAATAAATAAATAAATAAATAAATACATTCCTAATTTCCATTTGACCATATTTCTTCAACTTTGTTTGAGCAAGAAGTCAGGAAGGGGTGGGGTTTTTGTTATTTTTTGTTTGGATCTCAGCTCTCATATTTATGCTACATGATAATATAATTTAGTTTGGGTCCTTCCTAAAGCAGAACTGAGACGAGGACTTTGGTGACAGTACTTTATTTGGGAAGCTATCCAAGGACTACAATGAGGAGGAGGGGAGAGTGAAACAGGGAAGAAAGGAAAGCCAATGAAAGATGCATTACTGAGCTGGTTTTCACTGTGGACAACTGGCACAATCTCCCTGGAGACCTTTGAAAAGCCATATAAAAATCATCTAGAACTGTCCCTCTGAAGGATGGGAGGTTGAGACATTTATCTATCAACCTTCATCCTGTATTGATTGAGAGCTGCCCCTGGGAGGCACCCCCCCACCCCTCCCACACACTTTCCTCCTGTGACTGTCCCTGCAAAGTCGATTGAGCAAGCTCAAGCTCAGAGAAAATCCTGAGACAGAAAAGCTGAGTGTCTTCCTGATGCCTGAGTAGGGAAGCCATCAGCACTGGCTGCCCTGCGGATAGGCACGTCCTTGTCTGCTAACTGCTATCTAACTCACTTCTTTCCCTGCACCTTGCTAATCATGTATTGATGAGGTCTGACCTCTCTGCCCTGACCCAGAAGTTTGAGACCTACTCAAACCTCTCCCCAGGCAGGACCTATTAGTACAGCTACAGCATTCCCTCTGTCAATCCCTCTGCTTATCCGTCTGACCGGCCTTTAGCCACCCACTTCTGGAAATCTGGCACTTTTCTCCTGCTTAGCACATGTGCCCCTTTTATTTCTCTCTCCGGCTTCACTTTTGCTTTCTTTCCCTCTTCTCTCCTGTGTACCCCCCTTAATAGCCAATAGCCTCAGTGAACCCCACTCAGATCATTTGCTTACGGGGCTCTCACAAAAAGTGTCCATGCTCAGCTTAAAAAGTTAGAATAAGTAGAATGATATTGAATATTGGTTGAGCACTTACTAAGTGGCAGGCACTGTTGTCTGTATTGATAGGAGAACAACCTCATGAAGTATTATTATCACATCAATTTCACACATGAGGAAACCAGTTGGAGAAGATAACTTATCTGGCTGAGGGAGGCGGGCCTCGAGTGTAGGTGTCTGACCTTAAGGATTTCTTCTTGACCACTTCAGTTAGCCTTTAAGTGCCGCTGACCCTTGGAAAAGGGTCCTCATGCCCTGTGCCTGGTTTTTGACTTTTCAAACAGCACAGTCTTTATGGTTCCTTTTTTCTCACAAGATTATTGAAAGTATAAAATAAGATTTAAAAAAAATAATAAAGCCCAGCCAGGCATGGCTCAGCATTTGAGCATTGACCTATGATCCAGGAGATCACAGTTGGATTCCCGGTCGGGGCACATGCCTGGGTTGTGGGGGGGACATGCAGGAGGCAGCCAATCAATGACTCTCTCATCATTGATGTTTCTCTTTCTCTCTCTCTCTCTCTCTCTCTCTCTCTCTCTCAATCTCTCTCTCCCCCCCGTCCCTTCCTCTCTCTGAAATCAATACAGATATATTTAAAATAATAAACATAACACTTTGGGTATTTTTTTTAAATCCTCACCTGCAGATATTTTCTCCATTGCTTTTCAGAGAGAGTGGAAGCAACCTGGGAATCAAGCCTACAACCGAGGTATATGCCCTTGGCTGGAATTGAACCCAGGACCCTTCAGTCCGCAGGTGGACACTCTAACAGCTGAGCCAAGCCAGCTAGGGCAACACCTTATGTATTTTTTCATGTTTGTTTTGTTGTGTTTGCTTTGTTTTGGGTTTTTGTTTTTATTTTTACTTTTCTTGGCCCATACGTTACTGCTATGTGATATCTTTCTCAGGGCCCACCCTAATAGATTTCTCCCTAACCCTCCAGATAGCTGAGGTTCTACTATTAGAAATTAATTCACTTGATGTTAGTTTAGTTATATGGAAGAGGATATGTAGTAATACTTCTCAGTCATTCCTACCTCAGCATGAGTGAATTTAATGACCTTTCCTGAGAACTAGTTTTGAAAGAGGAGACTGGGAAGAATGAATGTGCTAAGCCTGGATTAAAGGGAAGCCACACTAGGTCATCACCCTAGAAAAGCTCTTGCACATGTGCACCAGGACTTATGGGCAAGAATGTTCTTGGCAGCATTGTTCATAATAGGCTCAAACTGGAAATAACCCTATCCATCTAGAATAGAATAGGAAAATGCATTGTAGCATATGTATTCATGCAGTGGAACACAATATGGCAATAAAAATGAGTGACCTACAACTACAGTCATATGCTTGAATCTCACAAACATAATGCTGAGGGAAAAAGTGTTGACAGCAGAAGAATGTATTCAGTGGGAATCCATACTGAGCAAGTTCAAAGATAGGTGGTAAAATTATAAAGAATAAGAAGGAAATTAATACCATGAATGTCAGGATAATAGTAGTTCATAGTAATGGGCATGGAGGGGATTGTGATTACTCAGGGGATACACAGGGGACTTCTTGATTGCTGATAATTACTACTTTATCTGGGTGTTGGTTCCAAAGAGGGTTGATTTGCAATTATTTGCTAAGCTGTCCAAACGTGTTCTATGCATTTTTATGCCTGTATATTTTATCTCACTCTTCTGCAAAACTGAAAGGAGGGAAGAAAGGAACAGAGGGATAGACCAACCGCCGCTCAAACCAGATTGCATTCCTTTGTTGATTTTTTTACTGAATTTATTGGGATGATATTGGTCAATAAAATTATATAGGCTTTGGAGATCTCATTTTTTTGTATAGCTAATCCAGACCGGGTTCTAGGAGACCCAAAGAGAAATGGTCAGGTTTGAGACAGGTGGCGAAAGGCTCTGTGCATAGCACCTGTGGATATTCAACTGCCAGTTTTCCGAAGTAATTGAACCAATTTGTTCTCTCACCAGCAGTGTAGAAGAGTTTCCATTGCTTTACATCTTCACTATTACTTGATATTGTGAGATTTTTAAATCTTTGCTTCTTTTGCAAGATGTGTAAAGGTATCTCGTTATTGTTTTAAGTTGCATTATTCAAGTAATTAATGAAGTTGAGCATCTTTTTTTGTTGTTATTGCTAATCCCCTTTTCCATTGATTTTTTAGAGTGGAAGGAAAGGAGGGAGGGAGGAGAGGGAGAGAGAAACATTGATGTGAGAGAGACACATCGATTGGCTGGCTACCCTATGGGGCCAGAAATCGAACCTGCAACCCAGATACATGCCCTTCATCAGGAATCAAACCCGTAACCCTTTGGTGCACGGGCCAACACTCAAACCACTGAGCAACACCAGCCAGGGCAAAGTTGAGCATCTTTTTAATGTATTTTTTTGTCTTTTGTGAAATGCCTTTTCAAGTCTTCTGCCCATTTTTTTCTAATGGGTTTTTGTAGTATTGATTTATTGCAATATGTATTTATTTTGGATATTAGAGCTTTGTTAGTTGAAAATATATTTTCCCATTCCATGATGTGTTGCCTGTGTTTTTCTAGATGGATGGCACTAACGTAGCAAGGGCTTTCTGCCTCTGAATTCCTTGGCTTACCTTTGTGTGCCTCAGGGAATTTGCTCAATCTTCCAGGGCTGCCTTTCTCATGGATCTTGGAGCTCCCGGCCCCACAACCCCAGCAGCCTTGCTGTCCCCTCCAGAGGCAAGCTGCCCAGGAAGTAAGTGAGCTACTGTGAGAATGACAATGTGAGCTCTGTGCAGATAGAGCCTGTTTTGGGTTTTCTTCTCTCCTACTCTCCTCCATTAGCAGAGAAAATAGAGTTTTGGCTCTGTCTCACTGCATAACTTTTACTTTATATATCGGTGTAGAAAAGAGTAAAATGGGAAAGGATTTAGAGGTTAGCCAGTTTCTGAAGCCCTTTGTACTAGCCTGAATTTCAGTGTCTGGACAATGGGAAGTGCTTCTTGAGAACTGGGAACTTGTCTGTGCCAGGGCAGAAAGAGAAGTTCACATCTCCCCAAGGGGCAATGGGCCACACTACCTGCATCAGCATTTGAAGCCAACATTAAGAAAGTTATTGCCTGGCTGGGAGTGGCTTGGTGGTTGAGCATTGACCTAGGATCCAGGAGATGGAGGTTCGATTCCTGGTCAGGGCACATGCCTGGGCTGTAGGCTCGATCCCCAGTTGGGCGTGTGCAGGAGGCAGCCGATCCATGACTCTCTCATCATTGATGTTTCAACTTTCTTTCTCCCTCTCCCTTCCTCTCTCTGAAATCAATAAAAGTATATTAAATTTAAAAAAAAAAAAAAAGGAGGTTACTAATGGGCTTGGAGGTCATTAGCAACCCTCCCTGTAATACCTATCTAAAAACTAGGGACTGGCTTCCAGGGGAAGTGAGAGGTAATTGAGTACTATTATTCTACCCTAATTTTCTTTGCAAGGAGGTCTGGCTCTGGTGAGAAGGGTGCGGTGGATCCCAAGTTTAGGATCAATTTAAATAATTAAATTTCACATGCAACAGGGACAACATTTTGAAATATAATTAGTCTCTCCTCCCCCCCACCTTACCCCCTTCTCTAATCCCTATTTCTTGAGCACAACTCTTGGTTTGTGTGACATGGAAACTGCATGTGCAGACTGAGAAGTGGGGGTTAGTGGGAGGCAGCGCACTGCAAGCTGGAGCCTTTGGAGAACTAAAGATTTAAGCAACTGCATTAAGGGTGGAACTTTGAGGCTGAAGAACTTGCTGTGTCAGGTAATGCAACTCTTTCCTCAAATGACCTCGTGAGAGATATGCAGGAAAGGCTTTGTTACTTTCAAGAAGGCTGTCTGGAGTCAAACAAGTTTCTTTTGACCAGCATGCAGGCCCTGAGGCAGGAAACGGAGGCTCAGCTGTATCTGGGTCATACTCATGTGCTTCTCTTTATCTGCACCAGTGGAATGCTATACACAAACAACCCTTATTTTCCTGCTGTGACGGCACAGGATGTAAAATTACTAAAAACCTGGGACTCTTGGGACCCCCTGGACTTCCCACAGGCACAATCAGAAACGGCCCCAGCTCTGAGACCTGCAGCTGCTCTGGTGGTGCCCACACTGAACCAGCGATTAGACACTGTATCTCCCCTGTAGTTGTTTCTGAAACCTTAGAGTGGATCTTCACATTGAACCTGATCAGATTCAGTCCATTGTTCCATTCAGTGAAGACCAGTTTAGGTTGGGTTTTCTCAGAAGCCAAGCATAAAATAAGGATTTGCATGCAAGTCATTTACTTGGGAATCATCCCGGGAAGCAAGGAAGCACAGCAGGAGCGAGGGAACTGTGGTCCCCCGGGCTGCCCCAGCAATGAGGTGAGCCAGGAGGTCAGCAAGGAAGGGTGCGAGCACAGCGACACCTACAGCCCTAAATCAACCTCCAGGGCACCCGGGCTGCCACCTGCCTCACCTCTGCCTTCCAAATCTCCCGTGACAATGCAGAGTACAATCTAACGTGTGCAATACAGGGAGGGAATGCTGCAAAACATAGCTCCAGCTCCACAATGCTCCCTATGAATGTACAGAGAGTACCCGATTCTCAGTCCACAGTCTGTCGGGCAGAACAGCACTTTGTTCGTTTTCCGTATCAATTGAGTTTCTGCCTCTGAGCCCCATTTGACAGACAGACGGAATGTTTAACGTCTGTCATTCCTGGGGTTTCCCACTTTGGGATGAGGTGAAGATTCCATCATCTTACCCAGTTCCAGGTGGGAGGTGCCCTGCTGTCCCTGCGTCATCCGTGACCATTCAACATTAACACTCCTGTCCTTTCCCAGGAGTCCCTTCAGATCTGGTGGCATCTTTGTTTCCATGTCCCACTTGGGACATGGGTTTATTTGCAAGGCTGAGGGGCCCCAGTGCCCTTCCTCTCTGGGGTTTTGCCGCCTCCTTGCAGCCCTGCCAGGAAACCAAGACTGAAGGGAGTCTGTTTCCTTCAACTTTCTTAAGGACATTCCACTGTAAAACTCTTGGACATGTTCCTTCACTCTTTCTTCTACTTCAGCCACAAACCTACGTTGTTCTAAGGGCTTGGTAATCAACAAACAAAAGACTGCCATCTGCCCTTTCATATACCTTTTTTTTTTAAATCCTCACCTCATGATATGTTTTGATTGATTTTAGAGAGAGAAGAAGGGAGAGAAAGAGAGAGACAGAAACATTGATCAGTTGCCTCCCGGATGTGTCCCAACTGGGATCAAACCCATAACCCTGGTATGTGCCCTGACCAGAAATCAAACCTGTGACTCTTGGTGCATGGGACGACACTCCAACCAACTAAGCCACCCAGCCAGGGCTCATATACTTTTTCTGAGGCAATAAAGCATAATGGGAAAGAGAATATACAGGGAGGGAAAAAAACCATAAATTAATCTTTTAAAATACTATCCATGCACATGGAGCTGTGAAGGCTCTTCCTCTGTGTCTGGAGGAAGACACGAAGTGGTCCTAGCAGCTGCAGCTGGAAGTCAGCATCCCCCTCAGCTGTGACCATCCTCTGCCTTGCCCTCTGCCCAGGATGTTTATCACCTTCTCCTGGTTGTGCTAAAGCAATGAGCTGGGGAGAGAGTGGCATCAGTGTGAGGCCTCCAATCAAGAGACCCCTGGATACCCTGAAGGGCTGAGAGACACATGCTGTTGAGGAAATTGTGCATCGTGCTGCCTGTAGCACTATTGCTGGTTTCTGTGGGTCTGGCAAGCCTTCCTGCCTTAGTGACCACCCCCCTCAGGGATCACTTTGGTTTATATTCGCCCAGCAAAGAAAATACAGCTTCAACTCAGGGCTTGGCAGAGTTAAGATCCGCTAAAGAAAAACACGCGCAGATTATAAGTGATAGAGGAATAGAAAAAAGAGATGAATTAAAGGGGAAAAAACATCCCAATGGATCTCATAAGCATGGCCACCTAGATACCTGACCCACACAAGCTGACCCCTGGGAAACACCAAAACAGCTGGATTTAAGACAAGTCTAGGCAGAACTTTGGGTGTAAACTAAAACTGTAGAATTAAAGCTGGGCCTGAGAGGCCTCCAGGAAAAAAGCAACAAGCTTCCAGATGTCCCAGTGATGCTGACGTGCAATGAACTGGGCCTTTTTCTATTCTTTACAGTCAGAGGTGATGCACTTTTTGCATATACGTACATGGTATGTGGAGACTGTGTGTGCATGGGCATCTAAGGCGGGGACCTCAGCAACTGTAGCACTGCATGAACCGCAGAGAACAGGGAACAGTGTTGGATGACTACGTCACCTATTGAAATGTCTGTCACTTAGCCCTGGCCCGTGTGGCTCAGATGTTTAGAGAGTCGGCTGGTGCACTGAAGCGTCTTGGGTTCAATTCCCGGTTCAACATGTACCTGGGTTGCAGGTTCAATCCCCAGCCCCTGTCGGGGCCAGTGCGGGAGGCAATCAATCAATGTGTCTCTCTTACATCAATGTTTCCCTCTCTCCCTCTCTCTCTCCCCTCCCCTTTCTCCTTCCCTTCCACTTTCTTTAAAAATCAATGGCAAAAACATCCTCGGGTAAGGATTAACAGCAACAAAAAAGAAATGTTTGTCACTTAAAGAGTTACTTAATAAGTTTCTTCTGGCTGAGAATGAAATATAAAATTCTTAATAACTTACTCAAAACAGTATGACTTCTAACACATGAAAATGCTTGCGTCTTTATCATCTATGTTCATCCACCCACTTTTACTATGCATCTGTTATTGAGCTGTTTCTCGGGATGATGTTCGGCAGTCTGCTGCTTAGCAATCCTTTCCAACTAGTTTCTGAAAATAGTGTTGTAAGTGAATGTTCTCCCTGAGAGTCATTTCACACTGTTGCCAAGGATTTGGTTGCACATCGTGTTTTAGACTAGTTGCACTTGACACCCCTTTCAGTGTATTTTCATTCCTGATTTAATTATACATACCCCTTCCCCTGCTCTTCCCTAGTACCTCCTCCACCTCCCACATGCCCAGCACATTGACTTAGTGATGTGTGCTGTCAGAAGATATTATTGTAATGCTGGTTCATAGGAGTTTGTGTTCAGATTGACGAAATGGTGAAATCAACTAAAGGAGGTATATTTATAACAATGTTTATTAATGATATCAGACAAAAATGGGCGATGGCTACAATTGTGAGTGGATAACTGATTAAAAACCCAAGTGTGCTGTTCACGTGAATATGAGTGAGCATCTCCTGTGATGGTCTTTTCTCCTTGTGGATAATTATAGGCATCATTCTGAAGAGAAACACACCTGAGTGGTAACTTAAATACAATCTATTTTTACTTCCATATCATCTCTATATCTCTACAACTTTGTATGAAACGATCTCTTGCCATAATAAACACTGGGACAGGATGTTGATTGCATCACCACTGAGTCTGGTTGTGTTGAGAATGCATCCTGAGGTGTGGGTTGGCAGCTCTTAAACCACCAGTGCTTGCTCACCATTTCTTCAGTGGCCGACAAGGCGAGGAGTAGGTGTGGCCGGGTGTTAGGAAGTCCTCTCTGGAGTATCAGAAGGTCCAAGGGAGAAGCCTCACAGGACTGGTGGAGCACCTGGGGGAGAAATGAGTACTTAAAAGAAGTGTTTGAGGCTATATGATGCTGGGTCTCAACTTCTGGCTTTTCACAGATTGAACATGGAAATAGAAAAGGAAAACGGAAAAATGCAAACAATAGCATTTCAGGTTGTGCCTACGGCACATGCCTTTTCTCCAAAGGTCTCTCCTCTAAGCAATAATTCAGAGGAACTTCTGTTTTAAGATTCTTGTGAAATGACAAGATCAGAAGTGAGGGTGTTATTACTGTAATAACATATGCTTTGTTTTTCCACTGCTGAAGGAGAAAACTTTCTGGGGAGTGAAAGTCAACACTCAATTTAACAATAGCGCTGCATACTAATTCATGTTGAAATGTAAAATCAATCTAGTTAAGAAAACATCCAGATTAAATGAAATGGGCCATGATAATGGTATGGGCTCATCTTATGAGGAGTACAGATTCTTTTCTACATGTTAATTAAGGTTCTCAGTACCTCCGGTGGTAAATATCAAGGTAGTCACTTCATAGATGAGAAAATTAAGACTCTCTGTAACAGGTCCAGAGATAAATGAGAAGCCACAGAGAGGATGCAGATGCTGAATTACCAGTTTCAGCTCCTATTCTCAACTGCTTATCTAATGCTCAGACTCTGACCACAGAGCTTACAGGTTTGACTGAGATAAAGCAGAAACTTGAACTGAAAAAAAGAGTCCTTGCTCTTTTCTTTACATCGTAAATACATATTGCACAATTTATGTATGTCAAAGACTGTGTTAGCCACTGGGGTTCTAAAACCGAATAAGGTATCATCTATAGGGTCAAGATGTTCAAGTCTAACAAGGAGAGAAATGCAAATAATTGTTAAATGGGACAACAATGTACTTATACAGAATAGAGAGGCAACAAACGCATTTGTTTCTGGTAGTAACAAAATAAATGTCAACAAACTGTAGTGTCGTTTTGCCCAGTTATTGCAATCATCATTTACCATGCCACTGAAATGCTTTCACCAAAATCACCAATGAGTTCCCTGTGGTTAAATAATTTGAAGGACGGGAAAAATAATTTTTCTTCTACTCTTCTGAGTTCTTAGCTGAGGCTCTGTAACAAAAGACAGATTAACCAGAGGAAAACAAACAGAAGTTTATGAACAAGTATACCTTCTGTATACACAGGAGATATCCAGGAAAACTGGGTAACTTCTGGAGGTGGCTTTGAATTCAGGATTAAATACCACCTTCATAGGGAAAGGAGAGGGGGAATGTAGGCCTCTTAGAGGAGAGCAAATTATTTTTAGGAAAGAGGGATGGGCCCTTAAAAGAATAGATGGGAGGTGCTTTGGCCGGGTGGCTCAGTTGGTTGGAATATAGTCCTGTACACCAAAAGGTTGCTGGTTTGATTCCCAGTCAGGACATATACCTAGGTTGTGGGTTTGATCCCCAATGGGGGCCTGCATGGGAGGCAACCAATTGATGTTTCTCTCTCACATTGATGTTTTTCTCTCTCCCCTCCCCTTCTCTAAAGTCAGTAAAACATATCTTTGGGTAAGGATTTTTTTAAAAAGATTAAAAAAAAAAAAAAAAAAAAGAATAGATGGAAGGTATGATAGTTTCCTCTCCTGTGATGAGTCAATCTTTCCTGGTTGATGAAACTCCTGGGGAAGGAATTTATGACAAGCGAGTTCCTTTTGGAGTACCTGTTTTTAGGTACATAAGGAAGTTCAGAGAAATCCTTTCCCTGTATTTACTGTTTTTCAAGTGCCTACAGCACAAAATAATCAACATATCCAGCATATTTGGGAGTTACATGTCCTGAACTCCCACAGTCATTTTGGGGTGGCATTTTCTGCTGTCCTTTAGATCCCAATTCGGTTCTCACTTCCTTGGCCTTTCTGCAGACTGGACACTGGTTGGACACTGTTGATTTTGCTCTTGTTTTTGAGGCACTCTCTCTTCCCTTGACCTTCCTAACAATCTGCTATCTTGTTTTCCTTCCACCTCTCAGGTTATTTTCTCTCTGCTTCTTGTAGACTCTTTTTGCTCTATCCATTCTCTTCAGGGCTCTGCCTTGGGCTTTCTCCCCATATTTCTCTCTGTTCTTCTTTCTAAGCAACCTCATCTTGTTCCACAAATCCTGACTCTTCAATCTGTATGTCTAATTCAGCTGTCAGTCTTGGACTCCAGATAGACTCATATACCTCTGCCTGCATCTTTTATCAAGTCCTCCTTTTTTTTTTTTTAATCCTCACCAGAGGTTATTTCTTCCGTTGCTTTTCAGAGAGAGTGGAAGGGGGGGCATTGATGGGAGAGAGACACATTGATTGGTTGCCTTCCACAGGTGCCCACATGGGGGCACAGGAATCAAGCCTACAACTCCTGGGATCAAACCCAGGACTCTTCAGACCAAGGGCCAACACTCTAGCCACTGAACCAAACCCTTTTAACTCTTAAACATCCTGTAGTCTGTATTTTCTCTCCATTCCCACTACCATTACCTTCATTTAGGTGACCATTATTTTTTGCTTAGCCTCTCTGCCTCTAGTCCCACCCATTTAAAATTCATTCTCCTAATTCCAGCCAGGGTGACCTCTTTAACATCAAATATGATCAGGTCCAAATCTTTGAAATGAAACAACAAATTTTTAATAGTTCTTCCATTGTTCTTAGGATAAAATTGAAATTTCTTACCATAGCTAACAAGGCTCCACGTGACGTGATGGTCCCTTTTCCCTTCTTTCATCTCACCCCTTTCCGCTCTCCATACTAAACTGCGGTCACCTGAGCATGCTTTGCTTCCTATTCCCTCCAGACTTTAATATATAATGTTCCCACAGTCTACACCTCATTCGGTTCCTCCATCTCCTCTCTTGGCCTAATTTGGCCCAAGGTCTTTCTGATTTCAGCTTAGATATCACTTCCTCCAGGAGGTCTTTTTAGACAGCAAGTCACGGGTAGGTTTTCCTCCTTTGTGCTCCCATAACATCTTGTGCTTCCCCTATTGACGTCCTGGCAATGAAGTATTATAACTGCCCAATTACTCATCTTGGCCTCTTCTAGACTGAGCTTGGTGAAGGGAGGGTGTGTGCTGGTCTTGTTCACCACGGTATACCAGTGCCTGCATGTAATGGCAATAAATATTTGCTCAATAGGTCAGTGAATGAAGCATTTATTGCCAATCTCATTCCTTTTGGTACTTATATCCTGCATATATTGTTACTTCTCTGTCTTCCCAACTGGACTGTAAATTTCCCTGGCTCAGGGATTCTCACTTACATATGATATACCACTAGCACTTCCTACGGTGTTAAGCACACGAAGGCATCCACTGCTTGTTTATTAATTTGACAAGTATATATAGTGTGTTTACAATGTTAAAGGCAAATGTGGTGTTTGGGAGGAGGGAGGTTGGAGAGGATGAAGCTGAAAAATGGGTCTGATTTAAACACCTTAAGTACTTCAATTTTTTTATATCATGTAGTGGGTGTAGAGATGGCCTTAATTATAGAAAAAACCTTATATATTATCCTCTTAGTTATCTTTCCAGTTGCTAAGGGAGCAAAGAACCAAGGTTTAAAAATAGATTTTAAAGAAGAGTACTTAAGATGGAGGAGTAAGAGAAAAAGAGCACGAGAGGAATAATAGGACTTTATAGTCCCAAGGGGTCAGGTCTATAGCCAGGGAGGAGCTGCCTCCTGTATTGTGCAATATGTGTGGTTTGGCAGAAATGAGATGAAACTGCACTCTTCCCTTCTGTTAAAGACTAATTATTGTTTTTAAAAATATATCATTATTTATTTCCTTGGGAGGGAGAGAGAGAGAGAGAAACATCAATGATGAGAGAGTCATTGATGGGCTGCCTCATGCATGTCCCCTCCTGGGGGTCAAGCCCTCAACCCGGGCTTCTGCTCTGACTGGGAATCGAACCTTGATCTCCTGGATCCTAGGAGCTATGCTGGCCGGGGAAGCTAATTGTTTTTAAAAGTAAAATTATGATTTATACAAATACAAACTTAGCATGTGTCCAAGATTTTATTTTAACTCATTAATGAATGAGGGAACTAGTAAGATATTACAACTGATTCAAAAGATAATCCGAAGAAGTAGACACATATATAGACAATCAGCAGTGCTGAAATTCATTTGATTAATAGACGAAACGCTGGTTTCTTGGGTGAGGGGGAGAGAGATCAATTGTACTCCAAGAACAATTTGCATTTGTACTTCTATGGACAAGAATCATTTGCACTGCTATCAGTTTTTTGCAGCTCACAGAGTTGTAAAATAGCTCAAAGACAGTGAAAGGTAGAGATAATCTGCTAGACTGGGCACCCAGTAACCTTTAGTGCCCAGTTTGAAGTCTTTCACAATTTTTCTTGACACTAATGGATCCCTCAACTTGTCTTCCAACATAAGGATTCACTATATGAAGGCTTAGTGTTTCTTTGAAAAAGTTTAAGAAAAATAAAGGGTTTTTTAAGATTATATTAACCATACAAAGTCTCTGAGCTCCTCAGATAAGACCATGGAGTGGAATAAAAATCTCAGTTGTGTGTTTTTTTCTTTATTCTGTAAAGATGTCAGATGTACTCTTTTTTTCCTCCGTTGACCCTTTTTCCCTCAAACCTCCCCCCCAACCCCACCCCAGGCCTTCACCACACTATTGCCTGTGTCCATGGCTTATGCATATATGCATAAAAGTTCTTTAGTTAATCTCTTCCCACCCATCTATCCCAAAAATCTTAGTTCTTGATAGATGCTTGTGTGCTCCAAAAGCCAACGGGATCCTTTTCTTTGAAATGTAACTCTTTTGTCCTCTATAAAATAATATATCTGGTATTTAATGTTTTTCTTAATCATGAAATATTTTATAAATACAAAAAGATTATAGAATAACATAAGAAACACCCAGCCCTGGCCAGGGAGCTCAGTTGATTAGAGCACCATCCCGATACACCAAGGTGGCGGGTTTGATCCCCAGTCAGAGCACATGCAAGAATCAGCCAATGAGTGCATAACTAAGTGGAACAACAAACCAATGTTTCTCTCTCTGCCTTCTTCTCTCTCTAAGTTCAATAGGAAGGAAGGAAGGAAGGAAGGAAGGAAGGAAGGAAGGAAGGAAGGAAGGAAGGAAGGAAGGAAGGAAGGGAGGGAGGGAGGGAGGGAGGGAGGGAGGGAGGGAGGGAGGGAGGGGGGGAGGGAGGGGGGGAGGGGGGGGAGGGGAGGGGAGGGAGCATCCAGATACTGACCACTCAGTTTAAGATATGCAATTGGATTTGTCTCTCCTCCCTGATCTCATTTCATTCCCTCCAGAAGTAACCATTCTCAATACGGGCTGGGAGTTCATCATTCCCTTACGTATTTTTATGCTTTTACAATGTAAGTTGTATGCATAAACAACATACAATATTGTTTTGCATGCTTTTAAACTTGGCATAAATGGAATCGTACTGTTGTTTCCTTCTGTAACTTGCCTTTTCTGTTCAACATTCTGTTTTTGATTTTTTAAATCTAGTATTCTTTTTGTTAGAAACGATGGCTTAGAAACAAGTACTTGGTAGGTAACAATAATGGGAACCAGTCATAATTTTGACCCTTTACTCATTTTTTAAAAACTCCTGGTCATATGTCCATAGAAACAGTCCATGAACAGGACAGAGGTGATCAACTGATGCAATATTTTAAAGAATTTGAAAAAAATGTTCTAGGAAAGGTAGCTTTATTCACCACTGCTTAAATAAATGGTACCTTAATTTACTACTATTTTAAAAACTAACCAAGTTATTTTGTCTTGAGTAGGTCATATAGCTTTTCTCTTTTTCTTCCTCTGTACCAGCGATTTTCAACCTTTGTGCCACGGCACACTGGTGTGCTGCAAGAATTTTTAAAACATGCAATACCTGTTTATTTAGTCAGGGCACTGACCTCTTTTCCTTTAGATTGTCAAACAAAAAAATGATAACAGCCAACACAATAGCCGTCCAGTGTGAATGAATCAAAATTATACCTTTTTTTTTTTTTGTCAGGTCGGCAAAATATATATATTTTTGGTGTTCCACAGAATTATAGTAATTAGTTTATGTGTACCATGAGATTAAAAAAAGGTTGAAAATTGCTGCTCTGTACATTGAAGGAGTTGAGTTAGATCACGGTTCCCTAGATATTTTATTTTAAATTTTATTTTAGTCCATGCCTCTTTTGGTGCACACAAAAATCTCAAGTCCTTCTCTAAGATTATTTGGAATTTAAAAATGTACTAAACAGACTTCCAGTTATGGGCAAGTGAGGAGACTGGCAAATATACTCCCCTAAAAACCAACTATAAAGCTGGACAAAATTAACATAAACTATCATTTTGTGCTCTGGAAATTGACCAAGGCATACAACAACTTGAGAAGCATTTCTGCTTGAAGAACTGCTGAACTTTGGGTAAGAACAGTGGGAATCTGAGGTGCTCTGGCCTGGGGCTACTCCTATTCCCTGGACCACCCCAGCTCAATATGGGGAGGTTCTGCTAGGGCAGGACAGGCCATGAGGACTGGCAGCTTTTCTGCTGTGGCTGAATAGAGATACTTTATCTGGAGCAATGGGCAATGCCCACATAGGCCCAGAGGAATTGTCAGTGGAGGTGATATTCTCCATGCAGGTGAGCAGGAGGAGGCCAACAGCTGGCTTCTACTAGTCTGTGGCTGCAGCTGTGGTTGGGGCAGGCATACTCCTGGCTGAGGCAGCAAAATGGGCCCAAGCTATTCACACATGCTGACCCTGGGGTTGCACATATGTGCATAGTAGACTAAAAAAAGGCCATGTACAAAATAAAACTTGAGGCATACTTGAAGACAGCCTGAATTTTGCATGTGTTGCCTTCCACATACACAGGTCTATCAACAGGAAGAAAGACTTACTGGTTTAAGGTGTTTGGGCATACTTGATATTTATTGCAAAGCAAGATGGTTCTTTCTTGGCCTAAAAGCCCTTGTACTCTTGGTTGAAATCAGTTTAAGAGAAAATTCAAACAGATTTCTTTTCTTCTTTAACAAAGAAGGTGTTAGGGTGCACAAGAGAGCACAGAACTTGAACATACAGTTGATCCTTGAACAATGAGGGCCCACTTGCACTGGCCCACTTACAGGCATATTTTTTTCAATTGACCTACACAGTTCAAACACACATTGTTCAACTGTAAACCAAACCCCTTCATTCTGTGTGTTATTGGTATAGATTGATGAATTTCTATTTTTATGATGTTTATAAATCGTTATCATAATTATTTTGGTGCTCATGTTGTCCCAGAGTTAGCCAGTAGGATCCCTTTCAAGCTGGCTTCTGTGTCCCTGTGATATGTCTCATCTTTTTTTTTTTTTTTAAACTTCCTTAATTTCTAGCAAAAAAGATGTTCCAGGCTCACCTGGAATCAATGATTTCTCCAAGGAGCCCTAATTCTCTCTTAGCAAGCATTATCAGCTATCCATTACTGCATAACCAACTACCCCAAAATTTAGCAGCGTAAAACAACAAATGATTATCTCACACAGTTTCTTCTGAGGTTCAGGAATTTGGGAGAGGTTTAGCTGGGTAGTTCTGAATAAAACTAAAAAATAATTGGAATAAAAGTTCTGGGTAGTTTCTCTCCTCTCCTGAGGTCACAATTAAAATACCAATTTCCTGATTTTTTGGAATGGGAACTCATTTTGGGAAGAAAAATCACACTTGATACAAGAAGTTCTCAGGCCCTAGAAGACAGTCAAAACTAATTTAATATTGCAGTTTTTGTTCTACTTTGAAAGATTGTTTAAGATCAAGTTCTGAAACAAAAAACAGCAAAAGATCAAGTTCTAGACTACCTTTATTTTATGCTATTACTTTTATTCTGTTTGAGCATTTTCTTTTTCATCAGATGATTCAGGTTATTCCACCAAAAGGTTATTGAAGGTCTACTTGTACAAGACCGATAAAAGACATAAGCTCTGGCCTATAGGAATTTGCAAAGTAGTATAATCCTACCCCTTTCCTGAAACTTTCTCAAAGAAGTAAAATTCTCAGAGGTGAAGCTACTAGGAGCTCCAACTTATGTAATGAATCTTATCCCTTTGCTCACCATTCTAGTCATCTTTCAGCTACTGAATACCACGAGTTGTGCCGCGCTATTAGCTCTAACATGAGTACAACGTAAAAAGCAATTTTTTTTACCTGCCTAATCAGCATAGTCTGTCATAGGGTCCCTGGGGTTCCAAAGCTGTCCTAGGAATAAGCCTTGCTGAACCCACTTCAGCACAAAACGAAGCAATGAATAATTAGTGAAATTGAGAAATCGGCCCACACAGGGTAATCCATCTTTGAGGAATTTGGGATTCTTCCAGAAAGAAAAGACAGCCCTGCTTGAGGGAAACGGAAAAGGTCCGCGGGCTAGCAGTCTCGCAGAGCGGGTTTTATTCCCGGCACTGCCCCCAACCAGCTGAAAGGTGGGCGGTCCCAGCACATCAGCTCTCGGAGTCGTTCCCAATCCATAAAGGGAGGGGGAGGCTTGACTGCCCCTCTCGCTGCAATCTTCCAGTCTGAGGCGCATGGAGAAGTCCATAAAACGAGTAAAATTTCTTCAAGGACTGCTAGAAGTGAACTCACTGGTCAAGGTTAAACGACTTGTTCTTTGAGGACAAACAGTAGGGGCGGCCATAGCACACCAGTCCTGGTTACTTTATTAAGGCACTTCGCCGAGACGCGTGACTACCGTGCAGAGCTCGGCACCATTCCCGCCTCTCGCTGTCCCTGGGAAGACCTCAGGCAACGAGCACAGAGGTCTAGGCGCCTGCGTACTGCGGCCCGAGGGACGAAGTCGCGCAGCGAACCCCTCGCAGCCGCGCAAACCACGCGATATTTCCTCCGGAGCTCGGTGGCGGTGAGTAAGGAGCGACGGCTGGCTGGTGCGGCCGCTGGGGCGAGGGATCCCCGGTTGGGTCGGGCCGTCGGGGTGAGGGAAGATTTAGGAGCCAGCGTGACCTCTAGGCTTCCTCCTGGAGCTACTGGCGTTGTACGTAGGACGTTCGAATAAAGAATGCTGGAGAAGCAGAAACAGGTCTTTTTTTTTTTTTTTTTTAGCATTGTGCGTAAGCAACCTCAGGATTGGACATATTTGTGTCTAAAGTGCCTCTGAGACGTTCATTTAACATGTTTTTTGAGCACCTACCCTATGCCAGGCATAGTGGGTGGACATAAATCGTTGAACGACGGATACAGATCCCTATCCTCTCGGCGCTTACAATCTGGGAAGTCAGCTTGAAATTCTGGGTTGTAGGTGCAGGTTCTTAGTAATTTCCGTGAGCGGTCGGTAGTTGGAGCCGTGAAGGAAGGTGAGGCCGCTGAGGAAGGGAAGAGCCTTGCAGGAGGCCCCGCGTGTTAGACCTGGGCAGAGGCGGAGGAAACCGGAGACTCAGGACAGGAGCCCGCTGCCCGGGGAGAGCGGGAAACCCGGAGAGCCCCGCGGCTCGTGATTCATTCGTGGCCGAATAACTGAGCGAGATCAGGGTAGAGAAATGCTTTATTCACAGGTGTCAGGAAGCTCATGGTATGTCAGTGGTATGCGCTGTGTTTGAGTGTGGGTGCCAGTGTTATTACCAGTTGTGCGACCACGGGCGAGCTGTTCAACCTCGTTCCTCGTCTATAAAATGTGGACGCGGACAGCACCCTCGTCGTAGGGTTATCGGGTGAAGGGGCTCGTCGCAGTGATGACTGTGAAGCCGGTTAGCCCGGTTCCTGGCACTTAGGAACATTCAGGAAAGAGGCTGAGAGAAGAAGACCCACCTGATTAGAAACAGGACTTGACTCTGCTCTTCCTACATCAGTGTCCTTTCTCTTAGACTAGGTTGCAAGGTACACGCTCAGATAATATACTCTTTGTGACCCGCACCAGAGTGAATTCTTCAGTTGATCACTGATCTGGTATTTTTTATTGTTACTTAGCACTAATTAGGAACCCACTTAATATCATACCAGGTGAATATGGTTTGCTTAATGTCAGTTGTTAAAGACTATCCCCGTCCCCCCCAACACACACACTTGGGATGAATTTAACACCAACACCACCCTTGCTTTCATATCTAGGACTTGGCGTGCCATATTTTTTATTTTAATTTGTAACTAAATCAGTTTTTTTATCTCTTAAATTTGTTGTTTGTTGTGCTGCTGAGGGATATCGTGTGATTTATCCTACATTAGTTAATTGTATTTGACACTTGAAAACTTTTAAATTTGATACAGAGGGAGAAAACTTGAATGGTGTACTTTTCATGCTGATAAGCAGTATTTGGAAAAATCTACAGTTTGACTATTTTAAGGAATAAAGAAGACATTGAAAGTAATTGATGAGAGGGCATATATGAAACTTCATTTGGAAAGACTCCATCGAATGAAAATGTAGCCATCATGGTGCTTTAATAACCACTTAAGTGCCGTTATCTTTGGACCCAGCATCAATCTGGGAATTTTTGCTTTTGAATCTTTACATAATTTACACACAAAGTGATTCAGTAGAAAATTTCCTTTTAAAAATATATTTAGCTTTACAAGACATTATGGACTTCTTGATGTAATGAAGCAGGATGCACACAGCACCATTTTTAAAGATTCTTATGTAAAAATTGAACCTGCATCTAATCACATCTCTACATCTAACCACCAGTCAAGGGTAAGGGGAGGAGATAGAAGATTGAGGTAAATGACATCATGAGGAAGCAATCCAAAGACATTCCATAGACACAGTGAGGCAGGATAGTAAAAGGCTAGGGAAATTCCTTCACACGTGGAATAAGGGAAACAGACAAAATAATTAAACAAGGCCAAACAATTTGAACAATTTACAGCCAGCTAATGAATCACAAGGTTTTATCTTCCCTAATCAAGGACACTTAGGAACAAATGGCTTACACATTCTAGACTGTCCTGGGGTATACCGGCCTCAGTCCTGGTCCCTCTTCAATGATGTTCTTTAAAGATAATACTAACCAAAAAATAACCCTGACCCTTCTGTACACACATTTTGATGAATCAACATATTGAAGGACACATCTGGAAAGCTAATGAATATTCTGTTAAGACCCTCCCCTAGAATTTCCATCAGCCAAAGAAAAGATAAAAAAGCATCCAGACCAAGGACTTATGGCATGCTTTCTGCTAGAGCATGCCCACACCTTGTATCTCTGCTCTCTTCTAAACTCTAAGGGTCCCACAAGACTTGCAACCAAGGGAGCAGTGGGCAGAGGCATCTCAACCTGGACTTACCCCCTGCACCTGTTTGCAAGACCCCCTTTTTCTCTGACTTTCCAGTGAGCTAATAGCAGCCCTGCCTTGGCTCACTTCTGTCACTGTAACTGTTACTTCTCAGCGAGTTCATGTAGCCCAGCATGGCCCACTTCTTTCCTATAACATTCCTAGAGCCAAAGCAGCCCCACCTAGGCTCTATTGCTTCTTCTACCTTAAGCCCTTCCTTTGTTTCACTGCCCCTAGCTTTAATAAACATACTCTCAAAATCACCTGGACTTGTATTGTGAAATCTTTCCTGCACAGTCAAGAACCCACACACTACAGCTTGAGGCAGACTTGCCCTGGGCCCAATCCCCATCCGGTAACAAAAGGAATGAAGAAAATGTTTCTTCAACAGTCAACGTCATGGCACTGGCTGAGTAGCTCAGCTGATTAGAGTGGTGTCCCAATACACCAAGGTTGTGAGTTTAGTCCCCGGTCAGGGCCCATACAAGAATCAATCTACGAGTGCATAAATAAGTGGAACAACAAATCGATGTTTCTCTCTCTCATTCTCTCCCTTCCTCTTTCTAAAATCAATAAATAAAATTAAAAACAATGTCATGAAATAAAAAAGGAGGGGAGCCTCAAAATGTATGTGGACCTTGAATTTTGGTTCTAATGAACTAAGTGTAAAAAAATCTTTGAGACAATCAGGGAATTTGAATATGCACTGGGTATTAGCTAATGTTAAGGAATTACCAGTACTATTAACTCTGATAGGTTAATGGCATAGCATTTATGTTTAAAACAATCTATTATCAGAGATGCATAATTGAGAGATTTTTAGGTGAAATTTGATAATGTCTAGGATTTATTTTAAGGGAAAGCTGGGGAAGGCAATCTTAGCTGGGCAACATTGTGTTTATAATGTTGAATGGATATTGAGGGAAACTAGCCATTAATGTCACAACCAGTGAGATTATAAATATAGGGTGTCCAAAAAAATGTTTACACACACTTTGAATAATTATAAAGGCAGTGTTTATTAAAATACATTTTATTTTCAAAATTGAGCTATCAGCTGTTAAAAGTGTGTATACATGTTTTGGGGATACCCTGTATATACATTTATAAAACATAAGGAAGTAAGTAGGATGCATATCCATGTTCTTCATTCTGTTTTGCAGAATGTCACTAACATCAGATGTTTAGGTCTTAATTAGGAGCAGAATTTCCTCCTCTAGTAAAGGATACCTACTGGAGAGTTGGGCATCACTGTATGGCTATAGATGTAAAAACCTTGTTTGGGGAAGATTGTAGGGAAATAGTGGAAAGAGTGAGGACATGTTAGATCTGGGATGAGATTTGCATTTTAGTCCTAACTCCTCTGCTTACCTGCTGTGTGATCTTGGATACAAACTGTCTCTCAACTTCCTCTGTAAAATGAGGATAGTAACATATTTACCTATATAACTCTGTTATAAGGAATAAGTAATGGAATCTTAGGTCTATATAGGATACTTAGGTAACACATAGGAAACAGAAAAATATGAAGAAACTCAAGGATCCTGCAAATTTAAAGCTAGGAGTGGAGTCATGTATAAATGAAATTACCCAGTGATACAAGGCAAAGGATTATTAAGTGCCAAGTGTAATAGATTTACTGATGGTTGTCAGATGTATAAGTGTGCTACTGTATAAAATCTTTACATTTAAAAGTTATACTAGCAGTTAAATACATTGTAAAAAAGATATGATCAATGTAATTGTTTTTCTTTGGGTTTCTTGGTGTTATTAATATAATAAATAATATAATACAGGCTCTATAATAAAATACCTGCTGAGAGAAGACAGAAGTAAATATATTAAGTTTTAAAATGCTAATATTTGCTTAGTATCTTAACAATCAAATAACAAACATATAGGATGGAAATTTTTATGTGATGGTTAAGAGATTGGTTCAGTAATGTCAGAGAGCTTGGTTGAATCTCAGCTCTACCACCTTAGGAGATGCTTGAACCCTTTAATGCTCAGTTTTCTTATCTGTTAAGTGGGGATAATAATAATACTTAAGATTGTTAGATAAAATAAATATATATTAAATATTATTAAATATTAAATGAATATATATTTCATAGCACTCAAAACAGTGTAGAATTGTAACACTCACTAAGGATTTGTTTTCATTTTTACTGATGAATAAAGCAAGCAGGGCTATTTCCCTCAAGTTGGATAATGCCAGCACTGGCACTTAATTTTGCTTCTTTCATTAGCCCAAATTGTAATCCCAGAATAAACTGGTCCTTTATTTATTTAGCCATTCTATATTACAGAATTTCTTATAAGGTGAGAATTTAAAAATGCTTATGATGTATACTTTTATGGTCAGCTAAACTATTAAGAAATTTCCATATTGATAAATGAGTAAGATAATTTTTGAAAATTTGGTTACATCTCAATTAAGCAGCTAGTGTTTATATTTTGCTACTAGATTAACTGGCCAGCTCTGGAAGAATATATCGTGCTGCTTTCTTTTACCAGTCCACTGTAGGAAGCTTAATCATGATGATATGAAGATGAATGTGCTTTAATTATGAGGCCAAAAACATTCTGCCCCATTCAGTCTTCAACAGACTTGTTCCTATTAAGCAAAAATTCTAATTAGACGTAGTCTTTCTTCATATATTTGCTTTAGGAGGCAAACTCTGACAGGGGACTATATCCTTTTTGGATCTTAAATATGATTTTTCTTTTCTCCCTTTTCAGAAACACAAATGTGCTGTTTAAAAATTGTTTCATATTTTCAAACTTTCTTGTGATTTAAATTTTTTCTATCAATAGGAATTACTTTTTGCAGAAATCTTGTGAGATCCTTGGTAAAACAAGGCGATGATTGTACAAAGAGTGATACTGAATTCCCGACCTGGTATGTATTTATCTGTGATGAATGAACAGCTGTGGTCTTTGATAATTATTAATGCAAATAGAGGAACAAAAGTATCCATATGACTTCAGTGTGGTAAACTGAGGCAAGAAGATATTAACAGTAGTACAGATATTAGAAGAAATTCTTTAAACAATATAATACTCAGTTGCTCAAGTGATAACTTATCAAGGCCATTTGTTGAAAAAATAAGGTATTTTAGAATTATTATATTGTTTAAAAGGTTATATTACAAATATGTGGCTTTTGTTTTTTCTTTATAGTATATATCATTGATTCTTAAAATTTGCTTTTCTGTTTTATGTGATCAGCACTGACCTTTGTCTATGCTGACCTCTAACCTGAGTCATAGAAACAGGTATGGAAGTGACCTGAGAGGTTTGGGCACATGCTGCCTTGGTTTTGCTGCCTGTCTAGTATGTGGGCTGGGGAGTCACTTAACCTTTTCTGACCTCAGTTTTAGTTAAAGTGAGCAGTGAGATTAAAATCTTTGCATTCTGTTCCCACTGTAGAAATAAATAAGATGATTCAATGAATATGAAGTTTGCTTATGTGCAACATAACTAAGAGTACACCTTTAGTGATGACATTTCCTGCTTATAGATCTTTCATATTTCAAATTTCTAAGAATTTACTATTTTTGAAAAACTGCATTTATTTAAGTTTCTGTTTTTTTCTTAAAATGAGGACGGAAAGTTTATCTATTTTCTTTGGCTGATGTGTTTCTACTACCTTGTATTTTTAATTTTCATAATATTAAAAAAAGCTGGCTATGATTTTTCACTTTTTGAAATTCTCCTAAATTTTAAAACAGATTAGGTGATTTACCTGTAGTCATCTTAAAAAAGAAATTTTAAAGTTGACATCAATATTCCAAAGGGTCTCCTTGGAGAAAATGAAGAGCTATTTGAAGACTTTATGTTAAGTTACAGAGAAATTTTTACGAAACAATATAGATTTATTCATACCTAAGTTAAAAGAGAGTGCTCTGAATCCTAGAGTGACCTTTTAAAGAATAATAAATAATATAGGAAAGTGAGTTTTATCTTTTTACCTAATATTTTAGGAAAAAATGGTAATCCAGTGGCAGAAAATTTCCGAGTAGAAGAAGTACATTTACCGGGTAATATCAATGAAGGACAAGTACAAGCCAGAACTCTTTATCTTTCTGTGGATCCTTACATGGTAAGAATCAGGATTTTGTGACTTGGTGAGAATTAATTTTGTTTTTATATTTTTTATGTTGCATTTGAATTTTATTGTGCAATCCTGATTAATATCTATTTGAGCAATTATATTTTGATACCTGTGAATTACAGATTGCCTTTGTTTTTATTCACTAGTGTTATTAAGGAATGTTATAGGAGGAAGGTTTTTATAATAGTAGTACATATAGTTAGTTTCTTCCAAATGTCCAGATCAACAGTAGTAAGATTGAAGATAGTAAGTTAGGATTGGAACTTCTGATTGATCCAGTTTACAAGGTCTTATTTATCACTCTATCTCCAGGGACTAGAGTGGTGCTTATTAAGTATTAATTAAAGGAAGGAAGGAAGGAAATCACTTCTTTCCCCATGTGGCCCTGCATGGTACAGTGTGCCACTCCACTTGGGAATTGTAAGTAATCACTTGCTTTCACTAGACATTGTTCTTTTTTTTTTTTTTTTAAATAAAAGAACAAGCAACTTTAAAAGGAAAGAAAAGGAATCTAATGAACATTAAATCATTGAAACTTTATATCATTCAAAACTCACAACTAATTTTAATCACCACGTGTAAACAGTGTTTTACATGGTTATATTTAATGTGTATATACTATTTTGATTTCATATTTAAATGACTTTATATACATATCCTCATATGAAAAACTAATGGAAATATTGTTATGTTGATGGTTCTACTTTTTCTCTTAGCCTTTTTTGAGTCAGTTCCTTGGTCTGGCCAGTATCCAATGGCTGCTGTACTTGCTTTCCAAGAATACATAGGAGGGGCACACAAGCAGAAGTGTAGCATATTCCTGTAGAAGCTTCTGCTTCAATTTCCTATTTGGTCTTCTCTATGTGAACTAGACCATCCTTAATCAAGCAGCCTTCCATCTTTTCCATCTCCTGGACCACACTGTAGGCCTCCACATCTTGGCTTCATGAGAGAGGCAAGAGTGAGCCACAGAGAAGTGGAGAGCCTTGACTACTTCCCAGGAAATCTTTAGCACTAGTCCCATGGGAGGGTGTGGTACCAATGTGGCATTTTGTCTTTGTAGAATAAAGAGAGCATCCACCTAAGGTTAGGGGTATGGTGTAGTGCTTGGTCTGAAGTTTTCCCTATCACTGTGCTATTGTGGAAAATTGAGAGTTGGGGAAAGCTTAAAAATGCTTTGAGAATAGGTAGAATTAGAAATGTGAAGAGGAGTTCAGAAGGGATGGTGGTAAACAACTGTATAAAAATACTTTCATTTCTCTTTGTGTTGTTTCCATTGGGGAAGTGGAATTTCGAAGCAAAAATAAATGAGTACCATTATGGTCTATGTGTTACTAACTTGTTTTCTACAAAAAGCAGACAGTTTTATAGTATTATCATCAACATGTAAGTAAGCCTAATTTGCCACAATCCATTGAAACCACTGGCACAGTAGTATGTATTAATTTTGCTAGCATAATGTATGTAATGTTAATTAAATTTCTTTAAGTATTGTTTAAAAATTTTAACAGCTTTATTGAAGTATAATGCACATATTATACAATTCACACATTTAAATGTACAAGGCATGGTTTTTAGTTTATTCACAAAGTTGTGGAACTATCACCACAATCTAATTTTAGAACATACTTAAATTCCTTTTTTTTTTTGTAATAGCTTCTTTATTATTATTTTTTTTTTTATCCTCACACGAGGATACTTTTTCCATTGCTTTTCAGAGAGAGTGCAAGGTAGAGAGAGAGAGAGAGAGAGAAACATCGATGTGACATCTATTGGTTGCCTCCTGCAAGCACCCTCTGGGCTGGGGATCAGGCCTTGCAACCAAGATACGTGCCCTTGACCGGAATTGAACAGAGACCCTTTAGTCCGCAGGCTGATGCTCTAACCACTGAGCCAAACTGGTGAGGGCTTAAATTCCGTGTTGTTTTTTTTTTAAATATATCTTTATTGACTTCAGAGAGAGGAAGAGAGAGGGAGAGAGAGATAGAAACATCAATGATGAGAGTCATTGATTGGCTGCCTCCTGCACGTCCCCAATTGAGGATCGAGCCCGCAACCTGGGCACGTGCCCTGACTGGGAATCGAACCGTGATCTCCTGGATCCTAGGAGATCAGCTGCTAGATGCTCAACTGCTGAGCCACGCCCAGCCGGGCTTAAATTCCTGTTTGTTTGTTTTGTTTTGTTTTTTAAATATATCTTTATTGATTTCAGAGAGAGGAAGGGAGAGGGAGAGAGAGAGAAAGAAACATCAATGATGAGAGAATCATTGATCGGCTGCAGCCCGCAACACGGGCATGTGCCCTGACCGGGAATCGAACCCTAATCGCCTGGATCCTAGGTTGACGCTTAACCGCTGAGCCACGCCTGGCCGGGCAAGTTCCTGTTTTTTAATTGCACTTCTTTACTTGTTAGAAAAGGGGATACAATTTTTTCATAATAAAAGAATAACTGAAAGGTAGATAGAAATTAAGATAAATTTTACTTGTTTAACACTTTACCTAACATTACTTATTATATACCTTTCTTTTAGTCACTGGGTAAATTAGTAAACTGGCTCGGTATTATTAGACAGAATTATGCTAATCAATGTTTTATTTTTTTAGCGTTGTAAAATGAATGAAGACACTGGATCTGATTATTTAGCCCCTTGGCAGCTGTCTCAAGTGGTTGATGGTGGAGGTATTGGGATTATAGAAGAAAGCAAACACACAAATTTTACTAAAGGCGATTTTGTGACTTCTTTCTATTGGCCCTGGCAAACTAAGGTTATTCTGGATGGAAATAGCCTACAAAAGGTGATTTATAGTATAAAGTGTCTGATTTTTCTCCCCTGTAATTCTTATTTTGTGCCTTTGGTTTTCAGTTCTGTTTGTGATCAGGGGCAAAAAAATGAAAGCATACATTTTCTTTTCGATAGCTGCAAAAATGTGGAAAGCCTTTGTTCCTTTTTTACTATTGGCTGTAACTATATATGACAGTTCTCAGATTTCCAGTGAATATTGTTGTTTTCCATATTTAATTTATTTCTCAAATTTTATATATATAAAATAAAACCTGAGCTATAAGCATCAAAAAATATTTTATACTAAGAACCAGAGACTCCTTATAGTTGTATGCTTTAAAGTTTCCTGAAAAATTGACAGTTAAGAAATTCCTTGTGCTTGAAATTGCATCTTGCATCAGAAATCCTGAGTTTGGTTTCTGTTAGGTTGAACCATGTGAAATTACCAATATTTGTTTATTTTGACCTGCAAAAACTGGCAGCTTCATGTACTAATTCAACCTAATATATATGTCATCAAGCAATTTACTTTATGTCCCTGAACTTCAGTTTCCTCATGCGCAAAATGAAAATAATAGCTATCTTAGAAGTGAATATGAAAATTAAATGCTATGACAAATGAGACTAAGGTTTTGTAAAAATATTTATAAAATTTTAGTATTTTTTATTACAAATTAAAAAATATATATATCTTTATTGATTTCAGAGACAGGAAGGAAGAGGGAGAGAGACAGAAACATCAATGATGAGAGAGCCATTGATCAGCTGCCACCTGTATGCCCCCTCCTGGGGATCAAGCTTGGAACCTGGCATGTGCCCTGACTGGGAATCAAACCTCAATCTCCTGGATCATAGGTCAATGCTCAATTGCTGAGCCACACCGGCTGAGCTATTATTACAAATTTTTATAATCAGTTAAAAGTGGCTGTTAATATACAAATGATATGAGATATTATGCAATCATTTGTCAACTTAATGGTACTAGTAAAATATATTTAACTAGAAATTTCTTAGGAAGTGAAAAAAATATTCATCATTTTCTAGTTTTCCCTATCATTGTGCTATTGTGGGAAACTGAGCAGTTGGGGAGAGCTTAGAAGTGCTTTGGGAATAGGTATTAGAAATAAGGAAGGTGGGTTCAGAAGGGTGGAGAAATGATATATGCTGAACACAAACTTAACTCACACAGTTTTTATACTGGCTTTAATAATAACTATTACCTACATGAAATATTTCTGCATACTGTAGACCTTTCTGTGTATTGTAGATTTAATATCTCCATTACTTTTATCCACATACCAAATTTAACTGATAGCCATTTAAAACTTAGTACAGCCTGGCTGGCATGGCTCAGCGGTTGAGCATCCACCTGTGATCTAGGAGATCAAGGTTTGATTCCTGGGTCAGGGCACATGCCCGGGTTTCGGGCTCAATCCCCAGTCGGGGGCGTGTAGGAGGTAGCCAATCAATGACTCATCATTGATGTTTCTGTCTGTCTCTCTCCCTCTCCCTTCCTCTGTCTGAAATCAATTAAGATATATTTTAAAAATAATAATAAAGGGAAACTTCTTTTTAAAAAAATTCAAATAAAATAAAACTATTTAGTGCAAACTGCTGTTTTATTTCTTTGTGGCAGTTTAACTACAAATCAAACTAAGGTAGTAAATCTTGATTACTTTCAGTGGTTTATTAAATTTTTACCAAAGTTTTTCAATTCCTTAAAGAGTTATTATTAAAACCTTTATGGCCCTGGCTGGTGTGGCTCAGTTGGTTGGGCATCGTCCCATGTACCAAAAGGTTGCTAGTTTGGTTCCTGGTCCGGGCACATACCCTGGTTTTGGGCTTGATCCCCATTAGGGAGCGTGCAGGAGGCAGCCAGTTGATGCTTCACTCTCACATGGATGTTTCTCTCTCCCCCTCTCCCTTGTATCTCTCTAAAGATCAATTAAAGAATCTAAAAGAAAAACCCCAAAACACTTTATGGTAGGGAGTCTTTCTATATAATTTTTTCAATTCTCCTCAATTGTACAGATAAAAAGCAGACACAGAAAAAGCAGACACAGAAAATGTAAGAGAAGTATAATTCTTGATAGGACCTGGTAAACATATAAATATAAAATGCTAAAAAGTGAAGAGAGACTTCATTTTATTTTGTAATTAAACTAGAATAAATTGTATCGCACCTTCCTTACATTTTTATGATAGTTTTAAGCATCAGTAATGAGTACTGTTTGAGTTTGAGCTGGTTTTTGGGTAGATAAAATGTTTACTTTGAAATTGCTCAGAGATTTTAAAACCTCCCAACTTTGCCTAGTGTTTTCCTGTTAAGTCTTTCCTCTCCATTTTCTCACAGTTCTGGAGGCTAGAAGTCTGAGACCAAGGTGCTGAAAAATTTGGTTTCTTGTGAAGCCTCTCTTCCTGGTTTGCAAACAGCTGCCTTCTTGCTGTGTCTTCACATGGCATCTGGCCTTTCCTCTTTACTTGAACAGAGAAAGAGATCTCTGGTATCTCATCCTCTTTTTATAAAAACACAAGCCCTATTGGATTAGGGTCTCACCCTTGTGATCTCCTTTAACCTTAATTATCTACTTAAAGGCTCTACTCCAAATAAAGGGGTAGGCAGAAGTAGGTTTACTATGGTTTGTATGGAAAATAATACAATAATTAATAATAATAATACAAGAATAAACTGTGTTTCATGTGCTCACAACTGTAAAGCTACTTTTGCCACCCTGTATAGTCACATTAAGGGTCAGTTATTCAGCATATGAATTTTAGGAGTGTTGATGTAAGAAATGTCCAAACCCATAGAGAATTTTATAAGAATTTATTTGAGCCAAGCTGATGACAATTGCTGGGAAGCAAGATCTCAGATGTTCTGGAAAATAACAGTTTTACATTTTCTATTATGCATTTTGAAATTAAGAAGGGAACATAAGAAAGATTACGTGAAGGAGACAGGAAAGCAAGGCAGCGCTTTGGATTACAGGATGATTAACAAGATTATGTGCTCTCTTATTTCAAAGGAATGTTAACAAGATAACAGGAACAACGGACAGAGCTTGCTTAAGGCAAAAATAAACCTTTTACTAAAGAAGTTATATGCCTGGGGCATGACTGCCCACCGTGACTTGCCCAGTTATGAATTTATGATCAGATCACTCTGTGAAGTTACTTTCCGTAGAACCCCTTTTTAGTCCACAGGAAGGTACAATTCAGTCAAAAACAGATTGTCTCTACCTTTTTGACTTAAAACAGAAATTCCTGGTACTGTATTATTTTTAAAAGGTATATATTTCATTCCAGGTAGACCCGAAACTTGTGGATGGACACCTTTCATACTTTCTTGGAGCTATTGGTATGCCTGGTTTAACTTCCTTGATTGGAATACAGGAAAAAGGTCATGTAACTGCTGGATCTAATCAGACAATGGTTGTTAGTGGGGCTGCTGGTGCTTGTGGATCCTTGGCTGGGCAGGTAATAATTTCTGAGAATTATTTGATTTTCTAAAAAGGTAGTCATAATTGAATCTCTGGATACATGTATGTAATTTAAAATGCAAAACTGAACAAATTTACAATATGATTATTTTACACATTTCTGGTAGAAATAATGTTATTACTTGCTTAGACTCTCTTTATAACAATATGAAAAATGTTGTAGATTTTCATATCTTATTCTCTGTAAAACAAAAATAGACATGGGAAATGCTAGAACAAAATAAGGAAGAAAATCAGAATACCTGTGTGGAATTCATGAATTAAAAAATAAATTCATATTGTAAAAAAAATCTTCAAATAAAGCATTTATCAGTTCTAGAAAAACAGTAAATAATATGAAAGAATTTTATATAGTGCGTCATTTTTATGAATTAGTAAAAACGATGTACTATATAGTATGAAACCACTGAGGTAAAACATTTCATCTTAGTAATTTTAGTTACTCACAGGCCTGAAAAATATTTAAAAACTTTTTTTTGGTTAACCCTTACTGGAGGGTATTTTTTCCACTGACATTTATTTATTTATTTAGTTAGTTAGTTTTGTTTTTTAATCCTTACCCAAGAATATTTTTTCCATTGCTTTTCAGAGAGAGTGGAAGGGAGAGAGAGAAAGAAAAAAAAAAACACATCGATGTGAAAGAGACACATCAATTGGTTGCTTCCTGAACTTGACCTGACCAGGGCTCTGGATTGAACCTGCAACCCAGGTACGTGCCCTTCGGTGCTCCGGCTGACACTCTGACCACTGAGCAACAAAGGCCAGGGCTTAAAACTTTTTTTTTTTTTTTATGTATTTTTATTGATTTTTAGAGAGAGGAATGGAGAGAGATAGAGAGATAGAAATATTGCTGAGAGAGAGAAACATCATCCATCCGCTGCCTCCTGCATGCCCCCTACGGGGGATCAAGCCCGAAACCCAGGCATGTGCCCTGACTAGGAATTGAACTGGTTCCTGGGTCGATGCTCAACTGCTGAGCCACGCCAGCTGGGCTTAAAACTTTTTTTAAGTTTAATTTATTGGAGTGACATTGGTTAATAACATTATATAAATTTCAGGTGTACAACTTTATTACATGACATCTCTGTACTCTACTGTGTGCTCACCACCTAGTCTAGTCTCCTTCTGTCACCATAATTTGACCGCCTTTACCCTCTTTGTCTTCCCCTTACCTCCCTTTTCTTCTGGTAACCACCATTCTGTTGTCTGTATCTATGAGTTTATTGTTTGTTCATTTGTTGCTTTTTTGTTTTAAATCCCACATATGAGTGAAAAACATTTGATTCTTCACTTTTCTGTCTGACTTATTTCACTTAGCATAATAATCTCAAGATCCATCCACTGAAAATATTAAATTGCAAGTTAATGGTATTTGGGGTCTGACTATTCCTATTATGAAATCAGTTTTAAATTCTGAGATTTTAACATTCAAACTAAGTCTAATTTTATTGAATCTTAATGTTTTTAAGAACGACATTATATCTGTTCTCAGTTCTTTTGATTTCAAATTACTTTTAGCTGAAGGCCCTGTAATCTAACCTAAATTGTAATAGACACTCTCATATACTTATAATATCTCGTATGCTTTCAGATTTTAAAATTTAAATGTGACAATAGAAAGTTGTTTAATTTTCAAAAATTTCACCCCTAGATTGGTCACCTGATGGGCTGTTCCAGAGTGGTGGGAATTTGTGGAACACATGAAAAATGCCTCCTTTTGACTTCAGAACTGGGCTTTGATGCTGCAATTAATTATAAAAAAGAGAATGTAGCAGAACAACTCCGTGAATTATGCCCAGCTGGTGTGGATATTTACTTTGACAATGTTGGCGGTGACATAAGTAATACAGTGATATGTCAGGTAGTTTACTGATTTGTTCCTTATAAATTTGAATGCTATATTTTATTTGATGTGATATATCTTTACTTCATACTAAGAGAGAAAAAAACTTTATAAGATTGTAGGGTTTATTGTGAAAAATAAACTAATGGTGATCAGTACTGTAATTAAGTGATACAGAAGAGCGTGCTGATATATTTACTTCCATTTGCTTGCAGATTTGCACTATGAGCATCAATTTTAGTTCTTTGCTAGCAGTATTACATTTTTCACCTGCAATTTATTTTTGTGAAAAGTTACAGTTGTGTTGTTCAAATGGTGAAGTTCTGACTCCTAACTCACCATCAACCAACTCATAATCATGGCACCTGACTTTGGGTAGGGAATGGATTTTCATAGATTGCAAGTATTTACATATTTTTATTGACAACGTAATAAAATATCAACATCGGCTATTAACACTGCATTGTCCTTTACTGTACATAAAGTTATTTGCAATTGAGGTTAAATTATTTAAATACCGTACAAAGAAATACTCTGCTGCTACTAAAAAGTAGCAAAAACAATTACAATAATGACAACTAATGTAATTCTTTTGCCAATTACCAAATTCTCATTTACCTGTATGATCCATGGGAGTGGACTTATTTTCTAGCCAATTAAAACTCTTAAACACATATAAGGGGTAAATCTCTAAAATGAAATCAATTAATTGGCACTAAAGGATTAAATACAGTGGTCAGGGGGCTTTCTTTGAGACAGCCATAAAATCATATATAGGAAAAGCATCTGTCTTAGAGTATAATCATTCATTTTATCTGAACAGATGAATCAGAACAGCCACATCATCCTGTGTGGTCAAATTTCTCAGTACAACAAAGATGTGCCTTACCCTCCTCCACTGTCTCCTGCTGCAGAGGCAATCCAGAAAGAAAGAAACATCACAAGGTGTGTTCTACCGCTTCCCGCTATGACCAGATTCAAGGGGTTTAAAGGTCATAGATGTATGTGAAATGTATTGTTCTCCACATATAATTTTCCTTATTAAATAAAATTTGAAAATATACATCTTAAGCTGGTTCAGTTTTTAGGTTTTGGTTAACTAGGTCTTTGGTAGAAAACTTTTAAAAAATAGCATCTGTTCTATCAATCTTTTACAAGTCTTTTTGCGTGTGCAAGTGATAGAAAAACCACATTGGCTTATGTGCAAAGGAAATTTATTGGCTCATGTATCTGAGAAGTCCAATATTAGTACAGTACTGGCTGAGATTTGGCTGGATAAGGGTTTGCATAGTGACTTCATAACTCAGTTTTTCTCCACCTCTGAGCTGTGCGTTCTTCTAGGTTGGCTGTGCTCCCTCACAGGCTCTCCTCTTACAGCAGAAAGAGGATGACTATTGTCTCTAGTCTGACATTTGACCAGGTTAGCGATCCAAGCAAAAAAGAGAACAGCTCTCTCCTTGCAGTTTTTATCAAGTCCCAAAGCTGTTACGGCTCCCACTGGCCTGGCTCTGGTCACATAAGGGGGGGAAAGGATGTTACCTACAAAGTAAAATCACAGTGCTGTTACCAAACAGGGTTGTAAAGGCAGGGCAGACAAAACAGTAGAAGTCCACTACACTTACACCTGTACCTATACCCGAAACTATAGCTGGCCAGACTGTGACTAAGTCCTAACGTTTGAAAGATTAACAGTAGAGTTTTTGAATGACTTCATTTTGGACTTGTTCCCTCACTAGTCTCTGATAATTGCCCTTTTCTTTTCCTTACAGAGAAAGATTTCTGGTGTTAAATTACAAGGACAAATTTGAGTCTGGTATTCTACAGCTGAGTCAGTGGTTTAAGGAAGGAAAGCTAAAGGTAGAACTTGTTTCTGTTCTTCATCAATAGCATTCTTCCTGCTATTTGATATGCTTTTGTATTATTTGAATTTATTATAGCAAACGTACTAGTTTCAGAATAAAAATTCCTACAGAAGGGAAGTGTACTGAATATTATTAAATTAACTTACCTCCCAGATGATATAACCTTCTGGTTGAGAAACCCTCTCTTATTCCTCCCTTTATCTGAAATTTTATTAACTTTTTACTTTTCTTAGATTGTATTGTAAGATCAATAGGGGTTTTTTCCTCCCAAATTTTATTTTCTTTTTTCTTTTTAAAAAATTCATTGGGGTGACATTGGTTAATAGGATCATATAGGTTTCAGGTATGGATTTCTATGTTACAATCCTCCCAAACTTTAATATTCATTAATTTAACAAATATTTATGGAATGTTACTATGTATTAGAAGCTGTGCTTTCTAAAAAATCTTATAAGCACCTCCTAGTACCCCTACCTCTCCACTACCGTACTTCTTTCCCACCTTCCTAGGATATTCTCTTAGTTGCTTGAAAATCAGGAGTTATTAATCTGGGGTCCAGAGACCCTGACCTCGCATGTTCTTAAAACCTGCAGATGATAGGCAAAGTTGTATGTGTGTGCTTATATACTTTTTTTGGAAAAGAGGGTGTAGAGCTTATGCTGTTACCAATTAAAGATTAGACAATGGAAAAATAGGATTTTATTTTTTAAAAAACCTTTTTAGGCTACCTATGTGAATAAAAAATATCTATTTTTAAGACAGAAAGTGCTAAATAATATTGCTGCCTTTTGCAGACATAGAAACTATTAAGTAGAAACATTGAAGTCTATAGAAGAATACTAAATATAGCTATTTTGATTTACAGATCAAAGAAACTATGATAAATGGAATAGAAAACATGGGAGGTAAGATGAATGTCAATTTATTTATTATATATATGTGCTCAGCACCAGTAATCCCTTTTTTCTTTTAATTCTACTTCTCTGGTGTTTTTTTCTGTTTCTTTTTGGTTAATCCTTACCCAAGGATATTTTTTCCATTAATTTTTAGAGAGAGAGGGAGGGAGGGAAGAAGAGAGAGAAAGAGAGAGAGAGAAACATTGATGTGAGAGAGAGACATCTATTGGTTGCCATGGATTGAACCTGCAACCCAGGTACGTGCCCTTGATCTGGAATCGAACCCGAGACCCTTTGGTGTGAGGGCAGACGCTCTAGCCACTTACCAACACTGCCAGGCCTTTTTTTTTTTTTCTTTTTAGATTATTTTATTTCTTTCCTGTAAAACTGTCCTTTAGTTTTCCTTAAATATCTCAATCAAACTCCATCAAAGTTCAACTTAGTGGTATTTAAGAGGTATTGCTTTTACATTTCAAATCATAAAGTGTTTCTTTGTTTTCATAAACAGCTTATCAAAGAAATAAGAATCATGCAAGTCATTTAGCCTCTTGGTAACCCTTTCTGATTCAATGGTTCTAAGACATCATAAGATTATATTAAGCAAAATTTTCAATATTTAGGTTTTTGGAGTTTTTTTGCCTGCTATACACAGATTCCAACATTCTCTTTTGTTTTAAATAAAAAGGATTAATCAAATTGGTATTTTTCTTTCTCAGAAAAAAATTTAATACATTTGGTTACTAAGTTTACAAAATTGAAATATAAATTTCACGTTTTTCTGGCTTAACAGATGAGTATTTCACTTAGTAAAACTTTATGATTAGATTTCTGATATTTTAACTGTTATTTAAAATTGTTTTGCTGACATTTTATCTTTATACTTATTTATCTCTAGTCTTCAGACTATAAACCATAAATGTTGATATAGACACCAATTAAACATTTCTAGTTTGGATAAAAACAATTTTTTAAGATGCTAATTGAGTTAGTTTGTCCTGAAACTTTGCCATTGTTTATGTGAAGTTTCTTTTCATGACAGTTTTCTTCTACACTTAATATTAAAATCACTGAAGTAATTTTTCAAATTAATTGTATGTGTCTGACCTACTGATAAACATGTATGATAGTGACAGTTATGATAGTGACATTCAGATAATCTAGGTGTTTTTTTTCTTTCCAGCTGCATTCCAGTCCATGATGACAGGAGGTAACATTGGAAAGCAGATAGTTTGCATTTCAGAAGAAACCTCTTTGCAATCTCTATAAAGATCTTCATCAAGGAAATACAAATTTTTTCCATTTTGTACAGATTTTCAAGATACATTAAAAAAAACTTAAGAGTACAGATAGCTTTTGATTTAAATTAATTATAGGTGATTATTTTCTTAGTTGCAAAATAATTCTTTCCTATATCTTCAATATTATATATGTACTCTATATCCAACATATTATTTACAATAATAGATTGAAGTCAACATGATCTATTTTTCTTTCTTTTGCTAAAACTATTATATATGATATTTTTACCAGATATTCTGAAACCATTGGAGATTTGATACAACTGTTAATGGATCATACAAAATAGCTTTTTAAAATTAATAACTTTTATTGAAAATTGGTGAGAAGGCACTTAGTAAATATTTGTAGAACTGGAAATGTTTTACATAATTTTTGAACTGAAACTTGGCATAAGAAGAGAATTGGGATGGCCTTTCCACATTGTAGATGGAAAAGGGACTTAATGGCGGTGTGTTTGTGTGGGTTTTGGGGGGATTCAGAGCTTTGTGGAAGTTTTTGGGATAGGAGATCAAGGCTTTTTGTTGGGAGTAGTATGAGAAGTAGAGGTTGATTAGGTTGCTGGAGAGACATTTACTACAGAAGATGATCTATTTGTGTTATGCCAAATAATTTACTGTATAACCTAAAAACAAATATTCATTGATAAAAGCATGTTTATTTTAGGTTAGCAGGCACTTACTGTCAAATAGTTGTCAAGATTTCGAGGGCAAATAGATATTAAACATCACTTGGAGTTTTAGGTGATTAAAAAGACTGAGACAACAAAGACTGCTTCAGCAAATGTCAGGACTGAATGGGCAAATTAACAAATGGTTGTAAATATGAAAGTTCAAGACCTATAAATGTAATTCTAAATAAGAGCGTCTGGGGTTGTGGGGGAAGGTGGAGGAGGGTATAGGGAGACTAAATGGTGATGGACGGAGACTTGACTTAGGGTTGTAAATACACAATACAGTGTACAGGTGATGTGTTGTGGAATTATGCATCTGAAACCTGTATAATTTTGTTAACCAATGTCACCCCAATAAATTCAATAAAAAGGAAAAAAATAAAGCAGTGATTTTCAAAAAAATTTTAAAAAGAGGGTTTATTAATTGTAATCAACTCTTTAAAACTGTACAATTGAGAGTAGTTTTTTCTTCTGAGTGTCCTGCTGGTTTATGGTCACCTGTTTACATGCTGCAATATACCTTTGTTGGCAGTATTTATAGAAAGTAGTTTCAAATTGAGTTAGTAGTCAGTCATTCCAGTTGGCTTCTGTGGCCTTCTCTTCTTTGTTTCATATACTTTTCCTGGACCATCTCATCTCTGTATGTTGGTAACTCCCACATCTACACCTCTACTTCTGACTTTTCTTACTTGAGCTCGGGACTTTTACCCCCAAGTAAAGATCCCCTTAGCAACTGCGATAAATTCGCTTTATCTAAAGAGGAATTATCTTTCCCTGAACCGTGTTTCTCCTTTGTTCTTTAAACCACCGCCGTTTGTGTACTCAAACTACTGCTCTCTCACCCACTTACGTGCTTGCCATCAAGGCCTGACTTTAATCTGGAAAATGCCTTTCTTAGAGAACTCTTTTAATTCCCACTGCCGCTATCTTCGTTGAGTTCATATTTCGCCAAGCAACAGCATCAAAAAACCAGTAATTTCAAGAGGTCAAGACACCCGAGAGCTCTTTACATCCAAATATGTGGAACCCAGACGCTAGGGAATTCATATTCCAAAAAAAAGTTCTACCCTTGAGTCTCAATTCTTACCCTGCCCTGCGTACCATGCAGAACTAGATTCTGCAAGTTCCCTTTTCTCGGGCGGGGAAGCTTCGAGGTCCTCTTCACTGAGAACCGAGAAATGTCTTAGTGACCTTTTTCCTCGCTTGCCTCCACTGTAGCCAGTACTGATCTCAGCAGACAGGAAAAACGACCGCACCCGTAGCTGCGGGGCAGCAGTGACGTCACGGCTAAGCGAACCGACCCCGTTCTTCTGGCTTCGCTGACCAAGGAGCCCCGAAGGCCGAGAGGGAATGCGTGGGCAGTGGGAGACCGCGGCTCCTTCCGTCCGGGCACGGAGCCCTGCGCTGCAAGTCGCCAGGGGCAGCGGCCCCTCGCCGGAAACCCCGCACCCGGCGGCCCCCACCTGCCCGGTGGCGAGAAAGTGGGTGTGTGCGGGGGGGGGGGGGGGGGGGGCGGCCAAACTTCCTGTCCCGCGCTCAACCTGCTTCCGGCAGGAGCCGGAAGACGCTGTGTGTGGACGGAATTCGGAACCGACAGGCGGACTGCTGCTGGGGACGGAAGGTGAGCTCCGGGGCGGGTCGGACCCACTTGCTGGGCTAGGCGGTCCCCGAAAGGGAGGGAGCCAGTACCGGCTCCTCGGGGGCTCGTGCCGAGGTCGCCCCCCGGAGAGGACAAGGAAACCGCCCCCCTTGGGCACCCCTGCGGGATCTGGCGGGCCCGGGAGCGGCCGGTCTGAAGCCCCACGGCTTGGACCCTTCCCCTCGCGGGGTTTTGGGCCGATGTTTCGGCTCCTTTGCTTGGTTTTGGGGCCGGAGCGTGGGAACTAGACCGTCCTGAGAAAGCCGGAGTCCGCGGATGCCCTGGGCGGGGGCTCCCGGACTGCGCTCGCAGCCAGGGCCTGCCCGCGGACCTTGGGGCCTGACACTGAGGCCGTTGTACTGGGAAAATACGATGCCAAGGGGACTCTGCCCTGGATATTTCATCCCAGAGCTACGGTCTTCGTTCATATATCCCCTTACTTTCCGGGTCTAGAAGAAGGAAGGCTGCCGACTCGGAGGGGCTGGACTGCGGGTTTCTGCTTCGCCTGTCATTTCCAGGCGGGGGCGGGGGCGAGGGTGGGGTGGGGGTGGGAGTGGGGGTGGGCTGTGTTTACAGCAGATTGAATTTATCCTCTGAGGTGTCTTCAGATAAAAGAATCCAATTAGCTTATTAAAGTTTGTTTCACTTGCTCATGAGGCTCTGAAATGCATTTAGGCACTATTTGGAAGTTAAACATTATTAACTTGGACTAAGAATTTGCATTTCTTCCTCACTTTGGCAAAAGGTCAGTGAAGCATATTTGCAAAAAGAATAAAAGAAACATTTTAAAATACAGTCAGGGACATTTTGATGTTGAGGAAGAAATTCCACTTTGTCTTCGTGTGGACATAGTAAAGGCAACTAAACCAGCAGTCAAAAGATTTAGGTTCTAGTTTTTGAAGGTTTGCGTCTAAGTAGATGCCTAATTTTTGGCAAATTACTTAATCTCTAGTTTTTGCCCCCCTTTTTTTACTTTACAGATTTATTTTTTTTCAGCAAATATTTCCTGAGTGTTTACTTTGTACACAGCAGTGTCCTAGGTTAATGGAAGAAGGGTGAATAAACTCAGTAAACCTAACCGAGGAGAAAAATTTCCATGTAGACAACTAATATCCAAAGGAGGGTGAAATAATGTCTAAAGAGGGGTTAAACTTAAGGACAGATTTGTTTCGACTGGAGGGAAAGGATCAGAGAGTCTTCATGGAGGAGATGCAATTTGAGTTGGATTTTAAAGGCTGGAAAGGATTTCACAAGATCAGAATTAGACTGGGGATGCTGATTACCGGTTGAAGAACTGTCCCAAGCAAAGACCTTGAGCACTGACAAAGGTTACTATGTTCATTTAATAGTGAGTTTAGTGTGGGCTGGAATAAATAGTTTGTTAAGGAATATAGTGGATGCTGGAACTGGAACGGTGTTCGAGGACATGTAGAGTATTTGAATGCCACGCTTAGGTGCACTGAACTTTGAGTAAGGGGAGTGATATAAGCATTTCTGTGTTTTGGAAAGGTAACTCGAGTGGCTGCATAAAAGATGGATTGGAAAGGGAAATTTAAGGGCTGGGTAGTCAATTAGAAGCCTATTTTAATAGTGTAGTTGAAAGATAATAAGAGACCTAAACAGGACATTACAGTAGGAATAAGTTTGGGGGAATCAGAACCACTGGGATTATTTAAATAGGAAAGATGAGAGAGATTGTTAAAGACCTAGAATTTGCAGCTGAGTGGGAGGAAGATTGGGCAATAATTGAAATGGATAATACAGGAAGAACAGGTTTGGTGGGGGAGATGATAATCTGGATTTTGTACATTGTTGGGTTTGAGTTGCTATTGGATATCTACGTGGAGATAGTAGCAAGCAGTTAGAAATGAAAGTTTGAAGTTCAGAAGAGAGGTCAGGAATAAAGACAAAAATTTAGGTATCATTTGCAATGTCATTCATTTATTATACAGGTATTTAGTGCCTACTAGGTGCTTACATGGAACCTTGTATGGAAGCCCTTTAAGCTCATAGTAAAGAACAACTTGGAGCTTCACAGTATCAGAAATGACTCTAAGAGACCTAAATTCCTTATGACTTATATAAAGTACTGTGCCAGGCACTGTGCTGGAAGATATAGTAGTGAACAAGACTAGTTCTTTCCCTTGTTTATGGAGCCTTCAATTTAGGGGGTAGCCAGACAAAATAAATACTGTATAAAAACAAATGAAAGAATTAGAAATTGTGATTAAGTGAAGACAGTAGAGGTAGAAAATAAAGGTTGGAGTGTGGAGAACCTTCTTTGAGTAAGATATCAGGGAAAGCTTTCTAAGTGAGTTAAAAGTTTAACTGAACTCTGAAGGATTAAAACAACAACAAAAAAGAGCTAACCAATGGAAAAGAGGGGTAAAAGCATTCTGAGAGAACAAATGTCATGTGCAAATTCCTAATATAAGAAAGAGCTTAATGTGCTCTAGGAACTAAGGGAGATTTCCCTCCTCTGGGGCTCGGTGAACAAGTAAAGGAGGTTGACTCCAGAGTGTGGAGAGGCAGGAATGGCTCACGTAGGTTCCTATAGGCCAGAATAAGGAGTTTAGGTTTTGTCTATACATATGGAAAAGCCTACAGAAGTTTCAAGCAGGGAGGTATATATAATAGGATTCATATTTTAAGATGATATTTACTGTTGTGAAGAGAATAGAAAGGAGGGTGACAAGAGCAGAAGCAGCGAGACCAGTTAGGACGCAGTAGCAGTACTTTAGGGCAAGAGTTGATGGTGGCCTGGAGTATGGTGGTGGCAGTTGAGAAAGAAGTAGGTGGATTTGCTATATTTCCCCTTTTGGAGATAGAGTCAATAGGGCTTGCAGCTGGATTGAATGTTGGGAGCAGAGGAAAGAAAGTAATAAAAATTACTCCTAGCCTGGCTGGGCGTGGCTCAGCAGTTGAGCGTAGACCTGGGATCTGGGTGATCAGATTCGATTCCTGGTCAGGGCACATGCCCGGGTTGCAGTCCCGGTCCCAGGTTGGTCGGGGGCATGCAGGAGGCAGCCAATCAGTGACTCATCATTGATGTTTCTGTCTCTCTCTTTCCCTCTCCTTTCCTCTCTCTGAAATCAATAAAGATATATTTTTAAAAAAAATTACTCCTAAATGAAGTAAAGAGTGGTTTTTGAGTAGAGGGTTGTGGTAAGAAGTTCTGGCAGGGAATGATGGGAAACAGGCTTGAGAGAGAATTTCTTCTGGACATGTTAAAATTGAGATATCAAGTTTAAAATGTTAGGTAGAGATGTCAAGTAAGCATTTGGATATACAAGCCTGCAGCTCAGAGGAGATATCTGGACTACAGATAAACATTTTGGAGACCATATCATTTAAAGCCACGGATCTGGATGAATTCACAGAAGGGAGAGAGTATAGGAAGAAAAGAGGGTCCAAAGACTATCCTGAGGACCATTAACATTTAGGGGCTGAGTGGAGAAGGAATATAGGAGTTCTCAAAGGAGACTCGAGAAATGGCTGCTAAAGTAGTAGTGAAATAAGGAACATGTATCTTGGAAACAAAGAGAGTAGTGTTTGAGGAAGGGAGGCAGTGCTTCTGAGAGACAATGTCAGTTATGCCTCTTTGGTGGCAAGTGACCAATTTACTTCAGAAGAGGAATTTATAACAAGGATGTGGGCAGCTCACAGGACCAAAGGAAATGCTGAAGGCCCTGGCTTTATAAAGGGTAGGAATATGAGCAGCCCCAGGGGAAGCTGCTAACTGCACTACTAGAATGAATGGACTGCTGCAGCAATTTTCAGTCCTTAGTTTTTTAGGATTCACATTCTGAGGAAAAGTGTCAGATTTATTCAACATGGGTCAAGTGTCCAGTAGTTGGCCAGGGTAGAAAAGAACACTTCAATCTACAGTCCTGCCAAGAATGTAATCAATGGGAGGGGTAGATCCCCAAACAAAATGTGTGTTGTGTTACCCAAGCAGGGGAAATGAATGTAGGACAGGCAAAAACAGTGGTTGTCTATTGCAAAGATCAAATAAGATGAGGACAGCAAAGTGTCCATTGGATTTGGCAACATGAACATCATGGGTAATCTTTACAAGAAAGGTTTTGGCGAATTGATAGAGTTGGGTAATGATTAGAGATGAGAAAATGGAGATAACTCTCTTGATGAATTTGGCTTGTAGAGAATTAGGAATGTAGAGAAATGGAGAGGAGACTGAAATAAAATTCAGGGCTGTAGGAATGGAGCACCCAGAAGATCCTAGGAAGAGAAAGGAGAAGGCCCAGGGTGATCCTACAGTTTCTAAACTTACTTTGACTCCGCAATTCTGTATTCCAAATTTCTTTCATTAGAATTTAATCAACTCCCATAATATGCTAGGTATGATATAGAAACTTACCTTGTTTTTCTATTCCCGGCACTACCGTTTTATACCAAAATTGAAACTGCTCTTTTAAAATAAATTTTAATTTTTGGTCTTTGTAATTTACTACTATTAGTAGAATTTTTGTTTTCCTTTTTTAACCATTACTGATTTGTCTGGGTCTACATCTGTGGTCAGCCACAGGTGGAGATGAGGGGAGCTGAGAAGCAGATTGGCTCATGGTCAGAGAGACTAGTCCTTTTGGTTGAAATCATGTGCTTTATTTTAACCTTTGTGCAAATGTGTTATAGCATAGTGGAAGCTAGGAAAATTCCAGGACAAGTGGAATAGGGAAACAGACAGATAGTTAAACAGCATGTGTGGCCACCTAATAAATCCTATCTTCCCTAAACCAAGGACACTTGAGAGTAAATGGTCTCCTCGTCCTCCTCAGTATCAGCAGGGACAGTGGATTTCTAAAAAGTATAATATATGCTCGACCAAGATTGTTTTTGTGTGGTTTTTTTTTTTAAGCAGTCTAATATGCTTTGATGGTCACAGGGAACCATGTACACAGTAAAATTTGGTTGTTACCAAGGGGAGAGGGAGATAGGATCTGAACAGCACTACTTTGACCAATCCCTGGGTTTCTGAGATCAGTTTGTTTTGTTGTGAACTCTATCTAAAGCCAAGATTCCTTATTTATGATTTGTGGAAAATACGATTCGGTGGGCTGGGCCTTGATTGCTGATAGTTAAATGTCATTGTCTCTTCTATTATTTATGGAGCTAAATTAGTACATTTAAATTTTCTATTTAAAAATAAACAAAGATACAATTTGCCTGTCCACCAGCTACAGATACAAAATAAAAACGAACAAATATTATTGTCTACATTGAAGAACTTTGGGTGATACAGGTGACTGCTCTGTATATTGCATTTCTAATCTCTTATCTTAGTTAATGGCATTAAAAAACCTGGGAAGAAATTTCCTCTGAGACTCATAATTTTCTTGAAAATAGCTTCCCTTTGAGTAAGAGCAGTGCCTTTCACTCCAGTGTCATGTAAATTGCATTTAAAGGAAAAACATTGCACTGGGGACCCCCTCCCCATACTGGCAAATTATTTTTATTATAAATATTCTAAATATGTTCAAACATAAAGCTAGGTAATCCTTACACCTCTTACACCGAGCCTTTATAGCTCTTAATCAACTATAACATCAAAACAAATTTACAAATCAATAATAGCAGTGCCACTGTCAGTGGATTTCTAAAACTATACGCTAAATAAAGATTATTTTCTTTAAGCAGTCTAATATGTTTTGATGGCCATAGGGAACCATATACATCATAAAATTTAGGTTATCAGGATTATATCAATTGTTGCCATGGATTAATATCTTTATGAGTAAATATACAAATATAAACAACACCATAAAACAAGAAAATTCAAATTAACATTCATATTATGTGGTAGAGATACTGTTTTATTACAATGAAATACATATTTAAAGTTGAGCTTAGCAGTGGAAAGATTTAGCCTTGGATTCAGTAATATATTTCATCTGTTTCTAAATTTTAACTCTTGTAATACTAATGCAGAGGATATTATACAAGGTAGTATTTATAATGTCAAAGCATTGTTACGCAGTTTATGATAATCAGATCTTATATTTAAGCAAAGGTGCCTAAGAAGTCCTTGAATGCCAGTTTTAATGAGGTATTGTTTGATAACTATATAGAGTTAAAATTGCCTTGTTCAGTTGAAGATTTGCTTCACAGGTAAAAAGATAACGTAGAATGGAAGAAAGGTTGTGCAGATCATATGGCTGATAAGGGACATATCTAGAATATATAAAGAACCTTACAATGCAGTAATAAAAAGACAAATAATTTAAAAGTAGGCCACCAGCCTGATTAGGAATTCCTCCAAAAGAGATTTATAAGTGTCCAATAAGCACAGGAAAAGATAGCTCAGTGGTTGAGCGTCAACCTATGAACCAGGAGGTCACGGTTAGATTCCATTCAGGGCACATGCTAAGGTTTTTGGGCTCTATCCCCAGTAGGGGTCATGCAGGAAGCAGCTGATCAATGATTCTCTCTCATCGTTGGTGTTTCTATCTGTCTCTCCCTCTCCCTTCCTGTCTCTGAAATCAATAAAAACATATTTTACAAAAAACAAACAAACCAAAAACCCACAGTAAGTTACCACTTCACACCCATTAGGATGGCTGTGATAAAAAAGGCAGATACTTACAAGAGTTGGTGAGGGTGTGGGGAAATTGGATCCCTCTCATAAGCTACTGTATGTGACACACCACTTTGGAAAACAGCCTGGTATTCCTTAAGAGGTTAAACATAGAGTTACCATATGACCTGGCGATTTCACTCCTAAATGTGTACAGAAAAGGATGAGAACATATGTCCACACAAAAGCTTGTACATGAGTGTTCATAGCAGTATATGCATAATCGCCAAACTGTGGAAACAACCCAGTGAGCATCAACTGATAATTTCATAAATAAAATGTATATCCATAAGTAGAATATTATTTGGCAACAAAAAGAAATGAAGTATTAATGCATGCTACAACAAGGATAAACCTTGAAAACGAAATGCTAAGTGAAAGCAGCCAGGCATAAAAGATCACATATAAGAAATGTCCAGAGTAGATAAATCCACACAGGTAGAAAGTAGGTTAGTAGTTGCCAAGGTCTGGTTAGTGGAGGGTTTGGGAGAAAGTGGGTACAGGCTTTCTTTTTTGGGATGACGAAAATGTAGAATTAATTGTGGTTATGGTTGCAAACTGTGACTATACTAAAAACAATTTATTTGTACTCTTTAAATAAGTGAATTGTATGGTATGTGAGTTATATCTCAGTGAAGCTGTTGTTTAAAAAAAGATTTGCATTGCAGCTTTTGAAATCTGTTAAATGGGTAACTGGAATTGGGAATAGAATTGAATTGAATTTACTGTCACACTTAACTAGTGCTGTGTTAAAGATGAGATCCACACAGTACATTGCTCTGGTACTGAGTGCTCCAATACAGATTCTTTTGAGGTCAGCCTGCCTATTCTGCTGCATCAGACTATTCTTTCTTTTGTTTATATAGCACACATACAAACCACAAATTTGGATATGAAAATTTTATGGCAGAACTCAGTTATAATACCGATACCCATTTGTTTCAGAAAGTATTTGTGCTAATTTTTAAGATTATCATTGAAATGAAAACACTAAAATAAAAGGATGTCATAGATACCCATGGATTGAGAAATGGTGATCTAGAGGTGGCCCTTAAATTATCAGAGAGGTGACAGCTCCCTTCTCCAACTTGTTATTACAGCTTTGCAAACATGTTTAAGATCTGCTGTATCTGATTTTTCCCTTTTTCAGGGCTCATGTTCATATCCATCATTTTTCATTAGGTAAGGAAACAGAAACCTGTCCCTGAAGCCAGCACCATTAGTTTTTTTAAAAAAATCTAACAAATATAAAGAGAGTAAACAGTTGTCTAGGTTCTTAGAGATTTTACAATCCTGGAATCTCAAAATTAGAGGAAACTTAAGGATAACCTAAACATGTGGTAATTTCTTGGTGTCTTGAGTTGAGCTGGAATTGAGGAAAAGGAATTCTTAAACCCTGGTGATTCAAGATCAAATTTAGAGAGATGTAATCACTCACTATTCATGCCAACTATTCATGCCAACCTGCTCTGAGGTTAGGAGTTTGGCTCTGCAGCTTAATAACTTGGGCAAGTGATGTACTAAGCCTTGGTTCCTTTCAATGTAAAAAGAGGGATGGATAAGCCACATTGAGTTATTTTATTATAGTGCTTGAATAAGAAAAATGTGTGTGGAAGGAAAAGTTGGAGATTTATACTGCTTTATGTGGGAAACTTAAAATTTTATTTACATCTTGTAAGTGGTTTTTAATGATGAAAAATACAGATTTCTGGCAGCTAACGGGGGGGGGGAGAGGAAGGAACGTTCATGGCAATAACATTTATTTAGGTACTTCTAAACGCTCTTTTTGTAGAGCATATCTTTTCACTTTGCCTTGGTATTAATGGAAAACTCCCATCCTGAGTATACATTTTACACTGTATGACCACTTTGTATATAGTAGTGCTCCCAGTTTTAGCAAAAATTATACAATATAAAGTGAACTCTCTCTGCCAAAATCCTGAAAGAAAAGAAAAAAAGCTATAAGAAAGTAAGAATTTATAGCTGCATCAGGGTCCCCAGAGTACTATTTTTGGGAACCACTATTCAAATTTTGACTGACTGTATAACTATTTTTAGAAAAACTGGGCATTTGAGAAAAGAAAAAAGTCACACCATCCTACCACCCGATGTAACTACTATCACAGCTGTTCGAATTTCCTTTTACTTTTTCTTATGCTTATCTTAACTAGTTTTAATATTGGCAAGTGTGTAATTTTGTAGTTTGTTTTTGTAATTTTGTAACTTAACCAACATTTTCTAATTGTTGGGTGTAATTTAATCAACACTCTCCCATTGTTGGGTATAAATGTGTATTTATATGTTGCTTGCAATTGTTTATTATCGTAGATGATAAGATGAAATTCTTTGGACATATAGCTTTTCCCATATGTAAGACTTTTTCTTAGAATAGATTAGTAGAAGTAGAAATTCTATATCAAAATATAACTTTTTACGGGTTTTGATACCTGTTGGGCTTAATCTATTTTAAAACAGATGTTTTAGGCGGAATTATTTATTTGCTTGCTTGTTGTGGATAATACTGGGGTGGCAAAAGTAGGTTTACAGCTGTTTGTATGGAAAAAGACATGCAGGTTATATTTATTACAATAACTTTTAACTCAAAAGAATGTTACAACTGTAAGCCTATTTTTGCCCATTCCTGTATGATGAAGTCTTTGTTCATTTAGCTACATTTTTCCTCTGCTCTTAATTCTCTCTCTCTTTTTCCCGTTTTAGGCTAAATTGATTACCCACCCAGTACAGCATCTTAGAGGAAAAACATAGCATTTCCTAGAGGAATATGAGCATAAACAGGAAGGTGTCATTGACTCTGAATTAAAATTTTAACCTGTCCCCTGAACAGCTACAGGATTTGGAAGCTGAATCAATGTTATCAGATGAGTTAGAATCCAAACCAGAGGTGAGCCCAGTCAACTTGTTTCCTTTTCTTTCTAGTGGGCTGTGTTCCAGAGTTTGTCCTTATTTAGTTCAGGAGTCAGCAAACTTTTTCTGTAATGGGCCAGATAGTAAAATTTTAGTCTTTGTGGGCCATATTTTCTTGGTTGTAACTACTGGTTTATTATTTTTCTGTTACTAAGTACTTTCTCAAAGATTTAAGAATTCTGTTTTTACCTCTTATGACTTTTAATATTTGTTATTTAAATAAGTGCAAAATCATACATTTAGATAATTATGACAATGTTATTTCATATATATAGCATATATGTATAATGTGTGTATACATATATAAATATTTACTACCACAAACATTTATTTATAAATCCTAACCCAAGGATACTTTTTCCATTGCTTTTCAGAGAGAGTGGAAGGGAGAGAGAGAGAGAAAGAGAAAGAAATATCGATGTGAGAGAGACATATCTACTGGCTGCCTCCCATATGAGCCCCGACCAGGGCCGGGGATTGAGCCTGCAACTGAGGTACATGCCCTTGGCCAGAATCAAACCCGGGACCCTTCAGTCTGTGGGCCAATGCTCTAACCACTGAGCCAAACTGGCTAGGGCAATAAAAATAACTTTAAATTTTATTTGTTGTTAATCTAGTTTTTCAGTGAATATGGCTGAGACTAGTGAGCAATCAATACTTAATTACATCATCACCTTTTGGGAAATTCAGAGGTTTATATCCATTCCTAACAACCTGTATTTCTCTATGTTGTTTCCCCTCCCCCACCCCGTAGCTCCTGGTACAGTTTGTTCAGAATACATCCATCCCATTGGGACAGGGGCTAGTAGAATCGGAAGCTAAAGACATTACTTGCTTGTCCCTCCTTCCAGTGACTGAGGCCTCAGAATGCAGTCGGCTAATGTTACCAGGTAAAAATTAAGAACACCACAGATAAGATAAATAATAGTCCTAAGAGTATAGCCTACTCTATGGTACTGGTGGAATGGGGGTGGAATGGGCTAACTGATTTTATAACAGACTGGTGGAAACTGTAAAAATTAGGAATCTTGGAGAAAAAGGAACCATGGAAGTTATAAGTGCATTGATAGTTTACGCCATAGGAATGGATATGATCACCCATAGAACGTGAGAGTGAGAAGAAAACACGGCTAAGGTAGAATGCCTTGGAACTCCCTATTCAAGGTACAGGGTAAGGCAGGAGAGCCTGTGAAGGAGGGAAGAAGGAAAGGCTAGAGTCGTATGAGGAATACTGACGGAGTATAGGCATGGAACCCAAGGGAATAATCAATGTGTCAAATGTTCCTAAGAGACCCAGTGAGATGGCATCAACAAGGCCATTGTTGACCTTAGCAGGACCTGTCCCATGGAAAGGGGGTAGAAAGCCAGGCTGCAGTGGGTTGAGATACTAGTGTAAGATAAGTATGGTTGAGGAAGTATCCATACTTTGTAAACACTCTCTGCTATGGAAAGGAAAAAGAGAAGGATGGAAGATAGATGGAAGAATTCTTTTCTCAGAATTGAAATATTTAAGGGTGGTTTATGCTAAAAGAAAAGAGCCAGTTAGAGAAAATGGAAAATGTAGAAAATTGGTGAGGAGGCTTCAGGAAAGGTAGAATGAAGTAGAATGCTAAACACAGGTAGTGAGATTAGCATTGGATGGATAGAAAGAGGGCAGTCCTATCACTTGACTATTACTGAGGAGAACATTATTTTTAGATGGAATGAATTCTTTGTTTTCTGGTCCTTGCTTTAAAATTTGGAACATTAATGTTAACTTGGGGAGGATCAATATTAATCTGTTGGTGACAAATTATTTGTTTTAAAGTCTTCTGGTTACTGTCTTCTAGTGGTGCTTTTTCTTTGGTTTTTTAAGTGACTTTAAAATCTTTTTCAATGTTTAAAGATTCAAAAAGGGCAGATATAATGAACCAACCAATGTTGACCTAAGGTTTTTTTTAACTAGCTTCTAGTTTTCTACACTTTCTACCTCTCAAGTTCCCATTTCTCTACTAGTATATGGAGTCTTTCCAGATACTTATGGATTTGCAATATGTGAACATTTCCATGTGCAATAAAATTTGATCTTTATTAGGCTTTTTTCCCTCAACTTTTTTCTCCCAATTTTAACTTACTGAATAAATATTTAACAGTAATAAAGGAAATGCAAACAGAAGCAAAAGCATCTGTCTTCTTTTCCACATTATCTTCTTTTAAGTTTTAATTTTGATTTAAAATATTTTCAAGAACCAATTATAAATAATAAATGAAAACTCATGTATGTACTCACCTCTCAGCTCATGAAATACACTATTACAGTAGCAAATTTATATGCACAAACCTCCCTAATCTCATTCCCCTCCCTCTTAAGTATGTGTGTATCATTCCATGCATGGCCTGTATGTTTTCTTTTTACTTGAGACATACGATAGATACAGAAAAGTACAAAACCATAAGGACATACATTTTGAAGAATTATTGTAAAGGCGATACCCATCACTTAATCAAGAAGTAGAACATTGCCAGCTCCGAAGCCCTCCATGGGAGCCCTCCCTGATAAAGACAACCTCTGTTGTTCCATAGGTCACCACTGTCCTTAACTTTTGAGACAGTTCTTTGTTTCCAAGTTTCCAGTAACCACCCAAGTCTAAGTAATGCAGTTTAATTTTAGCTATTTTTGGACTTTAATAGAATTATATGAAAGTACGTTGTTTTACTTTTCTTCTTTTACTCTGTGAAACTCATCCTTGTGTGTGTAGCTATGGTTTGTTTGGTTTCATTGCTCTATAGCATTCTGTTATATGTATGTGTACCACTGTTGATGAATATTCAGTTATTTTCCAATGTTGTTCTATGACAGACTGTCTCTCTATGAACTTTTTTTTTTTTTTTAATCCTCACCTGAGGATATATTTTTTTCCATTGCTTTTCAGAGAGTAGACAGGGGAGAGAGAGAGAAACATTGATGTGAGAGAGACACATTGATCGGTTGCCCCCTGCATTCTCTCCAACCAGGGCTGGGGATCGAGCCTGCAACTTAGGTATGTTCCCTTGACTGGAATCAAACCCGGGACCCTTCAGTCTGTGGGCTGACGCTCTAACCACTGAGCCAAACCGGCGAGGGCAAAAAGTACCCCATTTCTAGCCTCAAAAGGACAAAGGGTCTGTAAGCCCAAATGTGGATGATTGGTTATTAGTTACTGCCAAGTGTCAGAGGAGTATGTCCCTCACTTTTTAGCTGACTCCCTTTAGAACTTAAAGCCATCTCTCTGTTCTTTTCTGAGGCAAATTTTGTATTTGTACAATGAAAATACTGTCTGTTCCTAAAAGGGTGTTAGATACTAAGGATATTCCAAGGGTATTAGGTGCTCTGTATCAAAATGGTGAGCTCTTTGGAGACAGGTGCTTCATAGAGCTGTGGTATTTTCTCTTTACTAGATGACACACCAAATCATACTAACTCCTCCAAGGAGGTCCCTCCTTCAGCTGTGTTGAGAAGCCTTCAGGTGAATGTGGGCCCAGACGGAGAAGAGACGAGGGCTCAGACTGTACAGAAGTCCCCGGAGTTTTTGGCCACTCCAGAGTCTCCTAGCTTGTTGCAAGATCTACAGCCCAGTGATAGCACTTCTTTTATTCTTCTTAACCTAACAAGAGCAGGTATTTTTATCCTTTTCTGAACTCTGCTCATGCTTCAAAAAAATTGGGGTGGGGCATATTTAACTCAGTCATACTTAAACTGGAACGAAGCTTTATTATTTCATTATTTTGGAGAATTTATATAGTCTAATGATCAATTCAGTGTGGATAGAGAGAGGGTGGACTCTAGGATGACTCAGAAGTTTCTTGCTTGGGAAATTAGGTGGTGCTGGCCACCAAGATAGTGAGCACAGAAAGAACAGGGCTGGAGGGAGGATGATTAGTTCCCATTTGTGCCTGTTGATGTTGAGATATGAGAGGGACATTCAGGAGGAGGTGTTCTTTAGAGCTGGAAACAGAAATCCAGAGTTCTAAAGAGGTCTGACATGAAATTTAAGTAGTTTTGGTGCTTAACAGCATTCAGGAAATGTATGAAACAATGAGCAGGATTCTTTGATTCAGGAGTAGTCTAGAACATAAACAGAAAAGTAGGCAAATCTGGGACTCTGGAGGGGAAAAAATCCAAACATTTAGGAGGGTAACAGAAGAATAGGAAGTAGTTGCTAAAGAGGGATAAAGAAAACAATGATAACGGTGGTTACCAGAGGGAAAGGGGGCTGAGGAAGAGGTAGTATAGGGTAAAGGGGGTCAACTATATGGTGATGGAAGGAGATCTGACTTTGGTGAGCATACAATGCAATATACATGTGATGTATTACAGAACTGTACACTTGAAATCTATATAATTTTATTAATCAATGTCACCCTAATAAGTTTAATAGGAAAACAATGTGAGTGGTGGAGTGGTGTGGGGGAAGCCAAGGCAGGAAAATGTTTTAAAGAAGAAAAGGTACTAAATCATGCCAAATTCTTCAGAATGGGCAGGACTGGGAAGTGTATGTCTGGTGACCTTAGCGAGAGAAATTGTTTTTGCAGTAGTAGAGGTGGAGGCCAGGGTTAAAGAGATGGGGATTAGATGGCAGGTAAGAAAGCGGATATGCAAGTTAGAAGTTACACTAGTTCAAGAAAGTTGACTTTGAAGGAACAGGTGAAGGTGACAGCTAGAGAAGTACTTGGGACTTGCTATTTTTAAAAAAAATAAGGATGGGAGAGACTTGAGCTTGGCTGTAAGGGAGGCTATAAGCTGGCCAGGGCCAGTAGAGAGGAGATAGATGAAGGAGACATGAGGGGATAATTGAAGGGTAGGATGGGGATAACAGACGTGAGGGTTAGCCTGGTTGCCAGGAGGTACCAGAAGGAGGTAAAAGAAAGACAAGCCTCTAGGCTGGGTGTGGAAAGGTCATAACCTAATATTGTGTGAGAATTGAAGCTTGAAGTGAGAGGTGAAGATCTGGAACAGCTGATTCAGGACACACAGGTCTTCTTAGCCAGGGCCAATAAAAGGTTTATTTGATGGCTAACTTGCATATATCCTGTTACTTCTTCCAGGTCTGAGCTCTTCAGCTGAGCACTTAGTATTTGTACAAGATGAGGCAGAGGATTCAGGGAATGATTTCCTTTCCGGTGAGAGCACGGACAGTAGCATTCCCTGGTTCCTCCGGGTTCAGGAGTTGGCCCATGACAGTTTGATCGCTGCTACTCGTGCACAACTGGCAAAGAATGCAAAAACCAGCAGCAATGGTGAGGCCCCTATGGTGTTTTCCAGTATTCTCTGCAGAGATTTTGGTAATGCAATGGTCATATTTTGAGTTATGTTTTGTGGAAACTAAATTGCTGCTCATGACAATTTAGCAATTAGCTATGAGGGCTGTAGGATTGTTTCCTTCAAGTTCAGCATGTCTGTAGTAATTCCTCTGCCACTTTTCTCTATACAGTAATTTTCAAACTGTGGTCCTTGCATCATCAGCATCAACTAGGAACTTAGAAATGCAGACAATCAGGCCCTATCCTACTGAATCAGAAACCTGCAATCATTTAGGAAGCCCTTTTGGTGGTTCTGATGGATGTTAAAGCTTGAGGGCCATACTCTATTCAACCACTCCTAAACTGCTGCAAAACCTTTGCTTATGTAGCATGCCATAATACTTTTTTTTTAATAAGAGAAAGTTTGTTTATAAAGTTACAGAGGCAAAAGAAGGGCCCTTGGAGTTTAGGATAGAGAAAGGTAAAGGTAACACACCTGAGGGAAAGAAGAGGGGAAGAGGAAAGACATGGCTGTGTTCCTGGGAGGGGGAGTGCCTGCCACAATACATTTTGTTTTAGATTTGTCTCTGTATTTTGTCATTAACCTGTGACAATTAAGGTAATACAACTAATTATTAAGGTAAGGTACAACATTCATATCATAGCCAAGCTTAAGTACTGAAATCTTACGTTAGTACATAGTTGTTTGGAACTCATGCAGATAACGTAGAATATGCTTATGGTTATTTTTTGATTACCATGCAAATGAAAATTTAAAACTTTCTCATTCAGAGCTCAGAGATCCCTGAGAAAATTTCGGACTATTCCTGTTTTAGAAACATTAACCTAAATCTTTCTTGCACAGAGAACTCCAAACTACTGTTAGTTTTCAAAATAAGTTCTGCTTAAAATGACTTATTTTACCATGTAGGGGAAGCTCTGAACTTCATATTCTTCCTGAGATGGCTTTTGCTAATCTCTGGATCCTGAAACCTTCAGCATCTCTACATTGCATTGAGGAAGTAGTGCTGTGTTTGCCAATGAGAAGTAGTATAGGGAGAGAACTTGGGATTTAGACTCTGGGGGCCTGAGATCCATACCTGGTGCCATCATTTACTAGTTCCATGCCTAGGGAATATAGCCTCCCTTAGCTTCAATTTTCTCATGTTCAGAATATAGAGATCAGGTTACTTACCTGATTGGGTTGTTACAGAGATGAAATAATATTCTCCCTGGGAAATGCTTTATAATCAGCAGAGCATTGTATGGATGTTTTTATTACTGTCAAAATATGTTACTTTGCTACCTAACAACTACCTGATATGCTTGAGTATAAGGTGAGTCCAAATATATAATTTTCCATTTTCTCAATGAAATGTTTCCCTAAATGCCTTTTTTGTGGTCTAACTGTGATATATAAGCCTTTAGGCATGTAGATAAAATTAAACATTGTAATTTGCTTTTTGAAGGTTTTATTTTGGTTACACACACACATTTTAAATTATATGAAATACATTAATTTAATGTTGCTTTTTACCCACTTACATGTAATGAAGTGATTTTATTCAGTATTTTAATAAATTTAAACAAATACCTTTGTCATTGCTGAAGCCACTTTGTGAGTGTTGTAGCACGGTTTATCAAAGCACATCTTCTCACCCATCTAAGTTGACTGAGATATAAAAGTATTTTTTTTTAAGTATTTTAATTTTGCATTTGATGCTTATATTAGGGGTAGGCAAAGTTCCCTGGGCCAGATACCCATCTGTTTTTGTAAATGAAGTTTTATTAGAACACTGGCATGCCAATTAGTTCTACAGATTGCCTATGGCAACTACCATGGCAAAGTTCAGTATTTGTGACAGAGACTATATAGCCATCATAGTTAAAAATATTTACTATCTGGCCCTTTACAGAAAAAGTTTACTGATCCTTGCTGTATATGATACCTTCACTGGAAATTGTATCCCAAATGCAAAGACCAGCTCACATAACTGTAGGATCTTTAAAGTGTTTACAGTTGTTAGCCAGCTTCTGCAATATGAGGTGTTGAATTTCTTTGTCTCCCTCTTTTTTTAAATGTTTGAACCAGCCATCAGGCCACCTCTAAGTATCCAAAACTATCATTGGTTGAAGTCATTTTAAGCTAATCTCCCTTCTGCAAACGGTACTTTTTTCCTCAAAAACGAAGTAATTGAGGGAACACTTCGTTAAGTGAGCGATTTTATAAGTACTCAAATACAAGGCAACTCACTCTTTTCTGAGGGATTTTCTTCTGCCTTATGTTCTCATTGTATTTACAAAATTAAATGCACAGAGCCCCAACTATCACAGGTTTAAATCTCTGGATTAGCGAGGAGTTTCTACAGACCTTTCATTAGAAAGTAGTTAGCTGGAGCTTTGAAGTTGGGAAATTTCCTTTATGGTATGTGCTGTTTAAATTATTATATTTTTTAACCCTCACCTGAGAATATTTTTTCTCTTGATTTTTAGAGTGAGAGTGAGGAAGGAGGGGAAAGAGAGAGAGGGAGACAGACATCGATGTAGACAGACACATCCATTTACTTCCTCCCGCACGTGCCTCAACTGGGGCCAGGATTGAACCTACAACCCAGGCATGTGCCCTTGACTGCGAATCCAACCCAAGATCCTTTGGTGCACAGGCCAACCCTCTAACCACTTAGAAACACGACCAGGGCTAAATTTTACCTATGTATAGTTATTACTTTTTCAGTTAAACAAACAAACAAAAAACCTGTGCGACAATATTTCAAAAGAAAAAGTTAATATTAACTAGCAGAAGGCATCTTAGATTTTACTTTGACCTTAGAGTTTTATGACTAGCATTTGATGAAGTACAACAAGGAGAATGTAGGGCAGGAAGAGATTAAGATTAATAGATGGGACAGACACTGCCTTTGATCCACTGTTAGGTTCCAGGGAGTTTGATAGGTACAACATATATATCCAACTCTTGGCTTTTGAGGGAAATTTTGAAATCTAAATCTTATTCCTAAGGTAGGTGTAAGTGGAAAGATAAAGTCTGTATGCCTATGAGAGAATTAAGTGAATGTTTTTCTCTGTTGATGTCCAATTGTGCCTGAAAGAAAATGAAGAAAAAGGTGCACCCCCTGCTACTTTGGAATTTATATAGTTTTTAATTAACTGATTTATTTAAATTTAAGGGAGGTACTTGCACTGACTGTGTGCTTCTCTCTCCCCCCTCCTTTTATTCTTTTGAACAACAAACTCCAGGAGATATTATCATTCAGTTTTTACAGTGTGGTTAGAAATTTTTTAATCTGCTGAGTTTTTGCATTCTTAAATATTTTTTAACTGAAGAGGAGTGGTACAGGAAATTGGAAGGTTTGTTCTTACTCTCTAGAATGATAGGAACAACCAAATTGACTTAAGAAGACAGAAACCTAAGAATGGCCATCTACAAAAGAAATTAACTACTGTAAGTCCAGAACTAAGCCAGAATGGCTGTTCCTCCTTAAAATACATTTTTTTTAACCTAGAACTTTTAAGTCATCTTCTGTAGCACTCTACTCTGGGTGTCGATATACCTGCTTCCCCACCAATCTGTGTAATGCCCAATAGGTTTAACTCTGCTTTTTGATATGAAACCATTTTGGATGTTTCTTATATTTGCCAAAGAGGCTACTCTTGTGAAACGTATAAAGAATGATGGCCTTGGTAGCTCTCTGGAGTAAGGGGATGGGGATGGGGAGCACTGTCACTTTGTTAAATAGATACAAAGAGAGTTTGAGAAGATGAAGATATGTATTTGATAATTGATCACACTAGGAATAAAATATAGGAGCTTTATTATTAGAACCAAAATATCTGAGCAGGGTTCTTTCCTGGATTACAAATATGTCTCTTATATAGGAGAAAACGTCCACCTTGTTTCTGGAGATGGGCAACCCAAAGATTCTGGGCCCCTTCCTCAAGTGGAAAAGAAGCTCAAATGTACAGTTGAAGGCTGTGACCGGACGTTTGTGTGGCCAGCTCACTTTAAGTACCACCTCAAAACTCATCGGTGAGCAAATCTGAGATTCCATACTTGGAGCCAAAGGACACTGATGCTTCCAAAGGAACTTGCAAGCAAGGAACTTGACAAATGAAAGGAAAGCAGGGGCTGCCACTCACTTGTGGTTAAGATGTCTTTTGTGCTTTAACAGAAAGACCTGCATTGTCTTATTTACCTCTTTCTTGACAGATATTTAATAAGACATTTGGCACTTAGATGAACTGCAGCAAGAATTCTCAAATCTCATTGTAAACATAATTTCCTGGAGAACTTAAAATGCTTAAGCTTGGGCCCCACCCTAAATCTAATGAGATCCATATTTTGAGAAGAAGGGCCTGGGCATCCGTAGTTTTAACAAACTTCAGGCAACTTCAGTATATCCAGGTTTGGGGTTTACTATCTGCCTTGAGAGTCAATAGGAGCTTTGATTTGTCCTCTCTCACAATAAGCATTTTCAAGTATTGTTGTTCATGCATTTTTGTTTGTTTGTTTGTTTTCAGAAATGACCGCTCCTTCATTTGCCCCGCAGAAGGTTGTGGGAAAAGTTTCTATGTGCTACAGAGGCTGAAGGTGCACATGAGGACCCACAACGGAGAGAAGCCCTTTATGTGCCCCGAGTCTAGCTGTGGTAAGCAGTTCACCACAGCTGGGAATCTGAAGAACCACCTGCGGATCCACACAGGTCTGTATAACCCCAACAGTCCCATGGGCAATCTGCTTGGCTCAGTGCTTACTTGCATAACCTTAGGAAAGGCTCTGAGGTGGAAATAGCAAAAGCCTAGGGTGATTGCTAGAACTCTGAAGATGGAATTTCTTTTTTTCAGCTTCCTCATGGCACTCTTCAATTCATTCAGTAACATTTATTGAGTTTTCACTTGTGTGTGAGGAACAGAGAGTGTTAATTCCTGCCTCTAGGAACCTAAAGTACTGGCAGGGATATAAAACCTCTGACAGTGATGATATGATGAGATATGGACAGAATAAGTCTTTCCAAATATCTTTGAACATTACACAGCTGTAATTTGGGGCCGTAATATTGAGACACAGAAACCTTACAGAGCATGTTCTAGGCACTGAATGGGGTAAGATGGCTGGAAATACAAAAATTAAGGTATAATCCCTAACTTTGAGGAGTTTGCTTTCTTGTTGGAGACTCACAGCATGAGAAACAGAGTAGAAAAGTAACTTGTTCTGGGTCAAATAGCATGTTAATATCAAAGCAGCAAAATAAAGGTACCCTGACTCTTAGTCTAAGGAGACATGAGGGGATAACTGAAGGATAGGGTGATATTCCAAACCACTTGGCCCAGCATGTGCTAAGTCTGTTGCCAGAGCTTAATCACTGAACTCACCACTGCCTTAGGATGTGTACCTTCTCTACTACCTTGTAACTTCCTTTGTCTCTTGTTCATTCTCGCATCACTAAAATGACCACAGGTACAATTGAAGGGCATTTAAAAGCAAAATCCCAGCCGAAGCCATATTTGTTCCAGGCATGATTCCTCTAGATTGACATTACCACTGGCTGTATTTTAGGGCAGAATAGCTTTGTTCTCAGCTCTGCCTTGAAAGAGTAAACTATACTTACTCCAAGAAAGCAGTTTGAATAAAAATACAAGAAAAACATCTAGCTGAATAGATTAGGAAAGAGGTAGAGCTCGCCATGCCTTATTGTCAAGTGCAGGGACCTTTTCATCTGTGTGCTGCTCGCCTTCTTTGTAGCATTTTGTAAAACTGAACATCTTAAAAGGGGACAGCTGTAATACTTTCAGCAGTAAAGATAACTTTTAAAAAATGCTTTTTCAGAGGATAACCTGATTCTCTCTTTAACCTAATTGTTCTCCAATTTCAGAATTTCAAGCTGCTTCCATTTCACACATTGTGCTCTCTCATTGCAGTCTCATACCTTAATCACTTCTCCCAGGATGCCTCATAGATCTGGGTCTCAGTAATTTATATAATAGCCCTGGCTGGTGTGTCGTCCCATACACTGAAAAGTTCGATTCCTGGTTCAGGGCATATGCCCAACTTGGGCGTTCAGTTCCCGGTTGGGGATTTGGTTATTTGTGAGAATAGCTCACAAAACTCAGGGAAACATGTTTATCAGTTTATTATATGTAAAGGATTTTCTAAAGGATATAGATGAATAGCCAGACAGAGAAAACAATAGGTCAAGGTCTGGAAGGGTCCCAAGCACAGGAGGTTCTGTTCCTGTGGAGTTGGGGTATGTCACCCTTTTAGAATGTAGATGTGCTCACCAGCCCAGAAGCTCTTTGAATGGTGTACTTTTCAGATTTTATGGAGGCTTCGTCACATAGGCTGAAAATCCCAAGCTTCTAATCGTGGTTTTTCTGGTGACCAGCTTCATCCAGGAGCCCACAAAGAGCCATTACCAAGTGACATTACCCAGGAAATTCCAAGGGATTTAGGAACTCTATGTTAGAAACCAAGATCAAAACCAAAATATTGGAACAAAAGATGCTCCTAGTGCTCTTATCACTTAAGAAATTTATAAGGGTTTTAGGAGCTGCTTATCAGCAACTGGGATTAAAGGCTAAATGTTAGAATAAAAAATTCTCCTAGCACCCTTATTTATAAGGGATTCTAGGAGCTTTGTGTGAAGAACTAGAGGCAGAGACCAATTTATATATTTCTTATTATTTCACACTTGCTGTTTTCTGAACTTGCCCTGGGCACTCTTTAGTTTCAAGGCTCTGCTTATACTGTTCCTTGTGCTTGAAATTTCCTTCCATCCTTGTCATCTTTTAAGACCAGCTTAAATTCAGCTTCTTTAAAATATCACAGAGTTCTTCCCCTTTCTAAATGCTTATAGCCCCTTTTTGTATAAGAATTTATAAAAAAGTTCTAAGTATATTTCTCTCTCTCACACTAGTCTGTGACCCTTAGAGGATAAAGACTGCATCTGATTTTTTCATTTTCTGTTTTAAAACAATTATAGACTTACAGGAAGCTGCAAAAATAGTACAAGGAGTTCTGTGTGCACTTCCCCAGCTTCCCCAGAGAGTTACATCTTATGTGGTCATGCTACAGTATTGGAACCAGGATGTTAACAGTACTGTCAGTCTACAGGCCTCACTCAGTTTTTACCATGCATGTTTGATTTTTAAAATAACCAAGTAATATTGTGGAAAAAATTACAGAAAAGCAAAAAGAAAATAAATCATCCATAATACCACTAATAGGATATCTACTTTTTACAAACATATTGTTACAGATTTTTCTGTACCTCTGACTAAACATGTTTTTATATGTTTGCTTTATAAGAATATATAATACCTGCTTTATAACCTTTAAAAACCTGTATTTTTAAATGGATCTAGAAACTGATTCTTAAAGAGAAGTGGTATATAAGGTAGAATGCTGGCAGCACATATTATGCAGTGTTAATCTTGACATCCTTAGAGGGGATGAGGTCACTAAAGAAGGTAGGTCAGTGCAGTTGGGGGTCAGCTCTTGAGCCAGGAGGGAGAACTCTTGATGCTCAGAGGCAGCCACTCTTAGAGAAAAAGGCAGGACTGTCTTTTGGTGGGCTGTATACTAATAGATCATCGAGAGGTGACTTTGCTAGATAACCCAGTTGAAATTATATAGCCTGAATTTAAGAAATCAGAGTAAGTTATTGGAAATAGAGAACGGTTGATGGGAAAGGAGAGTGATAGATAGTTCATCAGAAGACTGAGTTTCTATCTCATTTTCTGTTTCTAGGAGAGAAGCCTTTCCTTTGTGAAGCCCAAGGATGTGGCCGTTCCTTTGCTGAGTATTCTAGCCTCCGAAAACATTTGGTGGTTCACTCAGGTACTCAGATCATTCAACCACCAGTGTGAATGTTGAAGACTATGAGAGCGGTGGCAGGAAATTGGAAAAGGGGATATTATTAACCCAGGGTTGGAATCCTTGAGGACGGTACATATCCTAGAGTCCATGGAAGCTGCATCTGAAAAGGGAAGTAAATATTTTGCATGGCTGCAATGATATTATACCAAAGATGATGTTTTGTGAAGGCAGCAGTACAGTGGGTCCAGAAAGGACTGTGGGCTGGGAACAGTGAGCACGCCAAGCCTTCCTGGTATACTTTTACAGCCTCCTTCTGCGTGCTGAAAGGTGAGGGGCTGGAGAAGGTGGTGAGTGGGAGAAGGGATGGCGTCATATGTTTAATTTCACATTCTCTGGGCTTCTCCATCTAGGTCTTGAGTCCATTTTCTTGTTAGAAATGTACCTTGTCTTTTTGGCTCCTCTCCCTTAACCTGGTCCCTATTTCAGGAGAGAAGCCTCATCAGTGTCAAGTCTGTGGGAAGACCTTCTCTCAAAGTGGGAGCAGAAATGTGCACATGAGAAAGCATCACTTGCAGATGGGAACATCTGGGAGTCAAGAGCAGGAGCAAACTGGTGAGGAGAGAGGATATGGTGGAAGGCTGTTTCTTCCAACCAAATAACTGGCTGGCCTGGTTATCTGGAAATTTCCTGATTCTGTTTTGGGTAGAGACCTGGTCTCATTTAATGGGCTAGTGGTTTCCAAACTTAGCTGTACAGTAAAATCCTCTGCAAGCTTTTAAAACATAAATATTGTCTACTCTTCCCTCCAAACAAAACAAAATGACCTGATAAATGAGATTATTTAGAAGATCCCAGAATCTGTAGTTTTAAAAGTTCTCTTAGTAAGTTTGATGGTAGCTAGTGCTGATCCATGAACCAGCATTTGAATATCACTGTGCTAAAGAATGTGTGACAAGAGTTGAAGCATTTTTACTTATCAGTCATGACTCCCTTTTTACCTTAAGTTTAATAATGCTTTTTATTATTATTATTCCTTTTCCATCTCTTAACCAATTCTCTTTTTTTAACCAATTCTTTTTCTTTTTTAAATGTTTTTATTTATTTCAGAGATAAGAAGGGAGAGGTAGAGAGAGATAGAAACATCAATGATGAGAGTCATTGATGGGCGGCCTCCTGCATGCCCCTTACTGGGGATCAAGCCTGCAACCCTGCTGGGCATGTGCCCTGACTGGAACTCAAACAGTGACTTCCTGGTTCATGGGTAGATGCTCAGCCACTGAGCCACATCTGTGGGCTCCTTAACCAATTCTTTCACTCCAAATACTCCTTCCTAAGGACATCTGTTCCATTTCATATGCTAATTGTCCAGGTGCTGATCACAAGCAAGGATGTTTATCCAGGAGGCTGAACCCTTCCCTTGTAGGCTTATCTTGCTTCCAAAAGTAGGTGAAGTAGGAGGTGGTATCCAAGATGCAGGTTCATTTCTAGTTCTGAAAGAAAAGGTCAGCTTCCTGTGAAAGAAAATGGGGACCAGGCACAGCCTTGACTGCCGTATGTGTCTCTTACATCCTGTTCTCTGTGCAGCTGAGCCACTGATGGGCAGTAGTTTGCTCGAAGAGGCTTCAGTACCCAGTAAAAACTTGGTGTCTGTGAATTCCCAGCCCAGCCTTGGTGGAGAGTCCTTGAACCTACCAAATACCAATTCTATCCTAGGAGTTGATGATGGTAAGAATTTCAACTCTCCTTTATTTGGGGAAAATGGGCTGTAACTAGAGACTGAGGAATAGGGGTTATCTCCAAAGTGGAGGTTTTAATTTCATTTCTTGTGAGTAACTGTGGTATGATTGAGTAGCATTTGTGTTCTTTGTCTCTGGAGTGGATAAGTGAATTTGTAAAAAATAAAACTTAAAAATTAATTGAAAATGTACAATAGAATAAAGAGATAAAATTTTAAGAAGAAAATTATCCATAACCCTAGCATCCTAGCCCAACTATTTCTATCTTTCCTATTGCAGTTATGGAAGAACTTAACTTTTAAAACATTTAAACAGAACATAACCAGGTTTTACAGAGGAGATATAAAGCATTTCTCCATACCTTCAAAAGCCATATCTTCAGGAGAAAAGAAAGGGCTCTCTAGGAAACAGTTGCTCCTCTCTGGTATAGAAATTTCACCCAAGTTACACAGGCCAGGCCCTCTTCTCTGAAAAACTTAACAGGTGAGGTCAGCATGCATTTATTCAGTGCCTACTCTGTGCCTGGCACCTTGGGAAAGAAGAAAGTAGAAGACAGGGACCTCAAAATCTAGTTGAGAAGCCAAAACTTACATATGGGAAACAACATTGAGTGAACAGAAGATAGTATATAAGCAAATGTTAAATTATATGGTATAGTCTGGAAGAGCAGTATAAGCTAAAAAGCCCCTAAGAGAAACTGAAATTTATTTGAGGGCTAAGTGGTTTATGTACAAACTATTTCCAAAAGATCTTCATGGTGATCCCACTAATGAACAATTAATAAGTGTGAGTTATGTGTTTTAGTTACTCATGTCCTAGTCAGTCAGTTTGGGGCATAAGTGACCATATTTGTGTAACTTCTTTATGGAGCCGACAAGACCTTATTGTGTGCCCCACACCTTAAGCCTCCTCTGTTTCATGAATGATACTAGTGGTTAACTGAAGCATGAGGCACAGAAATTGCATGGAGGTACTTTGTCAGCCTTAAGAAAGAAAGCCTTAAGCGGGGAGGGGACACTGAGCAGGAACTTTGAAGCTATGTTTAAGTTCTTGACCTGCACATATTGTGCCATTTGTATCATTGGTGACTGCTTTAAGGGTTGGCTCTGGTTTCCTGACTTGCCTCCCGAAGCAGCTTTTGCCCGTTTCCTATACAGTTGTAGTCCAGTTAACAGTGATAACACCATATTACTCTAAATTGGTATATTGAAAAATGGTCAGCTCCTGTATCAAGATTTTTTGCCTTTTCTTCCCATCCCCCTTTTGTAATACTTTCCAAATTCACTGATAATGATTATCAGATAAGAATTAATTTGGAAGAAATACAAGAACATGGGATTTAGTTTTTCAGGGAACAGTTTTAAAGTTCTTAATAAGAGGCTTGATAATACAGATAGGTATACCTGTGGATTCAACTTTTCATTGAAACATTTTTCTGCTGTTTCACAGAGGTGCTTGCTGAAGGATCCCCACGCCCCCTGTCTTCAGTGCCTGATGTGACACATCACTTGGTGACCATGCAGTCAGGGAGGCAGTCATATGAGGTTTCTGTCTTAACTGCCGTAAATCCACAGGAGGTAAAAACTGTCTCTTGCCCTTATTTTGTTTCCATGGAGACTAATGTGGAGAGTGATTGGGAACCTAGTTTAGAGGATTTGAAAAATTCTCCAATTTCAATTTCCTGGAAAATTTGAATAGAATATTTTTCTTTAAGCTCAGTATGAGCCCAGCTTTGAAAGGAACCTGAGTAGTAGGGTCTCCTGAATTGGGAGCTTGGTCAGTTACAGGTGAGACTCTCAACTTTAATTTTCTATATTCACATGCCTTAATGAATATCTGCTCCTACTTTTTCTGCCTCACTATGAGATGAATTTGCTTTCATTTTTATAAAGAAAATAGCCTGGGACAAAGTGGTCCTTGAGCAAAACAGGTAGTGACATCATTTTAAAAAATGATTGTTCATTTTGATAGGGTCATATGTCTAGGAGATAGCAGGCTGAACCAACGGGGCATATAGAAATGTGTTCACTGGCTTATTGAATGAGAACCAGCATCTAAATTAAAGAGGTTTTTAAGAGCAAAGATGTGTAATTAGAGACCAAGGCTAAAATCATCCACACCGTCACATTCCCAGTTACTATGTACAAATGCAAAAGCTGGACAGTGAAGAAGACTGATAGGAAAAAAATTGATTCATTTGAAATATGTTGTTGGAGAAGAGCTCTTATGGATTCCCTGGACTGCCAGAAAGACGAATAAGTGGGTCCTAGAGCAAATCAAGCCTGAAACATTGCTGCGGGCAAAATGACAAAACTGAAGCTGTCCTCCTTTGGGCACATGCGAAGGTAGGGTTCTTTGGAAAAGACAATAATGCTGGGAAAATAAAAAGGCAGCGGGAAAAGAGGAAGACCAAACATGAGCTGGATTGACTCCATGAAAGAAGCCACAGGCACGAGTCTACAGGAGCTGAGCAGGGCTCTTGAGGACAGGACATCGTGGACATCACTCATTCATAGGGTCACTAGGAATTGGAGCCGATTCAGTGGCATCTCACACACACGTCCATTGGTTTTTCCTAAGTTACCTTCCCTAGTTACTGCTTTGAAACATGTCTCACCTGTGGAGCCTGCCTTCATTTTATCCTTGTTTATCTGTTTAAAAATCTGTATCATGGAAGTGTTCAAAGCGTATAGTGAGAGAATAGTATGTCCTTTTATGGTTGGTTGGTTTGAATTAGGATTCATACAAGGCCCATACATTGCACTGGTTAATAATTTTTAATTCTCTCTACAACAGTCTTCCCCCTCCCACCCTTTTTTCAGTATGATTATCTATTTAAGGAATTGGGTTACTCTGCCTATAGAATTTTCCATGTTCTGGTTTGGACTGATTGATTCCTTCTGTTAATATATTTTTGTATTCATAGATTTCCTAAAAACTGGTAATTACATTTAGAGGCTTTATTAGATTCACATTTTCCCCCCACTTGGCAAGAATATTTTATAAGTGGTACTCTTGCTTCCTATGACATCTCATCAGGAGACACAGGATATTATTTGTTCTCTTACTGATCTTAAGATTGAGCAGTGAGTTAAGTAAAATTTTTGCAACCATTTTCAGTCATGGCCTAGATATCTTTTTGAGTAGGCTTGCAAAATGGTGATGTCCTAATTCTCTTTCTCCCTTCACTTTTATTAACTGTAATTCTCCAATAAAAGACGTACTTTTTCTCATTAACTATTGGGTTGCTCTGAAAGTTCAGTCATCATCTATTTTACCTACTATAAATTATCCTGACAATTAACTACACCACTTAACCTTTTCTTTTTTATATTTGAAACTTTGGAGCTTTTCTCTACTGTACTGCTAAATACTTTTTTTTTTAATTGAAGCACTCCAAGCAACCCCAAATAAATGCTAGATGTATAAAAATTTAATTCAGTCAACAGGTATTAAGTACCTAATACGTGTGAGGCACTCTGCTGGGTACTAGTTATACAACAGTAAATAAAATCTCTGCCCCAAAGAGCTTATAGTCAAGAGTTGGGACCTTTACCTTTTATAACTCCATAACTTTGTAAATGGTGTCCCTGGAGTGGTACTGTACAGAGGTTAGAATGGGATGGGTGATAGGTCAATAATAAACTGGCAATTTTTACATGCTGTAGTAAATGCTAGTTTTGGGGGAAGTCAGGGAATAAGTTTCAGAGTTTAAGTTGAGACCTGAGGGATGATGCAGTCATCTTGATGGATAAACAAGAGGGCAGAAGGTAAGTGGGAACAGGGAACGACTTTGGAACTACAGAGGGTTGAGTATGATGGGATGTGGAATGGAGAGATGGACTTGGAATGGAAAAATGAGAACAGGAAAGATAAACTGGTCCCTTTCTTGAAGAGCCTTCCAGGACATGATTTTATCCTGGGGCAGTGGGTAGCCACTGCATAGTTTTAAGTGGGGTATGATATCATCAGATTTGTGTGCGCAGAAAGGCCAGTAATAGTGGATTTGTTTTCTTGAACTTAGGCGTATAGGTCATAAAATTGACTTCAGAGTGTCATTGTCTAGGTGATGCCAACTCACAGCCTTAGGCAGACTCAGTGACACAGGCCACCTAAAAAACAAAACTCTGCCTTCTCCCCAGGAGAACACTAAGGGCCTATAGGGCCCTAACTAACTAGTTTCATAATGGAGGCCCCAGACACTTAATAGAAAAATATTAACAACACAAAGTAGAAAGTGCTGACCTTAGATATAGCTAAAAATCCTGTACTATCGCTTTTTCCTCATGGGTCCTTGTATATTTGTAAACACACCCTCTGTGTTTCCTTCACTCTTAGCATTATCATCTCCCTCTTAAAACATGCATTTCCACTGCTCACCCCTCCTTTTCCTTTCTCCAGGTCAGCTTAGCAGCCCTCTGATGCCTCGTTTTCAAGCTGCAGGCCCCTCAGGGCTCCAGCCTCATCCTCTTCACCCAGGGTCTAGGCACTAACTGACCACTCTTCCAGCGAGTGAGGAATGTTGATTCCTGGGGGATTCTCAGGTGCTAGAGAAGGAGAAGACAATTTGCAACCCTTAAAACAGCACGTGCCCGTTCCAAATTCTGTTTTACTCTTTTACAGTTACTAAACCAAGGAGATTTAACTGAAAGACGGACATGAGCATGGGTGCTGAATCATGGAAGAGCAGCTCTGATCCCAGAGTGCATATAGTGGGAACAGCTTGCTTATGGCTCATGGTCTGCTGGAACCAAAATGAACCTGTGAATGACAAGACCCCACTTTTTCCTCTGTTCATCTTCCTGGCATAGAAGATGAATGCAGGAGAGCTTCTTTTCAGATTCTCATCTGATCCAGAAATGGAAGCAAGCAGGGAATGTGGGCTAGGTCATTGTACCTAACTCTCTTCCCACTGTAGAATTTTGGGATGGACTTCTCCCAAAAATGAATTTGATTATGTGTTGGCTGAACTTTCTCAGTGTAACTATTGAGAGGAGGTTTTCCTATGAAGAGCTTCCATCCCAGACTCAGCTGTCTTTTCACATGGATGAACTAAGTCCTGCCACCAACCATAAAACTTCACCAAGAAGTTGAGCTTTCAAGATGCCTTGTTGCTTTGGAGAAGGGAGTGATGTCAGTCCTGTTGTGACATTCTCCCTTTAGCAACCTGAGTAAGAGACTCTCCGCCACTGGGCTGCAAAAAAATAAATTACTTGAATCCCTACTTGGCCCAGGCTGGGGTACTACTTGGTCACTTTGCTTTCTTTGTTTATGGAACATACAGTAGCATGTTTAAAAGGTGTCTTTTTTTTTTTTTTTTAAGTTAAATCACATGATTCAGAGCTTCAGTTGTTTTCCCTTTAAATAAACAAAATAGCCCAGTTCTTTGGCTTCTTGTTTTAGACAGAATTTGTTTTCTTAGAGAGGAGATTAATAGTTCAGTCTTCTCCTTTAAGATAAGGTACTGATTTACCCTTAAGATTCCATGCAGGTAAAACTGAGTTCAGGAGTCTTGGGGAACCATGACATGAACACCTTCATCTCCAATTAGCAAACCCAGATCATAGTTATCAGAGTATCACTCTGTCATCACCGGAAAGGACCATGTCTGAGTCTGGAAAGCTGGCAATGAATTTTCCCAGAAAGGTAAAAAACAAAATGAGAAGGGTGCTTCTGTTAGAGTAGGCACTCTTGTTATTTTCCTGGCTCTACAGCTACTGAGAGAGAATATCTAATTATAATTAGTGAGAAGAAAAGTATTTCAGAGATCACTTACTAGTAGAAAATCATGACTATCAGAGGAGTTTCAGATTTATTTAAAATGAACCTCATCCTGACACACACACAAATGCTCACAGGTAACAATCCACATAAATAACAGGAAAGAGCTGCTATTTTAAATAATTATAGTCATCAAGTTGTTAATGATGTGTAATCATCCTTGCTATGTAGATTTTGTGTCAATTACTCGTATTCTTAAAATGCCAGTTTTCACTTCCTGTAGCCTTTATACTAAAGCAGTGGTTCTCAACTGGGGACATTTAGCAATATCTAGAGACATTTTTGGTTGTCACAACTGGAGGAGTATTACTGGCATCTAGTGAGTAGAGGCCAGGGATGCTGCTAAACATCTTACAGTACACAGGACAGCACCTTCTCCCTGCACGGAACAGACTCATCTGACCCAAAATGTCAATAGTGCTGAGGCTGAGAAACCCTGTACTAGAAGTTGCAAACTTGTCACCCCCCAGGTGTTTTATTTTGCCCATACAATATTTCCGAGTAATTTTTAAATTAGTTCCCATCAGCAGATTTTTTGGCTTCTGTTGAAAATGCAGTTGATCTGGCAATTCTGGGCCTGTATTGCAGCAGACTCCCCCATTGTATTACAGCCCGCCATTCAGTCCATTTATTTTCTGACTAGCCCCTGTAGACACTGGGCTTGTGCCCTCTTTTCTGTATCTAATTTTTTTTTTTTTGGTTTTTTAATCCTCACCCGAGGATATTTTTTCCATTGCTTTTCAGAGAGAGAGAAACTGATGTGAGAGAGAGACATCAACTGGATGCCTCCCTGGGCCAGGGATCAAGCCTGCAACCAAGGTTTGTGCCCTTGGCTGGAATCAAACCCAGGACCCTTCAGTCTGCGGGCGGATGCTCTAACCACTGAGCAAAACTGGCCAGGGCTGTAGCTAATGTTCAAGTGTGAGGCACAAAGAAAGAGCCCTTAACTTGGCTCTGATCCCTCCACCCTGAGCTGCTCTGCTTGGATTTACTGGAACCTTTCCGTTAATAGCTACTTTTCTTTCCCCCATTCTCCAAGAACAGCCGTGACTCAAACCCAGTTGTTGCCTGCCTTGATTCAACCCCACGTTAGTTGCTTAATATTACTGAAAAGCAGTAATTTCAGTGTGCTGATTAGACAATTGATTGGGGATTATCTAGCAGTTCATAAGACAGCTCCTGTTCTTTCTTGGGGCTGGCAGGCTGTTCTAGAGGCTCTTCTAAATCCTGCTGTGGGTTTCTGATGCCAAGTTTTGTGGTTTCCTGGGTGCTGCAGAATAAATCAAAACATGAAAAACAATTTTAATTACAGCATGTGGAGCTTAAGGATGGCCTCAACATTTTCATCATTTCATGTGGGCTGCCAAAGGGAATTCTAGGTGGAAAATGGGGATAGGAATTAGGGGAGGGGACCATTAGGAATTAAGAAACAACAAAGTTGAAATTGAAAATACTGGCAATGCTATGCTTTCCTCTCAATGGAGGAGGTGGTGCTAATGAGTTATTGTTAAAGAGTGCTGGAAAAACAGTTTTATCATTTTATGGGAAGTATAAATATACATGGTTTTTCAAAAATGGAATGGAAATACTTTTGACTGGTGGCACTAGAACTAGAATGGAAAAATGTTTCAAATTGTAGGAATCTAGGCCTAATATATAATAGTTATATTTCATTCACAGCTGTTCTCTCCAAATATGTTATCTGGAGATACCTGGACAGTATTCTATAAGTACAGGAGAGTGACCTCAAAATACGAGTGGCTGTTCTACAGGTTCCTCTCAGGGGCATTACAAGGGATGGCACCTAGAAAGCTGCAGGATAACAGCATCTCGGGTTACCTGGGATAACCAAGGACTTCTGACTGCTCCTTCCACTGTACAGCCCTGGTGCCCAGAACCTTGTTCCTCACAAAGTCTTCATCCAGCCCGGCCTGCTTCAGGGTGTCTTGATACCGTTGTTCTGCTGCTTTCCTGGCAAGGTCCTGTGGAATGGGAATTAATCTGCTGTAGCTGTCTTGTGAATTACTTGATAATTCTAAATCATTAGCTTAACCTACCTTAAAATAGTGCTCACACACATACACCCCAATTAGTGGGCACAAGATTTGCATAGAAATTACTTTGAGCTTTGTTTTTCAAGCCTTAAAGTACATAGAAGCTACCTGAAGATTTTGTTAAAACATAGACTCTTATGTGGTAGGTCTCAAATGGGGCCCGAAATTCTGTATTTCTAACAGTCCCAGGAGAAGCTAGCTATTGATAAGAGAGCCACACCTTTGAGAAGCAAGGACTTAGATTTTTGGAAGACCAAGTGAGACCAGATGAAAATGATGAACTAAAACCTGAAGATTTAAAAATAACCAAACCATCATGAGGAACATTAAAATATAACAAATAAGCTGTACTCTTTAGTGGTCAAGCATAGGTGGTCTGCATGTGGACCGGGAAAGTTTACTTTTCATTTGTGTGTTTGAGAGCAAAATCATATCAAGTACTTTGCATTTTTCCTAGAGTGCTGGAAGATCTGTTCAAATCTGAGTGTGTGCTTGCTTGAAAAAATATGAAGAGGAGAGGTCAGCATGTGAGATTTTGAACAATGCAAGTTGCTAAGCAAATCTGAGACAGCCCAGTGTGTGATAGGTATGTGGGTGGAAAGGAGTAGACCCAGGAAATGCCTAGATAATGCACTGGCTGTACGATGGAGATAATACCCAGCATTTGGATCTGGGTCACTTGGGAACCCCAACTTTTGAACCCCAACTCTGAAGAGGAGAGTGATCCTCAGAATCTGATGTAGTCCAAAGCCGCCTGAGATGGTGGCCTTTCTAAGGTTGTTGAAGTAGCTCAGAGCTTCCTTAGGGAGGTCTTAACTGAGTCCAATCTCCCTAAAAGTCTAGAGAACAGGTTAAAATGATTCTTCCAACCTGAAAGGCAATCTGGAAAGGGCCTTGTGGGGTGCTTGTGAGCATCCCAACCCTTGGAGACTTAGCAATGTGCCACAGATCTAGAGGATGGGGATGCCCAGGGTACCAGCACTGCAGGAGGAGAGATGTTTTCCCAGCACTATGAACAGTGGCTCCAGACAGCAGAAAAGACTGGATTTTCAGTCACATTAGTAAGTTAAAGATGTGCTTACTAACAGCCAAACTGTCACTGTGTATCTGGGATCACCCCGCTCTGATTCAAACTGAAAGCTAAACTACAGTGAAAACACTAGGAAGTGAAATATCCCTTTGTAGATGCCTTTGGAGTCCAGTCTTGGATGAAATTAGCCCAAGCAACATTCACTATTACACTACTTATTTTGAGGAAAGATGGTAGTAATAAAATGGGCCCAATTTAGAATCTTTCTGAGCCTCAAGGAAATGTTTAATATTCAGATATTAAACTTTCATAATTTCTAAGAACCCTTTCATCTAAAACAGAAAGAAAGTAAATGATGGTTTAGTTTTACCTTGGTAACTTGTTCGAAGAGATAGGGCCTCGTTTGTATTCTCTTTTTCATTTCCTCCAATTCTTTCTTATACTCTTTTGCTCTTTTACGGTCATTGTTCCTGGAATTAACAAGATTTTTGAGATCCATCTTTTTCCAATCCCGAATACCCTTCATTCCAGTTAAGCAGGGTAAGTCCCATGGACACTGTCAATTCCTGACTGCCTGGGAAAACTTACGACTGCAATTATAGGAGCCTCCCCCGTAATTTTGGGCTCCCCATTTTGCCGCTTATGATCTGTTGGATCCCAAGACCATCAACCCTTTTACACATAGAGGACACTGACCTGTTTTCTTTCAGCTTTGCTTTGAATACCTCCTCCAGGCTTTTATGGGGATCCATGGCTTTTGCACGTAAGGTCACGGATTTAGACATTGCCTGACACTTCTTTTTATGCATCTCCAACCACTGAGCAGTACTCTCATCTGCTTTGTCCTTTTTTTCAAGTGAGCTTCTAAAGGGAGGAGGTGAAAAAGCATACAGATGACCAATGTGGGATATTTAAAAGCAATCTTGGGCCTGGCCGGTGTGGCTCAGCGGTTGAGCATCAACGTATGATCCAGGAGATTGAGGTTTGATTCTTGGTCAGGGCACATGCCCGATTGCGGCCTCGATCCCCAGTAGGAGGCGTGTAGGAGGCAACCGATCAATGACTCTCATCACTGATGTTTCTATCTCTCTCTCCCTCCTTTCCTCTTTCTGAAATCAATAAGGACATATTTTTAAAAAATAAATAAAAGCAATCATAGTAACCTTTCTGAAAAGTTGGTGTGTTCTGTGAATAGGGTGGGTAATTTACCTCCCTGCCATTTCAGAAAGATTAAGATTCTGGCATTAAATGCACAGGCACATGACGCCTTCCCAGCACTCTGGATACAATGATATTCTACCTAGGAGTTTATTAATTGAACTGAAAACATGTGAGTTAAAATATCCTTACTTAGCCCTGGCTGGGTAGTTCAGTTGGTTGGAGCATTGTCCCAAGGTTGTGGGTTAGATCCCAGGCCACGGCACATATAAGAATCAACCAATGAATGCATAAATAAGTGGAACAACAAATTGATGTCTCTCTCTCTCTGTCTCTCTTCCCTCCTCTCTCTAAAATCAATAAGTAAAAATTAAAAATATATATCCTTACTTAAATACCCAAACATCCAGGTCTGTTGCTTATCTTGAAAAAAATACTAATAGTTACCATTCTCTGAGTTACGTACCCTGAACCAGTGCAAACAGCCCACAAGTGCTTTATGTCCATTATCTTGTGTAATCCTCATAACTTTCCTGTGAACTAAGAATTATGAGCACCCTTCTTATAGGTAAGGAGATGTAGCCTCAGAGAGGGTAAGCTACTTGCTCAAAGCTACCCAGCGTACCAGTGGAATATTTAAGATTAGAACCAGGATATCTAATTCCCAAGCCTCTGCCCTTGGTGTATAAACTGCTATAAACAGTGGGCTGGAAGGTGACTGGTCCTTTGGGAATACAAATCTGCATTTGTACAGAGAACTAGAAATGGACCTGTTTCAATGCACAATCTGAGGTCAACTTTTAGTACTTAGTTTATGTAAATACTCTGAGGTACTATGGAGAGTTCTACCAAAAGTCACAAGTCAGGACTCTTGCATTTGGCTGTTTACACTCAAGTGGACAGATTAGGAAGGAGGACATTGAAGTTTAATCTCCTAATATGTCAAACTCCCTATTGCTAGGAAACAGCTGTGGAAAACCTCTATAGGTGGGCCAGCCTCTGGTTCATGATACCTATCTTATTAGGACCTCAGGATATTGATATATTCAGCCTTGATTTAGTAGCTCTATGAAATTTGAGGAAAAAGGGAATATCGCTTGAATTCTAAATATATTTCTACAATCTATTGTGGGTCTTAAAGGGCCAAGTCGGTTCCATGTACTCCTCTGTGAGCCCCACAGGAAAGCACTAAGATGCGGGTCCTCTGCTCGCTTCCGCTCAGAGGCCTAGTGGAGGAGCTCTTGCTGGCTCAATGAGAACAATACCATGACAGAGGCAGGTCAGTTAAAGAGCTCAAAATAAGGAGGTGCCTGACTCCCAGTGACTTCTCAGTGCCCCAAGATGAATCTCAGAGAATCTCAAACATGGGCAATGGATGCCTCCTCTCTGTGGCAGGCTCAGCCACCTGTCGTCATGCTTCTCTGAGTTCCTGTTCCTGTTGGCTTCCTTCCTCTTCCATCTATGGGTTGTACCCATGATGTTCTGTCTGGAACCTTCTTTCCTTCCAGCCTTTGGATTATTCCTCTTTCTTCAGGTTTCACTTTAGACCAGGGGTGGGGAACCTTTTTTCTGCCAAGGACCGTTTGGATATTTATAACATCATTTGAGGGCCATACAAAGTTATCAACTTAAAAATTAGCTATGAAAAAAAGCTCCTAGATTTATTGAATTTTGAGTCCCACAGCTGCCTTGGCAAGGCCAGACCAAATGATTTCTTGGGCCGTATATGGCCCGTGGGCTGGACGTTCCCCACCCCTGCTTTAGATATCTATTACAAGAGACCCCTGCCCAGGCTTCCCAGTGCCCCCACAGTCCTCTATTCCTCATCATCGCACTACTCACAAAATAAGGTAGTTGCTTCTTCTCTTTTCTATATTGCAGACTAGCTATTAAACTATAGGCTCCATAAGGTTATCTCCGGCCTTAACATTCTGCCTGGCACAGTAAGGCCCCGTGAATATTTGCTGAATGATAGCTAGGTGTTTTCCAGCCCTAAGTGTGGAGGATCACATGCATTCCTGTCCTCATCAGAGAATTCCCTTCCACCCCTTTAGGTCTTTCTGATAACAGGAGGCCCAGCAGCAGGGTGGTTTCCATCACGTGGGCCATGAGCTGGGCATTATGAGTCTTCTGCAGCCTGCCTACTCACCTGACTGCAGATTCCCTCTTCCTGGTGGCATCTGTGATGTGCACAGGGAGGGTGTTGGCAGAGAGAGAAGCAAGACCACTCAGAGAATGACTCCTTGGCCGGGGCGTGGCGGGTGGCTGTGGAGAGTCCTAGAGGAAACAAAGGCTGGTATTGGTGGGACAGCATGTGTGATTAGTTTCTATCTTGACTGGAATCAATCTCAGTGAAGGACTAGTCAGACTAAGAATCATTTTTCCAGGAATGAAAGCGAAGGGTAATTAGATCTCATGCTTAGTAACTGGGACAGACTTGGATATTAGTCCATAAGTTATTTGGGTTCTTTGGTTAACTTCACCAGAGGGTATTTTTTTTACTGCTTTTCAGGATATTTTTTTTACTGCTTTTCAGAGAGAGTAGAAAGAAAGGAGGGGGGAGGAGAGAAATACCAATGTAAGAGTGACACAACCACTGGCTGCCTCCCGCATGCACTCTGACCGGGGGCAGGGATCGAACCTGAAACCCAGATAAGTGCCCTTGACCAGGAATTGAACCTGAGACCCTTCGGTGCATAGGCCGATGCTCTAATACCACTGAGCCACACCAGCCAGGGTTCAATCCTGAAGTTTTTAATCAAATGAGAAGAGTTCTTTGGAACTGGTATAGGGACACAACATTGATCCTAACTCCCTGCCTTTTAGACCTGCTTGAACTTATTTCTGCAATTTCTCTAAAGAGAAGGAAGGAAAAGAAGTATTCTTGTGGTCTTAAGTTTATAGGAATTGTGGATCTGCTGATAGCTGAACTGGTGTTTTAAAAAAAATTAACATAGAAAAATGCCATGAGAAGTGCCTTCCACTGAGACGTAGCCCTCTTTGGATTTCAGGCCTCAGGCCCTTGACCCTCCAGCAACTGCCTGGGCTCTTACCTTCCTCCCTCCAGTGGCAGCAGCATCACAGGCCCGCTGAGTGCGACAGGGGCTGGCAGTTCTCAGCAAGAAGGGCTTGTTGCGAGTCACCTCTCGGGTGTCCCTTCTCTTGGCAGCTCTTCTCTGGAAGGCCTTATAAAGGCTCTCATAGTCAGGGATGGCATGATTCACCCGAGGCTGGAATCCAAAGTCAGTCTTCAGAAACCCGAGCTTTTTCTCCTGGGTTCGGGTGGCTGTGCGAGGCCGTGGCTCAGCCTGGCAACTGGAGGAGGTGATGGGGCAGGAGGCCATCTGGAGCATGTCCAGGGCTCTCATCTGGATGCGAATTTTCCTGAACAGCTCAGCTTCTGTGGAGAAAAATCAGGGTGTGATCGGTGAGAAGGGACTGAGACTCATACCAAAAGGTTTGGGGAACTTTCCCTCTTTTAAACACTAGCAGTAATGTGCTGGAGCCAATTGTTAACTTTTCAGGAATTTTGTGAGCCAGTTGACATCATATGGGAAGCCTGAAATTGGCCGTGATAGACATGTTTACACCATGGAAAATAGCAAACACTACAAATTGGCTTTTTTTCTTTCTTTCTTTCTGGAGAGCTCGTCAATAAATGTTGACAAGAATACCACTGCCAGGGGCCAATCAGGTTGCAGAAACAGCCACCATCCACATTTACTGAGAGCTTTCTCTGGTTCTTTCTTCAGAGATAAAGGAGGAGGAATGGGCTAGTCACCTGCTCATCTCCCAGGTCTCTCCTGTCTCAGAGAAAGGCCCCACCATCCACCCAACTGCCCAAGCCCACTGCCCAAATCATTCTGACTCCTCCCTCCCTCATCTCATCAGTCACGTGTTCGGTGTCTTCCTCTTTAACCTGTCTGCAGTCCAGTCTCTTTTTATCATCCCTGCTACTAATTTCATAATTTCTCAGCCAAATTATTGAAATAGCCTTCTGTTAGATCAACATCGCCCCTGCCTTGCACCTCTCCCTTAATTATCTCCTCAACCATCAGAGTGATCTTTCTGAACGGCGTATCTGATCATGAGCTGCCCTACTTCAAACCCGCCAGTGGCTCCCCAGTGCCCTTGGGTGAAGTCCAAACTCCCATGGCCTACAAGGCCCCAGGCCTGGCCTGTGCTTGCTTCTCCCCTCCCCTCTCCCTCTTTTCTCTCCCCTCTGCCTTCCACCCCCGAATGTGCTCAGCTTTCTCTTACCTCCATGCTGTATTTCTACTTGGTACACTCTTCCTCCCTCTTTATCAAATTAACACAGCTCATCCTTCGGGGCCAGCCTCAGTGCTTACTTCTTCTGGGGACCCTAACTGTTCCCACCCCCCACCCCCTAAGTTAGGTCCTCTGTTATAAGCTCCATAGGACTCTGTAATCCTTGCAAATGACTCATCACAGTTGTGATTATTTGTCTATTATCTGTCTCCCTCCCATGTCCACAAACTCCATCTAGTCACCCTAGAACAGTGCCTCAGACATGGCGCATGTTACTGAATGAGCAAAGAAAGCCTGAGTCTCTTATTTGAGCTACACTTCTTGAAATGAGTACCTCACCAGGATGAGGGAGGGGTGGCGGCTTTCCTCAGGGCAGCTGGCCAGTGGTGGCACTGGTTTACACCCATCTTTAGATGTCTCATTTGTTTTCACATCTGCGTGGCCACAGAGGCCTTCATATGCACTCACTGAGAGAGAGGGCAAAGCTGGGGGGCACTGTAGGACCTCTCCTGGTTTCTTGCTCCTTAAAGGGCTCCCTCCTTGTACAAACAGACCCAACCCTACTCCATGGCCTGCACTGAGTGTGGCCTCTAGCAGGGCGACCTGAAAGCTCATCGCCAAGCCATGCTGACCCCCGAGCCTGACTAAATCCCCACTGCACCCCCAGGCAGGAGGCAGCAAGATGGCAAGGATGTGTTTACCCTGGAGTTTGTCCCCAAGGGCCGGCTCCAGAATGGACTTGGGGATCCTTCTGGTGGCTTTCCGCTTGGTGACCTTGGCCTTAGCAGTGGCGGCCAATTCCCTCTGTTGAGCGGCTTCCTTTCGTTGCTCCTCCTTCTCCAGGAAGCTGAAGGGTTTTAAGGAAGAGAGGAGCAGTTCCTTCCTCTTCTGAATCCCTGCCTGCCTTCGGGCTTCATTGCGCTCCATGATTTCCTGGTAGAGGGGCAGGTAGACATGCGCCGGCACAGGCTGTGCCCGGAACTGCCGGTGGCACTCGGCCTCCTCCTGACCCTGCCTTTGGGCCTGCTGCCTCTCAAGCTCGAAGGCGGTGGGTGAGGCCAGCCACTGGGCCTTTTTCTGGGCCTCACGCACTGTCATACGAAATGGCTGAGGGACAGTGATGGATGATGCCCAGGAGCTGATGCTTCTGTGCTGGGAAGGAGGCCTGGAGCCTGCAGGTGGCTGGAGCTGACCCTTGGGAATGTCGGAGGGTAGGTTACTCAGGGAGCTGCAGCGCCTTGTGGGACCACACCTGGGGGAAGAAAACAGCTGCCCTGTGCCTGGAGGACAGGGCAGCCTGGTGGCCCGGCTCCTCCCACATCCTCCTCCTGGCTCCTCCCCCGTCTTCCCTTCCAGCAGGTTGCATCCAGCTTCTCAGCCTGACATCACAGCCCCACAGGCCGCTAAGCCTTTGCCTTTCTCAACCAGTCCTCCCTCCTTCCCACAGGCCATCTAGCAGCCTTAGTAAGAAGTCTCTTATCTAAGTTGATCCAAGAATTGCCACTTTGCACTCTAATATTTTCATATGGGGGACAGAACAATGGTGCGGAGCAGGGGACTTTAGAGTCAGACAGAGCCAGATTCAAATCTGCTTCAAACAATTACCAGCTGTGTGACCTTGAGCAAGGTTCTCTTGGAACCTCAATTCCTCATCTGTAGAATGGCAAGAATATTACCTACTTACAAAGGTTATTGGGAGGAGAAAATAAATATTAAATGAGATAAAGTATACATACAATAGGGTTTGGCCAAGGTAAATGTACCTTGTTGTCACTCTCAGGGAGGTAGTGTGTTTGGGAAAGGCATCCGTTTAATCAGTTCCAGTGCTTCAGGTGACTAAGGGTTACCCAAAGTGATTTAGGACTCCTGTGTAGGAATCAGAATACATGTTTGGATCCGGAAGCTGATTCTGCTGGAGCCTGGGTAAGTGGCAACTTGCAGAAGCGCTCTTTGCTTTACTGAGGAGGAACATGACTTGGTCAGAGTTGTGCAGTGAGGCAGCTGTTGAACTGCAGTGCCTTACCTCAGAGATGGTGGGTACCGGACCTTCGGCTTCCCACTGCCTTTGTCTTGGAAGAAATTCTCCAGGTCCTCATCATCTTCAGAGAGGCTCTCATCACTGTCTGGGTCAGACTGATAAAGGGATTCCGACAGGCACCACCTGCCTTTCTGCTTTAGTACTTGCAGGGTCTTGTAAAAGCTCCCAGTTGAGTCAGAAGTAGAATCTGTCTCCTCTAGGCTGAGGAACTCATCAAGTTTGCCAGCCCTAGGCAAAAGCAGCCCATCCCCAGACAGCTCCTCTTCTGCCTCTGTGTCTGAGGAGGATTTGGGAGGAAATATCTAAAATAAAATAGGCGGGTCAAACTCTAATTCCAAATTTATTAAAAACATAACTGTTCATTTCACTTTGAATAAGCCTCTGTATATTAGGAACTGGGGAGAAACAAAGAAAAATAAGATGTGTTCCTTGCTCTAAAGAAATTTCACAAATTGGTATATGAGGTGTGCTTGGCTTAAAGTGTCAACCCCAGGAAAGAATATACCTACCAAGAAAGTATACTGGGCTCAAATTCATAACCAGAGTGTAGCAGCTATTGTTTACAGAGGTCCCTCATGCACACCACATATCAGGGAAAAGCTGAAGACTGAGCTGCCAGCCTAGTGTACTATGTTCCTGCCATCTGAGTTGACCCTTATAATAGAGTTCCTATGACTGTAATTCAACCAATGGGCTGAAGACCTACCCCATCCAATTAGAGCTGTGCAACTATATCCTCATTTGCACATTTACTGACCAATCAGAAGTAGACTAGTCTATGGAACATTTGCATGAAAACTGACCAATCAGGGACAGAGGAATGGACAGTCTTCTCTATATAAGCCAGCAGAGTTGCCCTGGCTTCCTTCCCGGGGTTTGCAAACTCAGCTGCAACGCTTGAGCTGTTTTACTGAATCAAATCTCTCCTGTACCACACCCCAAATTGGAGACTTCTGTTGGTGTTGAATTGTGGCAGTGACCTTTGGTTGACAAAAGACAGGAAAGAGAAGCAAAGAGCTAAAGTTGGGTCCCTACTTCATGCAGTGCGGTGAGCATTTACAGAGTACCTACTCTGCACCATACTTTCTACCCCCTGTACTACCAGGAATCCTATCCATGACCTTGGCCCAAAAGTTGGGTTTTGCGAACTTTTGTCAATCTTCTTTTTCTTTCTTCCCATGTCTACGACTCTGCTTTCCTCATATTCTAGCTGATTTCCACTGGTCACTAGGAGTGGATAATTAACAGCATAGACAATGTGGTCTAGCTGAATGAGCAATGTCCTAGAATGTGGGAAACTCAACTGGGTTTAAATACTCCATTCATTCAGAAAACATATATTAGGTGATTAATGTGTATTAGGCATTAAGCTGAGAACAAGACAAAGTCCCTACTCTCATGAAGTTTATATTCTAGTGAAGGGAGACAGATGATGTAAGATGATAATTCAGTGAAATCCATAAAACTGGGATTATAGAGTGATGGAGTGGCTATGGGAAGCTTTCCTTATATGATGGACTATAAAAGCCCATCAGATAAAGACTATATATATCTACGTAGAGAGAGAGAGATATTATGTTACATGTGTATACTTGTACTATAATCAGAGTTAGGTTTATTAATTTGCTGCAAAAAACCATGGAAAATTATTGGGAACTTGGGAGAGGGATAGCTTTTAGTAAGAGGGTGAGAGAGGGGCTTTTTCTAGGGTTAGTTTGTCCTGAATAATTCTGATGAGAGTTAGGGAAAGCAGGGATCAACTCTGAATGGATGCTGTTACGAAGAGGGTACAGTTTAGTAAGTGGATGTTTGAGCAATTTTTATTTAAAAGGTGACAAGAACAAAATGGGCTGGGTAAGTGATTAATAAGTAAGCATAACCATTTAGAAGGGAGTATTAGTCATTTACAGTATGGTGTGGTTCTATGAGAAACACTGTTCTCTGCTGATCTTGTTGCTGGCTTTATCTGGGTCTATTACAGACTGAGTTGTACTTTCTCAGACCTGGGATGATTTTTACTACCTCACTGTGGAGGAGTTCTGGATTGACACCTGACTGATCAGAAGGAGTCAGTCTTGGTCAGATCTGGGGTAAGTGGTTTCTGGGTTCAAGGAACAGCAAAGGGCTTTAGGCAGGGATCTGAGACAGGGACAAACTTGACTGTTTGAGAGATAGAAAGAGGGCCAATGTGGCTGGAGGACTGTGGCAGGAGGTATCCTTAGAAAGGTAGGCATGGTGGTGCCAGGATGGGACCAGAGGATGACTGATTGCAGCTGGAAACCAGTTGGGGGCAGGCTGCTGCAGGCCTCCAGATGACACTTGGTGATGGTTTTACTGGGTTTTCTAAGGTCCATCTCTAATACTGAAACGAACACTGGATTGAGTCAAAAGTATGTATATGCTCTAGCCCCCACTTTGCTACTGAGGGGTGTGTGATCTTAGGAAACTTCCTTTTTTAATGACTTTATTGAGATATGTCACATACTATGCAATACATACAATTCTCTTATTTAAAGTGTGGATGGGTTTTAGTATATTAACATAGTTGTACAAACATCAACACAATTTTACATTTTAATCACCCCCAAAAGAAACCCCATACCATTTAGGGGTCATTCTCTCTTTTCCCCAACTCTCCCAACCCTTCCCCACTGCACTTGCCTGCTCACCCCTCATACCTCCCACCAGCCCTAATCAATCACCATTCTACTTTCTGCTTATACGAATTTTGGTGCAAATTTCTTAATCTCTCTTTGCCACAGTTTTCTCTTCTACAAAATGGAGACGACAATCGTACGGTAGTAGAGAGGATAAGCGAAAATTCAGGGCCGTTGCGCGGTTCTGCGAAGAGCCTGACGTAAGGCTCAGGCGGTTCGGGCCAAGAGTTCTAAACGCGACCAATTTTAATCCCACGCCCCTCGGGGACACGCCCCTGCGGCCTGTCTCCAAGGCAACATCAAACAGTTTCCTCTCTTACGCATTCCTTTCCCGAATGGAGACCAGATTCCTCCCCTTCTCTTTCCCTCCTTACCTGAAGGCTCCGGGCGCCACTGGAGGCTTCCGCAGCCCTCCCCACGGTCATTTTCTCAGTGGGGCAGAGACAGAAGCGTCCGTGACAGCAGCGGTGACTGAGGCGGCGGCGCTAGCTGCGCTGGTTAGGTTCCGCCCCTTTCTAGCTTTGAGCTCTGATTGGCTCCCAGGCACCCCAGGGAGCCTCCAATCTATCCAGCCCATGGAGGCAAAGATCGTTTTCCGATTGGCCTATTCCCCGCGTACGTTCTACTTCCGGTTCTGAGGCCGTGAGGCTGAAGCGGCAAGTGATTGGAGAGCTCTGCTCTGGAAGTGATTCCGAAGGCGGGCCTAAGCGGGTGTCAGGCACAGAGCGGGTCCGCACCATGGCGGCTCTGTTGGCTGTGGGCAGGTTGGGGGCTGCGCCCGCTGCTGCCAGGAGAGGCCCGCTCGTCTCCTGCCGGAGGTGGGCCGGCGCCCCGGCAGACACCGTGTACGATGTGGTGGTGTCGGGTGGAGGCCTGGTGGGCGCCGCCATGGCCTGTGCTTTGGGTAAGCGCATCTCCAAGGCCAGCAGTGTCGGGGAGCGGGGCCGTGGAGGAGCGGTGAGGACCGAGGGAGCTCTGGCACTACCTTCCCAAAGTCTGAGCGTTGCGGAGCTTGTGGTCCGTTCCCTCCCCAGAGGGGCGTTAGTTTCTTCGGGGTTCCCAAGGGTCAAAAGTGGGAGGGACCTTCGGAGTCCTTCCTAAAACAGACCTGCTCTGGATTATTTAGTTATAGGCACTGTTAGAAGCAGTCAGGCATTGTTGATTTGGGCTAAGTGGTCGTTTTTGTTTTTTTAAATAAACAGCTTCACTGAATGTAATTTGCAAAAAGAAAAGATGTAATTTGCATACCATAAAGTTCACCCATTTATCATTAGTTTTTTTGTTTTGTTTTTTTCCCGTTAATCCTCACCCGAAGATTTTTTCCTTTTTTTTTTTTTTAGATAGGGGGAGGAAGGGGGGGAGAGAGAGAGGGAAACATGGATGTGAGGGGGACACGGATTGGTTGCCTCCTACACGCATCTGACACGGGCCAGGATCCAGCCTGCAACTCAGGTATTTGACCAGGAATGGAACCAGAGACCCTTCCGTGTATGGCCAACGCTAACCACTGAGAGACACCATCAGAGCACCGATAGTTGTTTTTGTTTTTTTAATTTATTGGTTTTGGGGGGGGGGGATGAAGAGAGGGAGAAACATTGATTTGTTGCCCCACTTACCATGCTTCATTGGTTGATTCTTGTATGTGCCCTGACTGGGGATCAGCCCCCAACCTTGGTGTACCGGGATGCTCTAGCCAACTGAGCTACCCGGCTAGGGTTAAAGTGCACCCATTTAAAGCATACAATTTAATAGGGTTTTTTTGTATACTTACAGAATTGTGCAGCCATCACCACAATAAATTTTAGAACATTTTCATCACCTTCAAAAGAAACCTGAACCCATTAGCAGTCAGTGCCCATTTAGCTCTAGGACAGTGATTTTTTTTCAACCTTTTTCATCTCACAGCACACCAAAAAATATATTTTTTGCCGATCTGACACACAAAAAAGTATAATTTTGATTCATTCACACTGAATGGCTATTGTGTTGGCTGTTGTCATTTTCTTTTTTTTTTAATCCTCACGTGAGGATATTTTTTCCCCATTGCTTTTTTAGGGAGAGTAGAAGGGGGAGAGAGAGAGAGAGAAACATCGATGCGATCGAGCCTGCAACCGAGGTACATGCCCTTGGCCAGAATCAAACCTGGGACCCTTCAGTCTGAGAGCCGACACTCTTAACCTCTGAACCAAACCAGCTAGGGCCACTGTTGTCATTTTCTTACTTTATGATCTAAGGAAAAAGTTCCATGCCCCTGACTAGTCAGGTATTGCATGTTTTAAAAATTCTTGTGGCACACTGGTTGAAAATTGCTGCTCTAGGCAACCGTTGGTACTTTTCTGTCTCTGTAGATTTGCTTTTTCTAGATGTTTCCATATATATGAAATTAATGTTTTCAAGGTTCATCCAGGTTGTAGCATGTGCCAGTGCTTCATTCACTGCCTGGGGAGGGGAGGCTTGAGTGAGTAGGATCCTTAAGAGAGGTGGCAGGAGGCATTAGGGTGCAGTGACTACTGCTGGATCAAGGTATAGAGGTGTGATGGCCCAGAATGCAATTCATGGTCCCCACTCCCACCCACCAATGCAAATTGCTGTGGTGCTGACACACAGCTGCGGGGCTCTGGCAACCAATCACATTTTTTTTCCCTTTCTTGGCAGCGGCAACTCACTGCTTATTTTCCCCTGTATCTTTCTCTGAGACAGTGGAGGGACTGACTGTAATGTGCTGCAGCCCAGTAATAGAATCCCCAAGTCCCCATTTTGCTTACTGATGCAGTGTTTTAGAGCCAGACTTATTTTTGTTCCCCTTTTCTTTTACAGACTCTAGTTCTTTATCCTTGATTTAATCTTGAGGCCACAGTGAATTTTGCTTATTAACTACATTTTTCTGTTGAATAGGATTTGTAATTTTCAGTGATGTAATACTTTGAAGATTGGAAATACTAGTCTCAATACTAGTCTTCCTTCTTTGACCTCATTCTTCCTTTCAGGGGAATTCTATTGGCTTGTGATGGATTTTGGCATTATTTGCTTCTTTGCAGATGACGGATGTTGGACTGTCTGGAGAAAACTTACGGTGGTTGGCGGGGTATTTGGCGTGGTTTAGGACTCTGCATGGTGTTTCCTTCTTGTGTGCTCTGTAAGAAATTTGTACCGTAAGGGTTAAGGAATTAATCTGTTGCCTCTCTTGGCAATGAATAAAAAATTCTGATTTTTTTAAATGATATGAAATTTTGCTTTTTTTTTTTTTTAGGGTATGATATTCACTTTCACGATAAGAAAATTCTGTTACTAGAAGCAGGTCCAAAGAAAGTATTGGAGAAATTGCCAGAAACTTACAGCAACAGGGTCAGCTCCATTTCCCCTGGCTCTGCAACCCTTCTCAGTAGTGAGTAGAATATCCTCTCTCATAGAACCAATCTCCTGTCTCTCTCGGCTTTCCACTGTGCCCCATAGGCAGAGTTACCAGAGCATCTGGTGTGGAGGGAGCTCACTGAGGTGGGTGGGAGAGAGGGGTGTGGGTTGGTAGTCTGGCACGTAGTTGAAGATGAGAACCTCTGAAATTACTAATGGATCAGCTCCCAGCCTGAGGAAGACGTCCTTGGGACGTGTGGGTCCATCACGTAGACTTCATTTGTAATGTTGGGTCATGATGAATTGATGGAACTGAAACTATATGAACTAATTACTAGTGGTCACTTCCAATGGCAGCACCCTCTGTATTCCCAGAGTCGGTCCTCTAGGGAGCTAGGGAGCCTGCGTAATAAATGCTTTTGGGGTGAAGCTGGATGTGTGCACACAACCAGTTGTCTATAGGTCTCTGCCAAATGTTACTCCCTCTGACCATCCTGTCTAGAGCCACCTTGCCTAAATTAGACTTTTGCATCACTCCCTAGCCCCTTACACTGCTTTATTTTTCTTCTTAACACTTACTACCACCTGACATTATATTATTATTTTTTTAAATTTATCTTTATTGTTGAAAGTGTTACAGATGTCCCCTTGTTCCCCCCCTTGACCCCTTCTACCTGACATCTGCCCCCCCCGCAACCCTCCCTCCCACCCTCCCCAGGCCTTCACCGCACTATTGTCTGTGTCTACGGGTTATGCATATATGCATGTAAGTTCTTTGGTTAATCTCTTCCCACCTACCCACCCATCCCCGTCTTATTACAAATAATAAACTAGAATGTTAGCTACAGAAGGGTGGGGACTTTATCCATTTAATTTCCCACTTTTTGCTCAGTACCTAGATTTGTATCTGGCATATTGTAGGTGCTCTATAGATATTTTCTCAATGAATGACTCTCTCCAGTGCCGTGGAGTTCAACAAAAAATAGTCTCTATCCAGAGACTAACTTCAATAGGATGGCAAAGAAAAAATAACAGTGTGGTTTTGGTTTCCTTGTTTAGTTCCCTACTTTAATGTAATTTGACCTGTTGATCATGAAAGCTGGGCCTTTTTTTATAATGTGTAATCTGGACTCAGGAACAGAGTAGCTTAGTCTTACCATCAAACAGGATAGAAGAGAGTATTTCTCTATTATGGAGAACACTGAAAGCAACCTCTAACTTAACAAGATGGGCAGACCAAGGGGAGCCCAGGAAGGATGCTCTGATCTCTACATAGATCTTTCTTTTGTAGGTTTTGGTGCCTGGGACCACATCTGCAACATGAGATACAAAGCCTTTCGGCGAATGCAGGTGCTTCCTTTATCACTCTTGGCGAGATACCTCGGTGTGTCTTATGTTAAGATATTGGAGTCCGCAGTCTCCAGGCTTTCTGTGAATGTGGGAAGAATCAGACAAAGCCCACACTCTGCCTAAGGAAGTGGGAGGAAGCATTCCCAAGAGAATTTTCTTCTCACCTCATGTCCTGCCAGAGGGACTTACACGTTGTGATTTTTCTGCTTCTGTCACTTGGGAAAGCAGTCCTCAGTTTCCAGTTGGAGAAATGTTCCGTTTTCCTTGGGCTTCCAGGTGTGGGACGCCTGCTCAGAGGCCCTGGTGGTGTTTGACAAGGATAACCTGGATGACATGGGCTATGTCGTGGAGAATGACGTCATCATGCATGCTCTCACGCAGCAGCTGGAGGCTGTGTCAGGTGAGGCTCCCGCCCCTTCCACCTCCCTTTCGTTCTCTGTGAGGCGAACCGCTTTGGAATTATTCCAGGACTTACTGGAAGAAAGGGCCTCTGACAGGCACTAATGTCTGCCATAAACAGACGTTCTTATGCTATCTCAGTGTTTTTTTTCTGTGTTCTTTTACAGCTTTATTCAGGTATAATTTACATACCATAAAATTTATCCATTTTAAGGATACAGTTCAACAATTTTTATTAGAGTTGTGCCACCATTGTCACAGTATTATTTTAGAATATTTCCATTATCTCAGAAGGAAACCGTGTGCCCATTTATCATATTCCCTAATCTCACCCCCATCCCCCGGCACCACTCGTCTACTTTCTGTCAGGATTTGCCTGTTCTGGATATTTCAGAGACAGACTCATACAAAGTGTATTCTTTTGTGTCTGACTTCTCCCACTGAACATTTTTGAGATTTGTTCATGTTGCCGCACGTGTCAGTGCTCCTTTCTTACTGCCAAATGTATTCCGTTGGGTGGACATACCACATTTTATCCATTCAGCAGTAGATGGACACTTGGGTCATTTCTACTTTTTGGCGATTGTGAGTAACACTATGAATGTTTGTGTACAAGGTTTTATATGGACATGTGTTTTCCTTTCTTCTGGGTGAATACTAAGGAGTAGAATTGCTGGTTATATAATAAGGCTGTTTAACATTTTCATAAACTACCAACCTTTTTCAAAGAGGCTGCTCCATTTCACTTTCTCACCACCAATACAGGGTGGGCAAATGTAGGTTACAGTTGTGAGTACACAAAACAGAGTTTATTCCTGTGTTATTATTTTCCATATGAACAGCTGTAAACCTCTTTTGCCCCTCCCTGTGTATAAGGGTTCCACTTTCTTCACATACTCACCAGCACTTACTCCTCCCCTTTTAATTTGTATTTTCTTTTAAAATTTTTATTTATTGATTGATTTTAGAGAGGAAGAGAGAGAAACATCGATTTGTTGTTACACTTTTTTATGCATTCATTGGTTGTTTGTTTTATGGGCATATCTGGACGACGCTCTAACCGAGCAACCCCGCCAGGGCTCCTCCCCCTTTTAAAAAAATTATAGCCATCCTAGTGATTGTGGAATGGTATCTCATTGTAGTTGGGATTGTATTTCCTTGATGACTAATAATGTTGAGCATCTTTTCATGTGCTTATTGGCGCTTACGTGTCTTTGGAGAAAGGTATATTCAGAATCTTGCTTGTTTTAAAACTGGATTATTTATCTTTTTATTTTTGAGTCCTTTATGTATTCTGGATATAAATTCCTTATTCAGTATATGATTTGCAAGTATTTCAGGGTTCTTCTAGAGAGAAAAAAATTTGAAGCAACTTAAGTGCTTTTTGATATGGGATAGTTCACTCCTATAATGAACTTCTGTGCAGCTTTTAAAGATAATTTAGATCTAATATTTAGTCACTTAGAAACGTGTCCCATAATATATTGGTTAAAAAAAGTACATGTCATATGGTCCCATTTGTGTGTGTGAGGGTGTGTGCATGCATATGTATACGCATAGGAAATTGTTTGGAAAGCTATATGGCAAAGCTTTAACTGTAGTTCTCTCTCAGTGGTATGATTGAGGGTGTTTTTTCCCCCTTTAAACCTTTCTTTGTTCAGACTTTTACAGTAAGCATATAGTTTTTATGATCAGAAAATAAGATTTTTTACTTTAAAAAGAAAGGTTTTTCTTCCAGATTTTGAAATCTAGAAGTTGTTTCAACTCATGGTATTTCCACACTGTTTAAAAGCACAGGTGGGCTCATATAGGAGTAGTGTGAACTAGAGGAGCAGGAGGGGAAGAGTGCCTGCTTTAGGCTGATAATCCATTGAGAGCTTAATTTTTTTTTTTTGTACTGACTTATCCCTGTTGTTTTCTTAAAATATGTTTTTGATTTTAGAGAGAGAGGAAGGAAAGGGGAGAGATAGAAACATCAATGAAAGAGAAACATCAACCAGCTGCCTCCTGCACGTCGATCCGAGCCTCAACCCAGTCATGTGCCCTGACCGGGAATCGAACCAGTGACCTCCTGGTGTATGGGTCGAAGCTCAGCCACTGAGCCACATTGGCCGGGTCTTCCCTTTGGTTTTTGTCATTTATCAGCTCTCAGACTAGAGCATTGATCACATAAGGTTTTTTTTTTAGATTCTGTTTTTGTTGTTTAGGAATAAGTGACAAGAGACAGCTGTCCTAGGACCTTGCTTTAGGTTTGTTACAGTGTTTTGCTCAGCCTGCATGGGCTGCCTTTCTAATGTTTTGTTTTTTCTCTTCTGACCTCTCTAGACCGAGTGACTGTTCTTTACCAGAGCAAAGCAGTTGGCTATACCTGGCCTGGTCCCTTTTCCATGACAGACTCCAGCCCTTGGGTTCATATTACCCTAGGTGATGGCAGCACCCTCCAGACCAAATTGTTGGTAGTTGAAGATTCTTATTTCGCCAGGGGTCTTGCATATCCATATCTTAGCCTCAATTCTAGGGCCTCTAGTTTTACATCTAATCTACAGTTGATGCTAATTTTAGGCAAAGCTTTGGGTTATAAGGACCAGTACCCAGTAAACCAGCTTAAGTTAAGATGGTCTTATTGTAAATCTGGCACAGGATGCAATCTCCTGGACCCTCTTAGGTCATGAAATAGAGGACAGGTGGCCTCACAGGGACAGGAACCAGAGTGTCAGAAATTGAGGCTGTATTTTCCCTCTCAGGAATCATAAATTACTCATATACTTGCATCTTCCATTTTTTCCTCTCTGCTCATCAGCTTCCCCTTTTCTGTGTCAGCCAATCCTCACTTTACATCATGACTGTTCAGCTGTAGTGCCTGCCTGTTGCTTTCTAGTTCAGATAGCAAGAGAATTTGGCTGAGGTTAACCTGTGGCTGGCACCTCATGGTCCAGATGTCCAGCTTTGGTCCGGTAGCTGATGCTGGGGTCACATATGTAGCACTACCCCTTTAGGGGCTGTGAAGCAGGCATATAAAAGGTTGCCTGCCACATATGGGCTTGCCAGCAGTTGGAACTAGAGAAGTCTTTAGGAGGCAGAGACAAACTTCTGGAATAGTTTCACTTATTAAAAGATTTTAAGACTTAGCAGGCTCTTGTTTCCATGCAGATTGGTGCAGATGGTCACAACTCAAGAGTGCGGCAAGCTGCTGGAATCCAGAATATTAGCTGGGACTACGACCAGTCTGCTGTTGTGGCTACTCTGCATTTATCAGAGGTAAGATCCATGAGCCCACCATCCAGGGACCCTACTGGTGTTTAATGTGTGTACTTCTCACAAAAACTGTTCTATTACAGGTCACAGAAAACAATGTAGCTTGGCAGAGATTTCTTCCCTCTGGGCCCATCGCTCTGCTGCCGGTAAGAAGTCCACCTGGCTAGTCTGCTTAAACACGTCCAGCCTTCCTCTTTCAGGACTTCATGTTCTCTCAGCCATTTTCGGGTGTCAAGTGGATATCCCCAGGCTAGCTTCATTTCCCCTTTGTACCTTGGTGCTTGAGAGTGCCCAAGAACAGGAGTTTTAGCTCTCAGTATTGATGGTGTTCTTTTGAGACAGCTCTCAGACACCTTGAGTTCCTTGGTCTGGTCCACATCCCACGAACATGCCGCAGAGCTGGTCAGCATGGATGAGGAGCACTTTGTGGATGCCATTAACTCCGCCTTTGTGAGTATCAGTCTGCCTGCCTGATGAGGTGCTGCAGGGGTAGGTACAGAAGGCAGTTTTGTATAGGAAAAAAGTAACCAACCAGCCACCCTTTCGTAACTGAAAGGCTTGGCCTGGATGACGTGAGGAGGGCATTGAGGGAAATCCAAACAACAGAAATCAGCAACTGGTGTGCTCTTTTGAGGGTTGTGGGCAGCTGTTATGCTGATTGAAATAGCTGCTTGAGTGGAAGTTAGCATTGGCTTCTTTTTGAAGCTGTAATACTTCAGTAATTTTGAACAGCTCTACTAGGTCCCAGGTACCTGAACTTTTGAAGCCTAATTCATCAGAATGCTTTGGAGAGGGACTGAGCACATTTCAGTGAGGAGCTTAAGAGTAAGCTTTAGACAGATAGGGGTTCAATACTGGTACTAACTGTAAATCTCCTAAACAGTGGAAATACTATCACTAGTCTCTCAGGGGTTAGTAATAATAATAATTAACAATAGAAGTCTAAAGACTTAAGATTAGAGACTTTATGTAACATGCCTCGTACTTTATAGGTGCTTAACAAATAGTAATGATTATTCCGAAGTGATACAGCTTTTAGATAACATGGCACAGTATTTTTGGAGTTTAAATGCTACACTTATCTAAATTCACTAAGTGATAATTGGTAACATTTATTGAGCACTTTTTATGTGCCAGGTACAGGTGAAGAGTTTTACCTGTACTTATGTATTTAAATTAATGACCCTTTGAGGAAGGTACTATTAACATGCTCATTTAGAGATAGGTAACTTGCCCAAGGTCATAATCTAGTGCAAAGCTGGGTTCTGAAATGAGGCCGGCCCTCAAGCCTGTGGTTTTAACCACCAAACTCCACTACCTCACTAGTGACTTCACACCGAAGAACTTAAGCTTCACTGCTCTGTAGTGGCAACAATAAAAGGAACTGAACATACTGGAGTGGCTTCCAAGAGAAGCGCTACCACCCTCTGGGTCATTTAGCATATATTCCCGGCTCGGGCCTCAGTAGGACATTCATTTAGCAATAATTACTATTGCCTTCTGTGTAGGAGGGTCTGAAGATAGACGAATGAGACACACTCCCTGCTTTTAGGAAGCTCATAGTCACATGAGGAGAAAGGTATGTCAGTGGCAATTTCGGAATAGTGGTAGAAGTATGCATAGGATGCTGTGGGAACAGGTGAGCACACAGAGGAGAGTTTGGAGGGAGGTTTGTAAAAAGAGCTGACAGCCTCTGACGCTCTGAGGTAAGATCCTGGTGAACTAGAAGTGGGAGGACATTCTACGCAGAGGAGAGTGGCAGACGCAAAGGATGTTATAGAATGAGCTACAGTGTGGCTGGTGCAGGTTATTAAAGGTGGGGACTAGTGAAAGGTCAAGGTCAGAGGTAGGCAGGGCCAGCTCAGGAGCAGTTTGGCTTGTTCCTAAAACCTGTGGGGAATGATGGGAAACTGTTTTGCATTTATTTGAGGGACTTGTCACTTACTGTCCAGGTCATTTTAGGCATGTTAGGTGCTGTTGCTTTTGGCTTTGGCTATAAAAAGGGTTTCCTTGTTAAATTTTTAATTCCCTGCTAGTGACTGATGAAATTTCACTTTGTTTTGTGGCTGATGCTGCTCAGTGGAGTGATGCCAACCACACGGACTTCATTGACTCGGCCAGCACCATGCTGCACTATGCTGTTGCCTTTCTGAAGCCCACTAAGGCCTCAGCACGCCAGCTGCCCCCAAGTGTAGCCAGGGTGGACGCCAAAAGCCGAGTACTGTTTCCTCTTGGGTTGGGACACGCTGCTGAGTACGTCCGGCCTCGGCTGGCGCTCATCGGGTAAGATACTAGAAGAGCAGGGCTGCTCCCTTCTCACTCTGCTGCTGGAGGCCACCCCTAAACTCCACTTTGTTTTTAGGGATGCAGCCCACAGAGTCCATCCACTTGCAGGACAAGGTGTCAACATGGGCTTTGGGGATATCTCCAGCTTGGTCCATCACCTCCGTACTGCAGCCTTCGATGGGAAGGACTTAGGTAAGGGTTCATGTACCTTAGAGAAGTATCCAGAGGTCATTGTAGTTAAGGGAGATCAGGACCCCTAAATGCCCCTCAGCAGTCAGATGTGGTGGACATAAGTGCATGTGCTTTTCTAGGAAAGAAAACTTCACTATGGGATTAGGAATGTAACCTTCCTCTTTCCTCCAGGCTCCATGAGCCACCTTACAGGTTATGAGACAGACAGACAGCGTCACAACACTGCTCTTCTGGCTGCTATCGACCTGCTAAAAAGGCTCTATTCCACCAGTGCCACCCCGCTTGTGCTGCTCAGGACGTGGGGCTTGCAGGCCACGAATGCAGTATCTCCACTCAAAGTAAGAGGTCGCTCGTGGCTAAGTCTTGGTCACTGAGGCATGACTTTGCCAATGACTTGGTTTATTTGAATTAATTTTCTTGGCTGTAAAATTATCTTTTTTATCTTCTCCAGCAGTTATGAGCAAAAAGTCTGCTGGGCCTGTTGGTGCTAGGGCCCATCTAGGTAGTAACTTGATACAGTATAAGGAAGGGCTTAGAACAGCAGATAGAGGCTTTCAAAGATACGCTTCAGCTCCTTTTGCTGCTCGGTCAGCTTTCTGTCCTGAGGAACATCCAGTTAAAGACATGCTGGAGGAACTCTTGGGAAGAGTATCTGGGACTTTTGCTGAGTTTTTGCTTTAATCACTTTGGATATTTTAAAGTATTTTCTTCACCCGCACTCACACCTCACTTTGTTTCATTTTTCTATAGGAACAGATTATGGCCTTTGCAAGCAAATGAATGCTCCTCTTCTGCAGATTATGTTGAAGAAAACTGAACAACTTTTCCTAAGGCCATCACATAGTTTCAAGATTTAATAAATTGATTTTATATTAGCATTCTCTAGTCTCTTTTTCTCCTTTATTTAAAGGGTCTGTGGAGCACAAGTAATGAGTGATAATTTGCTGTGAGAAGGGTATATAAACCAAGCCAAGAAATACCCCAAAGGAAGACTGTTACGATTTTTGTTGAAAACTTTTTATTACTAAAACAAATTACTAAGGTGCTGTGGCATTCATTTTTACTTGTTAATCCTTTCTAAAGAGAAGATCTGTACAGGGTTTTTTTTTAATGCTGGTCATAAATTTACACAATTTTTTGATCGAGATAAGAATTAGAAATATTCAATTGGTACATTTTTGTTCGAATTGCTGCTTCAAAATTAATAAATTAAACAAATTGCTTTAACCTTTGTTATACATGCACTGGACTTTCTAAGAAGAAAACCAAATCTTGTTAATGCTCATTATTACTTATCACAGCAACAGATCTCAGTTTTATTTATGGTTCCTCTCTGGGACACCATTGTCTGTTCAATAATAATAAAAATAAATAATTTCATTGCACAGGTTTGAAACCTCAGGAGCCAGGTCAAAGGGAACATCTGATTAGCAGCAGAATTTGTTCATATTTGGTTGCAGACAGGTGGCTGATGGGGGTGGGGGTGCTCTGGGTGTTTGAAGAACTCACTTCAAAGTACCAGAGATGCCTCTTGAAGAGATTTTTGGATCCATTAGATTTGTATACTGTAAAGAACATTTTCCCCAAAAGTCTGATTTGATGATGAAATGAGAAGAAACAGTCTGCTTTTGAAACAAGCAAAGTTATTCTTGAGAATAATTTTTGAAGAAATGAGAAAATATGTTACTACAAGGGAGCTTTTCACGCAAATGTAGAAAATGTGTAAGACACTAGAATAAAAAAGTGATAATATCACAAATGTACCTGGAATCTCAGGAAAAATGTGCCCAGCAACTACTGTGAAAGCTGTGTGACTACTAGAAGAGTCTAGAAAGGTCACTGTAGGGGGTCAGCTTTCACATAAAAATGGAAAGGTAGCCCAGGTAGGGAAAACATGGACTTTCCAAAAGTATGTAAATAAAAAATCAAGCAAAATAGGAAGAATTTTAAGGCACATCTTGCAAGGCTCTCCATAACCCACAGAGGATGTTCTTCATATGAAGATGGTAAACATACAACATCCTATGTGCCAGGCCAGGTGATATGTATTTGAAATATATAAACACATTTACAGGAAAGAAACTTTAACCAGCAATATTAGACACTATAGGATTCCTTAATAAGAGGCCCAAAAGGTATACTGAGGGGCAGAAAGGACATTATAGACAAGTCATGTTTTCCTAAGAAATAATAATTCTTACTCCAAATTCCTCCTAAAATGGATAAACTGGTTAATTCTCCAGATGCTCTAATCAAGATGATCAGAATATATGTAGATACATTTCTGGAGTTAATGCATCTAAGAGTTCTGGAGGTACTTGGGATGACCAAAGGAGTCTGAACAGCCTCAGTCTATAAGAAATCTTCAGAGATAAGCTGTGACAAACATCAGGGAATCTTACCTCTCTGGACCTGTCAAACGAATCTTTAGTGAACCCAGCTTACCTCTTGGGAAAACAACTTGGTTTCTACTAGAGAAACCGGTCTCTCCCTAATCGTGTGGAAAAACATTAACTGTATGACCGGTTCTAACACATTACCTGTGTGACAAAAATGGTAAGAGGTCTAGAAGCCAAGTGTTCTATTAAAGAAGAGACCACAAAGGATTTGGGAGGAACTTTCTTCAGAAGATTGAAAGGAAGGATTCGAGAAGATCACTGAGAGGACAGATTGCAGCTCAATATAAGGAGGAATTTTTAACATCAGTGCAGTTCCAAATGGAATGAGCTGTCTGAAAACATGCCTAACCAGAAGCTGAATGACAGCCAGTTAGAAGTTTTAAGGGAATTCTGCAACAGTTAGAAGACTGGATTATATCTCTGGGCTGTTTCCAACTCTATAAAGATTCTATTTCATTATGTATTAACATTTTTTGAGGAAGACAAAGGTATCAAGGTGACCTTGGTATAATAAAAGTCAGTGTGAAGAATCTCAAGAGATTTCCACATTGACTTTTTAAAAGAAAAACTAAAATTTGGGGGATGAGTATACAGAAATTTGCCTAGTTACTTGCACATCAGATGTTAAATATTTATTGACTCAGTGGAATAACAAAAAAATAAGGTTCCCCAGGAACTAGTGTGAGAGCCAGGTGTTCAACACCTTTTGTGAGAGAGCTGAAAGAAAGTCTACTGTGAAAGCTACAAGTTTGGGAGAGTCAAACTGCTGGAAAGAAGCTGGAAGTAAAGAGCCAAAGTAAATGAGCCAGTCAACAGGAAGATCCTTTGAGCCCAAGAGCACTTGAGTGGGTAGACAAGAAGCAGGTGATGTCATGTGGGAAAGTACAAGATAATGAATTTTAGGGGAAATAATTCACAAAATGAAGAGCTCAGAGCATTCCAACTAAAAAAGAGAATCCACAGTCCTGATGAGGGCCACAATGGCCAACCAATTAAAATGTTAGGTTACCGTCAAGAAAGGTATCAGAAACCTTGGAACTAGACAAATAATTCAGAGTATGTTAGCTAAAATGATCAGGGGGCCAGGTAGGAAGAGATACTGCTATGAACAGAATAGAAGGGCAAACTGAAAGGAGCTGCGACCAAAATCTAGATCCTCAAATAGCTAGGGTATAGATGTATTTCTTAGAAATACAAAGAAAGCAGCTTAGGATGACAAATTACTATAACAGAGCCTGGAAGGAGGTACTGGCACTGAATAAACACATATTCCTAGGATGGACATGTTCAGTAATTCCACGGTTGACTTAAAAAAAGTTGAATAAAAGAAAGTGGCCTATACAAGGCAGCCACACCCTCCCAAACATGTCCTTAGAGACAGGATGGCCTCCTCTCTTAAGGCTGGAATCTGCAGGTAGGAGTGGCTCTCCATCCTGCTAAGAGTTAGAACAGCTCTCAGCTGGCTGATTGTAGCTAGTGCAAGGCAGGATCACCCAACCTCAGAGGTTGTATCTTTCTTTACCCTTGAGTTACAAAACCAGGTATTTTTTTCTTTTCTCTTTTTTTGGGGGTAGGTGGATGGGTGTGATAAAGGTGGGACAAGGCAATGTGCAGGAAGGAAAAATATACTGGTGTTGATAGGCCATGGGAGAGCAGTCAGTCAGCTGAGTTTAGCATGTAAGAGGAAAATGAAAATGTTTAAAGGAATGAGGCACTCAAAGGGTTGAAATGAGATTTTTCTTTGGTTCCCAGGGACTTGTCCCTGGGTTCTCCAAGGTTAAGTTCCAAAGCTATTCCTTTTGGCTCTCTGTGACAAACAAGTATGCTCAAAAATTTAGACTCTGGTACCAGCTGTGCAAGCAGAATGGTTAGGTACCTGTTCCTATTAGATGTGTAAAATTAATTAAACCCAAATCTCTAGACTTAGAGGCAAGAGCTGTCTACAAAAGCCCCTTCTTCCTGATTAAGCCAGCTGCTGGGTTTCAATCCAGGTGGTTTACAGACTACCTCAGAACATGGCTGAGTCTTCTCTCCTTCTCCTGTTAAAAAGGTTGTTGGCAAATGCAGGCCTCAGAGGAAGGGCCTGGCTTCAGTGGGAGATGCCCAGAGACTGCAGCAAGTGAAAGGTGGCCCCCAAGGCCCAGCCTGTCTCTATGTTGTTCACTTTCTTTGTGAGCTGTTGGGGAGAAGAAAAAAAGTCTTCACATTTTCATTCAATTTTCAACTCTAGCAAGCACAACATGGGCAGAGAACACCTGCAAACATCATCCACATGGCCAAACCAAGGCAAATTGGGAGTAGCCAGTCTGGAGGCTTCCCCACAACCCATTTCTGCAATAGTTTCCTTCCTGCATGGTCTATTGCCCCACCGCTGCCAAGCTGATCCCTGAATCTTCTAGTCCCAGAAAGTGATCTCACCCAGGCTTTCCAGACAGGACCTTCAGAACTCTTTCCCTAATCCTGAAACTAAATATAACAGGAGTTGGGAACAGATTTAGGGATAGAAAAGAACATACTTAGCTTCTCAACTCATACTTGTAAGTAACTGCATCTTCTTAAGCACTATTAACCATCCAAGGTACTTAAGGCATTCTAAGCCAGGTTGAGCCTTAATTCAGTGACCCCATTTTAGACACCATTTCCTCAACTACATAACATGGGGATTCAATTAGTCTTTATCAAATTGTTTTCTTCAGAATCCCTGGGGGTTCCTTCAAAGAGAAACGGGGGCCAAATGGTGAGGATTCTTAGCCTCCTACCTCTGCTTCAACTAGATGCTCCACTCACTAGTTTTACCGGCATTCTGCATAAGCTTTTTTTGAGTAAAGATGTTACCACCACACATACACAGATTTGGAAACCAATGGATTGGTTTTAGTCTGTCTTTCTAGTACTGTTTTTTATGACACAGCACTTTGTTGACCTGAGGAAATCCAGTCTAGTCACTGTGTCAAACATTGGGGAGAACAGCATGTGCATCATCTTAAGGTTTTGTCTGAGACACCTGAGTCAAACTGGGAGTGCCCCCCATCAAATGCTCTCTCTTCTGTTCTCAGGACTGGGCTGACAGCCTAGGGATATATATGCCAAAGTGAAGCTATCTCTGGGGCAGGGGATTATGCACACCTGATTTAAATTTTGCTGCCAATGAAATCATAAAGAGCAAAAGGATGCCAGCACTGGAAATGGCAGAAACTTGTTCTTAAACTTGGACTTGGTTATAGTTGATACTTAAGTAGAGGATGTTAACTTAGTACTATGTATTGAGGGCTTAGGATGACCTCTTTAATCCACAAATTTCTCCCCAACGTGTGAAATGCCTACACTACTAACAATACCAATACTAATAACATACTATGTGCCAGGTATTGTGCTTTGAAGGCATTATCTCAATTTTCATAGCAGCCCTATAAAATAGGTATTGTGAGGATACCTGTGTTTTGGATGAAGAACCTAAAAGTTAGAGAGGAAGTAAATCATCTAAGGTCACAGAGCCAGCAAGCTTGCAAAATCAGAACTTGAATCCAGATCTGATGGACAGCAAAGCCCATGCTTTAAATATGACTATACTAATCTACTGGCAAGTAGTTCTGTCTTAAGCACCTTAAATGCTGATGTTCTTGGCAGGTAAAACACATTAAGTCCAAATACCTTAGTACAAATGAATTTATGAAATCTGTATAACACACAAATTGGGTAATATAAACTCACCTAGAACTAAGGAAACAGGAAGGGGAAGGGGCACAAAGGAAGGTGGGGGGAGGAGGCTCAGAAACAGTACAGTCTAGTGTTTACTTGACCCCAAAGTTCAAAGCTGCCTTGAGCCATCTCCTCTAATAGACTATGTGACATTTGAAGACAAAGATTACATCTTATTCACCTTTGTAACTATGGAAGAAAAGGGGTCACAAACTAAACCTGACAAGCTCAGGGGAGGCCTGCATGGTGGGCCTTACAAACCCGGAGACTGAAAGTAACCACACAGCGCGGTCTGAACAAAAAAATTCTTAACTAAAAGTGGGTTGTGGTGGGTGGTCCCGTCCTAGGCCTGTAGCTTCCTTGACTAAGGTCAATCTTTACCTTTAAAACTGTCTATTGTCTTTGTGCATCTAAGATAACACACGTTTGAAATGGCAGGGTAACTTTCCTTTCCAAACCCCTTGAAGGCACAACCACCTGCACCAGAGCATGACCACTCTGCCGTCTTGCTGCCCTCATGCCATCTCACTGTGCCGTACATGTTTACTATCCTGTACCCACCTGTGTAAAAGATGTGTCTGTGCTTTATTTTTTATCCAGCCTCAGAGATTTCCCCACTTTGCTTTCTCCCGCCTCCCTAATTTACCACCAGTGGATTTCATGTAACCCCCTTACGTCTCCTCCTTTGATCTAATGCATAAAATAAGCTGCAAACTGCCATACTTTAGAGCATTTTCTCAATCTGTTGAGATTTTGCTTTCCAGCTATGGTTGTCAGTTTGGCTCAGATAAACTCTAATAAGACTTTTTCTAATGCTGGACATTCTTTCATTGACATAACCACAATGTACAATTATTCAATTATGGTACTGAAGACAAGAAAATAAATGGGATGGCTGAAGTATGTAAGATGTGTTTAGAATAAGTTACTACAGATAAAGCTGAGCCTGACTGTTCGGGAACAAATGGACAAAGACAGAAAGATGAAGAGGGACCTAAGATTCAAGAGGCACTAAATATATGAGGCACATAAAATATATGACATACTACATATGCACAAGGCATTCAACATTCATGAGGTCCTAAGCCACTAGTTGGTGACACTTCTTCTGGTTCCTCATGTCCTCTGCCAAATAAGACCATCTAGTGGGCTGAATGAGCTAATACCAGACAATGTACCTGCCCCTGTGCCTCCTCAAAGAGAAGAAATTTGTGTGATGGCCCCGGGCACCTTGTCTTTGTGCTCCCTTGATTAAACTTCATTTCTAGTACTTACAACCACACTGTGGGCAGCAGCGGAGGGAGGCAGAACATAGAAACCCAGGATGCAGGAAGCCTGGCACTCCCAACCTGCTTGCACCCTATCCTGTGTGTTCATATGTCCCATTTCTTTCCCGTTGCTTCTCACCCTGAGTTTAGAAATTGATTTGATAAACCATGGGACCTGGGCATCTTCATTTGGGCTGCAAGCCTTCTGCTCTGTGACCTCTAGGATAGCTTGCCTGGTAATAGATGCTGCCTTTGCATTGAGGGAATTTCCCACACTCATAGTACCTTGCACAGTGAATAAAAATCATAATTCCACCTAGAGCCACTCTGGCTATTCAACAAGTTCTTAACTCTTTCTTCCCAACTCCCAAATAAGTAGTCTGTTATGAGGCTCCTCTGCTCTCTCTCTTGCCTGTAAGACGGTGCTGTCTGCAAAGCCAAAGCCATCCTTCAACAAGGCTGTGATGTAGCTGAGATCCATGCACAGGAAAGGACTGCCTGCAGTGAAGTTTTCCAAGTTGTCACACACTGAAAGGGAGAGAGAGTGAAGAATGGAATTCAAGTTTGCAGCCAACTGAGAGGTGTGTAATTTTCTAAATATAGACTTGGAATAAGCAAAGCAGAATTCTCCATTTGGCTGATCCCTAGGAGTCTTGGAGGCTAGAACTGTGCACTGACAGCCTCTACAAGACCGCAGCTTCTTAAGAACTTGTACATTTCTGATGTTATATCTTATCTACTCAAATTTACATGGGCTCTAGTTTATTTTCTAAATTTCTATGAGCTATCGTTCAGGGTCAATTCAACCACGTCCCTTATATATTATTAATGCTGAGGCCCAGAAGACAGGGAAATACCAGTTAGCATTACTTTGGGGCCACTGGCTAAGATCTTTTATTTATATTTCCAAGGACTCTCTCCAGGAAGCCTCTCTGGCTATTTCCCATATATTTTGGTGCTTGGTGTTTTATTAACAGATAACTCTATTTCAATTAAAAAAATAAACTAGAAATGTTTGCACCATTTTCCTAAAGCCTCTTCTATTCTCATATTTTCTATGCCACCTGATGCTTTTAGCTCCTGGCAAAGACAGGAAACCAGCCTTCTGATAGGCCTTCTGCTGACGGTGGCACTTTGGGTAATGTTAAGGTCACTGGACTTTGTACAGCCTCAGACTTGTCATCAAGGGCTGACATTGGCACTTACCTTCCTTTGCTTTTCTTTCAAAATCTTCGACTTTTAAAATACCCCCCTTTTCATAATCTGAAATGAAACAAGAGTAGCTGATGTCAAAAAGTGTGACGGAAACATAAGGAAATTCATCCTAGTGATATTTGTAAAAAAGAAAAACAGGAAATAAAATTTCTAACATTAGGGAATGGATTAAATAAACATGGTATTCATGCAATATAATCTATGTAGTCTACTTATTTAGTTATAATCTATTTTAAGTTATATATATTTAACCACAATAAAAAATTAGACCCATTTAAAAAAATACATTAGAAAATAGAAAATCTATTCATATCTCAGGCCCTGACAGATCACATCCATATATTATCACAGCTAAACAAAAGCATTGCTACTGTGATAAAAAAAAGTTATAAAGGGGGAGGAGGAAACTTTGGGGTGATAGATATGGTTTTAAATATTGAATCTGATAATGGTTTCATGGGTGTATGCATATGTCAAACTTAGCAAACTGTACACTTTATTCTTTTTTTCCACGTCAGATGGGTAATGTGCTGATGTAACAAGGTTTGAGGGAGGTACATCTCACACAAGAGCGTGAACACCCAATCATCACGCTTATGAACTACCTGTACACTTTAAATGTGTACATTTTATGCTAAATGAAATAAATCAGAGAAGAACAAATACTATATGATTTCACTTATAGGTGGAATCTGAAAAGCAAAACAAAACAGAAACAGATTCACAAATATGAAGAATAAACTGATCGTTGCCAGAGGGGAGGGGGGTGGAAGGTCGGGCAAAAAAGGTAAAGAGTAAGAGGCACAAACTTCTGGTTATAGAGTAAATAGGTCCAGGCATGGAATGTACAGCATAGGGAGTATAGTCAACAATATTTTAAGAACTTTGTACAGCCCTGGCTCAATGGTTAGAGCGCAGGCCTGTGGACTGAATGGTCCCGGGTTTGATTCCGGCCAAGAGCACCACCACTGGTCGCAGGCTCGATCCCCAGCCCACTTTGGGCATGTGTGGGAGGCAACCAATCAATGCTGTCTCTCTCACATTGATATTTCTCTCTCTCCCTTCCACTGTCTCTGAAAAGCAATGGGAAAAATGTCCTCAGGTGAGGATTAAAAAAAATATTTTAAATTACAGTGACAGATGGTTACTAGACTCACTGTGGAGATCACTTTTTAAGGTATATAAATATTGAATCACTATTTTATACACTGAAACTAATAAAATATGTCAACTATATTTTAATAAAAAATAATGTACATTTTACTTTATGTCAATTATACCTCAATAAAAAAAGAAAAAAGAAAAAAGACTTCATGTAAATTTTTAAGACGATTTTCTAGCTCGAAAAGATTCTCATTCACATGCACCCTTCCATTTGAGTAACTAGTGTCACTCAACAACCAGCACTGAAGAAGAGTAGGATGATCACCTCCGATGAAGCATTTTAGATACTCCCTCTCCCTTTCCCACCAGAGCCTTGCCGTGGCCTCCCTGAACTGACACCTGGAGTGAACTTACCAATCATGTGTGTGTCAACAGCTCTATCATAATAGTAAGAGAAAGCATAGAAGGAGCTTCTCTGGATCTCATCTGGCTGGTGAAGTTTTCCTTGGACCACCCTCAGCACTTCAGCGTAGCAGGGCTCAAAGCCCACCTCTCCTGCCAGGGCAAAGGTGCACAGGGACACGGTGAGGAAAATGGTAGAAGAGACCACTCTCTGAGGCAAGCTACTGCAGTCAATGTGGAAACATGAGGAGGAGCAAGAAAAGCTGAGGCTGCCTGGCCGGTGTGGCTCAGTGGTTGAGCATCGACCTAGGATCCAGGAGGTCGAGGTTCGATTCCCAGTCAGGGCACATGCCTGGGTTGTGGGTTCGATCCCCAGTGGGGGGTGGGCAGGAGGCAGCCGATCAATGACTCTCTCATCATTGATGTTTCTATCTCTCTCTCTCACTTCCCCTGCCTGAAATCAATGGAGAGATATTAAAAAAAAAGGAAGGAAGAAAGGAAGGGAGGGAGGGAGGGAGGGAGGGAGGGAGGAAGAAAAGCTGAGGCTGAAGCTCAGGACAAAGGTCTTACAAACAAAAATAAGCAAACTTCCACAGCCTCGCACTCTGGAGGAAAGGCCCCTGCTTCTCTAGGGCTCCCCTCCCTAACTTGTGTTTACCAAAAACAGCCCCAGTTGGCCTCAAGCTGCTGCCCCAAATTATGTTTCATGGTACTTATGAAAAGTAGCTAGAAGTCTTGCCTGCTTCCTTTATTGCAAAAGTCAAGTTTTTTCCTTGATTTTAAGTTCTGTGCCTTTTATAATATGTAAAGTGAATTAGTCTCCCTACATCTCAAGTTTAAGTTTTACTATAACTTAAACAGCTAAACATTTAACTGAACCTGAAAGTTTCACCCTGCTGAGGGCAGAGACCCTAAATGCATTAGATCCAGAGTAAGAATGGATGCAGGACACTTGGCCAGGGAAAGAGCAGGATACAGAATGATGGCTGCCTTGCTCACTGTCACTTCCCACTATTTCTTGGAGGCATACCAAGACCTCTGCATTGAGTCCCTGCAACATGACAAGTTTCTCTTGAGCTCTGTAAAAAGATTCCCATGGAACTCTTTCAGACTTCAAGTGTAAAAATAATTTCAACCAGTGTAAAAACATCACTTGCCTTCTTGGTTGCCACCATACTGGTATTTCACGCCCCCAAATATCCACTCTGCTTCTAACCATCTTGGTAGACAGGCACTTCGAAAAGTGTGTCCCTCAGTCCCTGAAAAAAACCACACACACAAACAAAACAAAACAAAACCCACAAAGTAAGAGGCAAGGATGTGAGGGAGGCAAGCAAGAGCCAGTAAGGTTGAAAGTAATCACCACAGTAGCTAGGCCTTAAAATCATATGAAATTAGTTTCATGGCTACATCCTATGACAGGAATTCTTAACAGGGTTCATAGATGAGCTTTGTGGTGTTGGTGAAGCCCCTAAAACTATGAGCAGACTTTTGTGTGTATGTGCATCTGGCAGAGGATTCCACGGCTTTCATCACATCCCAAAGAAAGCCAAAACCTACAATGGAGTAAGTTCCCTCCTTTCTTAAAAAAAACGGGAGAGGAATACTGTTCTACTTTTCTCATTGGTTATTGTGAGGCTTAAGTGAGACACACTTGAAGATATTTTGTAAACTGTAAAATGCTATACAATCACCACCACAATAGCTTACTGCGAGCCAGGTACCGTACAAAGTGCATTACATGCAAAATCTTATTTAAGGTGAGGAAAGGGGCACAGAAAGGTAGCTAACTTGCCCCAAATCACATAACTGAAACTGAACCCAGTTCTGCCTGACCTCCAAAGCTGAGCTCTTAACCCTTCTACCACCTGTGAAGAGGTGACAGAGTTTTTCTCAGCTATTCTGCCCTGCAAGTGGACTTTACTGCATCCTGCACCTCCCACATAAAGCCAAGGGCTTGAGCAAGCTCCTGCCAAATTCACTCTTTGAGCCTTGAATTTCTGCAGATACTTCAGCCTCCTGACCATAGGCTGTTCCTCCATACAAACAGACTTCATTCTAGAAATGGCTAATAATGGATACCAAAATGCATCTGAATTCATAGAGAAAAGGAATTCGCTATTACTACATCCATTGTACAACACACGCTTCCTAATTCAGCATAACCCTTTCCTCCACAGAATCACTGCCAAGGGAGGGAAAAGGCAAGCTGAGTACTGGTGTCACTCTCACCACACCCCAACCAGCACAGGAACCCAGACGAACCTTCTGTTTCCAGGGCTCCCAGAGTTGCTAGTCTTGCGGCTTTCAATCCAAATCCCAAGTAACTGTAAAATACAGGGTTGACTAATTTCATGCTGGTCCTGAAGTTCTCCAGCCTAAAGCCACCTCTTTCAAAACTAACATGGTTTCTCTGTCTTCCTCAAAAGGGAGGAAAACCTTGTTCTCTGTGACCTATTCATCTAGTGTGGACAGTAAGTGTTAATTTCTGCACAGTTTAGAACAAGGCCATGTAGAAACTACTTTCTACAGCTATGATTTAAAGGCCAGAGATAGTAATGCTTCCTAGGGTCCCACCCTAGGAACCATCCCCTGAAAAGTTTTCATTATCTTAGCTCCCAGCCTCACTGTGTCAAATCCCAGGCTGGATTTTGAACATCTGAAGGAAAGCTCAATGGAGTTGGCACAGAGCTTCAGCTGAATTTTTCCCGAGTGTCCTCTTTATAGAGAAAACTTTTGACTCTAAGTCATATATATACTTTGGAAACCAAGAATGGAGAAATCTTTGGGTCCCTTGACATTTGGTAAGTGGGTTGGATTTCAGGTAATAGGCCTCAGGGGATTGGCAAAGACTATGTAAGGCTTGTCAGATGCAATAATAGATGTGAAAATGCTTTAAAAAATTAGGAGACTCATATTAAGTGAAATATTATTCTTCTCTGTCCCCCTCCTCACCTATGTGTATAGAGCTTATAAGTGCTGTTAAACATCTCAAAGGAAGTGAGGTAGCCCCTAGGGGTTTGTTCCAGGGTTTTCTGCAAATCAGAAAAAGCAAAAATACTATTAGAATCTGTGATTATCTAAGGATGTTATCACCACCATCCCTGTCCCTCCCCCAGAAATTCAGAGATGAAGGAGCTAGATTAAACTGCTAATCTCATATGGCTTGAGGAATCAAAGGGACTCTGAACAGTAGCAAAGAAAAGTTCACTCAGTTATTAACTGACTCTACTCAGCCTATTTGTGGTAGAGCTACTGCCTAAAAATAGAGCACCACTTTCTTAGCACCAAAGGAGTTGCTAACCAAATCTTCATGTTAATGACTCACCTGAAACTGGGGTAGGAACGTGATTTGGGTGGAAGCCCCCCCCAGGTCCAGGGTCCCCACAGTTTCCTGACTGTGGCCATGCAGCTGACCTGTGAATGAGAGCTAGTTTGAACACCATCTGCTTCCTGGACAACCCACTACTCCTCAATACTCCTCTGTCTATAATTTCTCTCCTGCTCTGGAGGAATTCCATAAACCCTCAACTGCTCCCTGCCCCCACGACTTGCTGGCAAATGTTAACTTAGAAGGACTCTTGCTGCAGCTGAGGCCTCGAAAGCAGGTTATAAACACTAACTTCCTGTCTTTCCTTTCCTCCAGGAAAAAAAGAAAGGTAATTTTGCTCTCTGACCCTGTGTGAAACCCAGTCAAGAGCTTAAGATACACTTGAGAATGTATTACCTGTCAGAAAATTCACAGTAATCCAAGCTAATATGCCTAAAAAAGAGAAAGAGAAGGATTACATCGCAGAGCATTTTCCCTCTCTTCCCTGGCCCCATCTTTGTTTTTCTCTCTCTAAAGTTCATGCATAAGCACACACTTCCCTTCTCCCTGTCCTACCATTTCCTGCTATCCCATTCCTCCATACTTATTTCTCCTTAGTTCCTTTTTCTTCACCCCCATCCTTCTTCATAGTTCCTTTAATCAGACATTTTATTAATCCTAGCCCTCTCCCTCTAGAACATATATCAACACCTCTCCACCTTCATAGGATCCATCCATGATGCTAACACTGTCATCTGGTACCAAGAAAGGTGACTTCTTGAAGACCTCTTTTACCTAGAGAAAAAGGGAAAAATTTGAATTCCCTAAGGCAATAAAACAGATTTCTATATTTTGGCTATATCCTAAAAGGCTTAGAAAACTACTCTTCATTTTCCCTAAATAAAATCTAAGCAGAACTCATTCCTTTTCCCTAAAGAAACTAGAGAAGGAACTATGCAAGCTATTATTGGTTTCTTATTAAAAGAAAACACAGGGATTCCCTTGACTTTAAAATAAATCACAACCAAACAATCTACATTTATAGGTGAACTAGGCCTAGGAAAGGGCATACATTTGACCCTGCCAGCTCAAATCAGGAACCTGTCATTTTTTAAAAAACACCTGATTAATTCTACCTGGATATGTACTGGAAGCTAAGATGACCCCTTCCCACTCCATTTCTTAGATGAGCAAATAAACTTGGAGTAGAGAAGAGTTGGGCTTGGGTGGCTCCTGAAGCTACAAGAAAGTTTCTGCTGCTCTCCTAGCAAATTCTCTAGTCTTTGTCTTTCCTGGTGAAGGAGCTCGTGTCCCCAGGCTGAGGTACTCTGCTGTTAGCCCCTGTCAAATCCTGGCATATGGCTGGGGTCTCGAAAGAATCTAGAGATCCCAAATCTAGATTTATTTATTTTATTTTAGAAGATGAGAATGAAGAGCTTGCACACATTCTTGACTCTCCATAAATATAGGTCAATGATAGGGGTGTTATGTCTTATTCTCACATGATTATCATTTGGGGGGGAGGGTTTTCCAAATAGGAATAGGAAAAATTCTAGTCTGTTGGTTGTTTTCATTTCTGAAAGGACAAAACACTTTATGCAGTGACCTCTGGACCCTGTTTCAACCAGGAAAAGCCAGTTAAGTGACCCATAAACAAGCATTAAAGAAGACAGATAAGCAAACAGGAATAAACACAGAGTTTCTGCTCTTGCCCTTTCCACTCCATGCCTCTGCCCACAGTTTATTCTCAACACAGCAGCCAGAGTGGTGCTTTAAAAACAAAAATCAGATCATGTCTCTCCTTAACTCAAAACCCTTCAGTGGCTTCCTTCTTAGAGAAAAAGCCAAAGTCCTTACACTGGCCTTTGATGTCCTACATGATAAACTCCTCCCACCTCTCTGAACTCATCGCCTACTTCCCTTCCATCACTCACTCTCCTCCAGTCCATCTACCCTGGATGCTGTTCCATGAACATACCAAGCACATTCCTGCCTCTGTACCTGTTTCTTTAGACTAGAATATTCTACCCACAAATGTCTTGCATAGCTTGTTCCTTCATTCCCTTCAGATCTCTGATCAAATGAATCTTATCAATGAGGTCTTCCCTGACCACCCACCCTATTTAACATAGAATCTCCCCCACCCTACCACCAGCATTCCCTATCTGTCTTACCCTGCTTTATTTTTTCTCCATAGCTTCTAAAGCACCTGACATACTTTGTACTGACTTGGTTATTTTGTTTTGGCAACTAGAATGTTAGTTTCATGAGGACAGAGACAGTTATTTTTGTTCCCTGCGCTGTGTCCCTAGTAATTTCATCAGTGCCCAGTACATAGTAAAGCACTCATATGATGAATAAATGAGTGAATGAATGAATGAATGAATTCCTCACTGTGATTCAAATTCTCATAAGGACATTCCAGGCAGTTTGTCCTTGGGCAAGGGAGTAAAGCCCTCTGTACTCACAAAGGAGAATGGATTTGTAAGACTGAATTAACACACCTGTCATACAGAATCATTTTTTGTTGTGATTTTTTGGGATTCTGCATATATTCTTCACAATATTATCTTATTAATCTTATTAATTTGCATGTTTTGCATAACAAAATGTAAAGTAATGTTAAAAATACTGAGTTTTTAAAACTCTGTACTTAGTTTTGATGTGAGATAAAATAGATTATTTTTACAAATCTTTCACACTTTATAATTCTGTGTTTCTTCTCAAAACCTTTATACTGAGAGAAAAAAGTCAGGCACACAAAAAAAGAGAATATAAACTGTATGATTCCATTTATATGAAATGTAAGAACAAGCAAAATGAATCTATAATTACATAAAGCAGATCAATGGTTGCCTGGTTTCACTGGAGGGGGAAACTGACCACAAAGGGACACAAGAAATGTCTGTATTTGTCAACACTCATTTAACTGTATACTTAAAATGGATACTATATATACTAACTGTATGTAAGTTACTCCACATTAAAGTTGATTAAAAACAACTTTAGGAGTTGTTAACAAGTTAAGAGAATTAATAACATCACTGTCCTGGCCAGTGTGGCTCAGTTGGTTGGGTGCCTTCTAGTGCACCAAAGGTTGTGGGTTGGATTCCTGATCAGGGCACATGCCCAGGTTGTGAGCTCGATCCCAGGTAGGGGGCATGCAGGAGGCAACTGATTGATGTTTCATTCTCACATCAATGTTTCTCTCTCTCCCTCTCCCCTCCTCTCTCTCTAAAAATCAATAAAAATATTTTTGTAAAAAAGAACATCATGGATACTCTGGTTTCTCTTCAGATAGCATAAATTTTTCACCTTTTACTAAAGATTTCCATGGAGAGGAACAATTAAAAAAAATAACATCATGGATAGGAAGTACTTTAAACTTTTTTAGGAAAAGCTCTATAGAATCAAGAGTAATATTTTAAAAATGTAAATAACTAGCTACAAAAGAGCCCAAAGTCACCACAGTGCTTCAGCAATGGTGGAATACTAAAGGTAACAGTAACACTCCAGAGGGCTTTAAACTCATAAAGAAAATATTTACATAGGGAAAAAGAATTATCCAAGGTGCAGATTTCAAAAATTACCTCAAAGAGCAGAGCCTGGGCCTTCTGTTCTGGCAGTAAGCGCAGTCCTGCTGTTGCCTTCAAGACCACTGGGGTCCTTTTCCAATGATTTCGGGGGATTGAGTCTTTGGCCACCTCTAAGAGCTCTTGAACAGTCTCAGCACCCTTCAAAAAGAGAAAAGCCATTCATGCAATGAATAGTCCATATAGTGGCACTTGTGCATCCGCTCACCATGCTCTGGGGAGTAACAGGAGTGAGGTAGCAGAGGGCTACCTCTCTGCTCTGTAGGAGCAGAAACAGAGAGAGTGGGCTTCTTTGAAGGAGAATCCATGTCATTTTGATTAAGTAACAATAAAAATGACTCTTTTATAGTGTGGTTATTTTAACTGATTGCTATTTTGTATCTCATATAAATTAGCCTCAGGCCAGAAAGTTGAGTATAGTGAAGGAAACACACAATTAGGAGTTAGAAGACGTGCTTGCCAACTCTGTGGCCTAACAGGGGATTCCTAGGCTTGGCGTCCTCAGATGTGAGATGGGAGATTTGCCTCATACCACCAAAACTGCTGTGTATATTAGATAAGGCAGACTGTGTGTATTTCCACACAAATGCTAGCTGTTGCTCTTATTATGCTACTCTTTTTATATTTCCAGAAGGACAGAATATGTCAGGTTCATTTTTGCATCACCAGCAACTACTTGCATGGTACACAGTAGATGCTCAATTTATGATTAATTAAAAACCATTATTTAAATCCTCTGTTTCCCTGAGTAAATACCTATCCTGACAATATGCTGTCTGTTAATCATTATAATTAATAGCAACCGTAACACAAGCCTCTTCTCCAAATGTCAAATCATTTTCTGATAATGTAGTTGCTTTCAATAACTCTTAGTTTTCTAGCACATTTGCCATTTCAAAAGAGTGAGCTGAGAAAATAAACATCTTCTCAGTTCTTCAAGTTCAAACCATTTTTAACATCAGGTTTTCCTTTTAATGATTATGCTTGTGACACTGAACAATACCTTTATGTCTGCTACCGAAGTTCAACATTCTGCCTTATTCTATTTTAATGTGGCCTCTGACACACTGGGTGTTGCATGTTGTGGGTGCTCCAATGTGAAACACAGTCACAACAAAACTCCCAATTCATCCTCTATTACCAAAGATTTTTTCATCATGTGTTCTTGCCTAATTTATAGAGTATAGGCATGGTTCTGTCCTATATCAAGGTACTCTGAAAGGAGTTCAGTGGATCTACATTCCCTCAATTGTCATGTTTATACCTCATACCCTTTAGAACTTCATGTCCATCTTCTGCATCTACATTAATCAATGCAGCTGATGGCTTCAAACTCAAAATCTTAAACAGTAAATACAAAGGGAGCAATCTCTTCAAAGATATTCTAGCCTCCTTCCACCAAAGCCCTACTGAGCTCAGGGTATATAATTATTGTTATCCAGGAGATTAGCAGAGGACAGAAAACTGATCTCACACGTAACATCAGTATTAGTGGTGATCAGCATGAGATATTTAACAGCAGCTGTGTGGTGAAGTTATCAAGGCATTGAGAATCTAAACATTTCATTGTAATTGTAAAAAAAAAACTCACCTGCTTAGGTTGATCTACAAAAGCAGAAAGTCCTGGCTTCACAGAATCAAAAATTTCCCCTTCTAGAATTGGAAGCTGTCCTATTTTGTTCAGGGATTAAAACAGAAGAGAGATGGCTGATTACCAAGCCAGGCTGCTTCTGATACTGGGCTCTGTGTCATATGACCTACTGGGTTAACCTGCTATTCCCTGAGCTATTCCAGGTGATCCCACGTGTGAGGAATGGCATAGAGGAATATTGAGGAGGACAGAGGATGACAGGCAGTCCTCGGGAATCCCTCTGTCAGTTCTCTGGTGGACACCTAGTTCCTACTCATTTCCCTAGGCTCTTTACGTAACCTGAAGACAGACACTGGAAATTCAGAAAAAATTAACCTTCAGGGCCCCTCCTCCCTTCCTCCAAGGATGGTAGTGATCCTTCTCTGAAAACTACTCCCAATATTCTCAATATTCTGGACCCTGAAGTATCAACCACTTTTCCAAAAAAGGAAAGACAAATTTTAGCTATACTTCTTGGACACATGAGTTTCAAACTACAGGGAGCCCAGATCTCTCTTAATTTCACACTGAATTAAACCTTATTTACTCAATTATAGTCCAAAATGTTCTCTGAAGAAAGACATTTATTAGCCATAAGATTCTATAATTCACATCACAAACCCTCAGCACATCTGTTTCTGGGAGGGGATGCTAGAGTATGAATTTATTGACTCTGGTGAGGGTACCCAGTTGCTCTTACCTGGTATTTTCTGCACAAAGGTGTAAACATGAATTCGTGTTCCAGTGCTCCCTGCATCAAACATAATTCCATACAAGGTGCTGGCACTGACATTGATGGGGCACATGGAAGACAGGAAAACACCCTCAAACCAAGTCTGCTGGTTTGTGTGGAAGACAGTGCTGCAAACACAGGATGCTACCAACATGAAAAAGACTGCTCCCCAGGAAGTGGTCATTCTATTCCCAAGATGTGGTGACTCTATGCTTTTGTTGCAGAAGCAATGCTGTTCAAACACCTGCAGTGGCTTATAGGACAAAGACACACAAGGTTAGATCAACTGGCCTTTTTGTTTACACCTGTAAAAGAAGAAACACCCATCACAGAAGTACCACCCCTTTCCTAAGGTGCTCCTTCTTCTCTATTTCTAATAACCAGAACAACAAGATAGACCAGAGTAACACAGGTTCTTAGGACCTTTTCTGAAGGCTATCTGGTTGCAAAAGGAAACTGGGATTTAAAATATATTTTCCCATGCTCTGCTTTTAATTGTAGGGTGGATCTCATAGACTCAAAGGCTCTCTCTCTGACACCTTGCTCCTATTGTTGAATCTAATTTTCTTCTTTCTATTTTGACAATTTTGTCTTTAGATCATATACTAACACTCTCTCCCCCTGTTACCCTCTCTCTTTCTTCTTTTTGATATAAGAAGCTTCAATTTCTGAATTAAAGTTATAAAGTGCTAACACTGGGGTGTTCAGTTTTCAAAAACCAGGTCACTGGACTGCCACCTGTGATCAACATTGATAATGGCCTGCACATACAACCACATTTTAAGGAAATATTCAATTTAATTTAAAACACTTAAATAGACCATTATAGTTTTTAAAACATCCTCCACAGGTTTCAGGCCATGCTATCCCCACAAGATCTTAGGGCAGACGGGCAAATTAAGACAGAGACGTTCAATGACTTGCTGAAAGTCTTAAGCAGGTCAGTGGTGAGATGCTTATCACTCTTGCTAACCTTTCTTTTTCCCTAATTCCAAAGTGCCTCCCTTATGGCAAGTTATTGCCTATATTTCTTAATGTATCCTTAGCAAAGGCATGAAACTTAGCACTAGTGCTCAGCATTATTTGTTTTGAGTTTGTGTATTATGGTAGGTTGGATACAAACGATGATGAAAACCTAGAGAAAGATGACATAGCAAAATGTCTTCTGGATAGGCTGTATCTTCTCCTGGTATTAAGGAAGAACGTTATATCTATCCTCCAACATTTTTTGTTGTTGTTGTTTGTAAGCCTCACCCAAGAATATTTTTTCATTGATTTTCTTTTTTTTTTAAGAGTGGGAGGGAGGGAGGGAGGGAGGTGAGAGAGAGAGGGGGAAAGAGAGAAATATTGTTGTGAGAGAGACACATCGATCGGTTGCCTCCCGCACAAGTCCTGACCAGGGCCAGAAATTGAACCTGCAACTCAGGTACATGCCCTTGACCATGATTCAAACTTGAGACCCTTCAGTGCGCAGGCTGACACTCTAACCACTGAGCCACACAAGCCAGGGCTATCCTCTAACATTTAAGGCTTCCTTAATTGCCCCTTATATATTTTGCTCAAAACAGTTTTTTTAAATCATTTTTTATTTCTCCATTACAGCTGACATACAATATTATATTTGTTTCAGGTGTATACCCCAGTGATTAGACTTTATATAACTTACTAAGTGATCATCCTGATATATCTCATACCCATCTGAATGATGCTTGTTCTGTAGTTTAGTTATAATTTTGATGTGCCAAAACAGTTTTTTGGGGGTCTTCTGATTCAGCTTTTATCTCTGGACTTCACCTTATGTAAGCCATAGTTACTGGTTAACAAGATCTAATTCCAAAGTCCCCATTTCCCAGTCCCCTTATCTCTAACAGAATACTCAGTATATTTGGAATACTGATTGAGGATTTTCAATCATTCTTAAGATTACTGATCTAGGGCTTCTTTTTATCAAAACGCCTATCTCCCCACAGGTAACATATTACATAAAATAAAAGCAAATTAAAATTAATTGCATTTGGTATTTAAAACTATTTAAAATAGAGTCGTTCTGAGGTACTACAAAGGCAGAGTTAGAATTATCAGTTTGGACACTATCAAGGCTGAACTTCTATCCTGAAGTTAAGAATGGGAGCTACTGGTTAGGAAAGGAAAATTTTTAGAATCTTACACAAAGGAAACTTCATCCTAGGAAATCAACCACTGAAACCAGGGTAGCTGCCTGGCCAGATTCATACTCACATCTTAAATTACTCCCTTTGGCTGATTCTTCTTTTACAGAAAATAAGCTGGTCATGTAGATCAATCTAAATAATTGAAAACAAAAACCACCTTTAGGATTCTCTGAGCATTAACAGATCTTGCCTTGACCATATTCAACACTTGGTCCCTCTTCTCCCCCAGGAAGTGTATTTAGGGACTCTACAGTCACCAAGCTTCTGCCATCTCTGTAACTGATACACAGCAGCTTCTTCAGGGCTCATTCATATTTTCTCTGTTATTGTGGTTTCTGAAAAACCTCTCCAGCTTCTATTTCCATTATGCAAACATTTGTTTTTCTTCCAAAAGAGATTTCAAAAGGAAAAAAAATGCATACTAGGTATCTGTTTTCATGGAATAAAAACTGCAGAGTCATACCAGGTGTTCAGTGTAAAACTAAACAGGTTTTAAAGAAAGCAAAGGATGAACACATAAAATGCTCCTTTGCTCTCAACCCCCACCTTCTAACACCACTTCTAATCTCATTTTCTTTAAGATTAGCTACTTTAAGAATGGTAATAGAAAGGCTCACAATTTAGAGTATATACAGAATGGTGTCCTATTTACATGACACCAGACTGCACAGCTTGCTCATTCACTTTGTTAGTCTTTGCTCAAATGTCACTCAGTTCTCACTGAGACCTTCCTTGTTCATTGTATTTAAAATTGCAACCCACCTGGTCACTTACATATCTTCTGCCTTCCTTCCCAGATATATTTCTCCACAGCACTTCTTACCTTCTAATGCACTATATAATTTACTACTTTGGGGGGTGTGTTTTTTTTTTCATACTCTCTGCTCTCCAACCACCTCCCCCCATCTTCCCAATGTGAGCTATACATGGGCAGGAATATTTATCTGTTTTCTTCACTGATGTGTTCCTGGTGCTGGAACAGAATTAACACATAGTAGGTGCTGAATAAATACTCTGAAGGAACAAACAATGATCAATAGCTCAGGGACTGAATCTCACCCATTTAACAAGAATGTAATAACTTCTTTCCAAAAAGAGATTACCTACCCTTTGGAAGATCAAGATTTCAAACTTCCAAGGAAGGACTGTTTCTCCAAATGTGTCAATTATATAAGAAGTTTTATATGCTACTGAAAATAATGTACATAGTCAGATTTACTTTGTATAAACTGGAGAGTATACATCAGTATATTTAAATCCACTACTTTCAGAATTGGTCTTCTCAATATCTCTTGCTCTCTATCTCCTATTCACCCCCAATAAAGCCCCATCTTCAATTCTTTTCATTGAGACTTTGGTGCCAGCCAGTGTTTGTCTCTATGCTCATCTCCTTCTAAGGTCTTTTTCAGTGTATCTTTGTCTCTGTAGTAAACACTATTCCTCCCTACTCAGCCTCCCCAGAGCTTCACATTCTGGATTCCCTCCTTCCTTGTCACCCAGAGCCTGAGTGACCACAGTCCCACAGGATCCATGCCCCATCTGGGTGCTCACCTGCTTGTGGCTGCCCAGTCCCTGTGAATCCCTGCTTTCACAGTTGGTTGCCTTTTGCTCTTTGTTCCTATTTCAGCCCTTCTGAGTCAAGCTAGCTTCGTGGAGCACATTCACCTTTGTGCTAGTTTGCAACTAATTGGTATTTTGCTCACTCACTCCCTTCTTTACCCTTCATGCTTCCCTTATCTACCTTTTTTCTGGGTACACAATAGTCTGGTTCATCTACTTTTATGATAGTTAAATGCCAACTAGTAGATTATTGCTTATACGGCAGAATTTGCTCAGGAACTGAATTCTGTATTTTTTTTTTACACAGGAAATTAATTACCTACTGGTTAATGTTTTACATTATTTAATAATGTAATGTTTATAATCACACATATGTAACTATGTAATAATGTTATTAATTCCTTACTATTTCATGTTTCCACAACATAAGCCCAATAGTAGAGAAGTGAGTAGTACTCCTTGATAGCTTCCATCTTGAAATGAATTTAGAAAGCTGGGCATTGGATTGTCTCATTCATAAGCATTTACTGAGTGTCACATATAATGGACACTGTGCTAACTTCTACATACAAAAGAGGAATCAGATATAGGCCAATTTATTGGGGAGACTTCAGCTTGCTAGAAAAAACAGACAAGTACACTAACAGCTATAATGTGCTGTAGTAAGTTCTTTGACAGAAAGAGGCATAGGGTGTGACAGAAACGGACATAAGGGGCAAGTAACTCATCCTAGAAGGGGAAGGATGGAGGTGGGGAGGAGTGATAGGTTTCTTAAGGGATGAGAGGCCTAAGCTAAGTCCTAAAGCAGAGGTAGAAATTAACTTAGTAAAGTGATACAAAAAGAAACTCAGAGAACTTCAAGTATTAAAAGAGGTCAGCAAAGCTGGAATATAAAGGTGCACCACAATAGTATATTTATACCATGGAATACTATGCAGCCATAAAAAAGGATATCTTACCCTTTGAGACAGCATGGAGGGAACTGGAGAGTATTACGCTAAGCGAAATAAGCTAGTCAGAGAAAGACAAGTATCACATGCCCATAAGAGAAAGACAAGTATCACATGATCTCACTCATGAGGAATATAATGAACAAAATAAACTGATAACCAAAATGGATCCAGAGACATAGAAGCATGGAACAGACTGAGGAATCTCAGAGGGAAGGCAGGGGTGGGGGAATGGGTGGGGAGAGATTAATCAAAGAGCTTGTATGCATAAATGCTTAACCTGTGGACATAGACAATAGCACGGGGAAAGCTTGGGGGTGGGGTGGATGAAGGGTGGAGGGGATCAATGGGGGGGGGAAGGTGGACATCTGTGATACTTTCAACAATAAAGATAAATTTTTTTAAAAAGGTGCACCAGAATAGAGGGCAGCTGTGAGAAAGGATAGTTCTGGAGGCACTGAAACAGATTTCAAAATGAGTGTACGTGTACATGTACAACACCATGTTGAAACTTGACTGTTATTTATGTCTATTTTCTTCCTGAGCAAATATCAATATTGATTGACTTAAATAAAATGACACAGTGTTCCCAACACATTGGAAAATAATGAAATGGGAAAGATGACTAGAAAGGTCGACCCAAAAGTCCGAAGACAGTCAAATGTAAAAGAACCCACTGCCAATTCTCCTGAGCTCCACAGTAAAATTGGCTTTAACAAAGTTAAAATTAAACACAAAGTTTAAAATATAACTAGAATGAAATTTTTTAAACAATGGGAAATGATTAGTCAAACCAACCAGAGCATAAGTTAGTCAAGCCAAGCCAAGCCAAGGTAGGTCTAATAAGGCAAGTCTGTGACAGATTTCATCACAGTTAGCGATGCCTCACTTGGGGATATGGCTTGGGACTTATATACCTAATACCAATGGCCAGAGCCCTGAAACACCTTGCTATCTATGTGAAGGTGTCTAATGTGAAGGTACATGATATCTTTTGTATTTCTCAAACCAAGTACTGAACCAGGAACATATGAGACATCAGTAAATGTGTCCTGAATGGACTTTGTACAATGGGCTAATGGTATCTGTAGAGCATTGGGGAAGGGAGTACCCCCTTTCCCAGTGTCTTACTACGGCAATGTATCATATCCTCAAATTCCCATTAGCCTCCATCCCAGCCCCTAGATAGGAGTGCTATTCCAGGAAGCCTGTTTACTCACATATTAATTCATTCGTTTAGCCATTCCAGAACTTATCAGTTGCTTAATGCTATTCATAAGTAGAGCATGCAAAGATGAACCATCTTAGACCTGCCCTTAAGGAGATTAAACAGGAAAAAAATACCTCTAAAGTTAAAATGTGACAAGTAGCAGTTACCATGTTCTGAGACTTCAAAGCAGGTAGAGATTACTTCCAGCTTGGATGATCAGAGAAGGCTTTGTGAAAGAGGTGGCATTTGAGGAGGGTCCTGGGGAGGGGAATTAGGACAGGAGAGGAGTGCTTTTCAGGAAAAAGAAACAATATGAATCAAGATAATGAATGGGGGGGATGGCGGGGGAGCTGGGGAATAGTAAACAAATCAGTTTGACTAACTGTAGTAGGAAATAAAGTTGGAAAGGCAAATTGAGATCAGATAGTAGAGCACCAAATACTCAGCTAAGTGGGGGGGCAGGGAGTGGGGAGGGAGAGAGAGAGAGAGAGAAACATGGATCCATTGTTTCACTCATTTATGCATCTGCTGGCTGATTCTTACATGTGCCCTGATTGAGGATCAAATCCATAACCTTGGCATATCAGGACGGTGCTCTAACCAACTGAGCTACCTGGCCAGGGCTCATCTAAGGAGTTTAAACTTTACTCTGCAGGCGATGAGAAACCACTGGAGATTCTGAGCAAGGGAATGTCACAAGTATGAATCTTGACAGTTATATGTAAGAGTGATTGGGGTGGAGAGCCCTGGAAAGCTCCACTCAGTTGTCTAATTCTACAAATGTTTGTTGATGCCTACTAAGTACTAGGAGCTAGAGAATTAAAGGTGAATAAACAGATGTTTTTATTCAAGATGCTCAGAGTTTGGCAGAAGTGACAGATGTATATACAAATAACCACACCTTTTTAAGTTAATCAGAAAAATGCTAAAGGAGCCCAAAGCACAGGACTTAATCTGCGCAGAGGATTAGGAAAGGCATCGTGAGATGACATTTAAACTGACATGAAAAGTGAATAGCAGTAACTGCATAAATAATAGAGACATATGGACAAAAACCAGAGGAGCTATAAAAAGATGAAAACAGATAGTAGGGAAATTATGGATAATTTGATTTCATTTTTAAATTTCCCCAAGAATTTCTATCATACAGATTTGAGAAACAAAGTGAAAAAAATGAAGTAGGCCATAATGGAGGAGGGTATAGAAGCGGAGGGTTAACATTTAATGCAAAAGAAAGAGTGTGGCCAAAAGAACACAACCCGAGGTAATGATAGCAGCTAATATTTATTGAGACCTTAATACTTGCCAAGCACTATGTTAGGTATTTTACATGGATTACCTCACTTAATCTCACAATACCACTCTGTGAGGTAGGTTCTATTATTAACATCCCCAGTCAATAAATGAGAAAACTGAGGCTTAAGAAACTAATTTAAGACTACACAGTAGTAAGTGAAAAGAGCCAGAAATCAAACCCAGATTGTCTAATTCCAGAACCCACAGTTTTAACCACTAGGTCACACAGGAAGGGTCAGCCAGTATGGCTCTAGTGAAAGATGGATATGGGGTAGGAGGAGAGTATAGAGCAGAGATGAAGCTAGAAAGTTAGACTGGCATCAGAATATCAAAGTCTACACATGGCCAAGAGCTTCTGATGTTTCCTGTTGGTTCTACCTTCATTACATTTCCAGAATCTGACAGTTTCTGACCACTTCCACTGCTATCGCCTTGATCCAAACCACCATCATCTCTCATGTGATTTACCCTAATATTGTCCTAACAGATCTCTGCTTTTACCCTCACTCTACTGTATATTTTTAGCAAGCAACTAAAGTCATCCTTCTAAAATATGTCAGAGCATGTCTCTTTCCTCTGCAAAATCAAGCAATGGCTTCCCATTTCCCTCAGAGTAGCAAGGTCCCAACAACAGCCTTCATAGATCCACCTGCTCTGTCTCCCTCACCATTACCTCTCTGACCTCATCTACTAAGTTTTCACCCTCCTCTCCCCACACTGACCCCTGTGCTTATATGTCATACATGCTCCTGCATCAGGGCCTTTGTCTAAAACAATCTTTTCCATACATCCACTTGATAAATTCCTACAACTCCTTGAAATCACTGTTCAAATGCCACTTCTTGAGGCCTATCTTTAATACTATAAACCCCCCTCCTTCATGTGCCATCTCCTCCACTTTTCTTTCTTCCTTTTTTAAATCCTCACCCGAGGATTATTTTTCCCATTGCTTTTCAGAGAGAGTGGAAGGAAGAGGGAGAGAGAAAAAAACATCAATGTGAAAAAGACACATCGACTGGTTGCCTCCTGCATGCACCCCAACCCAACCAGGGCCAGGCATGGAGCCTGTAACCGAGGTACATGCCCTTGGCTGGAATTGAACCCAGGACCCTTCAGTCTGCAGGCGGATGCTCTCTAACCACTGAGCAAAACTGGCTAGGGCTCCTCCACCTATTTTCTCAATCGTCTCTACTCTGATCTACTTTTTCTTCTTTCCATAGCCACTTACCACATTCTAGATAGCTTATTTATTCTGTTTATTGTCTGTGTTCCTCTAATAGGAATATTAGCTCCTTGTGAGTAGGACTCTTTTTTCTTTACTGATATAGCCCAAGCATCTAGAAGAGTGTAACTGACAATAGGAATAAACTGTGGTGTGGCTCAGTGGTTGAGCACTGACCAGGAATCGAGAGGTCATGGTTCAATCCCAGGTTCAATCCCCAGTCAGGGGCATACAGGAGGTAGCCGATCGATGATGTTTCTCTGCCACTGATGTTTCTATCTCTCTATTCCTCTGCCTTCCTCTCTCTCTAAAAATCAACAAAAACATATTTTTAAAAAAGACAGCTGCCTGGCCAGCGTAGCTCAGTGGTTGAGCATCAACCTATGAACCAGGAGGTCACTGTTCAATTCCCAGTCAGAGCACACGCCCAGGTTGAGAGTTTAATCCACACTGTCCAAATTCTTTTCTATTTATTAAACCAATAAATATTTTAAGATGCTGTACATTAGTTATCTATTGCTACACAACAAATAACCCCAAAACTTAGTGCTTAAAACAATAAATATTTATTATCTCACAATTTCTGTAGTTCAGTAATTTGAGAGTGGCTTAATTGGACAATTCTGGCTCAGGGTCTCTTATGATATTATAGGCAAGATGTAGGCTGGGGCTGCAGTCATCTGAAGGCTTCACTGAGGCTGAGGACCCATCTCCAAGATGGCTCACTCAATGGTTGGCAAGCTGATGGCTGTATGTTGAATGGAAGCCTCAGCTGTTTCTTATGCAGACTCTATATAAGGCCTTGAATGTCTTTACAACATGCTCGCTGGATTCCTCCACAGTGGACAACTCAAGAGAAAGCAAGGCAGAAGGACAATGGTTTTTAAGACTTGGCCTTATTTATAACTATCATTCCCCCCATATTCCTTTGGTCATCCAGAGCAACCCTGATGAAATATGTAAGGGGAATACACAAGGGCATGAATATTAGGAGGTGAGGATCATTGGGGGCCATCTTAGAAATTGGGCTACAGTAAGTTATATTTAGTATTTGCATAATATTTTGTGTTCACTTTTTTTAAAAAAAATGTATCTTTATTGATTTCAAAGAGAGGAAGGGAGAGGGAGAAAGAGAAATAGAAACATCAATGATGAGAGGGAGTCATTGATCGGCTGCCTTCTACAAGCCCCCTACTGGAGATCAAGCCAGAAACCTGGGCATGTGCCCTGACTGGAATCCAACCAGGATCTCCTGGATCCTAAGTCAATGCTCAACAGCTGAACCACGCCCAGCTGGGCTGTGTTCAGCTTTTTCTGCAGTTTATATATATTTCTATTAACACAGCTTACATATTTGTTTTAAGAAGTATATGTTATTGAAAAGATATTAACTCTTAAAAATTAAAAACAATATGGACTTTCAACTTTCCTGAAAATATCATGTTCCACTTGAAACTTCCCATTTTTTTCTGTTACAGTCCCAAAATCTTACTTAATAAAAGGAATTAAAATCAGAAAAACTACAACTCACACAATGTCCTCTTTGTTTTTATGGGTGAAAATGAATTTAAACACTTTAAATAAAAGATATATTTAGGAAAGAGTAGGAATAAGTGAGTCATTATATTTAATATTAAAGACAGCAGTTAATAACTGAGTAATAAACCTAACAGTGAAATTAAATACTAAATCAAAGAAGATATAGAGTAAAAATATTTATATTAACAGAATAGCAACTTCCTTCATGCTACATACAGAAAAAAGTTTCCAATCATACAATAGTAGCATTAATACTTAGGTACTGAAGAGATATTTAATAGAAAGAGACAAGTCCGACAACTGGCACAGATTTGAAAACTTCTACAACAAACATTTTTCAAATATCAACTAAATAAAAGGTATATTAAAAATCAACTTTTAGCCCTGGCTGGGTAGCTCGGCTGGTTAGAGTGTCACCACAATATGCCGAGGTTGCAGGTTTGATCTGGGGTCAGGGCACATACAAAAAGCAACCAATGAATGCATAAATCAGCTGAAAAACAAAACTGATGTATCTCTCTCTCTCTAAAATCAATCAATAAAAAAATTTTCAATCAACTTTTATCAGATCATTGCCAAGGAGCTATACTGAGACCTGTGAGCACAGAAACTACAAGATGAAAGACTGAACAGGAAGAAGAATTTTCCAGTATGAGCTGCCTCATGCTGGTGGGGAGAGGAAGATTCTTACCTCAAGAGCTCAGCCCAAATCTGAAGGCTGGTTGATATCTTTTAGGTTCCTCCAACCCTAAAATCAAATACTCTAACTCCCAATAAAGGAATCAGAGTTGATGTAGTTACCAACAAATATAATAAAATTCTTTCCTATACACAGATCACTTATTTCTGTACTTTATCACATTTTAATCAAAACATCCTTAGACAAGTGTCAAAAAGGCCCATTCTGTACAATGAAACAATTTGGATGGTATAGCAAAATGAGATCAGATAGTGCATCACTTTATTCTTCATTGTTTCAGGTTTGACTTAGCTATAATAATCACGGCATGGGGAAAGAAAGCTGTTGCTGTCGCTGCCTCTTGTTTGTCAGAAGTCACAGGGCCTTTCATTAAAAGTGAAAGTCCTTTAGATTAAGAAAATGCTAGCAACCAGGAGAGGGTTAAAAGTGTCCCAATGAGCAAATATAATGAAAATCTAAGGTGATAAACTATCCCTGCCTCCAAACCCATTGTGGGAGGCACTTATTGCAGAAGACTAACTGCAAGGATTAATGTCATTTGTCACTGTTTATACTGGAGTTTGTGGGAAGAGAAGTAAAAACATGTTTTCCCTTTCTTGTTATCAACTGAAAAGTAGCTACTACTTCAAACATGTTAAATTGAAAGTGAAAAATATGAGAAAGACTGAAATATTACAATGATACCTCATGTATATAAAGCAAGGAATTGGGGTTCCATATAAGTACAATTTCTCAAATATGTTTTTAAGATGCTTCCCCTCTAAATACCATAACATTTTTATTTTAACAGTGTTTGGTAAAAATGTTTCTGAAGTGACATTTTATTTATGGTTTAGGGTTGTGACTATGATCATTAGTTATATTTTTCTGTAAACTTGGTGCCTCCAGAAGCTACAGGTCAATAGGACTGTTTGCCCTTCTGCCACTAAATGGTCCCATTACTATGTTTTTTGAGCCAATTTTCCTTGACATCAAGCTATCTATCATCACTGATCAGTGTTGTTATGTGCCTGACTCCTTCAATAAGCTTTCACCATCTAATTTTTAAAAATCTTTTGTGGGATATGAGAGAGCCGTATTTATTAGACTTTAATGTTAACTTATGCAAATAAGGATCTCTTCAAGAGAATAAGGGTTGTGAACTTTGACAGTTCTTTTAGTGGCTCACAGATCCCTTTTCATTATTATGAGCTCTCAGCTTGGAATAAAAAACCATAATTTGCAGAAACCTGACCTATAGAGAAGTGAGGTATTACTTTATATTGGTGACTTTACCAATTTTTCCTTTTCCTTCTGGGCTTTCCCCTTTATGTCTTTCAACTAATATGTCACTTTTTTCAACCTGTTGAAAATAAACATGGACACTCACAAGAGCAAAGTTCTCTCTTATCTCTCTTGTCAGTATGCCTATTTTTGACGCAGTTGTCTCTTTCTATATTTGTTTTGAATCTCTGGTTCAGGCTTTGGAAACTAGATCACCATGCTCCTCTCGTGACTTGTAGCCTAGTACTCCTGGGCTCCTCCTCTTTCACACTTCCTTCTTATTCAAACTACAACTGCAGTCACTCTTGTAAAATCACCTGTTTGTACAATCAGCAAAAACAAAAGGAAGAAGTCAGACTCTAAAAGCTAGTGTCGATTTCTGTGTACGTATGGGGCGGGGGGAAGGATTAAGGAGCTAATCCATAAACAAGTCTGTTCATGCACTTTGTGTGCGGTCTTTTTTTGACTATGAAGAGTTCAAATACCAGCTGTGTTCTTCGAGTGTGTTCGAGACCAGCCGCTTACCATTATGAGCATGTGGTTAAAAGGGACCAAGCCAGTCTCAGTCCTAGGTACATATCCACAAGAATCAAAAACAGGGATTCAAATAGGTATTTCTATGCCAATGTTCACTGCAGCGTTGTTCACAACAGCCAGAAGTTAAAACAAACCAAGTGCCCATCACAAACAAAATGATACATACACAAAATGATATACACATATATACAATGGAATATTATTTAGCTATAAAAAGGAATGAAGTTCTGACACATGCTATAACATGGACCTTGAAAATGTTATGCTAAGTGAAAGAAGCCAGACACAAAAAGACAAATATTATATGATTTCACTTATATGAAATAACAAATAGGCAAATTCATTTGAGGTCACCAAGGGTTGGGGGGAGGGAAGAATAAAAGCTATTACTTAACAGGTCCGGAGTTTCTGTTTGGGGTGATGAAAAAGTTTTGGAAATAGACAGTAATTATGGTTGTGCAACATGTGAATGTAATTCATACTACTGAATTACACACTTAGAATGGTTAAAATGTCAATTTTTGTTATATTTTACTGCAGTAAAAAAAAAAAATTAAGAAAAAAGGGAACCAAGCACTTCAAACATATAATCATAAGCGGAAAAACGGTGGTTACTATTTCAAAAGAGTAACAGTTACAACAACACTCCAACCCTGGGCTACCTCCTCAGCACACAGCGAATTATGATTTAAATTCTGAAGGGTAGTGCTGATATTCAGAAAACTGGAGAGCACATGTCCCACCTAAATGGGTAGTTGCTTGCTATTTCCACAAACTGCTGCCACGATGAAATATAGGCACAGTATCACCAAGTCTTATTTTTTAACATAAGATGAAAGCACAGATTTGTATATAGAATCTACTTTTAAATAGTGACAATTTCATTTAGTTATTGAAAACAACTAGCTCCATTTAAGTAAAAAACAACTCCCCCCAAATCACTGTACAGGCCAAACAAAACACATCTATGGGCCAAATCCAGTTCTCAGGTTACAAGTTGGTGACTCTGCTCTGTAGGATAAAAGATAAACTCCTGGCCTAATATTCTAAGTCCTTCACTGTGAATTCCAAAGCTACCTTACCAAAGTTTTTTGCCCAATATTTCACATAAAAACCCTCTGCTCTTGGTACAGCGGTTCTCAAACTTCAGCATGCATCAGAACTACCTAAAGGGCTTGTAAGACATAGGTTGCTGAGCCTCACTACCAGCATTTACACTTCAGTAGGTCTCAAGTGAGGCCTGAGAAGTTGCATTTCTAACAAGTTCTCAAGTGATGCTAGTGTGACTGGTCTGTGGACCACACTTTGGGAACCACTACTCTAGTTAAATTACTCCTAGTCTCAAGCACACACTGAAGTTTACTCGCACTGTTCTACCTTCCCAGAAAGCCTTCTCTTTTCCTTTCAATCCATCTCCTCCTGTAAACTTTGACTATAACAATCTTTCTTGCCTCCAAATTCCTATAGCACTTAGGGTCCACCCCATCTCCCCTTTATCTATCACTGCATAGTGTTTTTTACTGTTAACTGTGTATAGGTGTCAATAAGGTTGTGTATTCTCAGAGATCAATATCCAGGTCAGCACCTTATATACCTGACTATAAGCCACTTAAAAGCATGGGTCTTGTCCTGTCCCCCACTGTACTCCTCAAGCTATAAGAGAGCCTGGTATACAGTTGGTATACAGTAGGTACACTACATATTTCTTCAATGAATGAACATTTGACAGATCCATGAAATGAAAGTGCAGACAAGTGGGCCTTAATTTTGGGTATATAATTTTTCTTAGAGAACTGACTTTTAGTCCTGCTTGTAATGGCTTGGTCAGGATAGACAGCTAATGAAAACTGGATATTCTGCAAATAAATTGCCAATAGGTAACAATAATGTGTAGCAACATATCTTGTATATAAATAAAAAAGTGAATGCTTTAAAAACTAATTTAAAAAAAATTTAAGAATAAATCCTTGATCTCCAGGATTTCTTACCCCTGCAGGGACGTAAACTGATTACATCACAAGATAATATCTATTTAACAGAATTCTGTATTTGTACCATATGCAATTTAAAAAAGCAGGATGAAGCCTGGCCAGCATGACTCAGCAGTTGAGCATTAACCTATGATCCAGGAAATCGAGGTTCGATTCCAGGTCAGGGCACATGCCCGGGTTGCAGGCGTGATTCCTAGTAGGGGGAGTGCAGGAGGCAGCCAATCAATGATTCTCTCATCATTGATGTTTCTCTCTCTCTCTCTCCCTCCCTCTCTCTTCCTCTTTCAATGAAGACATAATAAAAAATATATTAAAAACAAAAAAAGGTAGGATGAAAATAATTCTCCATGATATTCTGAAATATTTATCAGTCCCTTCAGATATAGTTTGGATGATAATATATTTATCCAGGATTCCAAAGGCTGTGTGAAACAAAATCAAAAGCTAGTTATTCACCTAGTCTCTTCCAGGTATAGAGTAGCATCTACTATCAAGTTATTTCAATGAAGGTTTATGAGTAGACACTTGGTCTCCAAACTAAACCAGAATAAAGCCACAGAGGACTTTACAGAGTAAATCCAATTTTGGAACTACAGAAATAAAAAATCAGAAATACTATATATTTTGATAAATAGTCCTAAGTTCTTATTTGGCTTTTGGAACAACTCCACACTTGATAGTATTACAATCAATGGAATAAGAGAGAGTTAACATCTTTTGGCAAAGACAGAGAATCCAATTAAGAAACAAAACAAAACCCAGGAGCATATGAAGTACATTTACAGTTGTAAGATAAAAGATCTGGATACTTGCCCTACCTTCCGGGACCATAATGATCTTATTTGCATGAGGATTCAGCCAAGACACTCCACATTTCTATGTTGACCAGGAACTATTCAAACTGGGCAAAAAAGAATTACAAAGCAAGTCAACAAAACACTAAGTGGCTTACTCCAAGTTTTAAAATCATTAGCATTCTAAACAGTCAAACAGCAAATTTATTCAGCAAAATAACCATGAAACTTCAAAATAAAACTATCTACCAGAAATTATAGAAGGAAATGCTACCAGATGAATTGCTAAACTGCAACTTCCTACTCTACTATTTGTACCATCAGATACATCTTACTAACAGGAAGACTGAATAATAACATCCAATTCTTTGGCAGAGAATGTGGAGGTTCAGAAGACTATATTCTAGAACCACCTCTACTACACTATGAATCTGGGCATTTATCTTAGTCATATTCATATCTCAACAGTTCTAACTACAAAATCAAACTTATAGTCAATAAAAACATGCTGCATAATAAAATAACTATAAAGTACATACTATAAAGTAGAAGTATAAAGTACTGTGCTCATATTAAGAAATAATCTTGTTACAGTCTAATTTTCATGTTTATAAATGAATCTGTAAACTTATGTATAAAAGACATAAGTTTTAATTTCATATTATACAGTTGCCAATTTTTGGAATGTGTTCTATCCTCTCTTTTCTGCAAGTTATTAATAGGATGCACTTTCAGAATCTTAGACATAAAAAATTAATCATAACTTTATAGATTCCATATCAGGGGAAACCGCTTCAATGTATGTTGATTCCACCCACTGGAGTGTGACATACAAGAGAGGAAAATGCACCAAAAATAGAGTAAGCTACGCCGTGCTAGCAGATGATATGTCTAAAAAATATTCAGTGCTCATTAAGAAATGAGCATGTTCCCTCTAACCACACAATTCAGAAACTAAATGAAAAAGGGGGGACAGGAAAGAGCATCAGAGGTCAAAGGCCTCTGGAAAGGGTGTAGGTAATTACGTTTTCCCCAGGGAAATAGAGACGGAAGATGCACAATGAAGTTTTATAAGAAATTTTAAATTGTTTGAAATGGAGGATGTCGCACAGCTGAGCTTCAATCACAAGTTTCCTAACTATTGTCTTGGCACCTAGAATTCCCCACCTGCCTTAATGGCTCACTCACTCTAACTGAATGAAGGCTCATCACAGAGCTCCTCCTCTGAAAAAGAACAACTTTCGAGTACTCCGTTTCATAGGTGTGCTCAGCGGGGAAAAAACCCAAGAGCTTCCGACTTGACGCAGCTTACAGAAAAAGGGGCTGCGGGCGCAGGAGCTATTACTAGCAAATGGGACTCCGGGCCGGTTCTGGGCAGGCAGCGTTGGCCATACAGGACAGAATGGGGCCGAGGGCCTGACCCCAGGACTCCTCTCGAGCCCGCGGAGCCTGTCCCAGCCCAGGGGGCAGCACTCGTTTCCTCGCCCGGCTCCCGGCCCCGGCGCCCGTGCGCGCTGCCCCGCGGCGGCTGCCAGCCTCACCCCGACCACCGCCTCCTAAAAGTCCTCCACCGCCTCCCCAAAAACTATGTGGCCCGGCGAGTCCGCTACACGCGCCATCCCTCACAGAATTAGCAACAATTAGAAGCCTGAAGAGGAAGCAGGAAACCAAACGAGTCAGGGCAGGTTGGGGAGAGGCTGAGGCGAAGGGACGACAGTCAGGCGGCCGCGGCCACGCAGGCTAGGGGGTGAGGAAAGGGGAGGATGCGCCGCAGAGACGCGGACCGCTGCAAAACTGGAGGGGCCGCGGACCCGCAGAGTAGCAAGACTCCTGAGGCGAGGTCCTTCAGACCTCGCGCCGCCCGGGACGCCCGGCCCGCAGGACGTCGCGCCGTTGCCCGGGGTCAGCCCGCTCCCGGTCTCCCCGCCCAGCTCCGGAGCAGGGGCCAGTACCTCCGCCGCTCTCGCACTCTCACCCCGCGCGCCGGCCCGGCGGGGCTGCCCGCCGCCCTCGGAGCGATCTCCGCCCCGCCCTCGGCGCCCCGCCCTCGGACTGGGCGCAGCGCGGCGGCGTGGGAGTCACGTCAAGGCGCATGCGCTCTCTGGGCTCTCCCAACAACCGGAAAGTTACCAGCCGGGCGTTCTGGTTCCCTTAGAGACGGAATCCGACTTGGCCGGCGGGGGAGAAACCGCCGAGGCCGCCCGGCCCTTGGAGAAGCCAAGATGCCGTTGAAGAGCAAGGACAAAGGGAAAGGCAAGAGCAAAGACAAAGACAAGAAGAAGTAAGAGAACCCACCTTGGGGTCCTTCTCCTCCCGGGCCTCTCTCCCGGGATTCGGGCCTGGGGGCGGCCCGCCGCTGAGGTTGGCTAACTGACGCCCTCCCGCCTCCCCTTCCGGAGCCTCCTGGACTTTTCTCTCGCTCTCCTCGATTCTGAGGATAGTTCCCATTGTTCAGAAATTCCCCAAATGCATGCCCAACTTTACTGCTTCAGCTTACACAATAGGGTGAGATTTGGGACCCTGAAGTAATTTAGGCTCAGGCCCTACCTATGTGTAATGCATGAACGATGGAGGCAGATAAGTTCCCAGAGAATAGAAGTAACACAGGGCCGAATGAAATAGGTGCTAGTGGAGGAACAAAGAACTGAGAATGAGGAGGAAGAGTTCTGACACTAGAACTGAAGGTCTGGATAACATTTATTGGGATATTGGAGGTCCTCTAGTCTAGCGCTGTGCAGTAGGGGAGTCGCCAACCATGTGTGGCTAAATTAAAATGAAATAAAATTAAAAATTGAGATCCTCAATTACACTAGCCACATTCCATACGCTCAATAGGCACATTTGCTAGTGATAACTATATTGGACAGCCCAGATATAATAGAACATTTTCATCATTATAGAAATTTGTCTTGGACAGCAGTGCTCTAGAGGAGTAGTTCTTAACCCAGGGCGATTTTGCCTCCCAGGGGACATTTGGAAATAATCTGGAAACATTTTTGGTTGTCACATCTGGGAATGTGTAATGGCATCTAGTGAGTACAGACCAAGGATGCTGTTTAACATCCTGCAATGCGCAGGACAACCCCCTCACCCCCTACCCCAAAGAATCATTTAATTCAGAATGTCAGCAATGCCAGGGTTGGGAAACCCTGCTCAAGACTATATATAATTTTCTCTAGAATAGGCACTAAGCATTATTCACCATATCTCTAGCACCTAACAGAGATGCTGGCACATAGCAGATGCTTAATATTTGTTCAATAAACAAATTAAGGTGTCTGCCTGTGTATGCTTCAACTTAGATGCTTATTCCACAAGAAATGTGCTCTGGATTCTTTCTTGATCCTAGTCTGAGAGATCTCTACTATGTGGTTGAGATGATCTTGAACATCTAAAGGATCTCTGGATGATTGAAGTAGTTCCTTGGGCCTTTTAGGGATTCCTTGTGGTTCAAAGGAAAGCATAAAGGATTTGAACAAATTGGGTAGTTGTTCAGATTTCCCCAAACTGTTCAGAATTAACTCTAGCACTCACCCTTTCCAGGCTTGGAGTTGCTGCTAGACTGCCACTAGCCTATTGGGTGACCCTGGTAGTTCCTAGACACATTGGAGTCCTACATGGTGTCCAGCAATACTATATATGGGACTGTAAGGGAATCCCCAAACATATAAAGTTTGTGAAGTAACTTGTTTAAGGGAGTAATAAATGTTCAGTACAGAAAGTTTAGGAAACATGGAAAGTCAAAGGAGAAAACAAGAATCACCTGTAATCCATCATCCAAAGATAACCACTACTATCATTTTAGGATATTCTTTTTATCTTTATAAAATGATAGTCCAATGTACATACTTATTTGTAGTTTTCCTCCATGTATTAATATAAGTATTCTTCTACAGTGTGATTTTTTTTACATAACTGCATAGTTAGTATAGCACTTTTAAAAAGTGCCAAGGGTTTATCACATTCCTAGAACTCACTAGCTAGCATATGTTTTCTTTTGATTTTGTGTTTTCTATTTTTGACCATGCATCCACAGTATACATATCATATGTACCAGGCAATACCAAACAAAACAATAGAGAGATGTAATACTACTATAGTAGAGAATAGTTATATGCTGTCAATGTCTTCTTCCCATGTAGGAAGATAATAAAAGTTGATGAAATTACAGTGGAAAGAGCCAAGGCCAATGCCTCCCTTTGGGAGTCCAGGCTGGAACTCACAGAACTCTCTAGGATGGAGTATCGTGATACTTCCCTGAGACTGGCAAAAACAAATGCGGAATTAAAGAAACAGCAGTATAAAATGGAGAAAGACACAATGTCTGTATTAAGCTACCTGAAGAAGCAGGATCAGGAGAAAGATAATATGGTAGGTAGGTAGAAACCCTCCTGAGCCTCAGTAACTACCTCTGTGTTATACTTGTGTGGTTATATATTTCAAGGATTTAATTCCTTGAAATCTTATCACATAATTAAGACATTTCAGTTGACTTTAACTCTCTTTAAAGCAGGATGCTATTTCAGAATGGCTTTACTGTCATAACCAGATCTTTCTTATTTTCAGTTCTTGTGCCATGTTTTCTTGTCTGAACAGATTGATGATCATAAGGGAACATTATGATCCATTTTGTTTTAAGGACAAGAGCATGTATGATCTATATATTTTTTTATATTGATAAATACTTAGTTTTAATGATTTGTAAAGCAATCACTGATAATCTATGATGACATGATGAACCCAGCAAGTTGAATCTTGAATTTCTTTTATTACACCTTATTTAAGTGTTGAAAGCTATTGTTTTAGATCTGGAAGAAAAAGGGATAGGAACCAACATTTTTGAGCCCCTATTTTATGCCAGGCATTATACTAAGTACTTTACCTCTTTTATCTCATTTAGTCCTTTTAATAACCCCATGTAGCTACAATATTGTCATTCCCATTTTATGGATGAAGAAATTGACTCTCAGAAGGACAACTTGCCCCAAATCACTCGGCTAGTGGGTGTTTAAAATGGAATTTAGGTGGAACTCCAAATTCTTCTCTTTTCCATCTGCCTCTATGAGTCCCATGGAAACCCAAGTAAATTTCCACTCTACTGTGTGCATCATTCCCATTGTTTGTGGATGCATAATACATAAACAATAAAAGTACAAAAAACGCCCAGTCTGCGTGGCTCAGCAGTTGAGCATCGAGGTTCGATTCCTGTCAGGGCACATGCCCAGGCTTTGGGCTCAATCCCCAGCAGGGGGCATGCAGGAGGCAGCCGATTAATGATTCTTTCTCATCACTGATGTTTCTCTCTCTCTCTCCCTCTCCCTTCCTCTCTCTGAAATCACTAAAAACATATATTTTTTTAAAAGTACAAAAACCTACATGGGAATGATGTAGAAACTTTTCCAGAGTAAAAGAGACTAAGATACATGACAACCAAATGTAATGCATACTCAAGGGTTATATCCTGGACTGGAAAAAGAAAGGACATTAATGGGACAAGTGGTGATAAAATTTGAATATGGACTATAGATTATATCAATGTTAAATTTCCCAGTTTTGATAATTGTACTATACTTCATAAAAAGTATCTCCTTTTTCTTAGGAAATACATAATCATTTTGGGGTAAAGGATCATCATGTCTAACTTACTCTCACATGGTCCAGAAAAAACAATGTAAAAAAACTTATCATCTGTATATCTATACCTATATAATTATATATTTAGATAGCTCTATCTATATATACATAGAGAGGGAACGTAAATGTGGCAAAATTGGGTGACCAGTGTATGAGAACTCTTTGTACTCTTCTTGAAACTTTTCTTCTAAAAAGTTACCCAGATATGTTATGCTAAGTGAAATAAGTCAGACAGAGAAAGATAAATACCATATGATTTCACTTACATGTGGGATCTGAAGAGCAAAATAAGCAAAATAGAAACAAACTCATAAATACAGAGAACAGACTGATGTTTGCCAGAGGAGAGGAATTTGGGGGACTGAATGAAAAGGGTGAAGGGATTAAGAAGTACAGATTGGTAGTCACAAAATGGTCCCAGGAATGTAAAGTACAGCATAGGGAATATAGTTAATAATATTGTCCAGTGCTAGGTGGTTATTTGAAATATCTAGGGGACCACTTTGTAAAGTATATGATTGTCTAACCACTATGCTATACACCTGAAACTAATACAAAATAATATTAGATGTCAAGTGTAATTGAAAAATGAAATTAAAAAAAAGAAAAAAAAGTTACCCAGATAAGAGAAATGCCTATCAAAACAACAATGAGTTATCACATCCTACCCATGGCTACTTTCAGAAAAACAGAAAATAACAAGTGTTGTCAAGGTTGCAGAAAAATTGGAACCCTCGTGCACTGTTTGTGGGAATGTACATTGGTGCAGTTACTATAGAAAGCAGTATGGAGGTTCCTCAAAAAATTAAAAATAGAATTCCAGATGAGCCTGGCTGGTGTAGTTCAGTGGTTGTCAACCCATGCACCGAGAGGTCATCGGTTCAATTCCTGGTCAGGGCACCTGCCTGGGTTGTAGGTTCAATCCCCAGTAGGGGGTGTGCAGGAAGCAGCTGATTGATGTTTTTCTCTCATCGGTGTTTCTATCTCTCTCTCCCTCTTACTTTCTCTCTCTCTAAAATCAATAAAACACATATTTTTTAAAAAAAAGAATTACCAGCTGACCCAGCAATCTCACTCTTGGGTATATTTCCAAGAGAATTTAAAGCAGGATTTTGGAGACATACTTGCATACCCATGTTTGTTGAAACATTATTCATTTAGCCAAGAGGTGGAAGCAACCCAAATGTCCATTGATGGGATAAATAAAGAAAAAAGGGTACATACATACAGTGGAATATTACTATACAGCCTTTAAAAAGAAGGAAATCCTGTGACATGCTACATACAACATGGATGAACCTCAAGGACATTATGCTCAGTGAAATAAGCCAGTCATGAAAGGATAAATATTGTGTGATTCCACTCATATCAAGTATCTAAAGTAGTCAAAATCCAGAAATAGAAAGTTGAAAGGTGGTTGCCAAGAGCTGCGGGTGAGGGAGGAGAAGGAATTAGTGTTTCATGAGTATAGAGTTTCAGTTTTGCAAAATGAAAAAGTTGTCTGATCTACAACAATGTGAATATAGTTAACACTTCCTGACTGTACATTTAAAAATGGTTAACATGGGCAATTTAATGTTGTGTTCTTTTTTTTTTAACATGCTTTTATTGATGAAAAAGAGAGAAACATCGATTTGCTATTCCACTTATTTATGCATTCATTGGTTGATTTTGTATGTGTCCTTACAGGGGATCGAACCTGAAAGCTTGGCATATTGGGACAACGCTTAACCAACTGAGCTATCCAGCCAGGGCTAAATGTTGTGTTTTTTACCACCATTTTTAAAAAAAGTTACTCCGGTAATTCTGATGATAGCCAGGTTTTAGAAACTAACAATAGCAGGTTAAGGGTATGAACTATGTCCCCTCTTCTCCTCTTCCCACCTCACTCAACCTCTCCAAACCTACTGGTTTGAATACGTGAAAACAAGGCTACCTAATAAAGGCAGGACACAGCAATTTCTTTACCTTCCGAACTCTGTATTTTCATCTTCTACAGATTGAAAACCTGAAACAACAATTGAATGAAACAAAGGAAAAAGCCCAAGAGGAGAAGGAAAAATTGGTAAGTATCTGCGTAGATCAATACTTCACTTACTGGGTGGTCGGATTTCTGGCAAGGTCATATTTAAGATGTAATGAGCAGGCCTGGCTGGGAGTGGCTCAGCGGTTGAGCATCAACCTAGGATCCAGGAGATCACAGTTCAATTCCCGGTCAGGCCACATGCCCAGGTTGTGGGCTCAATCCCCAGTTAGGGGTGTGCAGGAGGCAGCCGATCAATGACTCTCTCACCACTGATGTTTCTCTCTCTCTCTCCCTCTCCCTTCTTCTCTCTGAAATCAATAAAGATATATATTTTAAAAAAAAAAAGATGTAATGAGCATAAATAAGTCAGTCCTCTGAGCCGCTCATCAACCTTAAAGCTCACACACCTGTTATACAGAAGCTCAAAAAATAACACAAAAATATGTTATTGTAGAAAACCATCTGGTATTAGAAAACCGTCTGCTTACTGATCTTGAGTTTGACATTCTTTCTCGGGCTTTTCAGTGGACCAAATTAGGAAATATATATATATATTTTTAAGATTAAAATATATCATGAAATATAAGCCCATACTAATATTTTCTATTGAGATGCAGAATTAAAGGGTTTTTACTTAACATTATCTGTGTGTCCTTCCTCCCTCACCCAAAATCCTGGTTCTTAATGATACCAGTATAATTGTGTAGTTGCTTTAAACCTCAATACATCAACAGTCACAGAATACTAATACCAGTAATACCACCAACATAGATTAGTGGACACAGTTTAAGATCTTCTAGAGCCCTTTACCGCTTAGGATATATACCAGTAGGGATTTACTATCAAATTACAAGGTTTAAAACCATTTAAAATAATTCCTTTCTGTGAGGTTATGCCACCAACTAAACAATACATTTTGTTTTTGATTTTTAGGAGTTGCTTTAGAAAAATTTAATTGTGCATATAAAAGTATGTGATTATATAAATATATATAATTATGTAAAATATTTATGGAGTTCCAAAGTCAAATCTAACATGGCATATCTGAGAAATCTAACTTCTGTCCAGTGTTCACACTACACTGGAGTATATTGTGAAAACAGATTTCTTTGTCAACATGATAGGTGAGAAATGGTGTTTCTGTGTATTTAATTTGCATTTCTCTTATCGGCTAGGTTGAGCACTTTTCATATGTTTGAGGCTCATTTGCATTACTTTAGATATTTCTGGGTTTTTTTTTCTGTTGCCCTTTTTCTTCCCCTTCCTCTTTTCTGTCCTTTCTCTCTCCCAAACGTCCCCCTTTTTTCCTCCTCTTCTTCCTTTCTCCTCCTGCTCTCTCTTCTCCCTTCCTTCTCCTTCCTCCCACCTTCTCCTTCTTTCTTTATTAGAGAGATATTAGCCCTCCCTTTGTGTCTTAGTTTACTAATTTTAATTTAGGGTCAGGGATATTATTTCTCTTTCTTACAGATGAAAATTTTTTTAGCCTTATCATGCCTCTTGTTAATAAATGTCTGTGTTTTCTATACAAGATCAGCTCATTCTAGAATTTTTCTTATTCAAGGCACTTAGTATCTTTTAACAAAAATCAAAACTTTAAGGCAACATTTCTTCAAAGAAGATAGCCAAATGGCTTAAGGCTTCAAATGGAACATGACTCTGTGGGACTTCTGGTTTTTTACCTAACTCATTTACCTGTGTTTTTGTTTGTTTTGTTTTTGCATACAGGAACAAAAGTATACTGTGCAAATAAATGAGCTGGAAGGAAAGTTTCATCAGAAAGCCAAGGAAATTGGCATGATTCATATAGAGCTTAAAACAATAAAACAGTTCCAGAAGAGAAAAGTCCAAGTGGAGAAAGAATTAGAGGATGTAAGTCTCTTTCTTTTTAAAAAAGAAGGTTAGAATTAACTACTACATTTGCAAAAGCCTTCACTGACATTTACTCTGGTGAAATGGTAAAGGACTCCCTTTGACATTTTAGAGATTTTTTTTACTGTAAAAGCGTAAGACATATCAGTTTAGGGCTGGATGCAAAAGATCTTGATGGTTAGACTTTTCTTTTTCTAAGTGTTGATTTCTTTGTAAATTTTCCAAATCTTAGCCAGCATATCCTCCCACATTTATCAGCAGCCAAACTTTTGGAGTGACTTCAATAAGAAACAAACCACAGTTCTCTGAAAACAATAGGGCAAAGTAGCAAAGTCCTAAAGGAAAATATGTTAAGACTGATGAATGATAATTTTAGAAAAATGTAGAAGGCTCTCTGGGTAGGTGTGTGTGGGAGGAGGAAAACTGAGTACTTTTAGGAAGTTTCTCTGATCTTGCTATGTTCTTTCTCTCACTTTCTATTCCCTCAGCTTGGAATATAGTTTTATTGCATTGATCATAATGCAACAAATATCACAGATGAGTGCCAGGCACAAGTAGCTAAAGTCAGCTTTGTGACTCTGGGCAAATTACTTAACCTATCTATACCTTGGTTTCCGCATCTGTAAAATGAGGATAATAAGAGTCTTGTAGAATTGTTGTAAGGATTAAGCGACTTGATATATGTAAAGTGCTTTAAATACTGTATATGATATAGTGAGAATTATATTAATAGTGGTGTGTAGCTCTCTGGGGGGGGGGAGTCCTGATTTATAGCATTAGCTGATTTCCTTAGAAATAAATACTTTTTTTAAAAAATTTATTTTTATTGATTTCAGAGAGAGAAAGGGAGAGGGAGAAACATAAACATCAATGATGAGAATCATTGATTGGCTGCCTCCTGCGTGCCTCCCACTGGGGATCGAGGCCGCAACCCAGGCATGTGCCCTGACCGGAATCGAACCCCAACCCCCTGGATCATAGGTTGATGCTCAACCACCGAGCCACACCGGCCGGGCAGAAGTAAATACTTTTATTATGGCCAATTTTAAGCTTCAATGTACCAATGCTTTAACAACCTGCTAGCAAAATTTCTCGTATAAGCTGGCTGTAACACACCACTGAGTATACATGAATACTGCTGCTAATATTAGTAGTTGTAATAATAGAAGTCCTGTTGCCACCAAAGATAACCATGAAGCATTTAGTATAGGGGTTAAAAGCTGGTGTTCTGAAGTCAGACTGCCAGAGTATAAATACTGTCTACATTACCTGGGTATCTTGTTAAATTTCCTCACCTGTAACATGGAGATAAGAAAACAGTACCAACTTCAAAGGGTCATTGTGAAGAATAAATGAAATAATGTTTTACATGCTTAGCACTGTGTGATAAATATTATCTGTTGCTTATCCCGCTGCTGTTATTACTCCTGCTAAAATTATGATTATTATAATCAATATTATTTAAGGCCCTTCCTCTATCTCTTTTAGTGCTTCTCACTCTCAGTTACGGTGTATCCCCCAAGCATGCTATATCTCTCAAGCTCTCTTTTGCCTACCCAGGGCCCTACTTAGCAAGAACAAACTGTGATGGGAAACCAAAGTTGTCTCCATCTTGCTTCTGTTTACCATTTAGCTAACTGCCAAATTGAAAGGGCATATGAGAAATGAATAAGGTAGATAAGATGTTGTAGTGGTTGACACCATGGACACCAGGTCCTGGCTCTGTATTGTGGCCTTGGATTGTCGGTTAACTTCTTTGCATCTTAGATTCCTCATTTGTAATATGTGGCTATCATATCACCTGTCTCCTCTTAGAGATGCTGTGTGGATTAAATAATTCAATGTACTTGGCACATTGGCTCCTATTGATCCCTATAAGAGTAGTCACATAGTAATTTATTGATGTTTTGATTATTGTTATGATTATATAGCTTTAAAAATTGTAATAGAGGACTCTTTGAAGCCTTATTTAAAGGAAAGAGTCAGTATATTTCAGGCAAGGTGGGGAGTGGGAAAACACTTTCTTAGATTGAAAGGAATGTGTTTTAACTTCTTATCATAATTGTGTAGTTATCCCAAAACCTTCCCATGAGGTTGACTTTGTTCATGAACTTGATTACTTGTTGCTTTATATCTGTTGTTATAATTGTTGTTTTAAAATTGTTCTCAATATGTATTGTTTTTTTGTAAACTGGTGATAAAATGAACAGGCAAAGTGCAGGGATTGTCACAGCTGAGATATGCAATGGGAGACAGTACAGAGATGTTCTACTGAGAAAAAATGCATGGAAAGTTTTAAAGCAGCACAGAACAGCAGTGAAGAGAAAGCTCAAACCTAAAAAAAAGAAAAAGAAAAAAGTTCTTGGTTTGAGGTAGGATTGTATTCATCTGAAGCTAATAAAATATTACAAAATTTTCAGTAAAATACTGGAAATGTTTCTAAGTGTTATAAAATAAAAGCTTATGTTTAAAAAAATAAAAATAAATTGTTCTCAATTTCCATAGCTCACCATTATACAAACTCCTTTGCAATATTTTCTGGGTAACTCTCCCCTTCTATGAATTTCAAGTTCTTTAAAGTCCTTAAAATAGCAGTTATATAACTGTCTTTAGTTATTTTATGCTTGTATTCTTTAATCTTTGTAAACTAAGGAGAATAAGAAAAGAGCCAAATCATCTACTTGTGTATGTACTTGTTACTGTTCACTAGTTCCTAGACTAGTATTTAATAATAAAAAACTTGCTAAATGAATGATATAAGGAACTGTGTAAAACAAAAACCTTTCATAGAATTCAAAGAATCTTAGAGTTCGAAGAAACTTTAGGGCCTACTGAAGCCATTATGCAGATGAGGAAAACTGAGACACAAAGTTGTTGAGTGACTTTCATGATAAGTTATAGAGCTGTTTGCAGCATCCCAGTGTCCTGAATTCCTGTCAAGTACCTCTAGTCTTGCTCCATTTCTTCACCTGCATTAGTTTCCTATTACAGCAGAACAAATTAACCCTCAAATCTAGTGGCTTAAAACAATAATAAACATTAAAAGCACAATTTCTATGGGTCAGGAATTCTGAAGCTGTTTAGCAGGGAAGTTCTGGCTCAGGGTCTCTTTTAGGGTTGCAGTCAACATACCAGCAAGGCCCTGGCTGGGTAGCTCAGTTGGTTAGAGCATTGTCCCCATACTTCAAGATTGTGGGTTTGATCCCCAGTCAGGGCACATACAAGAATGCATAAATAAATAGAGCAACAAATCAATGTTTCTCCCTCTTTCTCTCCCTCTCTCTCTCCCTTTTTTTGATCTAGCTGGAAATCACATAGCATGACTTCTATCATCAATTTTATTAGTTAAGAAGTGAATTCCTAAGTCTAGCCTACATTCTAAGAGTAGAGAATTAGGTTCCATCATTTGGAAGGACTGTCAAAGAAGTCATGGACATATTTTAAAACCACTACACCACTGTAGTCCAAAATACCTCTACAGGAATGACCTTAAAATATCACAGTTCTGATCATGTTCTGATCACCTCCCTCTAGAATCTGCTTTAGTATTTCTCTATTGTAAATGGAATATTGTCCAGACACCTTAGCTTGAGTATCAAGACCCTACACCTACTTTGGAACCTTATTATCTTTTTTCACCATACCTCCCCATGCACACCCCTTTTAATCCATCCAAACTGGATATTCACTCATCCCTGAAGTTTTTTATACCTTTGTTACTTTGTTTACATTCTTTCTTCTCTCTGGAATATATCCCTGATATATTTCTGTCCATTAGGATTTTACCTATCCTTCAAAGGCTCAGCTCAAATGCATGTTTTCCATAAGGTCTTCCCCCATAGTCCTTTTAAAAAGTAGTAATTTTCTTCCTGCCATTTGCGACAACTTGGATGAAACTTGAGGGCATTATGCTAAGTGAAATAAGTCAGACAGAGAAAGACAAATACTGTATGATATCACATATATGTGGAATCCTAAAAAAGCCAAACTCAGAGAAACAGAAAGTAAGTAGAGTGGTGGCTTCTTGGGCTGGGGGAGGGGGAAATGGGGAAATATTAGTCAAAGGGTACAGCTATAACATTGATAACTTCTGTGGAATCATGTATATCATGATGATTATAGCTAATAATACTGTATTTTTTTATTTTTAATTTATTGATTTTAGGGGGGGGAAAGGGGCAGAGAGAGAGAAAAAAGAGAGAGAAACATCAGTTTGTTGTTCCACTTAGTTATGCATTCATTGGTTTATTCTTGTATGTGCCCTGACCAGGGATCGAACCCACAGCCTTGGTGTATCAGGGTCAATGCTCTAACCAATTGAGCTACCCAACCAGGGCAATAATACTGTATTATATACTTGAAAATTGCTAATAGAGTAGATTATTTATTTATTAATTTATTTATTATTGAATTTATTGGGGTAATACTGGTTCACAAAACCATACAGGTTTTAAGTGTACAACTCAACAAAACATCATCTGCACACTGCATCATGCGCCATCACCCAAAGCAGTCTCTTTTTGTTCCCATTTATCCTCCTTTGCCCACCTCCACTCCCCTTTCCCCCTGGCTATCACTACACTGTTGTCTGTGTCTATGTGATATATATGTGTGTGGGGGGGGGGGTTTGTTTAATCCCTTCACCTACTTTCATCCAGCTCCCTAACGCCGCTCCCCTCTGACAGCTGTCAGTCTATTCCATATATCCATGCCTAAGATAGTAGATCTTAAATATTCTTACCACAAAAACGAAACGGTAATTATGTGTCAGTACTGGAGGTGTTAGTTAATGCTGTGGTGGTAATCATTTTGCAATTTATAAATGCATCAAATCAACACATTGAGCATCTTAAGCTTACACAATGTTACATGTCAATTATATCTCAATAAATATGGTAAAAAATAAATAAGATTATTAGTGAAAAAAAGTAATACTTTTCTCTGTGTCCCCATAGCATTTTGTATCTTTTTTTACCACTTAGCCTATTCTATCTTGATATTATATTTATCATTTGTTTTATCTCCCCTACTAGATTGTAAATTCTTTGAGGTACAAACAGTGTTGTCCTTTATATTCATCAAAATGCAAGATAAACAGTAATGCTCAATGAATATTGTTAAATGCTGAGTGGGCCTTTTCATTAAAAGTGTAATTGAAGGGATATCAAGTTTTCTTTTAACTAGTTGGAAGGAGTCCTTCCACAATGTTTGCATCATTATGTATACTTGAAATACCTTACAAATTCATTTGTCATTTATACCTCTATAAAGCTGAAAAAAAGTTTAGAAGGAATATTGTTTTGTTTTATATGAAAAGGATGCATATTGAATCAAGTTAATTTCCTTAACTTTTCAGGAACTCTCAAAATAGTCATCCTAAGTGGAGGTATACATTCTGACTCAAAGTGAATGAGGAACTAGTTCATAGTCTAGGGGGCTGTGGTGTGATTTTTTTTAAGAACAATGTTGCCACCTAGGGGACAAATAGATTTCATACCTCTTCAAAGAGGGCTGTTGGCCAGGAAGACTTAAAATTCAAAGGCTTATGGGAAAAAATAAGGTGGTTCTGTGGAATATGGTAGAATTAAGGCAGGTGTGGAGGCCCAAATTGGGGTGGGGTATATGCTCAGCTGGTATGGCTCATTGGTTAAGCATCGACCCATGAACCAGGAGGTCACAGCTCGATTCCTGGTCAGGGCACATGCCCAGGTTTTCGGGCTCGATCCCCAGTAGGGTCCATTCAGGAGGCAGCTGATCAATGATTCTCTCATCATTGATGTTTCTATCCCTCTCTCCCTCTCCCTGAAAAAAAACACAGGGGGGATATACATAAATGAAGAAAATTAATTATACTGTGTAATAGAATTCATTGTATAAATTTAAGAGGCTAATTACATTTAGATTATCAAGGTAGTCAAAGCATATATTTTAAAGAAAAAATTACTTCTATCTGATTAGCAGAAGAAGCGTACATTGGTAGGTTGCAGTTGTTATTTTATTTTATTTTTTTAAAATATATCTTTATTCATTTCAGAGAGAGGAAGGGAGAGGGAGAGAGAGCTAGAAACATCAATGATAAGAGAGTCATTGACCTGCTGCAACCCGCCACCCGGGCATGTGCCCTGGCAGGGAATCGAACCCCCATCTCCTGGATCCTAGGTCGATGCTCAACTGCTGAGCCACGCCCGGCTGGGCTGCGGTTGTTATTTTTTAATAAATTGTTTTTTCTTTTTTTGACAAAGTGATGATAATCATTTCAGCAAATTTAGATGATAAAGAAAAGAAAGCCCCCTCCCACACACAAATATCTAGGGATAACCATTGTTAATATTTTGGTGTATTGTGTTTCCATTTTCTTCCTCCGCTATATAGAAACATATTTTTAAAATATTTTTACAAAAATGAGGTCATGATGTACAAATTGTTTGTTAACCTGACTTTTGTGAACATTTATGTATTGTGAACATTTTTCAATGCCATTATGTACTTTTCTATAAAATATTTTGACTAAATACATGAAATTCTATTGAGTAGATGTATCATGATTTATTAAGGTCCCTTGTTTTTGAACATTTTGACTTTTTTCTAATTTTTCACTCTTACAAACTGTGACGAACATCTAAGTAACAAAGTCTTTTTTTATATATTTGTTTTTTAGGATAACTTCTTATAAGTGGAATTTGTGGGGTAAAGCACATGAATTTTTAAAGATTTTTTATATGTATTGTCTAATTATCTTTCAAAAGATTTATTTATTTATAGATTTTCAAGGGAGTTCAATGACATATGAAAAGTTCATGCTCCTCCACCCATACACACACTAGGATGGCAGATATTTCCTAAAACTTGCATATTGACATTAATTTTGACAATCTTTGACAATGTAAGAGGCGGTTCTCCCATCCCCCTTTTTAGATTTTATTAAATTTATTGGGGTGACATTGGTAAATAAAGTTGTATAGGTTTCATGTGTACAATTCTATGATACATCATCTGTATATTGCATTGTGCGTTCACCACGCAAAGTCAAGTCTCCTTCCATCATCATATATTTGACCCCCTTTACCCTTTTCTAACCCCCACTTTCCTTCTGGTAACAACCATACTGTTGTCTGTGTCTTTGAGTTTTTGTTTGTCTTGTTTGTTTGTTGCTTTCAGTTTTATATTCCACATATAAGTGAAATCGTATGGTTCTTGACCTTTCCTGTCCTACTTATTTCACTTAGCATGATATTCTCAAGATATCCATGTTGTTGCAAATGGCAGTATTTCATCTTATGGCTGAATAGTATTAAGAGGCCATTTTTTTAAAGTATGTAAAAGTACGGGGAGAAAGAAGAGCATCTAAAAGAGATCATATAAAATAGAGATTACAGTAAGGAAAATTGGTAGGTATATGTGGGAACAATACTAATCATTATATTAAATGGTTACTATTCTAAATACATGTATTATTTGTTATTTAATCCTTGCCACACCCCTACAAGATAGCTACTATTATGATCTTCTTTTTATTCCTGGAGATCTGAGATTTTGAGGAGTTAAGTGACTTGCCCAGAATCAAACAGCTGGTGAGAGACCTAGCACTTGAACTCTTGTCTGTCTGATGGGATGCCTTTTTTATGGCATGAATAATTAGATTGGATATGCCTATGTTGATCTGATTGATTCTTGCTGGTAAATATAGACTATGGGATCATAGCTTTTTTTAAAATATGTTTTTATTGATTTTAGAGAGAGAAGAAGGGAGAGGGAGAGAGAGAGAGAAACATTGATGATATAGAAACATCAGTGTGCTTCCTCCTGCATGCCCACTAACTGGGGACCAAGCCCACAACCCAGGTATGTTCCCTGACCAGGAATCGAACCGGTGACCTCTTGGTGCATGGGACAACGCTCACTCTACTGAGCCACACCAGCTGGGCAGAATCATAGCTTTAAATTAGCTCTACTTTCTTTGCCTAGAAGAATTTTATGTCCTTTTTATTATATAGCTTTAGAGGACAGAAGGATTCATCTGTTGGAATCATAGCAAGATGTTTTTTTCAATTAATACTGAGAAGAATTTTCTAAAAATAAGAACTATTAAACGGCAGCTTAGTGACTTAATGAGATTTGAATTAGTGATATTCTGTTTCTAAATATTCTTCCATATTAAGTGAGAAATTATATTGTATGACTCCTCTGGTCCCTTCCAGTTCTAAAATATGATTCTGAGGGTCCACATGGTTAAAATGAAGATATTTAGAAAATATGATTATGAGGACACCTTGTCTGAATGTTCTGAAAACTGTTATTCATGAAAGGCCTTTTAGTAACTCAATACTGATCCTGTAAATCTAGAGAAGATTGGAGGAAATATAGTACTCACATGCAAAGACATGGAGTTTTTCTGTGTGTTCAGGATTAAGAGGTAAAATATAACAGAAAATGTTTCTTTATTGAGAATTTTCTAGGAATATGCCCCAATCAACCCCAACCGCATTTCCTATTGACCAGGCTTCATTGTTATTGTTGTTGTTTTGTTTTGCTATTTTAATTTTAGCTGAAGGAGAGTTTAAGGCACACAGAGCAGAAACATCAGGACACTCTTAGAAGCCTGGAAAGCAGGTTTTTTAAAGAAAAGGTATGATATATTAAGTTAATTAAGAACTTCGTTTATGAGAACAGCAGATATGTACTTAAATGCATTCTGAGACATTGATATGTACCTTATTAGAAGATTGTTATCAAATTACAGTAGTATAAAAAATGGGGAAAACAAAACCTATTTTAGATATCTCAATGTCTAGCCTTTTCCCCCTCCCATTTAGAGATTCTCGAAATCCCCAAGTGAGATTGTCATCTTACCAATGCTATTGGACATACCACACTCCCCACTTTGGTGTTTCCTTGGTGGAACTCAAGGTGCATGTACCTCATTATAAAGGGGAGGTGGGATTGGGGAGTTTACTCCGGTACACATGAAGTACATTTTAAGTATTATTGCTTGGGTGCCATCCTAGAATATAATCTTCATGAGAACAGGGACCCTATCTGTTTTGTTCATCACAGAATCTCCAGTATTTAAAAAATCTGGTACACTATTATTGCTCCATAGGAATTTGTTGAATGAAGCAATGAATAATGACTCTTATCACTCTAAAAAAGAATGACTCTCCTCACTGTATTTAGCAGAAATTTTTCCCAGCTCTGCTTTGCCATACTGATGTGGAATTATCTGTCATGTTGTCTCTTTAGTGGTGAAATTGAAAGGTACCCTAAGGTTCCTGCGTTCACAGTATCCTCCTGCTGGCCCCTCCATCAATAGTTGGAGTTCACATCAGGTCATGTGGACAGGAGTGTTTTATTTGACATTATAAAATAAATGCTTAACTTTTTTAAAAAATACATTTTTATTGAGTTTTAGAGAGAGAGGAAAGGAGGGGGAGAGAGAGAGAAACATCAATGAGAAACATCATTGATCAACTCTGTATTAAAACAGCCTATTTTCTTTTTTAGCACCGACTAGAACAGGAAGCTGAAAAGAAGATAATAATGCTGGCAGAGAGAGCCCATCATGAAGCTGTCGTGTAAGGGATTGCTGCCTTTTTTCTTTGTAATAGCCTCTCTTACCTCTTTGTAGGTCTGTTTTGTTCTTATCATGTTGTCTTCCCACTTCTCTCCTGGTTTGCTATCTTCAAATTTTCTGGCTTATTTCCCCTCCCTGTTTCCAGAAAGAGAACTTTGTGTTTCCACCCCTTTTCCCTCCACTCTTTTTGTAGCAGCATGGTGTGAGGGTAAGAACCTGGGCTGTGAAGTTAGACTGGTTCTCAACACATAAGCCAATTGACTGTAGGAAGAGTCCTTAACTTTTTTGAAATTAAATTTCTTTATCTAAAAATGGGTTTAATAATAGCAACCTGGCAGGGTTGTCCTTATCATTACTGTTGGAGGCTAAAGCAAGCATGCTTCTAGTTTGGTAATATCTGAAACTTAGGTCTCTGCTCTGAAATCTTGTATCTTTCTATTTCAGGCAATTAAACCATGCTGGAAGAGCTGTTTTTAAAGAGAATGTTTATCTCCAGAAAGCTCTTGACTACCACCTGAAGGAAGCTGATGCTCTACAAAAAAAATCTGAGAAGTTGCTCCAGTCTCAGACTTCCCTTTTACATCAAAAGGTTCCAGACTTTGTTTCCTATTTTTTTTTTTAAAGAATTAGGTTGGTAAATACTAAGCATTGAGTATAATAAAGATACATAAGGACAAAGGGACTGTTTTCTTCTGTCTGGATGATGTACCTTTCTTATCTCAAAAGATTAATTACTGAATCACTAAGAAGCATTAGACTTGGCATTATAAAGAATGTATCAGAAACATAAATGTAACTCCTATCATCTACTACTTGAGAAGACTCATTTTGCTTTGCTTAGAGTTGGTCCCTGAATCACTTAGGAACAGGTTCAGCTGTAATAGCCCTGACAACAGTGGCATCATCACATAAGGGTTATTCTTTCACCTAAAGGAAGTCTGGAGGTAAGCACTCCGGAGCTGGAACGGTAGTGCCACAAAGTCAACAGAATCCAGGTTCCTTAACTCTGCTCTGCAGCCTGTGGCTTACATCCTCAAAGTTACCTCATGGCCCATGGCAGCTGCTAGAGCTCTAACCATTCCTCAAACAGCAGGAAGGAAGAAGGACAAGAAGGAAAAATATATGCCCCTCCTTTTAGTGATCTTCCTGGAAGTGTACTTCACACATTTCTACTTACACCTCATTGATCAGAAGAACCTACATAACTATGCTGAACCACACGAGAGACAGGGAATTTTTTCATCTGAGCTTACTGCCTTCCTGAAAAAAACTGGGGTTTTATTACTTAGGAGGAAAGGGAAAATAGACATTGTGATAGGCAACTAGCAAACTGCCAGAGTTTCCAGTATGTAGTTGTTAAATTAATGTTTTTACTGTATAGTCATATTGAACTTGGAATTATCCTTTTGATAATATAAAATATTTAACCTTTCAGAATTTTAGGGGAAGGAAAGTTTCTTAATTAGTAAAATCAGTGGTCTTCACAAAGTCTAGACAAGGATCCTAGACTTTTACTCTCCATACACAGAATACCAAAATATCACCATTGCAACCTGGCATCAAACTCACATAAAGTAGTAGAAATTAGTGAGGAACTTTTAAGTTCTGAAATCTCCCACCTCTCTCATCTTTTTTTTTTAGGAGATCAACGATCTGTTGGTTAAGGAAAAGGTTATACAACTTACCCAGCAGAGAACACAAATCCAGACCCTTCAGAAGAAGGTGATAAGCTTGGAGACTGCCCTGACTTGTATGACCAGAGAGTTTGAGACTGAAGTTCTAAAACTGCAGCAACAGGCAATGGTAAATAACCAAAATGATCAGATTGAAGTTTATAAGCTGCAGAACCTTCTTCAGATGAAGGACAGGGAAATGAATAGAGTGAAGAAGCTGGCCAAGAACATACTGGATGAGAGAACAGAAGTGGAAAGGTTCTTTTTGGATGCTCTACACGAAGTGAAGCAACAGATTGCATTTAGCAGGAAGCATTATAAGCAGGTAGCACAAGCTGCTTTCAATCTTAAAATGCGAGAGGCGTGTGCCGGAAGAACAGAATATCCCAAAATTCGAACATTTGATGGCAGAGAGCACAGCACCAATAGTGTGAATCAGGATCTTATGGAAGCCAATAAATGGTACTAATAATACTTTAATATTTTATCTTTTGTGCTGCTATTTTTGTGCTCTTTAGAGAAATAAGAACCCTGAAAAGCTCAGTTCAGTAATACCTAAGTACTGAGTAGATTACTTAGTGAGTTACTTGAGGACAGGAACTGACTCATCTTTGTAACCACTATGCTTGGCATAGTTTGTGGGGCCTAATAAATATTCTTAGTGGATGGCCTCTTTTCTTTGTAATAGAAACTTGTTAAAGAGACTGGATTATTATTTTTTCCATAGAATGTCATTATAGTATCTTTTAACATGCTTCTTTATTTTGTTTCCTGTAAACTAGTTATAAAGGTTTGATAAGATTCAGGTTATACATTTTTGATAAACATGCTTTCATAAATATTTTATAATGTTCCCTTTACTATTCTGAGGTGAAATTCATAGGTAATAATACCTAACTAAACATATAATTTAAAAAATCAATATAAAAATTAGTTTTAACAATTCTTTCTTATACAGAACTGTCCTATGGATTGAAGGACACCCAGTAGTGCCCCTCATCATTGCATTAACCAAAAGTCCCCACAAGTTTCCTTGAGATGTACTGCCACTATGATAAAAGTAGCAGAATGCTTGAGACAGTTGTAGACTATCTACAATGATTAATCATTTCCTTAGCATTTCTATCTGTTAGAGCATCTTCCCCCTATAAACCATGGATTAAATTATGGTGCATTTAAAAAAAATTATTCTTGAAATTATGTTTTATATCCCAATGAAATTAGATTCTTCAAAGGCCTTAACTCAAGAAACTTAAAAGGACTCCCAACTACTATGTACTTAACATCTTATTAAGAGTGCTTCCAAATGTATGTTCTGCTTTAAATTATCTTTTAGTAGATTAATTTGTATATTCTTTTAAATTATATAGCTGCTGGGAAGGTTGGATATGGTTAATAGCTTCTGAAAGATAAGACTCTTCTCCAAAATTGTCCATACTGCATATAATTTTTTAACTTTCTATATTCAAAAGTCTATATAATAACACTCTTTTTACCAAGAGATTCATTGCAATTTCCTCATATTTATTTAATGTAAAGCAAGTTGAGTCCCTATCAAACATAAGGCAGTTCCTCTTACTTTTATCTATTGTATATTAAGTAGTAGATTAGTTTTCAGAGAAAGGTACATAAACTGATTCTGTACATTGTTATTGCAGAAACTGGACTTGTCCTATTCTGCCTTCTGTGTGACATTTTTGCTACTGATCAATTTGTCACCTTGACCTCAGTTTCCTATTGCCTCTACCAGCAGGGCAGGAATGGCATTTAAAATATTACATCATCTGCTTAAGAGGCAGATTAGAGAAGGACAGTTGAAGTATATGGTGATAATAAAGCAAAACCTAAACTTTTGAAAGAAAACTAACCCAAGTGCCTATATGCAAAAAATTTCTCCCATTATACAACATCAAAACTAGCTACATTTAAACCAGCTTTTGTAAATAGCAAGTAGACTATGAATCTTCTGGTAAAATTATAATATAGATAAAGACCCGCTTGGAAAGCTTAGCTAGGCTGATTTGGAGGTAAGAAAATAGAGTAGATAAGTTACATGTTGTTTTCTAAATTTACCTTTTGTTACCTTATCTTCAGAGCAAAGTATCTAATACAAAAGAAATGTTAAAAGGAATTAATCAATAATCTCACCAAACAACTGGTTTTTTTCTTGTTCTTTTTGTTTTTGTGTATATCTAGATACATTATAGTCATAGTACAACTTTCTATTTTGTTTATTTGCTTGATGTTTAAGCACACCTTTTTTCATGTTATCGTTTTTTGTGTTTTTTTTTTTTAATTTTAATGACTACTTATAACATTTCAGGTTGGCTAGCATATTGATACCCTTTTCAACTTTATAATTTTGTAATGGACACAGTTTGCTTTATAGTCATTGCATTTGGAAACCTCATAATATTCAGTTATGGTTTGGAAATTTTCTTTTCTCATATTTACATATTTTATATTTTTCAAAAAGAAGAGATGCTTACTTTGACCATATTTTTCCTTTTCACTTTTTTTTCTTTGATATTCTTTCTTCAGGACAGATATTCAAGGAAATGTGGATATTGGAGATTTAACTTGGGAGCAGAAGGAGAAAGTCTTACGATTGCTGTTTGCAAAAATGAATGGTTTTGTTCCTAGGTAAGTCCCTATTTCTGTAGTGAAATACCAAGTTGTTATCAACCCTAGAAACCATGAAGAAACAGTGAATTTACTCTCACTTAAGAGTGAAAAGATTAGGAAAAGACCAGAAAATTTAAAAGGGCCATACTGGTTGGCTATACAACTCTCAGAGATAAATAAATGAATGAACATGAAAATGAAAGATAAATTAGAATTAAAGGGGGTAGAAAAGAGATTAATTTTAGATGTTTAAGGTATGCTTACTAAGAAGGTACAACATTGCTCAGCTGAATGAGTGGTAACTGAAGAGAAGCATAACAATGGTTAAGATTTTATTGGCCTTCAAAGATAAGTAAATTATATTTAAGCTAATTATTAATCAAGAGAATCTCTAATACCAAGAAAAAGACCTAGAAAGGAAAACAAAAATCTACAGATATTTAAAATAATTCTTCTTAATGAATTGTTTCGCTCTCTCCTCTATGGTTTATTAGTGACTATAACCCTGGTAATGAACTATAAAATGGGTAAAATAAATCAACCACTTACTGATTGCTTGTTACAAGCTTGGCACTCTGGGGATGAAAAAGAATTACAAGACATTGCCCTTGATCTCAAAGAGCTTAAAACAAACGTGGTTACACAAACAAAACAAAAAAAATAACAAGGAAAAAATAGATGGCACAATAAAGTACAATTGGAGTTCAGTGGGCTGGAGTAGTCAGGGAAGACTCAGTCAGGAAGACAGGAGGTATGACCACGTGGGGTGCCTTGTAGGAGAGTGGGATAGAGAGCGGGGAGGGCATCAGGCAAGGGGCAAAGTAGCAGCATAGGCAAAAGCCCAGAGGTAGGAGTGGGCATCGGGTATTTAGGGAACGTTGGGGGAAACTGCCTAGCTTGAGGAAATTTGGTAATGCTAGGGAGTAATTAGTAATTGGAAGTAAAGATTAATCTATAGATTAAATTATGATGAGCCTTAAAAACCATGCAGAAAAGCCCGAACCTATGCTATTGTAGATTCTAGAATAGTGTAACATACTTTTCTTCTCTGCTTTGAAGGAATACGGGTAGCAATAAGCCTTCCTTTCATACTCTCACCCAGAGGGCTCACAGATTATTGTTCTCAGAGCTAGCCTGAACCAACAGTGACAGTGTCACAGATCGGAGGGCAAAAACAGGGCTGGGGACCAGCAGAAACTGCTGCACTACTCCTGCGGTGGTGAGGGGTTTAGCAAGTGGGAGCAGTTAGGAAAAAAGTGGGGAAACTGAGAGACAGGAAGGAGAAACAGAGCTTGGCAATCAAGGACAAAAGGAATAAAGACAACAAAGTATAAATTTTTAAGTTTTTTAGCTTACGAAATAAAAGAATGGTGATATGAAAAGCAAACAAAAAACTGTAAACCCAGTGTGAGGGAAATACTTAAATTTTATTTAATCCATCCATCAAGCTATTTAACATACACATATTGAGTGCCTGCCATTTACTGAGGATATCATGTTGAGCAAAGACATCATGCCTAATATCAAGGAGTTTATGGTTTACGTGGGAGGAAAGTCATTATTCAAATCATCACACAAGTATATACAAAAGTACAGCTATGACAGAGGCTCAAAGGAGGAGTATGAGAGCCTAGATTAGGGGAATCTGACCTACTTGAGGCTGAGAACATTTATGAGGAAGTAAAAGCTTGAGCTGACCTCTAAAAGGTAAACAGGGACAAAAGGGGAGAAAAGCCCTGGCTGGTTGGTCAGTGGTTAGAGCATCAGCCTGAGAACTGAAAGGTCCTGGGTTCGATTCCAGTCAAGGGCACATACCTCCGTTGCAGGCTCGATCCCCGGCCCTGGTCAGGGTGCATGCGGGAGGCAACCATACTATGTGTCTCTCTCACATCGATGTTTCTCTCTCTCCCTTCCACTCTCTGAAAAGCAATGGAAAAATTATCCTTAGGTGAGGATTAAAAAAATAAAATAAATCAAAAAGGGGAGAAAAAAACATTCTAGACAGAAGAAATGAAAAGTAGTATTTTCAGTGTCAAATTGGAGACAATGGCAATATATTGAAGTGAAAAACACTTAAGGCATTTGTAAATAGTGATTGGAGTACAGATGATAGTTTAAGGGGAGGGAGTTGAGCATGTTCAGTGAAACTGGTAGTTGAGCTCAGAAAAGTGAATGAAGGTAGAATAGTAAAGGGCTGAGGCTAGAACCTTTAGGAATAACCACGGTTACTGAACAGGAGAACAAGGAAGAGTACAAGCAAAAGGAGGAGTTTAAAGTATTGGCTAAGTGGAAGATGGAGGACTGAAATGGCTTTTGTGTCTCTGCCAGCCTTCCACAGCGGCGGAGGTATGATCCAGGCTGTAGGTACTGAATGTCTGTCTCATTGTGAGTTGACTCTTCTGTACCCCAGGGAATACAGCCAGAGTTCCACGCCTCAAGTTCCATACTGTGTTGTTTTTAACACTGGAGAAACAGGAATTTGAGTGTAATCTTTCACACCAAAGTAATGAACTTGAACCTGGCACAATGGAACCATGTCTAAGCCTGATGGAATCTCATGCCAGGGTTGGATGAAGGAAAAAGAATATAGGAATAGAAAGGTGAAATGTTGAGATAAATGTTGAGATAAAGATGAGATAAAGATGAGATTAAATGAGAAAGCTCAAATTAGAGAGGAATTAAATGATAAAAGGTCTACCAAGGCAAGTAGAATAATTAGGAAGTTGATAAGAGTTTACAGATTGTATATGATTATGAATTCAACAATACAGTATTTTTCTTTGTGAGAGAACTAGGTCAAAGGAGTATAATCAATACACTGTACTCTTTAATGCATCAGTATCAGCAACAACTCTGGCTATGACTTAGGCACTGGTAGTAGCGAAAGTATATTATTAGACTATTTAAGATAGCCAGATTTTGAATGGGTTTTATAAAAAAATTGGTGGTGGTGGTGGAGAGAAACATTTGTTCTACTTATACATTCATTGGTTGTTTCTTATATGTGCCCTGACCAGGGATTGAACTCACAACCTCAGTGTATCGGGACAACACTCTAACACACTGAACTACCCAGCCAGGGCCAGGATAGCCAGATTTTGAATGAGTTTATGCTGCTTTCATGTGCACCTAGTTGAGGGCAGTTTTAGGAATGAGATATGTGTCTTTATCTGCTGGCAAATCAACCTACTATATTTTATAACTGTTAAGTTCACTTTCAAATTAAAATATTGAATTAGTGATATGTTTATTTCCTATTCTTAAACCAGACTTTCCAAAGTATAGGAGAAATTTTTATACTGTGTCTCTCCATTGGGTAACCTTTCTGTGTTCTGTAGTTCTTTTTGTAGGAAGGGAATTTTTCTGGCCATGTTTTTGTTTTTAGCCAATACTCTGGTTTAACCTTGCCCACATCACTGTTAACAACTGTTATGTATCATCATCATGATCATCTCCATAAATATTTCCATTTCTTAAGTTCAACATGTCTCAACTTTAAGAGACTATAAGTTTACATTACACTACCTCTATGTATATGTAAAACATCATTTTTGAAAATGAAAAGCCCATCTAAATGGAAGCATTCATTTAGCACTTTTATAGTATAGTTGAAATAAGGGCACAAGGCGACACTGCCTCATTGTTAACTTTTACCCACTACAGGAAATACAGTCAGAGTTCTAGGCCTTCAGTTCCACAATATTTTGTTCCAGACAGTGAAGAAACAGAGGAATGTCGGTAAGGTTTCTCTCTTTTTTAAAATCCTCACCCAAGGACATGGTTTTCTTATTGCTTCTAGAGAGAGGGGACAGGAACAGAGAGAGAAACATTGATGTGAGAAACATTGATCAGTTGCCTCCCATACTCACCCCAACTGGGGATCAAACCCACAACATAGGTGTGTGTCCTGACGGGGGATTGAATCCGGTGTAAGGGATGACGCTCCAACTGGGCCATCTGGCCAGGGCAAGGGTAAAGCCTCTCGACAGAGCAATGAATGTGAGCCTGATCACAATGGTTCTTGTGGACATCTTATACATGCTAGAATTGAGTGAGAGTAACATGACCAGTCTATTGTTCTGAATTAGGTTCTTGTGTGCATGGTTGTTGACATGGTCTCTTACTTTATCATTATTGCAGGGATGAAAGTAAGCTTCAAGATCAAACCTTCATCACCCAGCAAGTACCAATCTCAGACTCTTCTGGTGAACTGGTGATACCCAATATTCAGAAAGGATCACATGAGTCTGACGTGGTAAGGAGTCAGTAATCTAACCAAACAATACATATAGCTGTTACCTTTCCCCATGCAGCTTCTTGCTGTCACAGTCACTTAGCTCTCCTATCCAGGAGCTCTCAGGGATCAGTGAAATGAGTAATAATACTAGTATGAGATCATGGACATTTTTATAACAATATCCATACCAAGGAAGGCATGTAGTTAATGCAAATGCATATTTTTGCCTCTTAGTGTAGAAAACCTATAATTTGCCTTTTGAAATACACAGCCTAGCCAAAATATACACTATCTTTTATGTAAGAATTAAAACATAACAACTATGTAACTCTTGGCTTTGGACAGAGGTGGGAAGTTGGGGTCACTATAAGCTACGGGATAAGGGCATTATAAGGAAGTGTATAGCACCATTTAAAAAAAATACCAGATTTTCTTTTTAATAGCTTTTTATTTGTAATTTGTTATTCATAATCAGTACAATGTAGAATCAGAGAAATTTCAAATGAGGCCACATCAGAGCAAAAAGAAAACAAAATACTGATTTTTTTTTAGCTTCTATTAGCATAAATGTAACTGTACAGATATTTTTTCCATCTAAGAAGCAAGAAACTTCTGAGTAACAAGTAGCTAGCCAAGTAAGTTGATTCCAATTAGAGCAACATAATTCTGATTAGTTAGTATTTTAAAAAATGTGATTTCCCTTAAATGTAAGGAAAATTTAGGACTCTCTCTGACTTAATTCCACTTGGAATTTAGAGAATATGACCTTTTATTCAATCCAGCCTGTAGTTGTTGGATTGGATTAAATATCACTACCTGTTGCCAGCTAAGAGAAAAAAACAAAGGTCATTCTATAAATTTCTACTGCTTCACCTTTAGGAAGGCAAATATGAAACAAATCAGGAAGACCCAGTAGGGTCATAAGTGTATTTTATTAAAATTGTAGTCACCTTAAGTCAGCGATTTTCAACCAGTGTGCTACAAGAATTTTTAAAATATGCAATACCTGACCTCTTTTCCATTAGATTGTTAAATTAAAAAAATGACAACAGCCAACACAACAATAGTTGTCTGTGTGAATGCATTCTTGAACCATATATATATAGGTCATATAATATAGTTGCACTTATTAGTCATGTTACATAATAAGGTTGCCTCTGATTGGTTAATTCTTGGTACCAAAAATCCTTATATACAAGTACAGGCACCTAATTTTTTAAAAAGTCAGTTTGGAGCATAAAGGGTAGGTAATTACTATTATTTTTCTGTGAAACAACCAAAATTATACCTTTTTTTTTCCAGATTGGCAAAAAAAATGTAATAAATTTTAGTAATTAGTTTATATGTGCCATGACATGAAAAAGGTTGAAAATCGCTGCCTTAAGTGATTGAAAATTTTGACATTCTATCCAGTAGGTGGTAGTAATAAGCCTAAAATATGGAGAGTGCACAATCCTCTTCAAGGTTTTCACTAGCCTTAATTCACTGAGTTAACTCCATGGAGTAGGTTAGCATTATCCACATGACTAACAGTGAAACAGGAAAATAAATGACCTATGCCATCTGGCTGAGGACCTGAGATTACTTACTCTATCAGAGCCAGAAGGCTCCACCTAGCGCACTGGGTGAAAACTGTATCAGAAAGATAGGATTCAATCGGGATGTAGAACAAAAAGACAGAAGCTATTCTTTTTAGCACTTCCATATCTATTTGACTTAAAGTTTAGCTACATCAAAGAAACAAGCATAAAGACACAGTTGAATTAATGGTAGCAAAATAAATCTGTCGTGAAAAGCTTTAACATTCTTAGACCCTAGTCAATTATTCTATATTAAGGATTCTTTTATTAAAAAGTTTAATTAATGAGAAATGCAAGAGGAAAGAACAACATAAAACATTCGGCAAAGACTATCAGGTTAGACTTGCTTAAAGCAAACATCCCTTGATTTCTGGGACTAAAATAACTTTTGAAATGGTTTTCTTATTGGCATCTGAGTTAATGACTGAATCGTTAATTAATGATTGCTGCAGCAACCCTGAAATTTAACATTTGGCACACACAACAAAACATCAATTTCGCCAATGCATACTGAGGTATCCTTGAGAAGTGATTTTAAGAAGTAGGAACAGAGACAAGGATAGAATTAGTGGTCATGAATCACTAGGACAAAGTGGCATTTAGCAAAAAGAAAGAAGCAGTTGTCACAACTGCAGCATAAGTAGTAATGGACTGTATCTTGTGTAGTGTGGGGTGAGAGGTTCAGGAAAGCCTGGCAGAGGGGTATCCCCCCTGGCAATTACGTAGGGCTGTGTCTGAGAGTCAACCAAAGGGTGAATTTGTATGCTATTTCCTCATCCAAGCAGTCCTCTTCCAATTACGGAAGATCTTCTTTACAAACACTAATCTTCTGTTCAAGTCATCAGAAAAGGGGAGAATTTTTAGAAAACAGGTCTAAGCTCTCATTCCAGATAAGCATTTCACAGTTCACAACAGTTACCTCAAAAAGAGAAGAATGAAGAGTAAGTGAAAATCTGGTTTCAGAGTTACACCAGGAGTCTCCCTATAGCAACTTTGCAATGACTCATGGTCCTGAGAAAGATTTTAGTTACAAGGTATTCCATTTCCAGGGATCTGATCTGAGCAAAGTTGGCAAGTGAAGGTGGTCAAGAATAAAGGGAGGTGACTTAGGATGGACTGAATCTGGGACAAACTCGTTTCTAACGGCCCATGGTAGGCATGACTACAGCGGGTGAGGAAAGAGTAGCATCTTCTTCTTTCCACTGAGAAGTGATGGTCTTTAGCTGAGTGTAGAACTGGATGCCCTAAAGAGAACAAAGGAAAGAATAGAGCAAGAGAGAGTTAGCATATATTTTTGGGAGGTTTCATGATTTCTCTTTTAATCAACTTTTGAAGGAGGTGCTTCGAAATGCTACTCACCCTCCTACCTGAGGAATAGGTACAACTAAAATCCAATATATTGTTCATGTAAATTTATCTAAAACATTTAGCATAATACCTGGCACAGTAAACAGTTGAACCTTAGTTATCATTATGTTGAAACTAGCCAAGAGCATTAGCATCTAAATGGAAAAATTCAACAGTGTAATCTGTTAAACTTATAGGTCATTCTGTTCCTAAAGCTGAATATCATGTGCTCTGAGGTCTTGACTGCTGTTTAACCTTGGGCCTTATCTGTGACATAATGCCCACCTCACAGCAATGTGTGAGGGGAAAATGAAATGACATACAAATCTCTCCTCCCCTGAAGAAGAAAAAGCAATAAAGGAATGAAATCTACATTAGGCATTTCTGACAACTGTCAGTGATGAACAGCTGTACTGAAGTAGTAAAACCCACAGTATCTTACAAATCTAAAGTAAAATGTCTGATATACACATTTACTTCTAAATCATCTATAACATGCAAGCCAAAAAAGCTCAGCATATTTAAGTCTTTATATATACATAGTTTATTTTGTAAGAGTAGGCTTGAGCAAAAGAGAATAGACTATACAGATCTAACACCAAACTACTAGAAAACTAGAAAGATACTGTTAGGAAAAAACACTAGTTTGAGTAAAATACTCTTCTATAATTACTTGACAAAATCTGGACCATGTTAATACACTGAAAACAACTTTAGAGATTATTACATACTTTCAATATAAGATATAACTAAGTTTACATTTTATTAGGTAAGAATGATACTTTCATGTCTTCTTTCCAGAATGCAAATTAGCAATTTAATTACCTGAGGATTTAAGACTTTAAACTTTATATGAGGTCAGTCTTTTCCTCCAAGAGGCCTCACTTATAGAGTAACTTATAAATTTTTGCTAATAGTATCAAACTAGTTTTACAAAAGCTGTGACTTTTGTCACAAACTATATAATCAGCCTCCAAATATCCAAAGTTTTTTCTTAGCTAGTTGGCCACACTGTCATATTCTGCTATGCAATCCCACTGTTAACTTTTTATTAACCTATAAAAGGGAGACCTGTATAGAAAAAAAATGTTATTTAGTGCTGCAGATAAGTGAATAACTAAAGTGTAATGAGGGCTTCTTAACATGGCGTAAAGATTCCTACATGACTTGTCCCGGCCTACCTCTCTAGCCTCATCTTGTACAACTCTCCTACTCCCTCCCTCCCTGTGCTCCAGCCCATTTCTGCTGTTTGAACATGCCATGCCTGTTCCTGCCTTAGGACATATGCACCTGCTGAAGGATGTGGTAATGGTGGTAATTTAATCCTCAACCTCATGAAATATAGGTACTGTTGTCATTCTCATATTACAGATGAAGAAACCTGGGGCACAAAGAGAGTATCCTCCAAGGTCACACAGTTAATAACTGGCTGAGCTGGGGTTTGAACCCAGGCAATTTGGTTTCAGATCTGCTTTATTTTTCCTGTTCAGTGCTGTACTTATAGTGCCTAGAAGAGTGTCTGGTACAAAGAAGGTGCTCGATAAAATTTGTTTAGCAAATAACACTACGGGAGAAATACGTGCAGCAGGAGCACGAGGGCGTACCCAACTGAGCTGAGGAGGGGCTGGTAGTGGTCAGAAGGAACTTTCTGGAGCAGTCCATTCTTTAAGCGGAGACAGGACAGGTGATTAAGAGTTGGGAGATGAAAATGGGGAGGCAGAGGAGGGTTCCAGGCAGAGGAAAGGCCATATATAAGGGCTTGGACTTGCTTATGCTCTTTCCCTAAAACTCTGTTCCCTCTTCATTCTTTTCAGGGGACCCACTGACAAGCACTGCTGAACAATATATGACCCCACAGAGGCTGCTGGCAGGCCTTTCCTTGCAGAATCCTTGTTCCTGAATATGTTGAAGTTTCTTAGAGGAAAAGACATTTTAAAAAACTTAGTTACCTGTTTGCCATAGAAATTGGTGTCTCCCCTGAAGGAAGAGCGAGAGCCAGTGAATGAGAACATTGGTAAAGGCACTGGAATGGGGACATTCACACCCACCTAAGACAGAACAAATCCACGTCAGATATTAACAAAAGAACTCAAATGAAGGAATTCTCCACTTAGAAGCATAAATGCTTGGCATTAGAGAGACCAATTTTATATACCCACCTTCCACCCTATATCCATCTCATTTTATTCCTGAGGGAGAAATGGGGCATTGTGGGAGATCAGAGGGGCAGCCACTGATCACTGTTTACCATCTCCCCAGGAAACAGTAAATGGCTATGAGACTCTCCTAAAAATTCTGTTCACAAACCTGTCCAACATCCACCAAGTGGGAATATTTCCGAGCAGTGGCTCCATTGGTAGTAAAGATGGCAGTTCCATTTCCATATGGGTTATCATTTACAATCTTGATAGCTTCATCCAAGGTGTCTGTCTCCAGGACCACAAGAACTGGACCAAAAATCTCCTCTTTATAACAGGTCATATTTGGCTACCAGGAGTAATGCATCCAAAAAAGAATTCAGTATTTTATGCTTATTTAGTACTTTAGTACCCACTGTTTACATGTTAGTAATCTCTTTTCATTTTTAACCACCATTTTTTAAAATGTGCTTTCTTGCTATGTTCCATCTTCCAAGCTACCAATCATATCAACAATTTGGAATTCCCATTAAGTACAATCACACTCCTTTCCTTTAAGCACTATATTTTTACAGATCTCATGACCCATCACTAGCTCCCTCTTTTATACTTGTATAACCTGTTTATACAATTATTATGTTACTGAAAATTTACATGAAAATTCATTTTTTTATAAATCAAATATAAGAAACACCACAGGAGAAATTTTCTGTTTAAAGAAACCCTGTGTTAAGTTTTCTATAACATAAACAATCCATTCTCATTCACTCCTTTGCCTCCCAAATGAGTCTGTACATTTATATTTTGATATCAGGTCACATTAAACACTCAAAACATCCTTTACCACTGCAGCTAGTCGGCTGTATTTATTGTTTATAAGTGGATTTTTCCTCCATGGTTCTTTGGCAAGAGATTTTGTAATTTCTACTATACTTACATTCAACTCAATTATTCAGGATTATAACAGGATTACAGGGGACACACACATATATATATATTTTAAAAAGCCTCCTAACCTCAGTTTAGTCATTAATTTTAGCTGAGTTTTGATAAATAAAAAATTTTATTTGATAAATAAAAATTATTTTTTTTGGTCACTTCCTGGTGAAAATGTAGCTAAATTTAGGGCACAGTAAGTACTTAATATTGGGTGGCTGGCATGTTATGGAAACACTTGCAATAGCTATAAGCTAGGAGCAAGAAGGAATGGGCAGAAAAAATTAACATTAAACGAATAAGTAACAAGTATAAGATAAGATAGGAGTTGGCAAAATAGGGCCATTGGGCTAAATGTGGCATGCTGCCTGTTTTTGTACAGCCAACAAGCTAAGAATTTCTTTTTTGTTAATCCTCACCCAAGGATATTTTTTCCATTGATTTTTAGAGAGAGTGTGGAAGGGAAGGGGAAGGAAGAAAGAGAGAGACAGAGAAACATCGATGTGAGAGAAACACATTGATTGGTTGCCTTCTGCATGCGCCCCGACTGGGCCTGGGATTGACCTGCAATCCAGGTATGTGCCCCCCATGACTGGGAATCAAACCCACTACCCTTCGGTCCTTGGGCTGACAGTCTGACCACTGACCCACACCAGCCAGGGCTCTATATTTTTTAAATGGCTGAAAAAAATCAATCGTGGCATATAAAATTATTTGAAATTAGTTGCAACAGACATTATATATCCCTGAAAAGCCAAAAATATTCATTACCTAGCTCGCTATGGAAAGTTTGCTGACTGCTAGTAGAGTGGAAAGAGATTAGGAGTGAGAGGGGAGGTTTATTCAGACTCTAGATAAAATAACTGAGTAATTTTATCTGAGCAAAAGATGAGGTCTCTAGTCATTAAATGTTCTCCCATTTATAAATTGGAGGGATGAGATTCCATAGCCTCCAAAGTGCCTTCAGCTCCCATATCTGGGAAATAAATAAATAATCCAGAGTTGTTTACCTTGACATTTGAGATGATGGTTGGTCCAACAAAGTTGCCATTTTCATAGCCTTTGACTTTAATTTTTCTACCATCAAGAAGGATGGAGGCTCCCTCCTTTGTTCCGCTATCGATCAGATTACAGACTCGCTCTTTGGCCTGGGGGGTGATCAGAGGGCCAAGATCAGCTCCAGGCTGGTCTCCTGTAAAACAACACAGAAATGTTTAAGGTCTACATTAGCATAAGTTATGACTGCCAACTAAAGATGAATCCAAAGACCTGGGGATGGGGCAGATGCAGGGTGGAGGGGATCTACTGGGGGAGGGGGGGTACACATCTGTAATACTTTCAACAATAAAGATTAATAAATAAATTTTTTTTAAAAAAGAGGCAATGGTAAGAACTGATATGATTGTTCCTGATGGCCAATGCCAATGCTAAAACCAAGAGCTTGGTGCCACAGATGCAAAATCTAAAGCAGCTAGGCAGATAACTGATTACCTGCATTGACTCTCAGGTTTTTGGCACGCTCCACCAGCTCTGGCAGCCACTTCTTAGCTTCTCCCACAAGGATTGCTGTTGAAAGAGCCATGCAGCGCTGACCAGCAGCTCCAAATGCTGCCCCAACCAACTGGTTCAGGGTATTTTCCTTATTGGCATCTGGCATGACTACCCCATGGTTCTTGGCTCCCTAAAGAAGTACAGAAAGTACATGAATCTTCCTTGACAAATTACAATTAGGCTAAGAAATCAGGCAAATAATCTGAGATTTCAAGTGAAAATTTAAGGTAAGGACTAGAGAATTTATCCTTTGCTGCTTTGAGGATAGATTTATTATTTTTATACTGCTAAAGTCTTTGTAACATTGAGCAAATCTACAGGTTACATTTTTTCCCCTTCTCAGCTAATAAGCTGATATGTGTTTATTTAGATCAAAACAAAAAAAACAAAATGAGAGCCCCAATCATCACATTAAGTCAAACTGATAGGCTAAACACTGCATCAAGGAACCAATGAGAACTCCCTTCTCTTTCCTAAGTTAGAAAGGAAAGAATTTGTTGTCTGCTGGGGTTTCCAGTTACATGAAGAGCAGTGTAAACGAACTGCCAGTAATAATGCCAGTAGCCAGCTGAAAAGCAAAATAGGAGGTAGCCCTCTCCTGATATTTAATTTCTGGAAAGAGGTTCCCCAGACTGGCTTGCTTCTAGATACACAGCCTCATGAACTATGTATTATAACATCTGGTCATTTCCACACATACATTTTCAGATACAATTATAATTGACTGCATGAATAAATACCATGTCAGCTACTTAATTTTATCCCATTACACACAGTATACTCTTAGACACAGAATTCACTCAATAAATTAATATTGAACTGGGAGGAACTTAAGTCAAACTGGCCAACACACATTCAGCCATGAAAAGAAATAAGTGGGCACGTCATGAGGTTTCTAACCTGTACACAGGTGGCTATCCTTTATGCAACATTAGTCAAAGGGTGAGAAAGTAGCAATTGGACTTTATATGTAGTATCAAAGAACTGTCAAGTATTTGACAAGGAATTAGTAGAACAGCAAAACTATATAACCAAGTAAACCACACATCTCATATGGGGATATTGGGCTCTTAAGGAGTAAGATATTTTGACATTGTAGTTAGGAGACGCCTTGAAAGGAGAGAAAGGATAAAGGGCTAGAAAACTATGGTGTGAAGGAAGGAAGGGCCAGCGCCAGAATCCGGCTTACTGCTGAAGCCCCAAGAATCGGAACAATCAGAGGAAAATGTGCCCTTTGGCACCAAAATTTGTTGTATAAGATAAAAGGCAATTAAAACGACTGAGAAGAAAACTCATCATAAAGTTCATCATTAAAGGAAAGGCATTCAGGATGAAATGGAAATAAGGAAACACTGGCATTAGAGTGGGATGAGTGGCCCCTCTGCTGAAGGACCATTTTTAGGTAATTTCAATATGTATAACAGAGGAAAATGGAATAAAAAGTCACCATATTAGCTTGAACTCTCTTGCCATGTCTTGACCCTCTCTCGAAGATGTACTCTCCTGCCTGGTTGGATCCCACAAAGCTGATTGCTCTGATATCCGGATGATCACAAATAAAGTTTACAGCTTTAAGAAGAAAATAAATGATTACCATAAAGGAACAAATGGCTATGGGTTTCTCAACATCACAAATTTCCCTTTTTCCCACTGCTATGAGGGAGGAGTTTTCACACTTTTGTGTTTCTATGCTGGATTACTATTTTGAGGTTCTCTCTTTCTTTGTCCTCTTAATTCTTTAAACTATAAATTCTACTTAGCCTCTTCCCCTTATTTTTCTCATTTGCTCTTCCAGAATTTCCACCTCTAACTCTGAAGGCTACAACTCCTAATTTCTTCCAAAATAACAGCCTTTCAGAGCATTTGAGATCATGCTTCCCGGCACTGTCCTCAGTTTGGGCTCAAATACACTTATAAAATTCTCCAAAATAACAGCCCTTCAATACTTAATACTTCTGTTCTTTAAGAATGTGCTATTTCTTTACCTGTCATTATATACCAGAACTCTCATATACCATTGTGCCCTCATGTACACTCATGTGGAGCTTAATGACGGGGACACATTCTGAAAAATTCGTCATTAGGCAATTTTGTCTTTGTGCGAATATCATAGAGTGCACATACACAAACCTAGATGGTATAGCCTACTACACACCTAGACTAGATGGTAGAGCCTGTTGTTCATAGGCTACAAGCCTATACAGCATACTTCTGTACAAAACAATATGAGATTAAATTAAACATGAGAAAATGACATAATCAACAGATATAGTAAACTTGAAATGCATAAGGCTGCTGTCAGCATAACACAACATATTATTTTACAGAAAACTTTTTTAAGTAGAAAGAGTACACTCTAAAAATACCAAAAAGTATGGCATAGTAAATACACAACCTGGTTATAATAAAATTACTTAATTTTATTATGCCTCAATTTTCTTATCTCTAAAATGGAAAAATAATAGCACCTATCTCAAAGGGTTCTGATAAAGATGAAATGAGATAACATGTGTGAGGCACTAGGAACAGTGCCTAAAACACAGAAGCACTTTTTAAGTAGTAGCTATTATATGAATTAGAAGGCCTTCTTCAGTCTCTGAGGTCTAAAAATTCTGAGTTAAATATCTTCATAAATTCTCTGAACATTGAAGTAAAAACTTTTCCTTCAATTTTATCTGTATCTTGCCCTAATCCATATTTCTTTGTCCCAGTATTTTGTATGGCAAGAAAGCACTCCTATTTGCCAGTTAGTTACCTTAGCACACAGATGGCAAAACAGTCAACAAATATTACCTTCAAACATGGAGACTACTATCAGTAAATTCCTTCCTCCCTAGGTTCCTCAGGCTAGAACACCCCATCACCACTCAACACCATTATCTGGCAGCCAGATTAAGTGCCACGTACTGAATGGCAGTTACCTTCATGTTGTCCATGGATGATGTTCAGTGTTCCATCAGGGGCACCAGAGTCCTGGAGCAACTTAGCAAGAAGCATAGTTGCTCCAGGGACTCGCTCTGATGGTTTCATTAGGAAGGTATTTCCACATACCATGGCCATGGGAAACATCCAAAGGGGGATCATGGCAGGAAAATTGAATGGAGCAATGCCTGCACACACCCCTAGAGGCAGACGGTAGGAATAAAGGTCCATGTCTTTGGTGATGGATGGCATGGTCTCTCCCAACATGAGGGATGTCACACTACAGGCATGCTCAACCACCTCTGCAACAGAGAAGAAGCAGTCAGGCCAGCAGCTACCCACACTGTACACTACTTAGCTGTGTCGGGCCCTAGTAAGCCCTGAGGGCAGGGAGTGGCTCAGGCCAATGACAGAGGGAAGAAACCCTAACTTGACCTTCTCAGTGAAGGGGTTGTGCAAAACAAGATTCTCTAAGTGGGAAAAAGATAGTGAAATGTACATACCTACTGGAAGATCAGTTGAGTAAAACAAAGAATGAAGTAAACCAATTTCATAGATTGCTAAGAAGCATTTCCATTTTCCACATGTATTAAAAAAAGATACCATGGGATAACAAAATCAACATAGAGGAAGAAGCAATCCCTCATTATAGGATCTTTGCCTCCCATTTTCCTTCGCTCCTTTCCCAAAAGTCCCTGAAACTCTCCATGAGGGACTCCCAGCTTACGAAGGCCTCGAAATACATCTCCTTCAGCATCAGCTAGGGTCTTCCCTTGCTCCAGAGTGATTAACCTGGCAATTTCTTTCTAGAGAGAAAACACACAAATAGAAACCAATGCAAGGATTTACCTCCTTTATTTCTCAGACAGCCAAGGAAGGACAAAACTGAGGGAGAAGTAGTATGATAAAGAGAGCCATGGTTTATCTCTCTGGACTGCAGAGTGAGGGAGCGCAGCTAAAATGGCCTCTGTGCTGGAAAATGGCATCATTCAAATTTCTTACCAAGTTTTCTTTAATAAGTTGTTGATAGCGAAGCAGGACCTGCTGACGGCTTAATACTGAAGTGTCTGCCCATGTAGGAAAAGCACGTTTGCAGGAAGCAACAGCTGCATCCATTTCAGCCTTGGTGGCCTGAGGGACCCGACCAATGACCTCGTTGGTGGCCTGATGGGAAAAAGCAGCACATCATCCGTTGCCCCTGCCCACCTTCTCCATTTTTCATCTATCCACAAAGGCAACACTATGTGCTTCACGATAGACACCCAGGTCCCCACTTTCCTACCATGTTTCCAGAATTCTAGGCTAGTCAGTTTAAGCAGTTTTGCTTACTGGGTTGTGGATGTCAATCCATTTGTCACTTTTGGATTCAACAAATTTCCCATCAATGAAGAGCTTTACAGTTGGCTGAAAAAAAAGAACACATACACACAAAACTTTGTATTAATTGCTTTACTTCTCTCACTTTCACAAAGAGGAAGGAAATCAGGTTGATAATGAATCTACTGCTCTCTAGAAATGTTACCACTCAGAAAGCAATACACAATAGACTTGTTTACAGTATTTGTTAAGATTTGGAAGAGCCTCTCAATACTGTGACCTCTCTGGAAATTTCCAGCTAACCACACAGTGGAACTTCATGAGTAAATACGTCACTGTAAAGCTTATATTAAAAAAGCAGCAGATTCTGTGTTAACAAAGACTAGCCATTGTGACTTCTTGGCCCAGCTGATTTTCTGTCACATTACCATGATAATGTCTTACCTTTCTTATCAAAATATATGTTTTTTAAATATATCTTTACTGATTTCAGAGAAAGGAAAGGAGAGGGAGAGAGAGAGATAGAAACATCAATGATGAGAGAGTCATTGATGGCTGCCTCCAGCAAGACCCTGACTGGGCATTGAGCCTGCAACCTGGGCATGTGCCCTGACCGGGAATCGAACCCCGATCGCCTGGATCCTAGGTCAACGCTCAACTGCTGAGCCACACCTGGTCGGGCTCAAAATATTTTTAAAATGTTTATATTTGTGATTTTTTTTCTGAGAAGCTTACTTTCATTAAATTTTCAAAAGGGTCTGTGGACCAAAAAAGGTGAAGGACTACTAAGTTACAGCATGTACAGGCTTCTATAAAGAAAGGAGTTTGAGCACCAGTCCTATTTATTAGATTTTAGGTATTGCAAATGGATGACAAGCACAAGGTCTATAAAAACAACTCTAAAGGTTGTGAAGAAGTACAAATTACCTGGAAGGGTCAACTAAACTTCTAGAAGCCATCAAATGCTTATATCTTTTAACACAGTAATCTTATTTTAGAAGAGAAATAATCCAAAAGAAATAAAAAATAAAAAAAAACAACTATAAATGTTTGTAAAACAATATTGAAAAACTGAAGCAATCTCAATGTTATATGGGGAAAATATGAGTTAATTCAGGTTATATATACTGAATGGAATATAATGCAGCCACTAAAGTCCTAACTATGTATAAAAACCATCTTACAATACTGAAAATGCTTACAGCATAATAGACATAATATTAAATAAGAAAACCAAGATAGAAAGTTTCACATACACTCTGGTCACAATTACATAAAGAAGATAAATGGGAATACCCCAAAATTATACTGGATTCCTTCTCAGAAGTCAACCTTTCATGTCAAATAAACTCACCACTGAAGAAGAAGAGAAGGAGGATGCTGGATACCAAGTGGAGTTCACCTTGGAAGAAACCTGTGAGGTAAAAGAATGATTATTTTGACAAATGAGAGCAGAAAATTATTAAAAACTTACTATATGCTTAATATTATACTAGTTATTGTGGATATATGAAAAAGGACTTGATGTTTGCTCTCAAAGGTCATATAATATTTAAAAAGAAAAGACATGAGACAGATACAGCAACTGAGAAAAAAAGAAACTGTAATGATGTGTCCTCAATTTCTGGCCAGTACTGATTAAAAAATATTTTTTGTCATCAGTCCATATTTTACTAACTTTTAGCCTAGAAAATGTAGTCACCATAAATCTAACAATATGAAAACACTTAGCATGGTATCCAATACAATAGGTGTTGAATATAAGACAGTATATAACCAAGTATCAAATATGAGTATAATATGTGCATACAAATACTTGAACACAAATGTTTTAGCAGCTTTTGTAATATCTCAAAACTTAGAAACAACCCAAATGTCTACACTGGGTGGGTGAATAGGAAACTAATGTGGTATACCCATATATTGGACTATTACTCAGAAATAAAAAAAAAAAAAGAACTGTTGATACATGCAACAACATGAATAATTATAGTAATTATATTGAGTAAAATAAGTCAGATATAAAAAGAGTATATACTGTATGACTCATTTATATAAAACTAAAAATGCAAACTAATCTGTAGTGTCAGAAAGCAGATCAGTGGTTGCCTAACAATGACGGGGGAGGTGGAGAGCAGAGAGTATGAGGGAAACTTTTTGGGGTCTGGATATAATCATTATCTTCATTGTGATGATGTTTTCACAGGTGTGTACAAATATTAAAACATATCAAATTGTAATCTTTAAATATATACAGTTCGTGCCAATTTTATTTCAATAAAACTATTTTTAAAAATGCCACATGTATCTTATAGGATATAATCAGAATACTGGAGGGGGATCAGTTACAATAAAATAAGTCTCCAAATAAATAGTTTGTATATAAGCTATGGAAGTTGATTTAAGAAATATTAAAGTCTAATCAAAGTGAACAATTTGAAATACTTGGGTGTAGAATATAAAAGGCTGCAATCTAATAATCTATTATCTTGTCCACGCTAACAGAGACCATGCTAACCAAAGGTTTAGAGCTGCATGAAGTGCAATAATTTGTGCACCTGTAGCACTGTTCAGAGGAAAGGGTGCTGGTCCTTTGAAGCAGCAGACAAACCTTCCAAATGCCTAGTCTGCTTCCTCCTCCATTCCTCACAAAAGCTATTTCAAACCACCAACACTCTCCTGGAGCCCATTGTGTCTTATTTATAGCCATGTTCCCAATAACAACCTGGTACATAGTAGGTGTCCAATAAATATCTACTGAACAAAAGAAAGGTCCACTGGACCTGACTTCCCTCACCTCAGACTAGATTAGGTGTCCCTCTTTTTGTACTCCCATAGCAGTCAATACTTCTCCTATTAGGTTTATCTGTCTCTGTTGTAATTGCCTGGGTATTTGTTTGTTACCCAAAAGACTGTAAGTTCCATTAGGGTAGGTACTGTATCTCTCTTGTTCACCTGCTTTACAGAGTTACTGTGATCAAGACTGTACAGATATGAAAAATCATTGGTGATCATTAAATGCTGTTATTATTATTATAAATGCTTATTTGCTCACTCCTTACTATTTCAAAACTTATCAATTCCCCTAAAACTCCCAACTCTGCTACTTCCCCTCTTACTCTCAAGAGCTGACCTTGTTTTCCTATTTCAGAGGAAACAGAAACCATCAGATGAGAACTTCCTCAACCTCCTAGTAGCAAATCTACAAAACTGACCTGCAACTATATTCATCTTTTTTTCCTTCCTCCCTCTTATAATGGAGAAGGTTGCTAGCAAACTCTATGAGGACAAAGTGACTGGGAGACGGAGGTGCACAATCTGTATCTGTGGACTGACTTCAGTGGTGTCTGTCCTCCAATCTAAGGCTAAACCGTGTACCTGTGTTCTAGAGCCAACGTTTCCTGCTGCTTACTTTTTAAAAAAATTTCCTTTTAAAAAAATTTTTTTTATTGATTTTCTTGGAGAGAAAGGGAGAGGGAGAGACAGAGAGAGAAACATCAATGTGAGAGTAAAATATCAGTCGGCTACCTCTTGCACGCCCCCTAACTGGGGATTGAGCCAGCAACCCAGGCATGTGCCCTGACAAGGAACTGAACCAGCAACCTTTTGGTGCACAGGCTGACGCCCAACGAACTGAGCCACACTGGCCAGGGCATGACTTAGAAGTTTTTAAGTCTCAATCTCAGTTCTAGGCTAAGTACCTGATTGTAGAGTTCATAAAAATACCCAAATTCCTCTATTTCTCATGTCATATTATGTAATAACATCTTGTTTAATTATTAAGTCTCTGTCTCCTTAGAGCACTAGATGGTTGTGTCCTCAGGCCCTAGCACCATTCCTGGAACAGAGTAAGCACTCAGTACTATTTTGCAGAACAAAAAGAATGAATACTCACCAAGCAATCGTTTGATATTAATTTTGTTTCATGTATATTCTCTTATAGGGAAGAAAATGCATGGATCAGCCAACTTGAGCATTCTAGGCCACTCAGTTTTATTTTTTCACTTGTACACAACCTCCCTGCTGTCAAGAGGGCATAAAAGGCACTGCTGGTATAATGAAACATTATCACATAGTTTTTGATAGATTAGATCTCCTATCTTTTCTTCATTTCCCAAAAAACAATCATTAGCACTGCTGCTGAACTATCCTATGTCCAGTCACACCAAACTTCTTGCTCTCTAGATTTATTTTGTAAATAAATATCTCTTTATTTTGTACTTGCTATTTCTTTTACCAGGAAGTCCCTTCTCCCCTTGGCTAAAGGCCTGCTAGTCTTGCAAGACTCAAGCCCAAGCCGATCAATGTTTCTCTCATCGATGTTTCTATCTCTCTCCCTTCCTCTCTCTAAAATTAAAAAAAAATAAAAAAGACTCAAGCCCAGAGCCAACTCCTTTTGGGAGCTTTTCCTGAATTGCACAGGTTGAGTTTGAGGCTTTTTCCACATGTTCCTGCAGTGCTCTGTGCACTCCTATTATTTAGCATTTATTGTTGCATTACAATAGGGAAGCTTTCAGTGAATATTTTATTTACCTCTCCTTTCCCAAAGCCTGGGGAGAGTGCCTGACACAAAAAGAGATGACAAGACTTAAGTCCTGAGTTTAGTTACTAGTTGGAAACCTTGGATGGCTTTAGTCGTAAGTCTTAGGTAACTTACTTTGTTATATTCATTAATTCTAATCTTCACAAACAATCTTAAAACTAGAAATGGTGGAGCTGGGATAGAATCCAGGTATGATTGTGAAGCCTATGCTGTTTTTTTAAATCTTCACCTGAGGATGTGTTTTTATTGATTTTTTTTTTTTTTTTTTAGAGACAGAGGAAGGGAAAGAGAGAGAAGAGGAGGAGGAGGAGGAGAGAGAAACATTAATCTGAGAAACATCAATTGGTTGCCTCCTGCATGCATCCTGACCAGGGATCAAACCCACAACCTGGGTGTGTGCCCTGACTGGAATCGAAGCCAAAACCCTTTAGTGTACAGGAGGACACTCCAACCAACTGAGCCACCCGCCAAGGGCTGTGCTTTTTATACCGCATCATTGAGGCAAGTCACTGCGACTCTTTAAGACTGGTTTTCTGAATGGGAATCATAATACCATAGGAGCAGAAGTTCAAAATTTTACTAGCCACTATTTCAGAGATGATGTACTTTAAGTAACTGAAAACATGAACTCTCTCCTTTACACATCTTTTTGGTAATCCTCTAAAATTCATGACTGCTGGAATCTAGACTAGTCTTTATCAGTTTCATGTTACAGTAACTACTAGTTGGCTAAGGATTACTATTTCTGTTTTTTCCAATTCAACTCAGAAGTTTCTTCAAATTATTGAGAAAACAGTGTATTTCTAAAATAAAGTACACGCGGAGGGAGATTCTTCTTGATGTAAAAAACAAAATAGAGTACCGTCTTAAGGATCTCTTTTTAATGACTCATTATGATTGAGGGGAGGGAAAGGAGGCAAAAGGAAAAAGTCAGCTTCATTAAAAGATTTCAAGGATGCCCGGCTGGGCGTGGCTCAGCGGTTGAGCATCAGTCTAGGATCCAGGAGATCACAGTTCAATTCCTGTTCAGGGCACAGGCCTAGATTGCAGGCTCAATTCCCAGCAGGGGGCGTGCAGGAGGAAGCTGATCAATGACAACTCTCTCATTATTGATGTTTCTCTCTCTCTCCCTCTTTCTGAAATCAATAAAGATATATTTAAAAAAAAAAAAAAGATTTCAAGGAGAAATAGAAAACAGGGTGGACACTTCACTTTCCTACTATTAAAAAAGGATACTGGAAAAACAACTGGGATCACAGCAAGAAATATACAACTGAAGCTAGATCATCTGACAAACCTTTCCAACCCATTCTCCACATTTTCCCATTAAATAGCATATTTAAACCTTTGCTGACTCTAAGAATCTTAAAAATGATTAAGTTTCTGCAGTAGAACTCACTAAAACCTGGTAAATACCAATATTATCTAGAAGTCCAACAATATAAAGAAATTCCCAGGCTGGAAGTAATGAGTAAGAGGGGCAATATTGTTATTTGCAGGTTGCAGAATGTTGTCGGCAGTAAAACTTGCCTCATATTCTAAGTCCTTGCTAAGCGGTGAACAGGGGAAAGGCTATAAAGAGGTGGAGGTCACAGGCCTCAGGCATGAGCTCTTGTAGCTCCACCACCTCTCCTTAGGCTGGCTTCCTAGAGGAACCCACCCCCAGCCCCCATGGGTAGTGTTGAGGGTATGTTGGCCCACTAAAAACTGACTTAGGGGCAGGAACTGGGAACTTACACTTCTTGTAGTGATGTTTAGTCCCTTGCATGTGCTTGGGACAAACTAGTAGCATAAATGTGTTCTTATTTACTGCCAGCATGAGCACTGTAACTTTGCTGAGAGAAAGTTTAACAGTCTTGGCAAGCAAGGGGACGGCCCATGGCCCGTGGAAAAAACAAATAGCCATAGTTGGGGAAAATAGCTTAGCAAACGGCTGCTTTGGGGGGAAACCTAGTGTACACTTCGAGAAAGAGATTCAAAGTTCATTCACTGACCCTCGGCCCTCGTGTGTCTCCTCTTCCCCACCCCCTGGCTCGGATTATAGACAGTGATATAGAGTGGGGGAAGGGTGCTATCTGGAAGCTCCTGGCAGGCGAAAAAGCTCTTAAAAAAGGTGACCAGAGGGGAGTTTCTGGGGAGAGAGGTGGCAGGTGCAGAGGTGAAGGGGAAAGAATGTGGGAGGTCCGAGGAGAGGTGAGGGCAGTAACAAGGCGGGGCTGGAGGAGGTGTGTGGGCCAGAGCCACACCTGGGGAGGCTCAAAAGCGAAAGGGTGGGAGGGGCAGGGGTGACTGTCCCGGGCTGGATGCGACGGGGGCGGATACCGAGTGAGAGGGGTGGGACAGGGCCGGACAGGTCTTGTGGGAACAGCAGGGTAGGCCCAGAAGGGGTTGACTCACAGAGCGGACGGAATAGGACCCAATTCCTAGCTTCGCGACCCCACGGCGCCACCCTCACTCGCCTGCAGGATCCGAGCCCGCACTGCGGCCGCCGCCACTACCGCCGCCATGGTTCTCGGCAGCCTCTTCTCCGCCTCCCCGTGCCTCTACTCCCCGTGACTCCCTTGAAGAACTGCGCTGCCAGACTTCACCCCTCCATCCTGCCGCACCTCTTCATTGGTGGGAAGGATCATTCCCTTAGCCAATCACTCGCCCTAACTCCTGACTCCACCCCTCACTCCCAGTTTTAGGGACAGGCGATTGGTCAGAAGTGAAAGAGCTCTCCGCTCTCCCACCTCAGCAAATTCTGTTGGCCGAGGTAGGGAAGACGCCCCTAACTTGGGTGCTCTATATTCAGCGGGCAGGGAAGACGCCCCCTAACCGGGAACCCCGATTGGCTACAGGGACGACTGCAGCCCCACCCCCTCACTGAAGAAAGTAAATAAAACCTTCCAAGAATTTTGCAGGCTCTCTACCTCATCCAGTGCGTGAGGGGGTGTGGCCAGCATTGGGGGCGGGGTTAGGCAAAGACTGCCCTATGTGGGGCAAACCAGATGGGACTAAGTAGGAGTTGGGGATAGGGTTTCTCTTTGGGGGCGTGGCTTGTGGGGCCTAGCTTTCCCGCCGACGGTTGGCCACGTCACGTGACATGGGTTGGAAGATGGCGTCTCCCACAGAGGGTAAGAGCCGGCTTAGAGATCCTTCGCCTGCTCCCCTGGCGACTTCCGCTCTCCGTCTGCCCGTCAAACTTGGGCTCCTCTCTTTTCCCTTCCACGTCTCTTCCTTGGGATGCGGGTGCCTCTTCAGCTCGCCGATTCTTCACAGATGCTCCGGAGATGCCCAGTTTCCCCGCTGTGTACCAGACGGGTGTAGGAGGGCACCCGCGGGAGACTCATCCCGGGCCCTGCCGCTCCCTTAGCCTCAGCTTCCCTGAGGGCGGAGGAAGAGATACTGCTGGGGGAAAGGAGGTGCTTTATTGTAGTTTTCTTCTTCTGGGGCGCCCCATCGAAGGGTCGGTTCTCTTATCTTTGATCATCTGGAAGTGTTCTCTCCAACCCTAGCTGGGATTGGTGGTTGACCTTATCCCAGGACTGAACCGCAGGGGAAACAGATTCTCTTCTTTCTCCCCAGATTGGTTCGGTTGTCCTGGCAGCTAGAGAAGCGGGGGACCTTCCCGGCCCGTCGCCATGAGCTTCCCAAGGAAAATGAGAATTGAGCATTTTAGTGTAGTCTTGCACACGTCTCAACCTCCCTTGCTTCTACTGTATGTTTCCTCTGGCTGAGGGAATGAACGATATCTGCTTATATTGTCTAAGATGCAAGTTATCGCAGCAGCTAAGTCATTTTGGTATACCCCATGTGCTTTTGCGTTCGATTCTGCTTTAGAGAATTAGAGTCTTGCAGTCATTTCTGAACTCAATTTTTGCTTCTGCCCCGGTCCCCCACGTCCATTTCATTGATATGTAGTTTACCCTCCTCAAACCAACACATTTTGTGTTTGGAAGGAATCTTGGAAGTTCGTTTCAGGAATGAGGAAATTGAGGCCAAGAAAGCTACATTGACTGTATGAAAGGCATAAAGCTAGGTGCTTTGGAAGAGGTAAAGATTAATCAGACATGTAAACGCTTGCAGTTTCAGGTCTTATTTTAGATGTCACCTCCCAGAGAGGCTTTCCCAGAACATAGTATCTGGATTTGCCCCTCTTCACCATTGTTCACTATCTCAGTACCTTCATTGTCAGCATAGTTAGTCTTTTACCTTTGCCCCCTTCACACAGGATTATAAATTCTAAGTCTGTCTTGTTTATAGTTGAAAGAATGATTTGATACATACATAAATATTGTTAATATGGCTTAAGTTTCAAGTTAAACCGAGTCTTAAGTTTTTTTTGAGTGCAGGTAAACTGTATAAAAAGTTATGAGTGTTCAGAGTCAACAGAGATTCTCCTGCCTGGGTTCCCTCTGGTTAAAATGTCCTCTTGCCAGGGAAAAAAAGGGATGGGGAGATTTAAATAGTCAGCCAAGGGAATGGGGAGTTATTGTTCAGTGGGTACAAAGTTTCAGTTTGGGAAGTTGAAAAAGTTCTGGACATGGATTGTGATGATGGTTGCTCGTGATGATGGTTGCACGACTTTGTGAATGTACTTAATGTCACTGAACTGTATGCTTAAAATGTATATTTTACCACCCCAAAAAAAGCCAAGTGATAGAAGCAGAAGTAATTTCTGTTAAAAATTTTAGTTTATTATGAGGTTATTTTTAGATTTATAAGTTTTGGAGATTATAGAGCTGTGTTCCTTGTGTTTAATTTTTCCTTGTCTCTTCTCTCCATTTCTTTCCCTTTCTTTAGCCAGAAAGAAGAGTATTAGAAACATTATATATTTTTTCCTTTGATCTTCTAGCCATTTCCATTGTTACTCTTAGGACTCTTTATTTTTAAAAGTTTTCAGTCACATCTTTTACAAAGTTTCACTTTTCCACCTAATCTTTTTTTTTTTATTTTTATCTGACAAAATCAAGTTGAACACTTTGAACTTAAATTCAGCTTCTAAGTAAGTATATTATCCTGCCCTGGCTGGTTTGGCTTAGTGATTAGAGGGTCGACCTGCAGACCAAAGGGTCATGGGTTTAATTTCTGGTCAAGGGTACGGACCTGGGTTGTTGGTTCATTCCCTGGCCCTGGTCAGGGTGTGTGCAGGAGGCAACCAATCGGTGTTTCTCTTACATCATTATTTCTCTCTCTCTTTTTCTCTCTCTCTCTCCCTTCCACTCTCTCTGAAAAGCAATGGAAAAAATATCAAGTGAGGATTAAAAAAAAAAGTTTATCATCCTAAAATACTCCATTGCCTAGCTCTCTTACTTCTATTTTTAGTGTTATACCTGCCCTCGTCTTTAAAATTTAATTGAAATAATGTTAATTTGACAAAGATTAGGACATTTACTTGTCTTTTTTTTTTAAAGTAATTTTAGAAAGGAAGAAAGAGAGAGAGAGAGAAACATTGATTTGTTGTTCCATTTATTTATGCATTCATTGGTTGATTCTTGTATGTTCCCTGACTGGGGATCAAACTGAAATCTTAGCATATCCAGACGATGCTCCGTGGCTCAGTGGTTGAGCATCTACCTATGATCTAGGAGATCGCAGTTCAGGGCACAGGCCTGGGTTGAAGGCTTGATCCCCAGTGGGGCGTGCAGGAGGAAGCCAATCAATGACTCTCGCATCGTTGATGTTTCTATCTCTCTCTCCCTCTTCTTTTCTCCCTCTTCTTTTTTTTAAAAAGAAAATTTAGTCTGCCCAGGCGTGGCTCAGTGGTTGAGCATCAACCTGGGATCCAGGAGATTGCTGTTCGGTTCCCAGTCAGGGCACATGCCCAGGTTGCAGGCTCCATCCCCCGTCTGGGGCCTGCAGGAGGCAGCGGATCAATGACTCTCTCATCACTGATGTTTCTGTCTCTCTGTCTCCCTCTCCCTTCCTCTCTCTGAAATCAATAAAGATATATTTATGAAAAAAGAAAATTGACACTTTGTGTTACACACAGCTTTCCTTTTTTACCATTTTTGGATGCTTTAGTTAAGGCAATTTATTAGGGTTGAGTTCTTGACCAATTTGAATGCCACTGGAAATTCTCTTAGAATATTTGGGGGGGGGGGGACAGCTGGCGTAGCTCAGTGGTCGAGCATCGACCTCTAGGATCCAGGAGATTGTGGTTTGATTCCCTGTCAGGGCACATGCCCAGGTTGTAGCTTGATCCCCAGTGGGGGGCGTGTAGGAGGCAGCCAATCGATGACTCTCTCATCATTGATGTTTCTCTCTCTCCTTCTCCCTTTCTCTCTTTGAAGTCAATAAAGATGTATTTTTTTTTAAAAATCAGTTCTGGCTACTTTGTGGAGAATAGATTTGGGGGTAGGGAGGGGAAAGGGTAAGAATGGGAAAAGGGAGAACTTTTAAAAGGTATTGAAGTAGTCTGGGAGAGAAACCATGGTTCCTTGGTTAACTAATTTGGTTTCAGGGTGTGTTTTTGGAGATAGAAACTAGTAGATTTACTAATGGTTGGTTATGGAAAGGTGAAGGAAAGGGAGGCATGAAGAATGAATGACATCTGGGGTTTTGAGAGCTGGGATTCGTGGTAGTGCTATTTCTTGAGGTACAGAGGACTGGGAAAGTATGGTTTTGAACATATTAGACTTAAGGGATTTTTGACACATGTAAATGGAGAGAGATGTCGAGTAGCTACTTAGATTTTTAATTCTGAAGTTCAGAAAGATTGGGACTGGAAATAAAAATGTGGCGCCATTGGCCTAGTAAAGGCTGTGGGACTAGATGAGATCTTCTTAAGAGACTTTAGGTAGAGAGTGAATCCAGCTTAGGATGGGGCCTGAGTGGAAGAGGAGACTGAGGAAGGGGTCAGTGAGGAAGGAGAAAAACCAGCACAGTCGTTTTATAGAAGCTGGAAGTGGAGTGTTCCAAGAAGAGCGGTCAGTGTGTTAGAGCTGCAAAAGGGTCACTAAAGGAGAACAGAGAACTGACGACTGGGTTTAGCAACATAGATCATAGATAACCTTGGCAACAGCACTTTCCATGTATAGAGGAGCAGAGGCCTGATTGTCATGGGTTGAGGAGAATGTGAGGTGAGGAGGTAGAGACAGTAGGATAGACATCTCAACTTTTGAGTGAAGGAGGCATAAGGAGTTAAATGGGATCAAGGAAGTTTTCCAAAGAAGGGAAATTCTAGAGCAGGCTTACTTGCTGTTGAGTGTGAGCCAGTAGAGATGGTAGAAACTGATTATACAAGAAAGATATTATTAGTCATGATGTCTTTGACAGAGCAAGAGAAGATGGAACTCAGAACCCTAGCAAAGGATTTTCTTTTTCTTGAGAGCAGGGACACTTAATTGATTGTAACTGGAAGGAAGTCTAAGAGTATGACTGAAGATGCAGGGGGGTTTGCTGATATTCATTTTTTTCTAACACCCCACTAAAACATTAGAGATCAGAAAACTGGGGTTTGATCATGTTAAATTGATATCATTTGTATAACATTTATTTGTAGTTATAGAACTCAGATGCCTAGACTTCCAGGTGAATGTTCCAGTATGTTATGTTCTTTGAGATTGAAATATTTTAAAATATAAATTAACATGTTTTGTGTCTTTTTGGCTCATCTGGGTATTTTGTTCCAGGGACAGATCTAGAAGCATCTTTGTTAAGTTTTGAAAAACTTGACCGTGCCTCACCAGACCTTTGGCCAGAACAATGTAAGTTTTTGGTTTCTTTATATCAGAATCAATGCAGGAAAACCAGTACATTGAGGGAAATTTTTGAAGAGGTATCATTTAACTGTAATGATTAAAATGTTAATTTTACATCAAAGGGAGGAGACTGAATTCTGTGGTCCAATGTTAAGAATAGCTATTTGGTGGTTTAATTTTTTCAGAACACAGTGTCACTCAGAAAATGATAAGGGAGCCTTTAAAAGAAATAATTATTTTTTAAAAATCTGTCATAAGTTCAGACAATACAGAGATACGTAATGTATTTCCTCACCTCCTTCATAAAGTCACCACTAATAGTTTAGTGCAATCCTTTTGACCTTTTTTATTCTTATTCAAATAAGCAAATAAATATATTTTTTTAAGTATATAGATTTTTTGGGGGGGATGTATAATGATGGGGCATATGTACATGGTCTACAGCTTAATTTATTCCACCTAGTAGTAATTTATTAATAGATCCTTTCATGTTAATAGATGTAGAGAGATCTACTTTATTCTTTTAAACTATTTCATTGTCTAGATATACTATAGTTTATGTATTCATACCCTATTTGGAAACCTAAATTATATCCAATATTTGATACTACAAATAATTTAATAGTGAATATACTTGCACAACTAGCTTTGTGCACATGGAGGAGGATGACTGTATGAGAGTGCCCTATCCTCGCTGATATTATTACTGTTCTTTATTTTTAGTTTGTATTTCTCTGAGATTGAACATTTTATTTTTAAATATCTGTTTTTTACTTTTCTGTTTTTTATGTGATTTTTCCTGTGAGACATTTAAATAAACAATTGGATTGGCAGAACAGCATACCTAAAAAGGAAATTTAAACTTTCATTTGGTAAGAGCTATTGTATCTTGCCATCCTCCCATTCAGCTAATTCCTGATCTTTAAAAGTTTTGTTGAGGCATTATTTTCTCTGAGAAGCTTTTCCTGTACCCTCAGTCTGATTTAGCTTTCTTTCTTTTCTTTTTTCTTTTTGGTGGTGGTGGTAGGGGGTCCTTCCATAGCACCTGGTATCTTTCTTGGAGCGCTTAAACGATATTACAGTTATTGGTTTGCTCTCTCTCCTCTTCCAGACAGTAAGCTCCTTGAAGACGAGGCTGTTTTCTTCTTATTTGAATCCTCTATGTCTGGGACACTAAAATGTTTACTGAATAAATAATGTATTTTTTTCTTTTTAGTACCAGGTGTTGCTGAATTTGCAGCTTCTTTCAAAAGTGTAAGTAACATTTTACTTACCTAATGAAGTTTATCCAATGATTTGCTCCTTGGTAAAAGTTCAAATATCTCTTGTTTTCTTTGTTTTCAAAAATAATCTTTAAATCACTTTGTAACTACAGCCCTGGAAATCTGTTTATATTATTATCATGTTAATTGATGATATTGCCTTCCTTTTCCAAATGCTCTGTTTTGGCATTTTGACCTTTGTCTCTTAGCCTCTTTTCTTAGCTTAAAAGCTTCTAATGTGAGGCAGTTGAAATATTTAATGTAACGCCAGCATTCTTTTTGCCCAAACTGTGACCTTGAAGCTTTTCTGTTTTGTTTATGTGATATATTATGACCTTAACTTATACCTCCTTAGAGGATTTTTGAAATTTCTCAGTGGCTCATCAGAAACCAAAGGAAGACTTCCATAAGAGCCACAACTTTTCTGCTTCCAGGGCAGCAGGCACTGTGCTAGATGTTGTACATACGTTCTGTCCTATATTCCCACAACCAGGAGAATATGATGATTGTAATATTAGCTACCACTTACATGGTATTTATCATGTTCCAGGCACTGTTCTAAGCACTTCACATATATTATTTAATCTTCACAAAACCTTATGAGGCATTTTACAGACAAGGATATAGGCACAGAAGAGTAAGTAGGTTACCGAAAGTTACAGGCTGTAAGTGGCAGAATCAGACTTTGAACCCATTAGTCTGATTACTAGCATCCACACTCTTATATGTGGTTTTTTTAATCCTTACCCAAGGACATGCTTGAGAGAGAGAGAGAGAAAATAGAGAAAAACATGTATGTGAGAGAGAGACATTGATCGGTTTCCTTCCGTAAGTTCCCTGCCTAAACCTGAGTATGTGCCCGGACTGGGAATAGAACTAGCGACCTTTCGGTACACAGAATGACATTCAACCAACTGAGCCACACTGGCCAGGGCCTGAATCTGCTTCTTAACTGTCTGTGACCTCAGCAACTTTTCTAACATTTTTGAGCCTAGTTTTCTCATCTGAAACTACCTCATAGGAATCTTAATGACATACGCATGTTAAACATTTTGCATAGTACCTGGGACATAATAAACAATACACAGTAGCTATTATTATTAGATCATCTTTTGGCTCATAGATGGAGTAGAAAGTACCTGATTTAATTTTCTTGCATTCTCATTTATACTCACTTTTCAGTTTAGTTCATTGTATTTGGTAACAACTAAGTATTTTGAATTGTGAATATAAATAAGTGGTTTTTAAATAACTTACTATAGTATGGTATTTTTTGAAAATCTGATTAAGTATCTACATCTTTTCCCTAGAAATATGCACTTACGTATTGAGTTTTGTTTCTAGAGGTTCAGGGTCATCCCAGGACCCCAGGTTAAGATCTCTTGGTGTAGTGTTTCCAGAAATGGTGAATTTGACCTAGAGCCTTCTAGGGAAGGTAGTATGAGTAGTGATTTCTGAACTCATACTACATGGATTTTAAATACTGGCTCCACTAGCTGTGTGACCTGAGTCAAGCAATTTATAATCTTCCTGTACATTAGTTTTTTCATTTGTAAAATGAGGATAATAATATCTGCTTCATCGGGTTGATTTGGAAATGAAATGACATAATGCATTTAAAGTGTTTTGCTTGTCGCATAGTGCCAAGTAAATACTAATTTTTTAAAAAAGAAAAGGGCTCAAAGCTGAAGTAATGTTTCTCAATGGTACCCTTACCTGCACAACAGAATTATAAATATGCAATTGTGGAGCTTTTAAAAAATACATACGTAATGTCCCTTGCTCTGTTATCTCCACTGGGTCCTACCCCTAGCCCTGATATTCTGAATCAGTGCATCTAGGGTATGGCCAGGTCATTTGTATTTTGTTGCTGTTACATCATAGATGATTCTTACATGTAACTAGGATTGAAAACTGTTGCCCAAAGCTATTCTAAGAATGGGTTCTTTCAAATTTTGTAAGTTCACTTTCAGAAATGAGATAACTTGAAATTTTTCTAAAACATCCACCATAAAAAGAAATTTCAAATGATGATCATTATAGTCTTCTTGCAAAGTGAGGATTTTCTCATTCTTGAGTCTTATTTGAATCTTTTCCTCTGCTAGACAATGTTATTTACTGATTATTGTTTCAAACATTTTAGTTGGACGCTTTCACCAGAACTGAATTTCAAGTAATTTCTTTTATTGCTATACGTGAAACAGTAACAGTAGTCAGACCTAATTCTTCCAAGATCATTTCTCTGAGACCAACTTTAAGGATCAGTGTTATTTTGTCAGGTGACTATTTATAGGCCATATCTGAACCTGGAGAAATCTGGGTTTTAGAAATTATAATTTGCCAGTATTTTCAAACAACCAGAATGCTGTGTGACAAGCTACTTATAAGAAGGAAAAGTAAGGTCTCTTCATACTTTGTATGTATCTGAATTGATATTTCTTATTTTTTGACAGCCTATTACTAGCTCACCACCCAAATGGATGGCTGAAATAGAGCGTGATGACATCGACATGTTGAAAGGTAAGCTATGCTGGTGACTTCTAACTTTTAACCTGATATTATGCTCCCCCACAAACCACCTTCCTAGTTTTTCTCTCACTGTTCCCTTAAAAATATTCTTACCTTCGGTCAAATTGCCTACCTATCCTTATGGATAGTTCTTCATGTCTAAATGCCTTTCTTTACTTTTCCATGTGTAGAAATCCTTCTAATTTAAGACCTGCTCATAATGATTTCTTCTGCTGCTAAATTCCTTTAGTATTACCTTATTTTGTATAATGCTTACAGTTAACAAAAGCTCTCTCATTTAATTCTCATAAAGGTCCTGTGAGTTAGGTATGATGATATCTAAGTTTCAAAGGTTAACTTAACTAAGATTTGTTAGAGTGAAAAAATTTAAACTCTTATTATTTATTTATTTATTTATTTAGTTAGTTAGTTAGTTAATCCTCACCCTAGGATATTTTCCCCATTGATTTTTAGAGAGAGTGGAAGGGATGGAGGTAGGATGAGAAACATTGATGTGAGAGAGTGAGAGAGACACATTGATTGGTTACCTCCCACAAGCACCCTGACTAGGGCCTGGGATTGAACCTACAACTCAGGTATGTGCCCTTGGCCAGGAATCAAACTCGAGACCCTTTGGTGTGAGGGCCAAAGCTCTAACCACTTAGCCACACCGGCCAGGGCTAAACTCTTTATTTTTTATATTGTCTCGTCTCTTTTCACTTTAAACAAGTGCCTTATTTAGGATTTACTGCCATACATTGTTGTCAGTACTATTATTTGACAACCCCTTAGTGGGTTAAGACCTGTCTTTTATTTTATTCTAGTCAATCAATTTCTCCCATAAAGAATACTATAAGTCGTGAATATTGTTGTTTGATAAATGACTTGGAACTCAACCACAAGTGGAAATTTAAATTAAAAAACATTAATTTTCCTTGATTTTTGCTCTACTTTATTTATTTTTTAATCATCCTCTGATGATAAGATTCATGATGATTGTGAAGTAATAGACTGAAATGAAGGCAAAAATTGTACTCTTGAGCTATTTAAGCAGCAGAACAGATCAGGAAAGTCTACTACTTATGCCAGATACAGATAATGAGTGTGGCATGATAAGTAGGAGGAAATAACACCTTTATTTGATTTCAAAGGTAATTCATTGTTCTGCATGAAATGCTTAAGTACAGATTCCCCTCCACCCCTGGGCATATTAAGTCTCAAGGGCATTTTGGGTTCATTGTTCTAATGTTCCAAACAGACATTTATATAATATGCCATCAGTATGCATTTTCTAAGGAAACTTTAAATTTTTATAAGGGATATAGCATTATGTTCCTTATAAATTGACCTGTGTCTTGAACCTAAAGGGAATTTTGTGCTATGGTATTTAAATGAAAATCTGGGAAAGTAAGTTTTTTTTAAAGCATACTGCCTTTTTACCTGGTAAACTTAAAAAAATTTTATAGTATTTATTTTATTTGAAGGGAAAGTTCGAATTAATATTTATTTTTTTGTTTTCTAAACTTAGAGAAATGAGCGATAATTACATGTTTTGTCACTATTTTATTGTTAATTGAAATAATAGGGACTTAATAAAAGACAGTGGAGTTGGTGTCCATTTTTCAAGACAGAACTCTCTGGTAGGCCTTCTCAATGCTGTGTCAAATCACAAGGTTTCATATTTTAATAGTGTATTCATTTTGTATGAAAGGCAAAATAAATGTTATAAAAGGATCCTTAGGATAAAACACATAATTTGCTATTGTATTTATGCTAACTCTCTTCTCAGAGTGGGTAAGCTCATCCGAGGCATTTTGCAGTAGTGGGAAAAATTCACTAGTGTGTGTGTGTGTGTGTGTGTGTGTGTGTGTGTGTGTGTGTGGCAGGGATGGTTGGATAAGAAAAGAAATGGGTTTATTTTCTACTTATTTCTTAGATATTAAGCTTGAAAACTTTTATAACAAGGATTCCCAACTTGAATGAGTTGTTACTAGAGAACAGTGGAAAGAATGGTATTGAAATAAATGATTCTGTTTCAGAACTGGGGAGCCTCACTACAGCTAATTTGATGGAGAAGGTACGAGGCCTTCAGAACCTGGCCTATCAGCTGGGGCTAGATGAGTGTGAGTACCCAGATCACATTTATTCAGGGTTGTCTGTTGTGTATTTCATGATAAGGTCTAGCTGTAATACAGAAAGTATCTTTATTACATTTTATGAAGGTAAGAAGTCATTGTAATCTAAAGTGTGCCCATGGTAGAGTGTGCTGGAATAATTACTGAGTTTACTAGATAAGTTATTTTTCTCTGTACAGTAAAAGTATATTGGAAACCCTTTCAGTTTTAATTGATGGAATGTCCCGTCAAACTAATTTAAGCATAAGAGGGACTTTTATTAGTTCACATAAATAAAAATTGCAATAGAAATACTTTTGAGGATTTCTAGATCCATGACTCTTAATGATGTCATTGAGATTTGCTTTTGTTCTTGCTTTCGTTTTGTATCTCAAGGCTTTGTTTCACTGTATTAGTCTTGTTCTTTGCTGCTGCGGATAGCTTTTTCCTAGAACTGGGGAAGGTGGCCAAAAGGAGCTCTAATTTATGTGTCTTTAAATTTTATAATCCCCGAAGTAAAAACATCTTTTTCTGAACATTCCAAAAGAAAGGTCCTGGGGAGGACTCTGACTGTTCCATCTGGGCTCACATACCTATCCGGGAATGAGTCCTTTAGCCAGGTAGCATGGAGCACTCTGATAGATCAGGCCTGGGTCCTAGGTGCAGATGCAAATTGAAAGGTTTAGTCTAACCCCAGTCACACGGAATGGGAGGGAGCAACTGATTCCTCAAAGGAAGCGAAAGATAGCAGACCAAGAACATAATCTACCATGAGTAATGTTTTAAAAGATCTCACTTATTCCTGTCTATTCTTCAGTCTTTTAGTTTAAGATTATTTCTTTATAAGTTATATCTCTTCCTATACTGTATTCATTATAAAACTAGAAAAGGAATTGTAGGAAATTTTCACTTTGTAATTGAAAGAGATACTCAATATAAATACAGTGGTTAGAACTTTGTTCTCAGTGGGTACCTCCTGACCTTCATAAATCCACAATTTTTAGAGGCTACTACAGCTTATATTTTTCTTCAAATTGCAAGTTTTATAGTGATTAGAGGATCGATTAGAGCAATCCTAAAAAGTTTCATAAATTATTTTTTTTGTTTATAAAGCATATAGTGGATTTTTGCACATCATTGATTTAAGTTACTTCCAAATTCAACATTTAACTTTACAATTTCATTTAAAGTTTATGATATTTGATGAGTAGTCATCACTTTCTTAGCCTTCTTTATCTTTTCTTTATTTCCATTACTCTGATTAACAATTGGCTTTCTTTTACCAAGAAAACATTTTTTAATCACTTCGTGAATCAAGGAGCAGAGAACAACAAACTGCTTTGAGATATGGTTGCTAGGTAGGTAGTCTGCTAGGTTCACTCATTGTGACCTAACTCTCCTCTGTGTACTGGTTGTATATTTCTTATGATTAAAGTTTATGTCTTGGTGAAATTACTAATTACCAGGTATGTCATAGACCTCCAGGGTTTATAATGAAAAAGCAAATCTTTGAGTATTAAATTCATGAATGCAGGGCTTGTATAGTATAGAAATTGATTCTTTTTCTAGCTCTGGATAATAAATGCTGTAATAATCATAAAAGTCAATCCTTTACCTCTCTGTGTCAATTATTTAATGAAATAAATTTTATGCTCATATCAAAAGGATGCTATATTACTGAATGTATTGATCAACAATGTTATCTCTAGTATAGTTATAGTTGAAATTGCAATATTTTCTCTGAATAATTTTCTTTTTTCTGCTTTCCTACTGAGAAATATAATGAAGTGGGTTTTAAAATTTTTTTCACTGCTTTTTATTATGGAAAATTTTAAACATATACCAAGGTAGAGAGACTAAAATAATGACCTCATGTACTCATGGCCTGCTTCAGTAGTCAACATGGGCAATCTGTTTTACTTATACCAATCTCCCATGATTATTTTAAATTAATTCTCAGGCATCATATTACCTCACTGCCAAAAAACTTCATATGTGATTCCAAAAGAGAAGGACTATCCTCCCTCCCTCTCTCCCTTCCTTTCTTTTTATAATATAACTACAATTCCATTATTATGACTAAAATATTTTAACAAGCTTATATAATATCATCAAACAGCCAATCAGGATTTAGATTTCCCTTGTTGACTCATAATTGTTTTTATACAGTTAGTTTTTTTGAATCAGGACCTAAATAAGGTTCATATGCCATAGTTCGTTGATATGTCTCTTAAGTGTCTTTTAATCTGTCATAGTTCTACCTCCCTTTATTTTCCCTTGCCATTTATTAAACCTAGTTATTTGTTCAGTAGAATTTCCCATATTCTGGATTTTGTTGCTCACATCCCTGTGATAGTGCTTAGTATGTTCATCTATGACTTTTTATTTCCTGGTAGTTAGAACTGGAAGCTCCCATAGATAGATACAGGCTTGATTTTTATTTTGGCAAGATTATTTCATAAATTATGGTGTATACATTTATCAGAAGGTATGTAATGTCTGTTTGTCTCTCTTTGTGATGTAAGATTAATTAGTTGATAAAGCCTGATCTGTTATTTATTGTAAAATTAGCCTGATCTGTTATTTATTGTAAAATTCTCCATCAGCCTCACACCCCCGGAGTTTTATCAGCCTTTGATAATTGCCTATATCCACTATTTTATTTTAGGTTGCAAAATGGTAATATTTTAATTCTGTCATTCCTTTTTATTAGCTAGAATTTTTCTATGATAGTCTTTATCTTAGGAAGTATATTATTATTATTTTGTAAGCTTTTAAAAAAAATTTATTGATTTCAGAGTGAGAGGAAATGAGAGGGAGAGAGAGATAGAAACATCAATGATGAGAGAGCGTCATTGATCGGCTACCTCCTGCACGCCCCCTCTGGGGATGGAGCCCGAAACCTGAGCCATGCTGGCCGGGCCAAATAATCTTTTATTAACTGAATAAATGATTCTTTCTCTTTATCAGTTTTTAGAATGGTTTAGTTCCCTAAGCATCAATGAAGTTTATTCTAATGGCTTTCTGCTGAATGAGAAACTTGATATGGTTTGTTTTAGTTTTTAATCCTCACAATTAAAACCATTATTACTGTTAAGTGTATTTCTAAAACTTAAGGTGGGGGAATTTGAAGTCACCTAATCAGCCACCTTAAGCACTGAACCAAAACTCTCCAATAGAAATGCTCATTTCTACCAGGTAAGTCCCATGAGCACAGCTGAGATTTTCAAAATTATTTTCTAGTTCAAAATTCAGTCTTATTTAAACCTCTGTAGCAGTGCTTTGCAACTGATTGTTGTTTTCCTTGATCATAAGGAATTAGCCGACATAGAAAATAGTTTTTAAATTTAGAATTGGAGAGAATTACATTGATATATATCAGACTTCTTAGATACAGTCTCTCTTTGTTTTATTGTGTATAGTGTATTTGCATAAAAACAAGATTTTTTTTGTGTGTGTTCTTATAGATTATTCATCTACTCTAGGGGTTGACATTTACTTGATACCCTAATCTGGTGTTTCGATATCTCAATCCTCTTTTCCTGCATTAATTGAGAGGATGACATGGATGAAAAATAAGCAGTAGGAACTGATGAATCCCCAAGGACCAGTGATCCTGTTTTCATGCAAATATCTGGACTGATAAAGATGATGGAAAGGAAAAAAATGCAAAAAATATTTGTCCTCAAAACATGATTGTTTGTCACTTCCCTAGAGCATTGTTAAATGTTAGTATAGAAATAATATGAACCTTCTTGGGCTGATAGTAACTAGATGTTTCTTTTGAAAGGCAAACCCTGCCCTTTGATTTGGTACATGATTATGTCTCAGATAACCCTTTTGGTGTGCAGATTTGGGAATGCAATAATTTTTTGTGTAGGGGTGTCTTGGCTTGATTTGGGTGGTTAATTTATATGAAATTCTCATGAAATATATAGAAATATAAAAAGTTGTAAACTGCCTTACCATATAAAGAATTCCATTTCTATTACTTCCATCTGAGTTCAGTGTCCTTTCTATTGTACTGGAACTGTTGCAGTCACCTTCTAACTGGTCTCCCTGCGTGTCAACTACCTTATCCCAGTCTATCTTCTTTGCCACTACCAGATTAATTTTTCTGAAGTATCATGTCTTCTGTTTGTCCTTTGCTCATAAGTCATTAGTAGTACTTCATTACCCATATGATGAAATTCAGATTCCTTTGCATGGGACTCAAAATCCACTATACTCTGACTCTGGCCTAATCACCAGCTTTCTTACTTCGCCCCCACCAAAACACCAGGCACTGTTCCCGTTTGAAGCACTCTTCCCAGAACTTTCTCATCCTCTTAATTCTGTTCATGCTGTTTCTTTTTCTCAGAAAGTTCCCCCTGACCTATTTCTAATACTATAACTTTTATTCAGCCTTCATTTTTCTGCCCAGTACTTATCTCTTTTATCAGCTTTCCTTTTCATAACTGATATGAAAAGTGAACTCTTTTAGTCTCCCAAATTACTCTAGAGTCGTTTATTTTGTATGGCATTTTTACCACTTGGAGAGATTTTTGGTACATGTTTTATCTCTTGGGTCTATTATAACTGTATGGTAAGAGTCATAGTTTTCAGCTGTCTTTGTAACCCATAGAGTACCCAGTGTATAGTAAGTGTACAATGTGTAGTTTTTGACTGAAGAATGATCAGTTGAGATGCCTTCAAATGAAATGACAGAATTTTTCTAATGAAATTCATTGACTTAAAACTGAAAAGGTAGAAACTCTTGAAAATTATTCTTTTTCTGGATAGTTTGTGTTTTAGTGATGAAAAGTAAGAAAGTCTTGTAGTAGCTGGAATTTTTCCTTTTAAGACAGTGGGTGATCAACCACACATGGTAAAGATAGTGTGAAGCTTGTTGATAATGGTTTCGTTCTGTCTTGTACCTGAACCCTCCTCCATTGCTCTTATGACCTGGGCATGAGCCTGATTTAGTCCTGTAAATTGCAACGATACATAGCTTGCTTTATTGCTAAGACCCATTGAACTATTGTGAATCTTATTGAATACTATTGATTCTCCACAGTTTTTACACTTAAAAAAAAATCCCCCCCATTCACTTAAGGCTACAAACATTTTAGTAGTCATGCAGACTGACTATATTCAAATATTTTAAAATAGAATGGCAGCAGATCATGCCATTTGAAATGACGTCTAAAGCTTGGGGCTCTGGTGCATTGTTCTTTTTTAATAACAGCTTTATTGAGATATAATTTATATACCCTACAATTTACTTTGTTATAGTGTGCAATTCAATGATTTTTAGTATATTCAGAGGTCTTGCAACACAATCAGTTTTAGAACCTTTTCATCACTACCAAAGGAAACTCTATACCTATTTGCAGTCATTCCCCATCCCCCCCACAAACTCTGTAGGCACAAGAGTAAGACTAATAAATGAGTTGAGTAAAGTTGCAGGATATAAGATGCATATACAGAAACCAATTGTATTTCTCTACAGTAGCTAGTCTTTCTGTATGAATTTGCCCAGCCTGGACATTTCTTATAAATGGAATCATACAATATGTGATCTTTTGTGACTGGTTTCTTTCATTTAACATAATGTTTTTAATGTTCTTCTATGTTGTAGCATGTATCAATACTTTATTTCTTTTTTGGCTGAATAATATTTTGTTGTGTAGATATAGTTATTCACTAGTTATCCACATTATATTTATCCACCAGTTGATGGACATTTGTTATTTCCACTATTTGGCTGATAGGAATAATGCTGCTATGAACTTCACGCACAAGTTTTTGGGTAGTTGTATCTTTTCATTCCAATGGATGTGAAGTGTTATCTCATGTACCCTGACCAGGAATCAAACCGTGATCTCCTGGTTCATAAGTCGCCTCTCAACCATTGGGCCACACCGGCCTGGCTATTTCTAGAGTTTCAATTCTATTCCATTGATCTCTATTTCTATTCTATGCCAGTACCTCACTATCTTGATCACTGTAACTTTGTAGTAAGTTTTAAGACTGGGATGTGTGAGTTTTCCAGCTTTGTTATTTTTCTTCATGCTAGCCTGTGATATAGTAGACTTCTCTTCCCTCTTGGCATGTGATTTTTTAAAATTATTATTATTTAATCCTCACCTGAGGATATTTTTTCCATTGCTTTTCAGAGAATAGAATGGAGAGAGAGAATAAGAGAGAGATTGAGAGAGAGCGAATGAGAATCGACATCGATGTGAGAGAGACATACATTGGTTGATTGCCTCCCGCAGGCTCCCTGACTGGGGCCGGGGACCAAGCCTGCAACCGAGGTACGTGCCCTTGGCTGGAATCAAACCCAAGACTTTTCAGTCCAAGGGCTGATGCTCTAACCGCTGAGCCAAACCAGCTAGGGCTAGGCATGTGATTTTTTTACAAAGTGGCCATTTATATTTAGAAATCTAAATAAAATTCTAAAGAACATTTAGCTCTTTTAATTTTTTTTAAATTTTAATCTATGAAGGAGGCAGGGAGAGAATAATTGGCACTGTTATACCCTGAATATTCTTCACTGTGGCTTGACATCAGAGTTATTTCTGTGTCTTTCTTTATAAGGTCTGTTCAGTTCTACCTCTGTCTATAATAGTTAAAAGTTAAATTAACTCACTTGACTGATTGAGGAGAAAAATCATCTAGCCTTTAACCTCTAGATGGCAGCATGAGTCTTATTATACTACTAGCTTTTCCTCTACCCATGTCTCTTGAACTGATTTAGGTAAAAAATTCTTGTGACTTTACCAGACTACTTGCCTAACTTTGTTGATGCTTTGCTTGATTTTTAGCTTTTGTTTTTCTTTTCATCTCTCCATCTTTTCTTCTCCCCCAAACAATTCCTTTCTTAAAGCAACGTATTTTTTTTAACTTTTTTATTGAATTTATTGGGGTGACATTGGTTAATAAAATTATATAGGTTTCAGGTGTACATTTCTATAACACATCATCTGTATGTTGTATTGTGTGTTCACTGCCCAAAGTCAAGTCTCCTTCTGTCACCATTTACCCCCCCTTGCCCTCTTCTTCCTCCCCCACCGCCCCTTTCCCTCTGGTAATCACCAAACTGTTGTCTGTGTCTATGAGGTTTTTTTTGTTTTGTTGTTGTTTTCTTAAACCCTTTACCTTTTTTACCTAGTCCCCCAAGCTCACTCCCCTCTAACAGCTGTCAGTCTGTTATCTATGAGTCTGTTTCTATCTCGTTCGTTTATTTGTTCATTAGATTCCACATGTAAGTGAAATCATATGGTACTTGTCTTTCTCGGACTGGCTTATGTCACTTAGCATAATGCTCTCCAGGTCCATGCATGCTGTCACAAAGGGTAAGATTTCCTTCTTTGCCCTAGCTGATTTTGCTCAGTGATTAGAGCATCGACCCATGGACTGAAGGGTCCAGGGTTCAGTTCCAGCCAAGGGCATGTACCTCTGTTGCAGGCTCAATCCCTGGCCCTAGCCAATGCGCAAGTGGGAGGCACCAATCAATGTGTCTCTCTCACATCAATGCTTCTTTCCCTCTCTCTCTCTCTCCCTTCCACTCTCTGAAAAAGCAATGGAAAAATATCCTTAGGTAAGGATTAAAAAAAGACTTCCTTTTTTATGGCTGAGTAGTATTCCATGGTATAAATGTACCACAGCTTTTTTATCCACTCATCTACTGATGGACACTTGGGCTGCTTCCAAGTCTTGGCTATTGTAAATATGCTACAATGAACATAGGGGTGTATATATATTCTTTATTTATGTATATTTTCTTTTGAATTAGTGTAAGCTAAGTTGATAAAATAAACTTGAACTAAGTACTTCAAGAATTTAATTGTTTCACAATAAAGCTTTTAACTATTTAGCCATTTGAGTGATGAGATAATAGAGAAAGAATGAAGTGTTCAGTTCAGCAACTATTTGAGTGCCTACTTTGTGCAGGGCTCTGTAGGGGCTAAGAAGATGAATACGACATAATCACTGCCCTTGTGCAGATTAAAATCTAGTAGGAAAGGGAGAGAAGACAATTAAGTAAATGATTCTTGATAGAAGGTAGAGGAGATAAGCTCTACAAGAGTACAAAGAACTGGGGGTAGGGGAGAAGAGGGCAATTATATTAGATTGCTTTAGGAATGGCAAATAAATTTCATTTTGTATGTCAGCATGGATTGATGATTAAGGATTGCCTAGGTCTGTTTAATTGAGAAGGAATTGGGATTCAGAAGTCAATTAGTGTTGTCCCTGCTATGGAGAAGGGAAAAGAAAGGGTGTGGTAGTATTTGCTATTTCTGGATCACTGAAAATAGATCTTAAAGAACACATAGGATCTGGGTAGGTGGAAATGGGGAGGGACCACCTTCCTGGTGGAATGGGGGGGGAAACACAAAGTGTGAAAGAACTGCTATGCTCAAGGAACAGTGTGAGTGATCTAATCTGGTCTTGAAGACTAAGACTAGGAGGGAGATAGGTGCCAAATTGAGGAGGGCCTTGAACTCTAGGGGTGAAAGGTTAGACTCAGGTAATAGGGAGCATGTGAAATGTCTGTTGACTATAACATTAACTATATGTTCACTATAGATGGCTTGTGAGACACTTCACTAAAGGAAACTTTACCAGAAATTTGTTCATTGTAAAGATAAAGAATAAAGTCAAAATAACCTAGCATTACCACTATGAGATGACCACTGTTAACATCTGATGTGTTTCCTGGCCCTCCCTCTTCCCTTTGTGTATGGACGGATGTGTGCCTACGTTTCTTTGTGTGCCCGTCCATATACACAAACATGCTTTTTAACATAAGTGAGACTAAAGTCTATGTATATAGTTTTAGCCTGTGCATACTGGTTTTTGGTTGTTTCTTTTTTTACATTTATTCTATCTTAAGCATTTTTTTGTGTCATCAAAAATTCTGTCACTGAAGATTTTTGAGTAGGGAAGTCACATACCTTTAGGAGGCATTAGTGCAAAGGATGGAATGGAATGATAGAGACAGGAGCCTGGAAGCTATTGTGGGAGTTCAGCAAGAAGAATTGAGGGCTTGAATGAATGATGGCACTGAGAATAGAAAGAAATGCACTGACAGTAGATGTTTCAGGTATATTATTTTCAGGACTAGGTAGGTAATTGGGTAAGTCTTAGGGAGTAAGCTGAAATTAAGAGTTTACCATGATGTTTTGAGCTTGGTTAATGACAGGGAATTCAGAAGGAAAGAGGGATTTGCTTAAAGAAAAAAATCACCTAATTCTTTTATATGTCCCTTAGTAGGCAGGCACCTTAATTTTCATAGAAATAAATAAAAGCCATTAGTATTGGTTGGTGTTGTTAATAGAATTAAAGCAATACTCTTGTCACGTCACCTAGGCAACAGATAATGTTTTAAATAGTTATTTTTTCCTCAGGGAAATGAATTAGTGAAACAAAATATCCCTAAGTTCAGTAGTGGATGTGTAGAGTCTCTATACTCTTCGGCAGATTATTAAACCTCTAAATTGAATCAATTACTTTAGTATAGTTTTCTTACATAGCACTACTTTTTCATTCAGTTAAATACCTATAGCTATTCAGGAAATTGTTATGGCCTTTGTATATAGTAACTGACCAAATCTTTGTTAACTGGAAAAACATTTTGGAAGTTTAAATTTGAAGTAAGAGTAATTCAGTAACAGTAAAATATTTGATGTTGATACATCTTTTAATTAACAGCCCTATTTGGGTTATATCAGCACCAGGGTAAACTCCTAGGAGGGAAGACTGCATTTACATGCAGTTAGAGACTTGTGGGATCTCTCGTGGAGAATGGAATATACAGTCAGACTGTCTTCCAGAAAAGCACTACCTACCTCTATATCCTCGCTAACACCAAGTATTATAATTTTTAAAAGTCATTGCCAACTTTAGGCAAAATATTAATCTCTTGTTTTAATGTTTGCTTATTTACTTGTGAAAATGAAATATTTTCCCCCATATTTCTTGATCATGTCTGTTGACAAGGACTGAAAATTCAAGAAAGTATAAATTTAAATTATACTTATTTTAACCTGAAAAATACAGCCAGAGAACATGATTAAAAAGCAGCCTAAAGTGTTGTAATTTGCATTTCTCAAATATCAGACGAAACTTATTTTTTTTCTTTGTTTTCTGCATTGCCATACCATCTCACCATAGTCATTAGCATGGCATCCTATTTAGGTAGTAATACAGTATAAAATCTAGAAATCCCACTTTGAAGGGATCAAGATTATTTCTCATTAGAAATTGTCAATTTAGCCTTAAGTGTTTTGTTTTTAAACTATATTATAATAATGGAAAATAAAAAATGCCATTATTTCTCATTTTTCCCTTGGTTAACAAATTAGGATACACAAAGCCTCAAATTACCTTTAAGGCCTACAAGCATCCGTATCTTTTATCCATTAGTCAAGTTATTTCATAACCCAGCATTGCCTCTGAAATGGCTTTACACAAAAGAGGATTTTACCATAGAATGCTTACAGTGTTTTATTCCCTTCTGAATTTGGGGGGGGGGGGGCGAGGATAGAGGAAAGCAGGCAAGGCATAAATTAATTTGCATGGAATTGGGTTCAAAGTAGCCTTGTGCGTAATTCTACAAAATATGTGATAAGTAAGAAGATGTACGTAGTGAAAGAACTTAAAGTTCAATATTAGGGGATGACCAGGTGAATTATAGTACATCCATACAGTAGAAGACAATGTAGCCATTAAAAATCATGTTAAAGCATTAAGGAGCATTTAATGAGAAAAATACTCATTATATGAAAGGATAATTACAAGTGAAAAACTTGAGAACACAAAATCGGCAATTTCTTTTGTTTTGAGAGCACGAGAATAGACAAATGACTGGGAGGAAATAATATACCAGCATGTTTCAATGGCTATCTTAAGTGAGTTTTTTTCCTTTAAAATTTTCTGAATTTCCCAATTGTCAACAATGAACACATTCTATTCTGTTGTGTAGAAAAAACTATCTAAAAGTAAAGAAAAATTATATACCATTCTAGAAATAAAATTAGTTACTTGAAAGATCAACCTCCTAATTTCCTGTGCAGCTAAATTTTAAACTCTTTTTTGAACTTTTTCTAAATGAAAATGACTAGGTCCATTAATAACAATTGATCATTTTAAGCAGGTGATGAACAGCAAGATGAAAGTTAATGACACTTCATTTTCCATCCTTGCACATCCTTCCAGAAGTAGAACAAAAGGAATGTTAAGCTCTTGGGTCAGAGACCCAAGAAATTGTTGGTGAAAGAGGCATCTTTTCATGAGCAAACATTGGGCAAGATTTTGTCAAGCTTTATGTTTTTCAGCCTTTCTTCCCTGTAGTTGGAGAACTGACCTCAGTATTAACTACTCAGTAGGAGCAAAGAACCATTTAGAATATCTGTCAATCTTAAATGAAACTGAAGCTGTTTGATTGAAAAGTAAAATGGACCTAGAAATTTTCTTTTCTTTTTGGCTTAGAATATAGTTTTGTTATGACAAAGAGAACCAAATAATTGCAATGCATGTGCATAGGAGTTGAGTTTCTTTCCAGGCTTTGGGTATAAAAATGACTGTTTCTGCTCCTAAGAAAATAAATTGGCATTTTCCACTTTTTTGTTTGATTATTTATTAGTTTAGTTTTTGATGCTCTAGAGATTTCAACAAAATCAAGAGTGTTTTTAAATATGTCAGTTCCTTCTTTTTTTTTTTCTTCTGTCCACTGGTTTGTGTTGGAAATATGATCTGGGAGGGTGGTGATATTGCATAGAATTTATAGATAATGACAGAGCACTTTGCTATAAAAGTAATGATTTTTATATGTAGAAGAGAAATTTCCCTAACCTTTAAGTCTAAACTAAAAGCTTGGCAAAAGCTACTAATATTTGGTATAACTGAAAGAGATTTGAGAAGTATAATAGAAAAAAAGGAATTCTTTATTTAAAGAAAGGACTGTTACATTTGATTGACTCTTTTGTAGAAGAGTACATTTTAAAATTGACTGGATAATAGTGAAGAAATTGTTTGAGAGGATAGTTGAATGTGACAGGTTGAAGTTCTAGATACGGAATGCAAAGAGAAAAGAGCTAAAATGAGACTTCAGGTGATATAAAAATATTCCACTGTTCTGTCATTTTTGTTCTTTAATAAACTTTTAAAAATTTAAGTATAATATACATAAAGAAAAGTATACAAATAATGTACACTTTAATGAATTTTCAGAAAATCAATATTTCTATGAAACCACAACCCAGAGCAGATTAAGAAATAGAACTTTCCTAATATACAAATCCTTCATGGCGCCCCCAGACCCTACCTGTCCTTTCCCCAAAGGCAAGTATTGTTGTTTCTTACAGTATCATAAAAGAATTTTGCTTGTTTTTGAAACTTATGTAAATGAGTCACAAATTAGCCCTCTTGTTTTGGGCTTCTTTTGCTCAACATTCAATTATGACATTTCTCCATGTCCTTGTCTTTAGCAGTCCCTTTTTCATTGCTGCATAGTATTCCATCATAAGAATTTACCGCATAGCCCTGGCCAGGTGGCTAGGCTGGTTGGAGCCAAAAGGTGGCAGGCTTGATTCCTGGTCAGGGTGCATACCTAGGTTTCTGTTCAGTCGGAGTGCACAGGGGAAGCAACCAATAGATATTTCTCTCTCACACATCAATATTGCTTTCCCTCTCTCCCTCTTTCTTCCCCTCTCTCTAAAAATGAGCAGGTTTTGCTCAGTAGTTAGGGCGTCGACCCTTGGACTGAAGGGTCTTGGGTTTGATTCCGGTCAAGGGCACGTACCTCGGTTGGGGCGCATTCAGGAGGCAACCAATCTATGTGTCTCTCACATCGATGTTTCTCTCTCTCCCTTCCACTCTCTCTGAAAAGCGATGGAAAAATATCCTCAGGTGAGGATGAAAAAATAAATAAATAAGAAAGAAATGAATACACTGTAACTGTGTAAAACATCTGAGCAGTGACTAAGTTCGTATTTAATGGATCCTAAATATGTCCACTGGGAGATGAGTATAATTGTTGGTGTTACCATGGACATTTGAGGAGGTTTGTTTTTAAGAAGAGATTCTTAAAGAGGTCAGGTCCAAGGAATTGTGCCATCTATAATTGATAGGTGGAAAAGCTTAAGTTTGTCTGGTTTACAAAAGCTTTGGGAGGATGTATACTGTCTTGTAGAGAGCAACTTGTAGGAATTGTTTTTTCACAGTATAGCTTAAGAAATACCTCTGTTAGGGGTAACTAAGTGTAGTGGAGAAAAATGATGATCTGAATGTGATATAAGGGAAAGACCAGTTACCTGAAGGTAAGTAGGCAGGAGCTAGATGATAAATAGCTAATAGGAAAGGACAGTATAGTTATTAAGAGCTTGGGTTTGGGGGTCATACAACTTTATTCTCTCAGTCTACCACTTAGGCGAGTTACTTAATTTTCTAAGCCCCGAATTCTTCATTTATTAAATGAAGATGATCACCTTAGAACAGTGGTTTACATACTTTTTGGTGTAAGGACTTCTTTACACTTAAAATTAATGGGTGACCCCAGATAGCTCTTGTTTTTGTGTGTTATACCTGTATTTGCTATTTTAGAAATTACAACAGAAAAAACTTTAATATTTATTAATTAATTTTAAAATAGAAATAAACCCACTACATGGTAACATAAATAACATACTTTTATAAAGAATAACTGTTTTCTAAACAAAAAATATTGAGAACAGTGGCATTTTTTTCAAATTCCTTTAATGTCTGGCTTGATAAAAAGCTACATTTTAATATCTGCTTTTAATACGTAATGATATCTTTTGTTAGGTAGTCTCTAGAAAACTTAACTGTTCACTTGTGAGAGAATGTGTGAAAAAGGCATCTTAATATTGCACATACAGTTTTGAACTCATGGACCCTCTGAAAGGGCCTTAATGATTTCCAGGATCCCATGATTTCCTGACCACACTTTGAGATCACTTGCCTAAGGACAACCTAATAGCTCATTAGTGACAGAACCAGGAATCTGAATCATGTCTCATGAAGGGGAAAAGGCAAGTAACATTTTTAAGCCTGCCATGTTTTGTACATGTGTGTTCCAATTTCATTCTCATTACTGTTCTACTATGCCCATTTGAACAGATGAGGTAACTGACGTTCACAGAACTTCAGGAATTTGTCCAGAGTCACACACCTAGTTACTTGCAAAATTAGGACTAGAATACAAGTTTCATAATTCTTTTTATTTTTTTTTTAAAGAGAGAGAGGAAGGGAGAGGGAGAGAGAGAGAAACATCGATATGAGAGCAGAACATCTATCAGCTGCCTCCTGCAGGCCCCCTACCAGGGCACGTTCCCTGACAAGGAATTGAACCAGCAACCTTTCGGTGCACAGGACAGTGTCCAACCAACTGAGCCACAGTGGCCAGGGCTAAGTTTTGTATTCTTTTTTTTTTTTAACTTCTTTATTAAGTTGGTTGCATAAAAGGTATATTCTCATACTAACAATTCTTGTCATGAATAAAATAAACAAAAATAAGGCAAAAGCAAGATGTGCTTCACAAATAAACAATCACGTGGCAAGAATAGGAAAGTTTTATAGTTCTTAATCCAGGGATATCATTGTTTTACAGTATAGTAGCAGTAGATATGTTTCTTTGCTTCACTCAAATACTCACTTGATAATATATGATTTTTCTCTTGGGAACTTGTAAATAAAACTCTGCCTCTATTTAACAGCTCTTGTTTGATACTGGACATTAGTCTCACACTTATGAACTTAAGGAACTTTTCATTATAAGCAAAAGCAGATCAAAAACCATGTCTTACGCTTATGGGTGAATTGAATTGAGATCCATGAGCTAGATATGAACTAGTTTTTCTATAGTAGTGATGTCTGGGTTGAAACTCTCAGTATTTCCTTAGAACTATTTTTTTCCCATGGAGAATAAAAAATTAATATACAAAATGAAAATGACATTTGGGTTCTCTGAAGTGTAAAATGGACCTCAAATCATCAAAGGGGCAAATAGGAACAAAATTGAAACCATGTCAGTTGCATCCTACATATCTCTAAAAAAGACTGTTATATTAAAGCTAATTTGGGTGAAGCTTCATTTTATAGAGATGCACAAAGATTATTATTGACTTGTGTATAATTTTGTTGACACTCTTGGTTTGGTTTAGCTATGTAGAAATTAGTTGGTAAAATCTATGTTCTGCGAAATTGCTTTCCAGAGAGATCTTGTAAGTGTTTGGGTTGATGTTTTTTAAACCTGCTTATTTCATCTAAAGAATTGGGGGAAATGGAAGAGTGCAGCATGTGATAGAATCTTCCTTTTTCCTTTTACAGAGGACTTCATAAGCTTATAGAATAGAGAGTTGAACAGTGAACTCACATTATTCTAGTCTTCAGCGGTGGTGATCTGTTAAGCCTTCTTATTTAAGAAATAGACATTATTTATCTTTGGTATATTTTTGATTTGCTGTATTGGAACAAGAGTTGCTGCACATTAATTAGCACTGATACATCCTGGTCAAGTCTGGGGTTTTTGTTTTGTTTTGCCTTTTTCCCCTTTTTTGTTTTGTCCTTCCCTTTAGTAGCCTTTGTGACTGAATGAATGTAAAAAACGAGAGTTGGGTAGTTGAGGCAGTATTGCTAAAGCTATACCACTTTTAAGTTCATACAGAGATGGTCCCTAAGAGTATGGACCACTAACTCAGTCTACTATCAAAAAACAAGTATTACTAGAAGTAATTCTTATTCTAGTATCAAATGTAACAGTCCTTTAAAGTCTCCTTTGGAATGTTGAAAAGAGATCAAATGAAACCTTCAGAATTATTATTTATTGAGGAAAAAGAAACCTCCAATTTCATTCATCTATTGTAGCTCCACTTTCTCATTTTAATGCTCTGTCCACAGTGGTGATGGTAAAGATGTCCTGCACCTACAGAGATGGCAGTGGGAGATGGGACATAACCTTTCCATTTATTGCTTCTTGCAATTTGGCCTGTTTTTAGATAGAATCACTCTGTGGGTGCTTCTAGTGGAGAGCAAAGGAAATCAAGGTAGCAGCAAGAAATCAGCATTTACACACGACGGTGAATTGGCTAATTTTAACATGCAGTTAGTTAAGAAATGATTACAGCCTGAGGAGTCATGACCTCAACTTTTCATCAGCTCCATTGGATTGTGCCTCAGTTTGGAAATGAAGGAGGTATGCGGGAAGTTTTAATTGTACCTGTGTGATTTATCCCTAGTCAGCTCTTTAATTTCTTCTGGCTGTCTGAGGTTTCCGACATGCTGTAAATTTCCCCAAGTTTTTCATTATCTGCAATTTCTTTATGACTCGTGAATCGGAGTGGAGAGAGAGTGTGGATTTACAGCAGAGATAAACATGTCTATAAAGTCTGTATCTGTGTCAGTAATTGTACTGCTGTCAGTGACTGTCCTGTTTTACAGGCCTCTCTTGGGAAAGGAACAGGCTTCACTACCTGCAGCACTGAAGTGCTTGCTTTGATTTGCACTAACTTGCTGGGAGATTAAGTAGGAGTGAATGGTATAGGATAGAAATTATACTAGACTTTGGCCTCTCTAATTTGTTTGTTTGTTTGTTTGTTTGTTTAAGGTCAGATAACTTTATGTTGGATAACTGTGTTGAAAATACAACATGGATAATGTTTATTTTCTAAGTGAAAATGCATCTTTATATTGATATGGTAGATGTGAAAAATCCTTTCTAACTTCATTTTGTGCAATGCCTTTAAGATGACTTTCCTCTCTATCACTTGATCGTTAAACTTGGGTCATCTTTGAATCTTTCCATTTTCCTTTTCTTAGAATTAAAATAATTTCTCTTTCAGAATATTCATTCCTCCTCTAGAGTGGGGTCAGCTGGAGTTTTGATGATGATTACATCAACTATTAATGGCTCTTTCATGACTGCTTGAAGTGGTGCGCTCTCAACACATTCTTTTCACCATTTTCTTCTTTCCCATCATGCCAAGCCATGTTCTTCATGGAGTAAGCTTGTCAAGTTCCACTGTTAACTAATTATAGTTTGGGAAAACTTCTAGTATATGGCTTACTAGGTCTGACTTAACGAACATACAAAATAAACTAAAAAAACCAAAAACAAATAAAATCTCGTCATCCTTTTATGCTGTAAATTCTTTGATGTTGTAAACTCCCTGTTTCATTTTATGAATTAAAAAAATTTTTTTCTTTAATGAATGCCATATTGGAAGTGTTTGACATCCTTTACTTTTTTTCTTTTGTCTTTTATCTATTTTATACAATCTGATTGTAAGCACAGTAAGTTTGGACTAAGTTAAGTTTTACCTCTGTGCCTATTCAATTTGTCAAAAGTAGAGTAAGACGTCTGTCTAGGTCTGACTATAGAAATAAGCTTTCTGATTGCTCAAGTTGAAAGGCTTTTATTACTAAGACTATCTCCTCTCAGAAAATAGTTTTGGGGTGGGAAAGTATAGTATTCTAGCTTTGCAGGGGAAGCATTTTTTTCTCCTGGTTTGAGGGAAAATAGTTTATGGTTGTCTGTTTCTGTTTCTGCTGCTGTCAGCTGTCAAATTCGCTAAAAACAAGAGTTGAATTAGCCAACAGCCTCAGCTTTGGAGGATAATGGCATTACCAAAGAAAAGAGCAGCACAATAATTATTTGAATACAAATTTGTGTACCTGCTATTCTCTGAAATGGCTCCACAGCAGGAACTGATAACTTTGTAGTAAAGCATTAACGTAGACACAGGAGAAGGATTTGGTAACATGTCTCTGGATTGGAAAAGGACGGGAGTTTCTTTCTCATCATCCTTAATCAAGCTGAGAATGGGGTCCAGGATAGCCAGGCTTGAAACTGAAGGGAGGGCTGGAGTACTGATCTGTTAACCACTTATAGAAGGGATCATCTTGGGTGAAAACCTCATGTAGTGTTTTACTTTTTTTAAGATCCCATCTTTGAAACTATAGGTTAAAAAAAATTATTTCAGATTATCCAGTAAGTGGACATTAATCCCAGAAATAAGTCAGGAATTCCCCTCTTCACTAATTTAAGAAGAATGCCATCAAGTCTCCTTTACCTTTGGTAGTTCATTATGAAAACATTTTAAATACCCAGTGAGCCTCTCTCTATATGTATATACTATTTTTTTCTCCTTGAACTATTTGGAAGTAAATTTTAGACATTGGGCACTTTACCCCTAAATATTTCAGAACACATCTGTTATGAATAAGACAGTTTCCTACATAACAGCAATTGCAAAATAACTAATGTTATTTGTCCTTCCACATTCAGAATCCCTTAATCATTTCTAAAAATCCTGTGTAGCTTTTTTAAAACCAAGATCTGCCCTAGCCAGTTTGGCTCGGCGGTTAGAGTGTCTACCCACAGACTGAGGGTCCTGGGTTCGGTTCCAGCCAAGGGCACGTAGTTTGGTTGCAGGCTGGATTCCAGCCCCGGTTGGGGAGTGTGCAGGAGGCAACCAATTAATGTGTCTCTCGCACATCGATGTCTCTCTCTCTCTCCTTTCCACTCTCTCTGAAAAGCAATGGAGAAAATATCCTCCAGTGAGGATTAAAAAAACACACCAAGATCCAATTAAGGTTCAGGCATTGTAACTGTCAATACATTCTTGATAGAACATTTAAAGCTAAATTCTTAATAAATATTTACTAGTTTTTTTTCTTATGGTGAACATACATTTACTCAAATGACTATCATGATCCTGTAGAATATTGAGTTTCAAGTTCTTCTCTACAACAAGCCTGCTTTTTCAAGCTTTAATCTATTTCTGGTATTCTGCCCTTCTCCTAACCAAATTAGCTGTAGAATTGATCTTTTCTCCAATAACTACTCCACTGTGCAGTTAGAGTAATATTTTTGAAAGTTCAAAAATTGACATGTGACCTAATTCCCTACTTAAAATCCATCAGTGGCCTCCCATTACTCTTAGGATAAAATAAAAACCCTTTAATTTGGCCTTACAGCTCTTCATGATCCGGCTTTTCTCACACCAGGCTTTCCTCTCTGTGCGTGGGTTCTAAATTCCGAAAGAGGAAAAAATGAAGTAAAAAATTGGGGGAACACCTCTTAGAACACGTGAAGTTTGAAGTGGGAATGACGGCTAATATTTGCATATGGGAGGAAGGAAGACAGTTCAGACTGGGAAGCAATTTTTGACTATGGATTGAGTACTAAAAAGTTGGAAAAGGGAAGAGCTAGATGATGGAAAGCCTGAAGGAGGAGACTGAGGAATTATTTTTCAAAAGCCTGATAGAGCCCTGGCTGGTTTGGCTCAGGCCCGTGGTGTGAAGGGTCTGGGGTTCGATCCCAGCCAAGGGCACATACCTCGGTTGCAGGCTCTATCCCAGGCCCTGGTCAGGGCATGTGCGGGAGGCAACCAATTGATGTCTCTCTCACATTAATATTTCTCTCTCTTTCTCCCTTCCACTCTCTCTGAAAAGCAATGGAAAAAAATATCCTCAAGTAAGGAGGGGGGGGAGGAAGCTTGATGGAAGTCCCCAGAGAGAATTGAAGGGTACAGTGATGGGTCCAAGAGACTACCTAGGAAGCTGTTGCAGTTCAAGAATGCAATGACTGCTTGTCCTGGATAGGACAGTGTGAATGCAAAGGAGGAGGGGAAAATAAATATAAAATTGTAGCAGACTAGAGAGACACAAGAGTCAAAATGATTTCAAGATTTTAAGCCCCTGTAACTCAGAGAATACATTTAGGGTAGAAGTGGAATATGCATTATAAAACATCAGTTTTGTTTGCTAAAGTGTTGGTAAAGCATCTTTGAAATGAATAACTTAAACAATTATCAGGTTTATAGGCTAAAAGATTGTGAATATCAGGTCTATTAGTTAAAATGAGTTCAATACATGTAATAAGAAATTGAAAATAATTGTGGCTTATACAAGGTAAAATTTCCTTTTTTCCCCCCGCAGAAATGAAGGCTGGAGGTGGACGGGTCAGGCTGGTAGGGCAGCTCCACAGTGTCATCAAGGACTAAGGCTTCTTTCTTTCCATTCCTCTTTCGTAGTGCATGGCTTCCTTCTAAAGGATACCTCTGGTCTAAGACGACTGCTAGAGCTCTAGCCATCAAGCCTGAGTTGTAGGCCGGAAGGTGGGAAGGGAGAAGGGCAAAAAAGGGGATTCCACAAAGCTGACTCCTTTCCCTTTAAGCAGCCTGCCTGGAAGTCGTAGAGAACATGGGCATCTGGACCAACCTAGCTGCAAAAAAATGTAATCTTTTATTCTGGGCTTTAATTTTGCTTGCTAAAAATTGTTGTTTTGTTAATAAGGAGGAAGGAGAGAATGAGGATTGGGATAGGCAGCCAATGTTCTCTGCCACTGGGAACAAGAGACCTGTGCAAGAGCAATGATTGATCAATAGAAGCAGAAGAATGTGAGGTAATGGTTATGTTGAGAAGCTCACATCAGTGATCTTAGAGGTGTGTGTATGGATATTAATATGTGAATTGGACTTCATTCTTATAATTTGTTGATTATCTTGTGTGAATTATATAAAATGGTTAGAGATTGATTCTGTTTTCTTATGTCTGGTACTCCATAAATAAGTGAATATATGCCCAACCAGTCCTTTAAGAGATCTTGCAGTTTTTTATTTTTTATTTTTCGACTATTTTTCAAAAGAATAAACATTAGAACATCTCAGCAAACTACCCAAGAAATCATCAGCTTTTAATAATGGCCATTTTTAGTGGTTAGCTTTTTAGTATTTGTATTCTACTTCTGAGTAGAATCTGCTGTAGATATTTCTAGTTATGGAGAAGAGAAACACTTGGTTCTCTGATTTCCATATATTTACTAAAACAGATTTGAAATTACAAAAAAAAAAAAAAAGATTGTTTAGGTAAAATGATTTTTTATGCGGTTAGCCTGACTAGTGATCCAAGGGCTGATTTTTATTTTCACTGTGTCTCACATAGCCTTGATTATAATAGGCTACTGGTATTAATGAATGAATAATTGGATTATTTCTGAAATCCTATATGATATAGGCTTTGGTGATATTTAGAAGTTAAAGGAAAAAAAATAATTAAAGTCTAAAAACAACCCCCCCACACAAAAGAAGTTAAAGGTAGTCTGTACTGTTTAGCATAATAAAATTTGCTAGTTAAAAAATGGCTAATTAAAAACTTTTTTTATATATATAAAACATTAACATAATTATATGTTATATAATTAATAAGCTCGTTTTATAATGGCTTTATTGCTAATTTAGGAAAAAAATCTAACTCCTAAGGATACTTTTCAGCAAAATACATGGAAATAGGTAAATTCATTTAGAAGCATTTTTTGAAACTTAGCTTAAATAATGCTAGGTTTATGCTACTAAAAATCGGCATTTTACTCTTAAGATTTTAAGATGACCCCTTACAAAGTAGCACTTTGCTGCAGAATATGCATAATTTTGCCCTACTTATGGTGAGTGGATTCTCATCCTCTCAATAGGATCAATATCAAGCCAACCTTCTTTACCTCCTCTATCCATATTAAACCTGTCTTGGAAAGAGTCTGTTTATTGGATAATATAGCTACACCGGGGCTCTATGACAATATCTTTTGCTGCCTCATTAACTCTGGAGCATTTGAACAAGATAAAAATGCCCTAAAGCCTCTTATCTGATGTCTGGTGTAACCTACTGAAAGCAGGAGTGCCATTAGTTTATGTTAGAAATCAAATGGCCCTCTCCAGCGCAGGAAGTACTGATTAAACCTGAAGTGTCCCTGGAGGACTCTACAGCTGTCAGAGGGGTGTTGGCTCTCCCTCACCAAAAGGGAAATCTGGGCCAGAGGGCTCAGTGGGGCGGTGCTTTAAGAACTCGCACGTGGCTGCCCCAGCTGTTCTGCTTTGCCTAATGAATTGTTTTACAAGAAGAGGCTGGGTATTGTCATCACAAGCTGCCTGCCTTAGGGACTGGAGCAGGCCAAATAATAAGTAATGTTAGTGATGGTAATTGAAATGTGATGGCTCTCCTGGGAGATTTACAGCTCTGGAGCTGGTTGGCACTTGTGGATTGTCTTGTCCTCCCAAGGCCCTATTTGAAATGTGCCTTATTTTTTTTTCTTTTCAGTTTTGTATACTATTGTGTGACTTTTTTCTCTCCTCCCCACTATAGAAATTCATTGAGAGAAGCAGTTTTAGAACCATTATAGTGACTTTAAGTAGAAAGGGAACAACTTTGACTTTTTCTTTTATTTATTATTATTTTTTATAATTTTTTGATGGGAGAGAGAAATGCAACCATAAATAAGGGCCACCACATTTAGTCTCTTGGGGTACCACTGCAGAGATCTCTCTAGGCTTTTAAAGGAACATTTTAAATTTATACAATAGTATGGAAGACTATAAAGTGAAAAGTAAAACCCTTACCTTCTGAACTTATTAGAAGTAAGCACCACCAACACTTTCTCCATGAACACTTTCAGACATTTTCTACACATAATCAAGTTTATATATGTTACCACATTCAGACGAGAGCATAATATAATGTACTGTTTTGTGACTTGTGTTTTTTCACCCAACAATATATCTTGGAATCTTTCCACAGCAGTACATATAGATCTGCCTCATTTCCCAGTTGCTACATAGAATTTCACTGGATGTACCATTTCTAGACTCTTAGTAGATAGTTTGACTTAGACCTTATGAGTGAATAATTATTATACCAACTGGTTACACTCACTGATTTGTGTTCTGTGGTTTACTTGTGATTTTACACGAAGTCATTTTCCTTTTGTTCCAGGTCTGTACATATGTGTAGTGATAATGCACCCTGCTGGTTTGTTGTTTTTTTAAAGTAAATTTTTTGCTTAGTTAAATGAGAAGTATTCTGTCCCAGATAGGTAGGGGAAAAACAAATAGCTTTTGATGGATGTTAAAGGCATTGACTGGAAGCTTCCTCCAAAGTTGAATGAGTGTTTTCTCCCTTAATTTTCTACTTCAGAAGCTCCAAGAATCAAGTTATGAATGCATTAATGGACGTGGGAAATGATTTGTCAGCACGTGGAAATGAGGACTTAGGTTTCTTGTGTAACAGCTTGGCTAACAAAGCAAGTTTGTGTCTCATGAACTTTAGGGGCCTTGCTGGGAGTGGCAGTGTGTTGAATGAAGCAAAGCAATTTTCCAGGAGCATTTCAGGTCAGTGATGGGAGAAATCAGTTGTCTTCTCAGACAAACAGAAACCTAATTTTAGTTGCACTGTCTTCAATAGAATCCATGCAAATTGAGTGGTAGAAATTTTCACTTCTATCAAAAACAGGAGCATTGTATTTCTTTAGACTCATTTTCTCAACACTTCAAAGTTCTGATTTGCCTAAATATTATTGAAGAGATGTCATACTAATAAATTGTAAAATTCAACTAGTTTTTGTTTTAGGTTTCTTATATGATGTTTTTCCTATCTTTGATGTTAGTCATTTGAATTGATGCACAATGCTTAACTTAATAACTGGAGGCTATTATTAATAACAGTTATTTTGTTTACCTGATTTACTTCTTGTCCAAGCCTTCAGTAGATTCTTGGAAGAAACAGGTATACAGAGTTTTCAGGGACTTTCGTGGGCTATCAGAGGTCTTCCAGACCTGCGCTGTTCAAAACTGTAGTCACTAGCTGCACATAGCTATTTAAAGTTAAATTAATTAAAATTAAGTAAAATTGCCAGGCAGGTGTGGTTCAGTGGTTGAGCATCCACCTATGATCCAGGAGGTCAAGGTTCGATTCCCGGTCAGGGCACATGCCCAGTATGGGACGTGTAGGAGGCAGCCGATCAATGACTCTCGCATCATTGATGTTTCTATCTCTCTCTGCCTTTCTCCCTTCTTCTCTCTGAAATTAATAAACATATATTTTTAAAAATTTAAACAAAATTAAAATTTTAATTCCTTAATTGCACTAGCAAATGCTCAGTAGCCACATGTGGCTAGTGGCTACCATGTTAGGTAGCACAACAGAACATTTCAACTGTACAGCACTTCTCTAAACTAAAGGTTGGCAAACTGTGGCCCACAGCCTGTTTCTGTGTTCCCTGGGAGTTAAGAATGGTTTTTACATTTTTAAAGGGTTGTAAAAATAAAACAAAAAACAAAAGTATATGAGACAGAGACTAAGTCTGGCCCGCAAAGCCTAACATATTTACTATCTGGCACTTCACAGGAAGAATTTGCCAACCCTTGGATCTATGCCTGTTTTTCTTGATGACATTTCAGCTTTCTGATCAAGTTAGGTTAGGGTTTTGCTTAAGCCATCAGAAGATTGTGAATCTATTAAGCAAATTAGGCAAATTTAGGAGCTGAGTTTCTTACTATAGGTAGACTATGGAATGAGTCCAGAGCTTACACAAATCAGTTCCCTGGAGCTAGCACAAGTGGGATGAGCTTTGAAATATGTAAAATTGTTTGTAGTATAAATGATTAACTTGCAACGGCGTTGTGAATAATGCCACAGTCTAACAGAACAGCATTCTGATTTTGTACACTATTTTCTGTCTTTTAAGTCCTGTCTTCTCCCATCTTACACTGAAGGAAATAGAATGAATACATTTCAGCAAATGCAGTTGACCTTTCAACAAAGAATTTACCATGAAGGTTTTTAACTTCAAATTATTTTTAACTCAAATTATTTTAGTCAATCTCTCCTAGAAAGAACGAAGCAAAAAGATTCTTCTGCTGGTATTCTCAGCATCTGAGAGATAATTTTCTCTTGCCAAATGTAGCTCTAACAATTTCTCATTAAATGTTAGGCTTATGAAATCTGCCTATAAAATGAGCATCTGGCACTTGTGTGGTAAATTAGAGAGCCAACTTGTTGCTTTCAAGCTTAGACCTTGACATTCGTGAGAGAACATTGTGCATTCCCAAGTTTGTGATAACACATAGCATATCATTTTTGCTCTAAAATGCAGTAAGGTATGGTTGAAAATAATTGTTACCCCTTTGGGTTTTTTATGTGCATTATTCCATAATTAGAAGTAATTAAAGTAATTCTCCCACTAATAAATGTTATACTAAAATATATTGAATTATTAGTAGAAACATTAACTTGAATTTGTCTGAAACTTCAGATTCAAGATAGTGATGTCATATTATTATGGACTGTGTGGTAAGGTCATGAAATGTACTGAACCAGCCTGGCCGGGTGTGGCTCAGCGGTTGAGCACCAACCTAGGATCCAGAAGATCGCAGTGCGATTCCCGGTTAGGCACATGCCTGGGTTGTGGGCTCGATTCCCAATCGGAGGCGTGCAGGAGGCAGCTGATCAATGACTCTCTCATTATTGATGCTTCTATCTCTCTCTCTCCCTCTCCCTTCCTCTCTCCGAAATCAGTAAAGATATATATATTTTTAAAATGTACTGAACCACAGAAAAAGTCACATTTCAACGTTAGCCTTGGAGAAAAAGGCAAATGGTAGGAGAGATAGGGGAAATAATTGTGAAACAGTATCCTGAGAAGGAACCTTCATGAAGTGATACCTTCTTTCTAAAGAATGCTATGAATGGTAGCTGTGTTTTGCTTTTATTCCCTGGTACAGATTTTATTACTTAAAGCTCTGTTTATGGATTATAACTGGTTGTGGTGTCAATTAGTAGTTTCCCATGTTAAACTCGGACTAAATTTATGAAAAAAAAACACAAATTTCTTGTACCTCTTTAGCGTCATCCTCTTTGCCATTCTTTGCCAAACCATCCCTAAGCCTTCCTTTTTCAGTTTTTCATGTTACTTTATGAATGTCCTCCACAGGCCTCACCAGTATTAACTGTTCGCTCCTCTTCGTCTTCTGTGAAAATGATCTCCTTGAAGTATACACTGCCTCTTCTTTAAGACATGCCAATAAGCATCTATCCTTTTGGATCACTTGATCTCCAGTAAGAGATTCCATAGTATTTCCTGTATAATCAAGGGTATGCCTCTCTAAAGCTGGTTCTTACCAAGTGTGAGATCTTAGCCTGTGGCATTTTATGATGCCAGTTAAAGTATAGCAAAGTTATATGCCTTGAGCTTTTGTTTTAGACCCCAGTTGAAAAATCAGAATCATTAAGGGGAAGGAACATCACCTCCAGATTTAGAGTTGCAAACTATAGTCATTAAGGACGGCCTTACACATTGTCCATGATGGAAAGAACCTAAAATTTAAGCTTTTGAGAAATTAGCTATTTCTCCACTTCTGGCATAAAGTATTTATAAAATCAGAACAAAAAACGTTGCCCTGCATTCAAGATTTTTTTTGTCTATCAATGTTTGTCTTGGGGTTCTCAGATTAGTAGGGCAAACTTAATTTTTTTTTATAAAGTCTGTGCATTATTACAAAGTAAATAAGTTAGTTTGACCTTGAACTCCATAAGCTCTATAAGTAAATTATATGAGAAAAAGAAAGCAAAGAAATGAAACCAAGAAGCCCCCACAAATGTGAATAAGTCCATTATAAGCGTGTTCCTACCTGAAGGCTTTTTTTTATATACCCTGATTTTGTATTCCACTTCTTCAATTTGTGAATGAGTGCCTTCTACCTTATTCTTTCCCAAGGTAGATTTGAAACAATCTGATCGTCCTTGGTACTGGACTCTACTATTTCTTATGATTTAGATGTTATCATAATAAATAAACATTTATTTATGGCCTACTATGAAGAGCAATGTGCCAGACCCTGGATGTAAAAAATGCATAAACTCCTCTCAAAGCACTTATAATCTGATTTGGGTGACAAGGCAAATGTGTAAAAAGATCACAGTACAAGAAAGCATGTACTAAGTGCCAATTGAGCACCTACCATAGGAGAAATGAGAGATTACAGTGGGCTGAAGGTGGATGGATAGAGTCTAAAAATGTGGTAAACTAGAAGAAATGAAAGAAAGAAATCTTATATATGATCATTGGCAAATTAATTTCCTCCTCAGTGTAAGATTCCGTGTAAAATGTAACACTCCATGTAGCAGTTACTATTTGATTAACCTGCACAAATCCTTTTTTTTCTTCTCATACCCATTTCCCTTGTTGACAACCTAGTTTGCTAGTACAGTAAAAGGCATCATTTGTCTGTCCACATAAGGACCAGTAATTAAGTAGTTAGGAAGGCAAAGTAACCTTACATCATAATTTGGCCTCCCAGCCACCCTGATAGGCCTGTAAGTGGCAACAAAAAGATAAGAAAGTGACCACATCAAACATGTCCTGCCTAGACTGTTTGACCTGCACCTTGACAATGGTGTTGATTATTTCTGTTTTCTATTCTGAATGAATTTGCTACCCATCAGAGTCTCAAGACCCTTAATTTAAAAAAATATATATTGGTTTATTTTTAGTCTTCTACATGCTAAATGTTAACCTCCTTATGACATGCAGTGATGATTTCTGAATTTTCATTAGGCGCAATTCATTGTTGAAGCACTGAAGCAGTTGGTTACTATTGCAGCTAATTCTTATTTCAATAAACAAGAATTTTTAAAAAAAGATTAGCAGAACAGTTTTTAAAATTCACAGTAGCACTCATGTATATCAGTTCTGGCTTGGCAGACTTTGACCCAGGGCTGTGCAGTGTTTTATTACCCTCAGGCACATAAGGACACGTACTTACAGCACCACTTTTGTAGCAGATATTTTTATAACTCTACAAAATGATTAGACTGACGTAGAGCAATTCTCTAAATTCATAGGTATTAAAATATTCTGGCAGCTGTCTCCTTTTTACCTTTAAGTCGAGCCATCATGATGAGATAAGACTGTACCAAGCCTGATCAGTACATGAATGAAGTTAGGCACGGTATTCTCACATTATTGACAAGAGTCTTTGTCATTATGAATAGGAGACATCTTAGAGGAGGGGTTCTCATTATACTAATTCCCATTTAATTCTAGTGATATTCTTGTTTTTCAGAAAACTCTTTCCTTCAAAACACATTTCATATAACCAGATGGGAAGGAATTTATGGTATAAAAATGCCTCTGATTTCTAAGTGAAACAGCTTAGATTGTGCTAAAAAGAAACATACAGTAGCGCCCTGGCTGGTGTGACTCAGTTGGTTAGAGCATCATCCCTCGCACCAAAAAGGTTGCTGGTCTGATTTCCAGTCAGGGCACATGCCCAGGTTGCAGGCTCGATCCGCAGTGGAGGGCACACAGGAAGCAGCCGATTGGTGTTCCACGTCTCACATCGGTGTTTCTCTTTCTCTCTCCCTATGGCTTTCTCTCTCTCTTAAAAATCAGTAAGAATATTTTTTTAAAAACCAAAACATACAATACCTTTACTGGGAGTTTGAGGTGTTGATAGGGTTAAGAGAGTGTTTGGGAGAACCTGGATGGAAGAAACCTGCTGGCAAGTTGGTATTGCAGTGACATGGGATACAGATTTTTTTGTTCTCAACATAGGCTTCTAGCAACCCCTGGACTCTAGGTCATAGTCCTTAAGGGGGTGCCAAGAGTCTGGGAAGGTCTCTTTTTTTTTTTTTTTTTTTTAAGTCTCATGTTATGATCTCAACAACTCTGACCTCTCCTCCCCTAAATACTTCTTATGTACTTCCAAGTGTCTCAGATTCTTTTAACTGGGAACAATATACAATTGAAAGATTTGCCCTTTGCTGAGAAATATGAGACTTTAAATGGCAAGTGATTATTGGTACAACCATTTTAGAAAATTGTTAGGCAGTATCTACTAAGGCTGATCATATATATTCCCTATGACCCAATAATTCCAGTGCTATATAGGAATAGAAATGCAAACATTTGTATGTCAAAAGATGCATACAAAAATATTCAGAGCAGCACTATTTATAACAGATCCAAACTAGAAACAATCCAAAAGTTCTTCGACTGAATAAATAATGATATATTCATTCAATGGAATACTATATAGCCATGAAAATAAGCAAACTATTGCTACCTGCAATAATATTAATGAGTTTCAGGAACATAACACTGAGTAAATGAAGCTAGACACAAAAGAATACATATTATACAATAGCAGTTACATAATGCTCAAAACAAGCGAAGCTAATCTATGGTTATATAAATCAAAGTATTGGTTGCACTGGGGTTATGGTGGTGTCTGGAAGGGGGCATGAGGAGGGAGGCTTCTTGGGTGCTGGTAATGGTTCTCTATATAGATGTATGTGGTAGTTACACAGATGTGTTCGTTTTGTGAAAATCCTCACATGTATACTTATGATTTGTCCATTTTTCTACGTGTATATACTTTAAAAAGTTAATTAGAAAAAATATTTTTAAAGACAAATAGTGGCTGAGATAAAAAATGAAACTAACTTATTCTGAGTCTTAATAGCTAGCTAGTCAGCCCTTAAAGGGAAGTGAGAGCTCTCAAAGCCTTTCTGCTTTGATATGGGAAGCTCATGAAAGGAGATTATTAAGTATTAGTTTTCCAGCCAGTCAGGAAAGAGGATGTTGAAGAGGAAGGGAACCAACCCCCCAGATTTCAAAATACTGCTTAGAGCAGACCTTATATAATTGGATAAGAATAATAGGTATTGTTTTCTGGGGTATTTTTTATGATGGGTAGCTGTGAATATATACAACTTCTTGTGCCTTAAAAGTTTGCTTTTAACATCAACATCCTTAGTATTAAAATTTTTGTTCCTGGAGAATCATTAAATGAGATAGCACTGTGATAGGGAAAGACTGGTGATGACTGTTATTCAGTAGATGGCAGTATTCCCTTTAAAGTTTTTAGTTAAAATGTAGGTACATGAGGGTAACTCTTAGCAAATTTTTTTTGGTAAGAGTGATAAAGGGACAAGTAGACGAGAAAGAACATTTTAATCTTTTTGTTCATTTGTAGTCTCGTGTATTACTATTTTGAATGAACCAACAAGATTTAGAGTCCACAAATAGGATATATTTTTCCACATAAAACTCTAGAATGCCTGCAAGAGCAAGTTTTTAAATGGATTATTGCTGTAAGTGGGTGTTAATGGATAGAATATTCAGAAAGGATTTGGGCAGAGTTTTTTTTCTTTTCCATCTTATATTTAGGGTTAAGTGTATGTTAAGATTGAGATCTTGACTAACCGCTTTGGACAAAATATCAGTGAAATTTATTGATGAGGTTAGGATGCACTTGAGTGTAAATTAAAAGAAAAATTAAAGTGATTAACCAATATGTTTTTGTTGGTTATTTTAATACAAATCAAATGTTATTTGAATAGTCTCTCTTTTTTCATAATGAAATTTTCTTAACATTATAATACTTAATGGAAGCACTGGGATTTAAGAAATCTTGTGGCATATAGGGTTTTAGTTAGAAGGAATTTGACATGAATTAAAGTGAGAGTTATCAGCCAAAAGACTAAACAAACCCATCATGCAAAATGGGAGACCAATGAACAGACTAGAGTCAGTTGGAGACAGAAGAAATACATTCAAGTCTTGATTGCTCATTATTAACTATGGAGCTTAGGCAAATCATTTAACCTGCTTAAGTTTTCTTTTTTCTCATCTGTGAAATATAGGTGACAAATGACTGCCTTGCCTTCCCCTTCTATATAGGTTGTTAAGTGCTTCAAGTGTGTGCATTGTCTTTAAGGGTGGTGTGTTGATGTTAATGCACTCAACAGATGGATAATGACTACCTATTTACTAAGAGGTACTGTGCTAAGTGCTTTAGGTACATAGTTCCCAAAGCCTCACAACTGCATGAGTAAGTTGGACCATTGACCCCATTGTACAGTTACAAAGAATTGGGCTAGCCCAAGAGCTGTGAATCAAATTCAAAGTGTCTTTGTTATGTTATGCTATGCTTGCCATGATGTGCTTCCTTTTTTGACTTTTCTGCAGCCAGTATTTTAGAAGCCAGGGCCATACTATTTTTATGTATTGGAAAAATCATTTAAAAACATTGGCCTAGCCCTAGCCGTTTGGGCTCAGTGGTTAGAGCTTTGGCTCACAGACTAAAGGGTCCTGCATTCAACTTCGGGCAAGGGCACGTACCTCGGTTGCAAGCTGGATCCCTGGCGCTGGTTGGGGCTCGTGCAGGAGGCAACCAATTGATGTGTGTGTCTTTCACATCGATGTTTCTCTCTCTCTCTCTCTGTCTGTCTTCCTCCCTTCCACTCTCTCTGAAAAGCAATGGAAAAAATATCCTCAGGTGAGGATTAAAACAAAAACAAAAAAACGTTGGTCTTAAAAGAAAATTTTATTATGTTTTGCTTTGGAGTTATTAACAGAATCCTACTACACGCAATTATTAATTTGGGAGTGGGGATAGCTGGTGCTCCTGTATTTGAACACTTGAGCCTGTTTTTCATCTTCAGCGAAAGCACATATAAATCCTTTCTTTTTTTCTTTTTCTTTTTCTTTTTTTAATATATCTTTATTGATTTCAGAGAGAGGAAAGAAGAGGGAGAGAGAGAGAGACAGAAACATCAACGATGAGAAAATCATTGATTGAGCCCGCAACCCGGGCATGTGCCCTGACCGGGAATTGAACCCTGATCGCCTGGATCCCAGGTCGACTCTCAACCGTTGAGCCACGTTTGGCCGGGCTAAATCCTTTCTTGATGATTGAAACTCAAGGAGAGGAACAGTAACATCAACACAGTCTAAAGAGTATTAATATTTGGTTTGAGGATATGTTGATTTTCTTTACAGACACCTCCCTCAGTTATATTTTAATATAACAATTGGATTGCCTTTTTCTTTTTGAATATTTGTGTGTGAGCACATGTACACTCATTTGAGCTTTTAATGTTCTTTTTCTGTTCCAGGGTCCGTTTAGTAGTCATATTTACCTTAGGCTCCTCTTAGCTATGTCTCAGACTTTCTTTGTTTTTGATGACCTTGACAGTTTTAAGGTGCACTGTTCAGGCACATTGTAGAATATCCCTCAACGGGAATTTGATGTTTTTCTCATGATGATAGTTTGCCTTTTACGGCATCTACTAGGTTATATGGGGAGGTTGTCCTTAATCATAGTGACCTATATGAGGAAGGCAGATTAGGATTTAAAAATATTGGCTGTGGATAACCCACACAAAGATAAGTATTAACAGCTTTCTTTGTTGGCATTTAAACATTGACTACATTCTTTATATTTTTTGTATTTTATCATTTTTCAGAAGAAGCCAGCCCTAATTTGGCTTAAACCAAGAGTATAGGTTATATGGTCTGCTAATGTCCCTAAAACAGTTTCTTTTCTAATTGCATCTATTGGTGCAGTTAAAATGGGTTTTAATGTTACTCCTAAGAGCTTTATTTAATCTGTATTGGCCTCTTAATTAGTAATGGGCAATTCTGGGTGAATTGTTAATTGATTAAAATTGCAGAAATTATACACAAAGTCCTTCTGTCACTGCAGCCTAGAACAGTATAAGATTAAAGCAGGACTTGGTTTAGTTACTATTCTAAGATGAATGCTTGAAAAGTATTATTTTAGTGGTTTTGGTTTGTATTCCAGTCTGGTGTTGGTTTTAACTTGGCTAAGAATTATTGTCTTTTAACTCACTAAGGTCCTCAATTCTACTCCATTAAGGGCCACTTTTCTGCCAATCAAAAGCAGCATCCCTGAGATTGATTTTTGTTACAGTGGGTACTAATGGCTGCCTAGTGACAACATTTCAAACTCTTTTATGTAAACAGAAAGCAATCAAATAAGTACTAATCCAAGGATTATGCAGACCCAAATCCCGTGGCCAGGAGAAGAATCTCTGCAGTGTATGTCCCTGGCTCTCTGCCTTCTGGTGGCAAGCAGCCCCTCTTCTTCCTGGAGAGCTCGCTTGCTGCTTGTGCTGCCTGTTAGATTGCAGTATGCTAAGACCAAAACACTCCTGCAGCTCCTGAATGGAATTCAAAAAGACACTTACATTTCCATAAATAAATTAGGAATTCAGTGGTTTCTTCGGGCTAATCAGGGCTGGCTGATAAACCTTGCTAGCTGTTTAATAAATGAATTGTGACTGATTACCTATTAATATGGACGCCTCAGGAATTCACCCAGGGGGAAGCAAAGCAGTGAAATAGAGAGGGGCATGGCCCCTTGGGAAATCAGGGCTTCATGTTTGCAGCTTAAATATCTCTGTGAAGTATCAATAAGGAGGTAATTGAATTTTGAACACAAACATGAGTGCCGAATGGATGAAAGGGGGAGGGGGATCTGATCATCTCTTCTCTGCCCCTTCATTCTCCCCTTCCCTTTTCCTTAGAGACCACTCTAGTAAAGATAGATGCTAAATCCATTAAATAAAGATTAGACTCTGTAGTAGTAGAAAATGGCAGCTTAGCTAGATCCCCGGGCAAATTGGGGCCTTTTGCAACACAGAAAATTAAAATATACATTTTTAACAAGTGTACTATCTTCCTAGCAATAATGCTGGGCTAGCTTGTGGGGTTTGCTCCTCCTTCAGATGGGCTTTTGTTTGAGCAGATCACTTTCTCTTGTATTAATGCCAATCTTTTCTGTATTCCTGGAGCAGAAGGGGCTGGGTTTATTTATTTATTTTTAAAGCTTCTATTGAGGCTTTTCCTCTAGCATCCTGCTTGCTTGTAATCAGAGGAGTGGGAAGGAGATTAGTGTCCCATGAATTGACGGTAGATAAATGTTCCCTCCCCTTAACTGGTGGGTCCAGAAGAGCCCAATCACTTGTATTTCAGGGATGATTGGAGACTGTACAGCAAGAAAAGGGCTTACAGACTAAAATAAACATTGATGTTATAGATGCAATTTTACTTGGCTTTATTTCCTCTAGATGAGGTTATTGATTTGCTTTGTCTCCCTATTTTAAGCCATATAAAGTCATACTAATGTAGAAAAAGAAGAATTGGCATCATTAGGTTACAATCATAATACTCCTTTTTGAGCAGTAATAAAAAACAAGCATCAAGCCTTAAATACTTCGTTATCTTTATGTCAATACCCAGTATTGGCTTTTTGGACTAATCCTTGTTTATATGTCAATTACAGTTCTGATGACACTTTTCTAGGGCTTCAGTCAGTCAGTCTATCAACAAGTATTATCTGAGCATCTGTTAGGTGTATGACACTGTTAGTTGCCATAGTCACTGGTGAAAAAGTCTGTTCTTTGCTACCACAGATATGTATTAAAATACAAAGCTAATCATGTCATACTCCTATTTATAGAAGTTCTTTGGTTCCTTGAGTCCTACATGATAAAATTCACATTCCTCGGGCCTCTACAAAGGACCTTTTTAACATGAACCTAGCCTCTCCAATTTTATCTCGAAAACTTCTACTTATCCTTCAAGGCCATTTCACATCCCACCCTCTCTGGGCCTGTCTACCTATTCCCTCAAGCAGAGTTAAATTTTTATCTCTCAGTGTGGGTTCTATACTTGGGCTGTGAGGATTTCCCCATGGAAGAAAAAAATGTACAACTTCTTAGTCTCAGTAATAAAGGATTTTGTACATGATTTGCCACATGGTTTTGCAAACATTCCTAATTCTTTATTTCAACTGCAGAGGTGTCTTGCTGATAAAATTTTCATTGACTTGCCTAGTGACCCTTACTTTACTTTATAATTTAACTTTGTTTTTCAGCAATCTTTAATGTTAAGAAAGAATGTTTGTGATTCCTATCATTACTGCTACCTTAAGTTATTTATGTCTAGAGAGAAGAAATCAAACTTATTTAACCTGATTGCCACATTTCACAAATGGTCCTTAATGATTTTGAATGCTATTTCTCAAAGCCAAATAGCACAACATTTCAGAATTTCCTAGTCCTTCACAAGTTGAAAGTTACATTGATGTGCCCAGACAGTTAAAATTCTACTCCCAATTCTCTAACCTTTGCTTCCTGCCTTTTTGCTGGGCCCCAGAACTCCATCCAGCCTTACTGACAACACAGGTGTGCTGGGCCATGGAAGCAAGAATTTAAAGGCTCTGTATTGCCAGTGGTTGGATTTTAACTATTGTAAGTTTTAAACCTTATTTAACATTAATGGAATAATGCAAATAAATGGGTTTTTTTGAAGTAATAATTTTCAGTGAAGAGTGTATATTTTCATTTAATTATAAGAAATTCTGAGGTAGAAAAATCCCATTCAAATTATCCCTAAAAAATTTTAATAAATTAAAAAACATCATTGACTTTATCCCTTTAAGAAAAGACTCTCTTGGTAATTCCATTTCCTAAAGCTTTCTGATGATCTTAGCATGACCTTCATTCAATAAGATATCTCTTTCCTGCCTTTGTATATTTATAACACAGTACCCTTAGAATTAACCTACAGTGTAATGTGTGTTATGTGCTGTTGAGTCCGCTTCAATTCCTGGCAGCCCTATGAATGAGCAATGTCTACAATGTCCTGTCCTCAACAGCCCTACTCAGTTCTTGTAGATTTTTACCTATGGCTTATTTTATGAAGTCAATCCATGTTACTCCTAGGGCAATTACTGATTTAAACTTCTGTATAAGTGTGGGTAATGCTCAAGTGCCTGTCTTGTTCAGGAAGATTCTGTAGCTGTGGTTCTTAACTTAAGAGTCCATGAGTCTCCTGAAATTACAAATAAAATTATATCTGTGTGCATATGCATGCATATTTTTCTGCAGAGAGTATCCATGGCTTTTATTATATTTTTTAAAAAGATATATCTAAGAAGATATATCTCTAAAAAAGATATCACAGTCCTAATCCCAGAATGTGACCTTATTTGGAGATACAGTTTTTACAGAGGTAATCAAATTAAAATGAAATCATTAGAGTGGGTCATAATCCAATATAACTGGTGTCCTTTTAAAAAGAAGACTGCCAAGGAGAAAGGCCTGGAACAGATCCTTCCCTCACAGCCCCAAGAAGGAAGCAACCCTGCCTACCCCTTGATCTCAGACTTTCGGCCTCTAGAACTGTGAGACAATAAGTTTCTGATGTTTAAGCCACTCAGTTTATAGTATTTTGTTATGGCAACACCAGGAAACCAATACACTCTCTATCAGTTCGGATGCTTATGTCTGCAAATTATAGAAAACCCAACTAAGGTGGCTTAAAGAATAAGGATACTCCATATAACAAAAAGCCCAGGGGTACTTCATTTTCAGGATTGGTTAATTCAGTGACTCAACATTATCATCAGATACCCCTGTTAGTTCTGTCTTTCTGCTCTGCCATCTTCAGTGAATCCCTTTTATGTTGGCTTCCATCGTATTTGCAAGATAGCTGCTATGGTTTTTGACATGCTGACAACAGTATCCTAAGGTAGAAAGGGAATTAATTTTCCCCATTGCATCCTTTTAATCAGTGAGAAAAACCACAGAAACTCTGAAGCAGATTTTCCCCTCACCTGCCATTGAACAGTGTTGGCTCACTCCTATGCCTAAACCAATCCCTGTCAAGAGAAACAAGACTACCCATCTGTGGTTTAGATAGACCAATAATGGTTCACCCTTTGGGTCTGGGAAGGGGCCCAGTCTCCACTAAGTACATGATCACTGTTACTTGAATAAAACCAGGGCTTTTATAACAAAGATTAAGTGAGGAAATGGCTGTGTATAGACAACCAGCTATGTCTTCCAGTCTATTACCCCCAAAAGGTTAAGAACTAGTTTTTAAGACATGTAGCATTTCTAAAGTGACATACATAACCAGGGCTAAACTCTGCTTAGGCATCAGAGTAGGACCCATGTTTAAGAATTTCTAAGTCGCCCGGCCCGGCGTGGCTCAGTGGTTGAGCGTCGACCTAGGATCCAGGTGATCGGGGTTTGATTCCCGGTCAGGGCACATGCCCGGGTTGCGGGCTGCAGCTGATCAGTGACTCTCTCATTGATGTTTCTATATCTCTCTCTCCCCCTCCTTTCCTCTCTCTGAAGTCAATAAAGATATATTTAAAAAAAAAGAATTTCTAAGTTAATAGTAACTGAAAAGTTGGGTTTTTAAAAAACGTAATCATTCAATAAATATGTGAGTGCCTACTATGTGGACGTATTCTGCTGAGCACTGGTTATGAGGAAAGAACATTGTTGTCCAATTGGAGAGCACTAGGGAAAGCTACTTAGCTCTGACAGGGTCAAAGGAAGTAATCCTAAACAGTCTTTAAGGATGTGCAATGAGTGCTGAGGGGAGAGTGGGAGGATGGCAATTGCTCCGCAGAGCAGTGGGCCAGAAATAGTCTGGGCATAAGCAACAACAGTAAATGGCAAAGGCCTGAGGCACGCTGTGTTTGGGGAACTTCTGAGTAAGTAGTTAGGAGGTGAAGATGGAAAGCTAGCAAGGAGCCTGATTGTACACATGGGCCAAGGTCTTAATCCTGAAGGCTCTTGTGGCAACTGAAGAATGGTAAGCAGGGAGGTGACATCCATTGCCCCTTTTCTTAAGAAGAGCACTCTGACAGTCAGTTGATGGCAGCAGCTGTTGACTTGTTCCACATTGTGTTTCCCTCTCTCTTTGTAGTGTCTGGCATGTTATAGGTGCTAGTGACCAGCGGGGGGTGGAGGGAGCAGGTAGAAGCAGGAGGCCAGTTTTAGAAGATGCAATGATGCAGGAACTATGGATGACTCTCAGTTTCTGACTTGAGTAATTTTTTATTAGCTTTCTTTCTTTTTTTAATGTTTTCTATTGATTTTTGAGAGAGAGAGGAAGGGGGAGAGAGAGAAAGATCGATATGGGAAACATCAACCAGTTGCCTCCCACATGCACACCAACTGGGGATCGAACCCACAACCTGGTATGTGCCCTGACTGGGAATCGAACAGGTGGCCTTTCAGTGCAAGGGACGATGCTCCAACCAGCTGAGCCACACCAGCCAGGGCTTAATTCATTTTCTTAACCAGCATAGCGAATATAAGAAAAAGTACTGTTTGGGACTGGAAGATACTTGTTTTCAACCTGTTGTATCTTGGAACCTTGTAAGATAACACTTTAACTTAGCTAACAATGGACTTACTAAGCAATTTAGGCATATACAAATATATACTCCATCAGTTACTTATAGATTTGGTCTATTATATACAGAACTATTCTTGTTTATTATTAACATCAGCAGCTAACATTTCCTGCTTTGTGCCTGTCACTGGACCCAGCTCTTTATCTGTATCCTGATACTTCTCCTGTGGGGAGTAGCTATGTTATCCTCATTGTACAGATGAAGGAAGAGGGGATCACTTGCCCAAGGTATTGAATGACAGAGCCAGGACTGGAACTCAGGCCTGTGTGATTCCAGAGCTTCTGCTTCTAAACTTGCTTGCCAAGCATGGACCGAATGCTCTGACCATGATAACTGGGGAAGGCGTTTGCTTCTGGCTCTGGGTGCTCTCCTGAGGCCTGCTCAGCACTGCCATAAGGCCAATACTTGTCTTCTCCCTACCCAGCTAACTACTAGCACAAACTCCAGACTTAGCTTAAATGTCAGTTTCTTTGCAAGGCCATGTCTGACCCCCAGACTGGGTTACTCCTACCTTCACTCTCATGCCCATGATCTGGGCTCTACCGCACCATGTACTTCCCCACCCTAACTTGATGTTGCAGTTGCTTGTTACATTGTCTGCTTTGTTCTCTGCTGGGTCCCCAGTTCCTGAGACACACACCTATATGCCAGGGAGGTGCAGGAGAGTAGGGAAGAGACCAGACAACTTCTGGGTTTGGGCAATCTCTTTTTTAAGGCATAAGTGATATCTTTGTAAAAAATCCAATTTGGCTGTTGGTGTTACTGCTGCCTTTGCTTCTGTTTTGTCTTTGCTTCCATGTATTTGTAAGTTTACAAATCCACATGAAAAGAAAATTCTGGCATTAACTCATGCTGCTGTATGAGGTAGCTGTGCAAAAGATTATTTATAGACCCAAATACTCTTTACCCTATGAGTTTGTAATCTCTATAGATTGAAAGGAATTAGGTCCTTTGAGGTGGCTGCTGTTCTTAGTAAGCCTGGATAAAAACCCTTCATTATTCCCTGTCAACTTTTAAGTAGTCCTATGTGCATATAGAGGTTTGGGAATCACTAGGTGAAAATTACTTTTTATGGTAATTATTTGTACTAAAAGGAAAGAGTTTACCTTTTGTACATCTTTCTCACTTTTCTGAATCTTTTATACTTTAGACCTTGCTGTTTTTCACAAATCCCTTCTAGTTAATGTCTACTAAGCATTAATTAACTTACTCTGTACTTTCCTGAGCACTAACGGAAATACTGGATTATAACCAATCTAATACTCTGCACATTCTACTAGACAATTTCCTCAGTGTGATTTAGGGCAGTTTATAATCACTCCTTGTGGTCTTGAGGCCAGTTTTCAATTCATGAGACTCATATATCCTGACTGCTTTTAATTAATTTTGCAAGGAAGATGCCAGGAGAAGCAGTATTAAATGCTTTCTTATAATCAGGTTCTTTCATCTATTGGGTTCTTGTCGGCCACTAATCTTGTAATTTTATCACAACAAACTCCAAAAGTTTCTCTGACATTGTTTGTTTCTTTACTCATGTTCTTGGGTGCTTAGTACTCATGGTTTGGAAAACTTATGTTTATGGTTGTTATATTCAGAATTGATGTTGGGAAATTTCTCTAGATTTATAATAGTTATTGCCAGAATTCATTTTTAACAGTGCGATTTGGGGATTAGCTTTACTTGGTATCACATGTGTTCCATGTTCCTTTTATTTGGTCTTTCTGTGTAATTATATCCTCCAGAATCCAGTCAGGAGTAATGTGAATAGGGAAATTTTTAAATAAAGAATCGTTAACTAGGTGAAAGGTGGCTAACTTCTAAAAGGGTGTGCAGAGGTAGTAACTGCAGAAAGCCATTACACCCAGGGCTGAAGGCAGGTGCACCACAGAGGACCTAGAAACTTGGAAGAGGTCCCCACAAGGCTGAGACTCAGACCTCTAAGGAGAGAATGCGGCTGCCACAGGAACATGCTGCCCGCTGCCAGAGGGACTCCGCTGGTGAGTTGCAGGAGCAGCTGCCTGCATGGAGGTGAAGAAGCTTAGCCAGAGGGAGCCCCTGCACTGAATGCAGGGCTGTGTTGCCAAGGTGATCATTGCTGGGACCCCTGCATGCCAACCTGCTTGTCACTACGTAAATAGGAAGTTTCTTCTTCCTGCTTCAGCCTTGCAGTCTCACACCAGGGCCCTCTCTAATGGCAAGCTGAACACTGAGCCAGCTGGCAGAGGAGAAATGCAGCCTGTTGCAGGGTCCAGCTCCAGTATCACAAAGCAGGACAGAGAAAGGTGAGTTAGGAGCTTAAAGGCAAAAAATTACTAATTGGCACAGTGAGCAAAAGCTTTGTGTAAAGTTAAATCTTACAAATTAAATAATTTTGTTCTGCATCACAAATAGTTTTTGTTTTGTTTTATTTTTAAATAGGTGTTTATTGCTCTCAAAGTAGGGTCCACCTGTAACTTTTACAGGTGGCTGGGTAGCATTCACTACCTAGATAATGCCAGCTGAGCCAGTGATTGATTTAACTATAAATGTCCCTCAAAATTGGCTACTTTTCACAAAGGGATTTAGTAAATATTATTCAACCAACAGGCTTTCACAAATTAAAAAAAAAAATCTAATAGTAACTGGAAGACAGAGCATGAAAATAAATAGAAGCTGGCTCTCCCACCACATTGAATCCTACTTCCTTTTACAACCAATTTTTCTAACCATTTCATTTTTCTTTAATTGATTGATCTTTAGAGAGAGAGAAACATTGATTTATTGTTACACTTATCTTTTTATTTATTTTGTGTTGTTCCACTTATTTACTCATTCATTGGTTGATTCTTGTGTGTGCCCTACCCGGTGATCAAGCCCACAACCTTGGCGCATTGGGACGCTCCCCGGCCAGGACCTTCATTTTTCTTAAGCTGTTATTATTCTCTCCCAAATTTCTTAGCCACATTTCCTGTTTCTGACTTCCTTTAGCACCCAATTGTTATTTATACTTCTCAACTAAAATTTAAGATCCTTGCTGTCAGGGACCATGCTTTATATTACTTTTGTATATTATAAAACAGTATTTTGCAAAATGCCTGTTGTATCTTTTATATATTCATAAGAAAAAATGGAAACAACCTCCCAGGCAGAGAACAGATAGTACTTACCCATTCTTTTCTGCATTGCTACTTTTTCAGAAGCTCTCCACTGTCTCTCGATCTCTAGGAAGGAATACAGCTAACAATGGGAATGTAAAGACAAAACCAAGGTGGGAGTTGGGAGAGGGATGGATTGTAGAAAACTAGAAGTATTTATAGTGAAAATAAATTTGGGGAAAGAGTGCTTCCAAGTTAATGGTGGTTTTAATGCACATTTGCTTTCCTTTCCTTCCCAAGTCTTTCTAAAAGAATTTTTAAAAGGATATAAGTCCTCAAGAAGAGAACAGGAAAGAGGACAAAAGCAGCAAAATTTTGGAAGCTGGAAAGTGTATGAATTTAGCAGACCTAAGGAAAACCAAGAACCAAGCCCGTTCACCCCTCACAGTCTCTGAAAGGCTTAAGATTGGTACCAGGTAGAAGGTGGAGATGGTTTAAACAAGGAGGATTGATTAATTAAAGTCTGTTTAAGAAGGAGTCAGAAGTCTAAGTCACCTGCTTTATTATACCCCCCAGAAGACTGGAGCTTTCTTGTCTAGAGAGGGTAAAACAAAGTGGTTCCTCAACCAGACGAACCGAGGACGGGGCTTTGTATTGAAAATGCAGTGAATTATGCCTGAGACCACGTCTCCTGCACAACCAGGCCTTCCCCCTCCAAGTCAGGGGTGTGGAATACTTCTCTAGGGGACCTGACCTGCCACCCAAATGAGTAAATAAGCCAAGAAAAAAGATGGCATAGGATATAGAAAACAGGGACTCCCAGGGTGATTGTTGTGCACCAGCCAAAGAGGACAACCAGACCATACTGGACTTTTTCAGGAAGATGAAACTGGTGAATCACATGATACATCTCAGTATCTTAAGATGTTGAAAACAGGCAGACATAGAGTCTGTTGAATGAGAGAAAGTACATAGAACACCAAGCAAACTAAATAACCCAGGAAAAACAATAGGCAAGAAAGGAAGGGTAATCATAGTTTATTGTATGGCTTAGCTATAGATAGCATTTGTATAATCATAATAATGTAGAAAGTGACTATTGATCCAAGTAAAGTTACAAAAAATAGCTGAGAGGATAGGAGATGGGATGCTTGCACATGGATTGTGAAGAATTAAGGTAAAGGGGTATAAAAAGGAGCTAAATTATCACTTTCTATATTGGGGGAAAGCAGATAATGCCTCAAATTGAAAAATCGAGAAGTAGCAATATAACTATATTATTTAGTCATTTAGAGATATGGAGGTAATATAAAATAATCAGCTAGACAGGGTGAAAATGGTTGTCACTGGGAAGGAGTTAGAGGTGAACTGCAGCTTTTTTATAACAAACTTTATAGAATTGTTTGATTTTGAAACATGTTCATGTATAACTTTAATTTCTTTAACAAATAATGTAATTGTTAAAAATAGGGAATAGGTAATAAGAAGAACAGAGACTGGATGTTATAACACTTAGATAAAAGTATGTTTAATAGGAAAAGAAATGGAACTCAAAACAGGAAATGTGTGTGAATAGACGAAAAACAATGTCTGCCTCTGTGGAAAGAAAGCCAATTACTTTCAACTAAAATGTGATTGCTTCCATATTTTCAGTTTTTGTGTTATAAAATCTAGGTGCCCAAACTTATTATAATTCAAAATAAGTAATTCACAGTTTCTGGTTGGGAGGCAATTATATTTCTATCCCATGATAAGAAATAGAACACAAAACTCAAGCCCTTAGCAATATCTGGTGACACCATTTGATTAAGGATTTCACTCCTTCTCATCTCATCTTTTTTCCCTTGATATAAGTGGTATTTTTCTGAGTATTTAGTTGGATTGCAATTCAATTGGGGGGGGGGAATTAAATTCTATGCCAATTTCCATTATTAGGGTCTTCTAAATAGTGACCTCTGGTAACTGATAGGTTTCGGTGGGTGGAATTTTACTTTTTAACATAGCATTGAACTATACATTTAACACTAGGTCTGGGTGATCTCTCTGGGGAGAGTGGAATTGATGGATCCTTTTCCTGCCAGCCCTGGTAGCCTGTCAGGAGAGCAGGTGTTGCTGGAATGGCTCATGCATTCAGGAATCACAGTGCAAATCCGATCAAGGCGTGTATTCTCAAAACCACTCAGGCTAGTGTCTCTCATGGGGAAGAAGCCAACATTGGCCTCCTATGCTTTTTTTAAAAAAAGAGAGAGAGAGAGAAAGAAAAACTAATTATCAACCTACAGCAAATGTCATTCAACTCAAATCCCTGAAGGATAAAGGCGGAGGTGACAAATGTTCCTGGAGAGAGGGTTGAGCTGTCACTTGTCTTTTTTTTTTTTTTTTTAATCCTCACCCAAGGACATGTTCATTGACTTTAGAGAGAGGAAGGGAGAGAGAGAAAAAAACATGAATGTCATAGAGAAACATTGATCGGATGCCTTCTGTAATTTCTCTGATGGAGAATCGAACCCACAACCTAGGTATGTGCCCTGATGGTGATCGAGCGCGCAGCCTTTTGGTGTACGGACAACACTCCAACCAACTGAGCAAGCCGGCCAGGGCTGTCACTTGTTTTTTTAATGGATCCTTCATGTTTGGGTATAGAATTACTTGCTATTTTTCTTTATTGTGTACTTTATCTGAAGAAATACTGAATATCTCTGCAGATACAAAAGAATTATGCAGTTTCTGTAAACCCCTTGGATTTGAACAGAATCCTAGTGTCAAGGAAGATGATAAGGGGTTAGTTTTATTGCTCAGGGACAGCTGTCTATTGACTTAGTTGTCCCTAATACTTCATCTATTTTTCCTTACTTTTGATTGGACTTATTACATCCTTTTTTGGTCCACATTGACTGTGGGCTAATCCATGACCTGATCCAGAGAACAATTAGGAACAATGGGGAGAAGTTAGAGACAGGTTAGTTAGTTTTGTTTTGTTTTTGACAGTATGAAGGAAGAACTTTCCAAATGTCCAGAAATTAAATGACTCTCAAAAAGTACCAAGTTTTCCATCACCAGGAATGCTCAGGCAGAGCTCTGCGACCAGCTCTACAATGTTACCAGATGCTGTTTGGAACTAGTGGAATTAGGTGTTCTCAAATACTCCTTTCAACTATAAGAATTAAGGATCCTAGCCTGGTCGGCGTGGCTCAGTGGTTGAGCGTTGACCTATGAACCAGGAGGTCATGTTTCGATTCCCTGTCAGGGCACATGCTTAGGTTTCAGGCTTGATCCCCAGTAGGGGGCGTGCAGGAGGCAGCCGATCAATGATTTTCTCTCATCATTGATGTTTCTCTCTCTCTTTCCCTCTTCCTTCCTCTCTCTGAAATCATTAAAAACATAATAAATAAAAAAAGAATTAAGGATTCTGTTATTTTATTTGGAACAAAAGATCTACAAAATAAACAGCTAGTCGTCAGGTTGAATTACTCTGTTTTTTTCTGTTTATTCCTAATCTTATAGGCTGTTGTAATAGCTGCTATTTAATAATGTGAGTAGCAATGCTATTAGTACTTGCCTTGAATTATTAAATTTTCTGATAGAGAAATTAACCTGTTTTTCAAACATCATGGAAATATACTTAATCTGAAGTCTGAATGACTTGGGTTAGATAACAGGAAGAAATTCTGGACAGAGGATGTTAAAATTTGGGCAGAGATATGAAATTGCATTTTATAGGCCTTTAAAAATAAAACAGATTTTCATATCAAGGATGTCTCATTGTGTTAAGCCTTAGCTTAGAGACTGATTCTAAAATATCTTCTTTTCCCCCATTCTCAGTAAAAATGTTTTCTCTTTCAAGAGCAGTTCTATTTTACCAGGAATACCTAGACTTTCTTAAGTGAACCCCCTCCTCCGCCTTTCTCTTAATACCTGCGTCCTCTGTCTCTGTTTTCTCATCCTTTTTCCTAATCCCAAGAAGTGTCCTTCTTCTCAAAGGATTATTCCATACCCTTTTCTTTGTTTTCTAATTTCTGTTTTCTGGTGACTTCTAAGGAAACTTCAACCTTATTTTCATGTTTATTTTTCTCCGCAGCATCATATGTCTGTTCCTCCTACAACATCCAGTTCAACACAGTCAGTGGTAGGGAGCTCATTTCCAGTGCAATTAAAATCATCCCACTAGACTTCTCCCTCTCTTCTGCTTTTCTTAATTTATAGCCACAGTTGTTACTTATGATGTCAGTGGCAACATTTAAAAAGCACAAATTTCACTCCCACATAACTAGTTTCAGTCTATTTGAAGAAATCTATCGTAGTACCATTTTTAAAAACTCACTCATGCAACCAATCATGTAATTCAGTTGTGTCATAATTATTAATTGAGCTTATTTTGTGCCTTGGACACTGTTAGATTCTAGGATCTCAAGGATAAATAAGGCATTTGTAAGTCACCACCCGGTGAAAGACATACATGAAATTAAATAATTGCAGTTCAGTGTAAAAGAAATGTGTATGCAGTTCATGGCTGACATAAAGGAGGGAATCATCAACTCTGCCTGAGTGAGGGTTGCAGGAAAGGCTTCCTAGAAGAGGCATTTGAAGCTGAGTCTTGAAGAGGACATAAAAATTTGCCAGCTGGATATAAAGCAGTATAGGAATATGGAAGAAGGGAAGAATACAGAAGAAGCAATGGGCCAGCCTAACTAATTTTAATAATATACAGGCACAGATGTGTGCATTTGAAGGAATGCTAGTTGTTCTGTGTAGCTGGATCGTGGGGAGAAGAGCAGGAGATGAAGTTGTCAGTAAGCTCCATGAGTGACAGGACCATGTCTGGCTCATCCTTGTAGCCACATTACCTAGCACGTGATAGATGCTTAGTAAATAGCTGATGAACAAAGAAATAAAGAGATAGGCAGGGGCCTTATAAACCATGAAAGGGGATTTAAACATTATTCTGAAGATGATTAGAAGTAATCAAAGATTTTAAACCACATTCTAGGCAGATGCTTTTTTAAATGGTTTGATATTATTTGTGAGATGGAATAGTTTGAGTTTCTGGTGCAAAGTAAAGCACCTACCGATATATACATCTTGTAAAAATAAATAATAGACTAAAATAAAATATCCATTGAAGCCTAAAAAAAAAAAAGTGAGACTCAACTATATACTGTATATAAGCTTAAATATAAAGACATGGATACATTAAAAATAAAAGGGTAAAAAAAGATATTCCATATGACATTAATCAAAAGAAAGCTATATCAGTGTCAAAGTAGAATTCAGAACTGAGAATATTACCAGGGAGAAAGAGTGACATTTCATAATGATAAAGGGCATTCATCAAAAAATAAGGGTAGAATCAATGAATCCAAAAAGTTCATTATTTGAAAAGATAAATAAAATGGATAACTCTACCTAATGATCAAGTAAAACAAAAGAAGGCACAAGTTACCAATATCAGGAATGAAAGGAAGGGGCATCATCATAGATCCTACAGAGAATGGAAGGATAATAAGGAAACTTTATTCCAATAAATTTGATAGCTTAGGTGAAATGGACAAATTCCTTGAAAGGTACAAATTTTCAAAATTGACTCAAGAAGATACAGGAAACCTGAATAACTCTACATGTAGTAAAAAAATCAAATTTGTAATTACAGACCTCCTCACAAACAAAACTTAGCCCATATGACTTAACTGATAAGTTCTATCAAACATTTAATGAAGAGTTAGTGTCTGCCCTCACACACTTAGAAAATAGAGGTCATGGGACATCTGTAATATTTTAAACAAAATTAAAAAAAAAAAAGATAAGATATAAACAGTGTTACAGCTTGCCTTTTACATCGCAAAAAAAAGAAAAGAAAGAAAAAGAAAGAAAATAGAGGACAGAGGAAGCATTTCCCAGCTCATTATGAGGCCAGCACTAACCTAATAGAAAAACAGATGAAAACAAGAAAATAAAACTACAATCTAAAGTTCTTCATGAATGTAGACACAAAAATTCTTAACAAAATATTAGCAAGTCCATTCCAGCAATATACAAACTAATAATAGTTTATTGTGATCAAATGGAGTTTATCTCAGGAATGCAAAGTAGGTTTAATATTTAAAATCAAAATAGTTTACTATATTAACAAAGGAGAAAAAAGCAGTCATTGCAATGGTGTGGAAAAAGCATTTGGAAAATTCAACACTTTGTGGTTTAAAAAAATATCTCAGCAAGCCTAAGTAGAAAGAATCTTGATGTGTACCAAAACCCTCTATCATCATAGTTATGAAAGACTGGACGTTTTCTCCCTGAGACTGGAAACGAGGCAAAGATGTCTATTTTTACCATTTTTATTCATTGTTTTACCGGAGTTCCTAACCGGGGAAATAAGGAAAGACAAAGAAATTAAAGACATATAAATTGAAAAGGCCAAAGTAAAACTGTCTTTATTCACAGATGACATGATTATTTATGTAGAAATCTAAGGAATCTACAAAAAATCTAAAACTAATAAGTAAAATAAGGTTGAAGGATACAAAGTCAAAATTTAAAAATCTACTTTATTTCTATATACTGGCAATAAACAAGTGGTAAATGAGTTTTTAAAACAATACAATTTATAACATCAAAAATTACGAAATTCTTAGGAATAAACTTAGCAAAGTATATGTATACTGAAACCTACAAAGCATTGTTGTGAGAAATTAAAGACCTAAGTACATTCCTGATGGAAATAAAAGATGATAAAACCACTTAGAAAAGGTATGGCACCCGGCCAGGCGTGGCTCAGCGGTTGAGCGTCAACCTAGGATCCAGGAGATCGAGGTTCGAATCCCGGTCAGGGCACATGCCCGGGCTGCGGGCTCGATCCCCAATGACTCTCTCATCATTGATGTTTCTGTCTGTCTCTCCTCTCCTTTCCTCACTCTGAAATCAATAAAGATATATTTAATAAAAAAGATAAAAAGAAAAGGTATGGCAATTTATTATAGCATTAGATATACATTTACCATATAGCCTAGCAACTTCACTCCTAATTTATTTTTACTCAAAATAAATGAAGACATATGTCTGTACAAAATGTTCATTATAATTGTATTCATAATGACCATAAGTTGAAAGCATTACAAAGGTCTATCAACCAGTGAATGAGTACACAACTGATGTTATAACCATACAATAAAATACTACTCAGCACTAAAAAACAACAAGCTACTGATACATGTAGCAATATTGGATAGATATAAAAAATGGAGAGTACATATTATTTGGTTTTATTCATACAAAAGTCTAAAAAAGGCAAATCTGATCTATAGTGACAAAAAGTAGATCAGTGGTTGCCTAGGACTGGGGTGATATTGGGGTTGTCAGAGGTCACAGAGGAGTGATTTGGGTTGATAGAAATATCCTATATCTTGACTGTAATGGCAGTTACACAATTTTAAACCTTTGTGAAAACTCATCAAACTATGATTGAAAATGGATGCAATTTATTGGTGTGAGTTATATATCAAGAAAGTTGCTTTTCAGAGAATGAATTAGTTGAGGTTTGGTTTGGATTTTAGGAGGAAGGTTTTGGGTTTTGTGGGAAGGTACCACACATTTCCTGAAGGAACACATTTCATAGAAACAGTATTTGAATACAGATATCTTTCTGTTATCTTTAATGTGTTTCTGAAAAATACCATTAAGTGAAAAATATTTTTATTAATTTTGGTAGGAAAAACTATGATGCATCCCATCCCAACCTAAGATACCAAAACGAAATTTGTCGGTAGGAAAGTATATCAATTGAACAATGAGAACAAGGTTAAGTAATAAGTAAGAATTTGGAAGTAAATAAATACAGATTACATAACAAACAATGTAATGAAACTTTATTGTGTTTACCAAAAGAAGAGAAGATTTGAGAGTGGGTGGTAGTTTTGGAGATGGAATGTGAGTCATTCTTTGGAAGGTGCATTCTTCTTGCTGCACTATTTTCTTTATTAACTTTTCAGTCTTTTGAGGGCTCAAATTATCTTACTTCAACTGCATTTAAAAATATAGTCATAGTATAAACACGAGAGCACATTAAATCACATGGAAACAGTGCCAGTTCAGAGTGATTAAAGAATTATAGATGATGTTATCCCTTCATCTCTCTTGCTTGGCATACATACACAAAGCAAATGTCTGCGGTTTGTTCAGACACAGCACACAATGCAAATTTGGTCCATGTGATGTTCTCTGACTGAAGAATGATAGTGTTGAATAGAATGTGCCAATGTTGAAATAGCACTTTTTATAAAACCATTATATAAAAACAAAAGCCTGTTGTATTTTATACACCAGGAACAATTACAATAAAACATGCTATAAAAAGATAACCTTCCTAATAGCAACAAGAATTTAAGATACTAAAAATAAAAATGACTGTGGCCCAGCCGGGCTTGGCTCAGCGGTTGAGCGTCGACCTAGGATCCAGGTGACTGGGGTTTGATTCCCGGTCAGGGCACATGCCCAGTTGTGGGTTTGATCAAGGACTCATCATTGATGTCTTTATCTCTCTCTCTCCGTCTCCTTCCCTCTCTCTGAAATCAATAAAGATTTTTTTTTTAAAAAAAATTACTTTGGACATAGACAACAATGTGGTGAAGGCCAGGGGGTGGCTGGGTGGAGGTGGGCAAAGGGAGGGAAATGGGGGACATCGGTAATAGTGTCAACAACTTTGTTAAAAAGATACGAAAGTTTTTCTAAAGTACTGAATAGTCATTATGTGAGTCAAGTATGCATTTACAATAAATCTAGAAAATTTCTTTCATTTTAATTCTTAAAACAAACTGAAATCACATCTCTTGGGAAATTTATACCTGGAATGTTTGGACTTTTACTGAATGCTGTTTCCTCTCCTTGGAAAACTTTGTTCATTTCCCTAGCCCTTTTTCTGTGCTCCTGTACATTCCTCCGTTATAGCCAGTATCGACTTATAAGTGACGTTTATATCTCTAGTCTGTGAACTCTCTGTTAAGGACCATGGGGAGATAACTGTAGCAAAGTGGTTAAGAGCACAGGCTCTGGAGTTAAGGCCACCTGGGTTCTAATCCTACCTCTGCCACTTATTAGCTGTATAAACTTGAGCAAGTTATGTTACCTCTGTGTTCCTCATTTGTAAAATGGAAATGATAAATGGTGCCTGTATATAAGGTGTTGTGAGGATTTTAAATAATAATGCCACATGTTAAGTGCTTTGAAGAGTACCCAACATACCACTCAGAAATGTTAGCAATCATGGTTCTGAGCCATTCAGCACAGACTTCACAGGTTGTGCTCTAAGTTTTGAACAATGTGTAATAAATAGGTTAACATTACAGTGATGCCAGTCCGGTGGCATTTAGGACTGAGCAGGTTGTTAAGTGATGTGTGGAGCAGGATTTGTTTTGAGTAAGAGGTGAGAAGCATAGTGTCAGGACAGCACCGGGAAAGATGCCACTTTTGAGAACAAGTGAGAATTTTGCCCACAAATACATTAAGAATGTAAGAAACAAACTCACAGAGAAAGAGAACAGACTAACAGCTGTCAGGGGAGAGGGGTTGGGGGACTGGGTGAAAAAGGTAAAGGAATAAAGAAAAGAAAACAAAAACAGACACAGACAATAGTATGGTTATTGCCAGAGGAAAAGGGAGTGTGGGAGGAGGTGGGAGAGGGCAAAGGGGGGATAGATGGTGGCGGAAAGAGATTTCACTCTGGGTGGTGAGCACGCAATGCAGTGTGCAGATGCTCTGTTATAGGGCTGTAACACTTGAAACCTGTATGGTTTTATTAACCAATGTCACCCTAATTAATTCAGTAAACAAAAAAATGTAAGAATGTGTTCAGATTAGAAAATGATTCTACTCAGCCACACAGGACTGAAGGGCAACCAAGAAACTATTGTGACAATTATGGAGGCTTGTTTGGACTCTGTGAGAAATTAGGCCATAGGAATAACTGTGTTAACTTGTGCCGTGATTTTCTGAATCTTTTAATCTCTTCAAAATGTGAATGCAAAACAGTTAGCATTACTACTCCTATACGGGAAAGCTGTGTTCCGTAAATACATATTGAGTGAGCCAAGTTACAAACAGGAACCATCGGTTTTATCCCTCCTGGTATCTTCAGAGCGCACCACGATAGTGAGCCCGTGGCAATTCTGTAATTAAATGCCTTATGTAAATGAAATTAGCTACCTTGCTCATGGTCTGAGTTAGGATTGTTAATTCACTTATTACATCTAACCAGTTATTTACTTGTACTGAGAATTACTTAGTTTTCATACAACTTGAATCTTTCATTGCATGGGTTTTGATATGTTTAAATATATAGCTTTGTTAAATGTTTTCTCATCTGATGCATTTGCATTAATCTAATCTACTTATATTAAATCTAATTGCATTCTGACTTCCTGGAATGACTCTTTAGTCATTAAACAAAAGGAACATTTTTCAAAGAATTATTTATAGTGTCTAGGCAATCTAAGTAGTGTACTTATTTTAATTCACAATATAGGATCTTTGCTTTCTAAAAGGACATCATAAATACAAATTCTGATGTTATCTGAATTTAAACAGAATTGAATTTATGAAGTATATATTTTTTTGAAGTAAATGGCAATAATGTCCCAATGGCCAGATTATTTTCCCCCAATCAATTATTTATCTAGAGGAAAGGGCTTCTGCTTGTAGTTTTTGCATAATTCCACATATCATCCATTTTTATAAAAGCAGCTTTATCAAGATATTTTCCGCACACCATAAAATTCACCTGTTAAAATGTACAGGACAATGAGTTCTCAGTATATTCGCAAAATTGTGCAACTGTCATCATCTAATTTTGGAATATTTCCAACACCAAAAAAGAAACCTCATACCCATTAGCAGTCACTCCCATTCCCCCAACTCCACTCCCCCTCCCCAGTCAGCCCTAAGTAATCACTAACCTACTTTCTGTCTCTGGATTTCATTCCTTTTTATTGTCAAATAATATTTCATTATATGGCTATATTGTGCTATTCATCATTTGGGTATTTTCACTTTTGGGCTGTTATGAAAAGGCTGCAATGAACATTTGTATACAAGTTTTTGTGTCCTCACCATTTTAAACTTTCTTTTGATGGGGGTGAGGGGCTGGGGTTTATATAATTAAGACCTGCATTATAATTCCCTGGATATAGTTTTAACTTGCTATGACTACAGCATATATCATCCAATGATTTAAATACATTTTCTAAACTAGTAGGTAACTCAACCATTATTAGTTCTCCTTTGTCTTTTTGAGTCACTTAGAAACTGACTGTCCTCTTTGCTTTCATCATTCTCATTGTCGGGCTCCGTTTCGAGGACTCTAGTCTGATATTTCATATCTTGAGCAAGAATGGAGAAGAATGACTTACTGTGAATCCATTTACAGTTGGTCGTCTGTCTTAGGTCATGAAAACCTGAATGACAGCAATAGGTCATAGCCTCTGTTTTGTTATTGATTTATTTTATTTATTTGTTTCAATCCTCACCCGAGGATATTTTTACCATTGCTTTTCAGAGAGTGTGGGAGGGAGAGAGAGAGAGGAACATCCATGTGAGAGACACATCGATTGGTTGCCTCCCGCACGTGCCCCAACACCCAGGGCCAGGGTTCGAGCCTGCAACCAAGGTACGTGCCCTTAGCTGTAATCGAACCCAGGACCCTTCAGTCTGTGGGCTGGTGCTCTAACCACTGAGCAAACTAGCTAGGGCTTCTGTTTTGTTATTTTTAATCTCAGTCATATATTTTTGTTTGTTTTGTTGTTTTTCTTTTTTTTTTTTTTTTTTTGCTTAGAATGAAACTGAAAGAATCTATATACTTGGGATGCTGAACAGCTTCTGGAATATAGAAATTAATTTCTGTATTAACGTTCACCTCAAAGACACATCATTGATTGTACAAGTGAAGTGAGTGGACCCAGTGACTCAGGCTGAACTTAAGTGTGTTATTTACATTGTTTTCTAGCCTTTGACTCAACTCTGGATTTGGGGGGCTGTTGATTAGAAAATAGGACCCTTTAATCAAATCAGAGTTAAATAAGTAATCAAAATAAGCTTTTTAGCAAATTATGAAAACTAGCTTTTATAGCCTACCTTTAAAAAAAATGAGATTTAGTCAAGTATGTTTAGTCAAGTCAGTACAGGAATGCTGGTTTATTGCAATCAGCATGAATATAGAGAAAAAAACTGGTTAAAGATTTGGTTATTTCATGGAATTAAGTCAGGTTGATCTTACAAACACAAGGATTTTTAACTCATTAAGAGTTAAAAATGCTCTAGCCAGGACTTTATAAATCATTTATTTATTCCAAATAAAAAAATAAAAGCATTTAAATAAAGCTTTTAAAATAAAAGTATGGTAGATGTCTCCAATTTTTTTGTAAATCTTATGAAAACTGCAGTCTTGAGAGGAAAATAGACTTAGTAGCAAGTCACTTGACTTAATTGACTGTCACAGCTTTTTGCCTAACAAAATATGATGAATAGTTATAATTAGCTTAATTTATTTGTGTTTTAATTTCTTAAAAGTGGGGCCGTGTCTTATATAGTACTGCTTTGGTATCCACAAGAAATCCCAAACAGTGCTGGGAATTAAGTGGGTACTTTGGGTTTATTTTAAGGTATACTTCATAATGATCATTTGCATTTTACACCAGTGGCCTAGTAGAAAGCTTTTAAAAAGTAGCTATCATTAGTTTGCCTGAATGTTCCTAGATAGCACATCCCTAAAGGCTTGGTTCAATTATCACCCCTTTTCTAAAGCTTTTCGTACCCATCTAACCCATTTCTGTCCTCATAATGTGTGATAAACTTCTCTTATAGCTTTGGTGATATTGTTTGGTAATTATTTATTTTCCAGTCTGTCTTCTGCTAAGATTCTCAAGATTGAGGGTTGTATTCTAAGCTTAACACTAAGAACAATGCATGACAATAGGGGTACATAAGTTTTGGTAAAAATTCTAATCCTTTGGTTGAATGTTTTCATTTCTCCCTTTGTTACTCATATTTCCCAAAAAATAGTCTCTCCTCTACTTTTAGCTTTATGGTAAGAAATATGCTTTGTGATCATAACTTTAATAAAACAAAACCCTGCCTCTTTTAGTAATGACTTAGAACTACAGAGAACTGGAGATAAAATTAGAGTCTGGATAATATAGGTTAGTGGTTCTCAAACTTTAGCATGCATCATAATCACCTGAAGGGCTTGTTAAAACATGGATTCTTGGGCCCAACCTCTGGAGTTTCTGATTCAGTAGCTCTGGGGTGGGAGCCTGAGAATTTGTATGTCTAACATGTTCCCAAAGTGATGATGATGCTGTTGGTCCAGGAATCACACTTTGAGAACCACTGATGTAGGTTATATTCTAACCCACCCGTAAGACCTCCAGTGTTTTGAAATAGGATCTGTTCCTGATCCCTCTACCAGGCCCTCTCTCTAAGGTCTTGGAGAAAAATAGTACTTCATAATTGCAAAGCTCTCTACAGATATCTACACAGCACAGTTGAGCTGCTGATGAGCAAACTTTAGTGCCCAAAGGAGAGGAGGGGTTTTCTAAGGATGATTGGTTCATCTCTCTTGGTGTCTTATTATCTGCAATTATAAGAGTATGTAATGTGCACACAGCAAGAACTTGTTGACTAGCTGATGAAACTAGGTTAGAGCTCTTACCTTCTGGTTTTTGAGGCCAATAATCTGACATTTATAAAGTGCTTCTTTCACTTGTACTTCTTTTTTTCTTTTTTTTAAAAATGTATCTTTATTGATTTCAGAGAGAGGAAAGGAGAGGGAGAGAGAGAGAGAGATAGAAACATCAATGATGAGAGAGTCATTGATCTAGCCCACAACCCGGGCATGTGCCCTGACCAGGAATCGAACCCTGATCCCCTGGATCCTAGGTCGACGCTCAACCACTGAGCCACGCCTGGCCGGGCTCACTTGTACTTCTATATTGGTTTGAATGCAAATGAAATTAATGAAAAAGGTATTTTAAGATTAATTATTAAGCATTATAGTTAGTGTTTATATAGCATCTAATTAACCATATTTTCCCGTGTTATATTTAGCCATATTGATTACCCATCAGTTGTTTTTAAGATCCTAAATGATGGCTGATACTGTCAACGAACAAATGTTTTTTCATTCAGTACATGTTTATTGTATGTTAACTATGTACAGGTTAAGCTCTGGAGTTTCAGTGATGCAGACTATTATAAACAGTATATATAATTTTCTGGCTGAGGATTTTTTTGTGTTCTAATTATTTCAAATTAATGGTTCTTGAATGTTGTAAATAAGATCATTCAGAAACATCAAAATTGGCTAGTCTGAAGAAACAGAAGGCTAACTAGCTGGTATTTCTAATCACAAGGAATATAACCACTAGCATACGACTTCCCAAGTAGACACATCATAGTCTGCCCGATTGTGATGTGCTTTTAAAAGAAATTCATAATCAAGTGTAGACAGTAATTGTTGTACCTTTGTACTACTACATGATTTTAGAGGAAAAATACTTTTTAAATTAAGGCTTACTGGACAGCTACTATATATTATACACTTTTTCCAAGTTCGCAAAGGAAATTATCTTTAGTCTCTTCCATTTATGAATTATAGTCTGGTCAGGTTGAGAACACGAACCATACATACATGAAACCACAGTGCAAACAATTAAAAATCAAATTATCAGCTAGAACAAGTAATTTGTTTTAAATTGAATAAATCAGCATCTATGAAGGAAAAGAGTGATCAAAGTGAAGTGGGATTAATGAGGTCATCATTTATATACACAGTTGAAAGCGTAAGGGCAAACTAGTTGAAATTTTGCTGGACTAGTGAAAGTTTAGATTAAGCTGTTCCTTTTTATAACTTGTTAGCTGTTGGATTGTCCTAGACCTTAAAGTTAGTCTTGCTACTGACCTCTAAAGCTTTTTGTGAGAAGAGTCAAAAATGAATAGCCAAGGACGCATTCTCTCCACCTCCAAGAAAATTTTGTAGAAGCAAAATGTCGAGCCATGGAGCTTCCCTCATAGTTGTTTTACAGATAAATTTAACACCATGCTCTTAGATTTGTCGGTGTGATTTCTTAAATAATTAAGAGAGAGAAAGGTTGGAAGGCAGCAGCTCCTTATTATTAGGCTTAACTCAAGTTATATTTGGTAGAGTCTTAAAAATATATAACCTGCTTTTGATTGTTTGGTCTTTTGTAATTTGTCCCTCGTCCAAAGAATTTAACGATGGAAATAAACATTCATGACATGAAAAGTCACCCCCTTTCTAAGGCTTTTCCTGTCCATCCATTTCCAAGCCCTCTGCAGAATTAATTATCCATGTCTCTGTTCCCTGGCCTATTCGTCATTGTATTATGTTATGTAGTGATAATGAGAAAAAGCTATATTTCCAAAGAAACGTTTGGTGAGATTTTCTTTTCATTATGGACATTTTTCAAGCAGATACTAACTACAGAGAATGCTATAATGAACCTCACATCCCTGTCCCCAGCTTTAATAATTGTCAACTTTCTGTCATTCTTGTTTTATGCCCATCCCCTTAAATCACACCTTTTATTGTGGTTGTGTTGGTGGCTGGATATTTTAAAGCAAGTCAGTACCATTTCATTCATAAGTACTTCAGTATGTATCTCTAACCAAGGAGGCCCTTTAAAAAAACCACCATATTACACAAACAGAAGAAAATAGTAATTCCTTAATTACAACTAATAGTACATGTTCAGTTTGGCTCAAAATTGTGTTTTTACAATTGATTTGTATGGATCAGAATCCAGACAAAGTCCAGACAGTGCATTTGGTTGATATGAATCTTGCGTCTGCTAATTTTCTCTATAACCACGCTCCCTACTTCCTCCAGGTTTTTTCCCCCTCATACTATTTAATTATTGAAGAAACTGGGTTGTTTGTCCTGTAGTATTTCCCACATTTTAAATCTGGGTGATTTTATCCTGGTGGTAACATTCCACAACTTCCTCTTTCCCCCCAAATTCCTGTAATCTGGCAGAATTAGAGAATAAATTGGGTTTGAATTCAGTCTTTTTGGTAAGAATGTTTCATAAGTGATATTGTGTACTTGCTGTTTTTTCACATCAGGAAGCATATGACTGACCTCTGTTTGTTACAGTTTCAGTGAAGATCAGTGGGTTTAGTTGGTAACATTGATCCTTTTCATAATATAATGATGATAATTATTCTAATAAATCAACTACTTGGTTTCCCTGAAGTACAGTCCAAAGAGGAAAGGCAGGAAAAATGCTAGATTCCTCCCTCTTTCTATTTATCAATTTTCAGAATATGAAATGAGTTGAAGTGACTGAGTGCTTTTAAAAAATATTTTAGATGTTTATATTTGATGCATTTCAATCTACTATAAATTATTATTTGACACCCAAAACTTCTCCATCTTTAGGTAACAGATGCTCCTTCAGGTTGACTCCTGTGTCATTTGATCTGAGCCTAGTACTCTTTGGTAACTTCCTTTCTTTCAGCATGTCAAGATATCCGTGGTTCATTTACTTCTTCAGACTTGTAATCTCACCCATTTCTCCAAGGAACCCTGGTGGCTTTTTGTGGAAATCTAAGAACTAATAGTATTCATTGCTTCTGGACTGTCATTGCTTCTAGGCCTTTTCTTTGGACAGGGTTGGTAAATAAATTTTCTTTTTGTTCAAAGATGTTAAAGAGTTTGTATTTAATCTATTTGACTTTATAGTGATATCTCTTTTCTCTTATGCTGAAAATTTTTGATTCCTAATAACAAAATTTATTTATTTGTTTTTACCCACAATAAAACTAGCATCAAAAGAACTAACTACAAGACTGCTATTTGCTAAACGTCTTTTTAAATTATTTAAACTGTTGTACTGTGTGGTTATGTCAAATTTTATAGATTCAAGTTATTTTCCATTTATTTCCATTTTTAGAGATTGCTTTTTTTCTGTGTAATGATTTTTGGTTTTTAGTATATAAAATTTTTATATGGTCTCCCACAATAAAATGTATAAAATAAGGTACAAGTGTTTAACTCCCATCTCTATTTCTACTCCATCTCTTTTCCCTCCCCTAGGTAACCATTTTTGTTAGTAAAAACTAATACTAAACTTTATTTTCCATTGCTCCATTTGAAAATATAAGTAAATTAAATATACATATGTATTTCCCCCTTGTCCTAATTTCCCACATATGGTATTATATTATGTTATCTTCTGCACCTTGCTTCTTATACTTTTATCTTTTGGAGATCTGTCCATAGAAGTATATAGGTATCTTCATTCTTTTTATAGCTGAACAGTATTCTGTAATAAGGTTATATCCATCCCCTCCCTATTGATGGACATTTGGGTTGTTTCCAGTCTTTACGTATTACAAACAGTGCTGAAATGAATGGGCATGTGAATAGCCAATTTGATATTTTTGCTGGTGTCTCTTTGGAAAGCTCCCTAGAAGTGGAATAGCTGGGTCAATGGGTAAAATACATATGTAATTTTACTAGAACAAAAATTACTTATGCATGGAGGTTAAGAATTGAAAACCAGAGTTCCTCTTTCTTCATATATGAATAAATTATTTCAATAGTTGACCACCTGTTTACTAGGGATACAATAGGAAGTTCTACAGAACTTCATGAAGTGTAAAGGTAAAAATGTAATTTTAGGCATTGGTTGGTGCTATGAAGGAAGTAAGTGGGTTTATGTGAAAGAATAAAGAGGACCCACTTTAGATAGGGTAGTTATGGAAGGCCTCTCTGGAAAGGTGACAGTTGAGCTGAGACATGAAGGATTAAACTGTTTAACACTGTCATTTATTGACTTTCCTACTGTATACGAGGCAGGATAAAGGACTTTCATGCATTACCTTATTTAATCTCACAGGACTCTGCAGAGTCCATTTTATAATTCCCATGTTACAGACGAGAAAACTGATGCTCAGAAAGTAAATTACTTACTCAAGGTCTTGAAGCTTGGAAATGGGGGGCTGCGATTTGAATCAGATCTAGAGCTGCCTAATTCCAAAGCCAGAGAAGATAACTTCTTTGTACTGTATTGCATTGCCTCTCTTAACCAGAAAGAAAGCAGAGAATACTGAATTAATGGAGTAAATGTTTTAGACTCTTGTTTTACCTGGTAGAAACACAGTGTTCTGTTCTTTCTTTTAAAGCACCGATCATATTTATTACTGAATGTGTACAAATTCAGAATACATATGTTTGTTTTATTTGGGCATATTTATTAGGTAAGAAAATAGGGAAATATACCTTCTTGTCTAAGTTAAATAAAACAATTTCAATATCAGTTTTTATTATTTCTATTTAATGATGGTTCTATATTCAAAAATATCCCCCACATATTTCTAGCCTATTAAAATGATGCATCTTTTAAGTACCCTATTTACTCATTTATTTCACAAATATTTGTTAAAAATCTATATGCAGTGTACTTTGCAAGTGTCTGTTTAAATTAACTTTAGTAAATAAAATAACCAAAACATTTTTCAAGGTTCAGTAAATAGCCATACAGTTAATCTTAGGGGGAAATTTATTTTTTGTACCAGCACATACTGAACACTTAAGTGTATTATCTTAATTCTCACAACAATCCAGTCAGGTGGGTACTAATTCCCATTTTACAGATGAAGGAACTGAGGCACAAAGACTACATAATTTACTTGAGATCACCATCTAATAAGTGATAGGTTCAGACCTTAGGTTTAAATCCTATGTGATTATAGATTTCTATCATAAGTATTTAAAAGATCATATAAAACAACAAGAATGTAGGGAAATATTATTATATTTTTCTTGCTGGTGAGTTAATTCCATACTACTGTCCAATGAATCAATCATATGTGAAGATTCATAGACATTTTCTTTGGTGTCTTAAACTAGAACTGGCTGCAGTTAAAACCCAGATTCTAATTTTACAAACAAGGCAGCCTCTAACAATATTAAAATAAAATGATATTCTCTGGCTGAAAGAAAAATTCTTCAGTAACTATGGGAATACTTGTGTATGAAGACAGCATCTTAAATCTCTATGCAAGTCATACACAAAGTGTTATTGCAGTGAAAAAATAGTGGCGTGAATAATACCCGCTCACAGCCCAAGACACTTGATGTATCTTGGGCCTCAGTGTTTGCTGGATTTTGCAATTTCATGAGCAAGATTTGTATTTTTTTAAAGTTCTATATTTCTATGTGCTCCACTTGATGCCAAATCTGTATTCTTAGATTGTAGGGTTCCATTAAAAAAAATAATAATCTCAGTCCCTCCTCCCTCCACTCCCCCCCACACACTCATTTTGTATAATATGGTAATGATATCACCGTAGCAGTAATTACGGGTCATCTTCATTTCTTTCATCTCTGCCTGTTCTGATGGCTTCATTCCTTTGACGGAAAAGATTTGGCTCTGGGTGCTATGATTATTTTGTTAAGCGTTATTCGAATAGACAGGAGTGAGAGAAATTAATCAATCCAAATGCAATTAGCATCATGTTTAACCCAGTGATGGACGTCTCAAGGTGAAACAGCCAGGGGAGTTTCAGACATTATTATTCAATCCAGTGGTTCTTATCTAAATTACAATCAAGAGAGGTTTTTATTGGCTTCTCGGTGTGAAGATGTAACTCTTTGCCTACCCTGGGGGTCAAGAAGACGGCCATCCTCCCCCATAGGCTTTAGCTACTGCCAGCGCCTTGGGGTAGGGATGTGCCAACCAGGAAACTTCTTAATACCCAAGTCATTTGAAATTATCTGTGCTGTGATCTTGGTCTGATTTTTCTGAGAGTGGAATCTAGCCTATGGATAAAATGTTTAATTTGGGGCAAAATGTTTTTTGTAACTTTGACTAGTTGTTCTGTCTTAACCTTACATGATAGATTATTATTGCTGCTCTCACTTTATGGATGAGGAAATTAAGACGGTGAAGCTACTAGCCTTTGGCTATAAGTGTCTCACCACGATGTATTACTAAGTAAAGGCCCCGAAGCATGAATGTTCTACACAAATTTATGAGTATTTAATAAAAGTTCTCACCCCAAGAGTATTAATCCATTGCTTTGATCTCATTGCCTTTCATTCAGTTGAGTTTACCCTTGAAAAGGGAACCAAGTGAAACTATGAGTAGACCTGTGAGGCCCTCTGAAAAGGAAACAATACAAATAAGAAGTTGTTAGCTCTCATTTCTTGAACACAAATCTTTGGGTTTTGTTGTTGTTGTTGTTGTTGTTTTTTAAGTAGAGAGAAGGATGATAAGAAGGACTGAATATTTGAAATCTAGTCTTGTTTTGCTCTTAAAAGAGGGCAGGGCAAGGAGAGTTGATGGAGAAACACAGGCTTCACCTGAATACACCATTTTTCAAATGCCTGACAATTAAGATTCTTCTTCTTCTGCTTTCAATCTTCAAGCATCATGGCTGACACTTCCCATATTTTATGTTCCTGCTTGATGTTTTATATTCTGAGAATAAATCTGTTGGCTAGATATTTCTCTCCTTTTTTTTTTTTTCCCTGTGTGAAAAGCCATTAAAATTATTTTCCATATTGAAACTGTCCAAATTTGTTTACCTGCACTCTGAGTCCTGGCTTCTCTTTTTTATGTTACTTCTTGGATAAAACTTTCTCTAGTAATGGGCCTTACTGTGAATTGAAGAAAAAAATGTTTGATATAAATTTGTCTTTCTCTGAATTTACTGGAGGAAGCACTGTTCTTAGCCACCCCACCCTTTTGGAAGAAAAAGTCCTGTTAGACAAGACACCCAACATAAAGGGAATCCAGAAAGTGTGCCCCAAACAGGCTTTTTTGAGAATTCTGAGGATGAAGATTTTGGTAGTCTGTGATAGTTTGGTCACAGATGTAGCACCTATACTGTTCTTTTCTCAGATATTTTATTCACCTTTTTTAAATGTATGCCTGAAGAACTTTAGGCAAAAGCCTGAAAGCTATTCTGCTTACCACAAAATGCTACCTTTATGTATTTTAAAGAAAAGTGAGATTTTTACCAAAGACTCTCACGTGCGTGTGCTCTCCCACAAGAGTTGATTGAGAATGGTCAGTAGACTTTATGACAATTACACCACCTTCTGAGGGCCACCAAGCTTAATGAGGCTCCAAGAGACCCTTTCCCATCCAGTGACACCGTGCTCAGTTTGCAGCATTTTCTGCTCTTGACAATGGCACCAGCACCAGCTGCTCTCATATTAGAGGCATTAAAAAGTGCTTAGTCCTTGACTTGAATTATCGATCGCTGAGTAGTACGTTTTGTGCAGAGGTCTGAACTGGAGCACGGTGAAGGATCTCAGTCTGGCAGACTGCCCTGAACTGCCCTGCTGTACGCTGGCTCCGTGCCAGAGCAACAGAAAACTTTCCACATTCCTGTGAGAGAGAAATCGGCACTGTAAATCACAGTGGTTTCCTTTTGTTCTCTAATCCACCAAAATACCTATGAAGAGCCAGCCCCATCTCTAAGGCCACTTCTAATTTATTTGAATATTCCCTAATAGCTAGTACATAGCAGGCACCCTGTGTGACTAACCTAACTATTCACCCACCCCCTTCGTGCTTTTTTTCTGCGCAGACACACCAATGACTAGGAGATCTCTCTTGTTATAGTTATTAGAATTCATTCAGTGTTTCAAGGACCAAAAAGTAAAAGAGTCAAAACCATAATTATAACAAATGGCATCATTTCTACAAAATATCTTCTATGAAGCTAATTAAGTAAACTGCCTTTTAGCAGACTGATTTGTACTAAACTGACTAGGATTTTGTGCGTCTCTTTTTGCTAGAAGTAGCTGCTGGTGGAGTTAAGGAAGGTAGCTGCCTCTAACTAATACCCAGCATTATTCCAGCAGGTTTGGTCCTCCAGAGTCTGTGTGTTACAGATGCAAGTCATTCATGTTTCCGATTGCTTTGCACTTGAGCTCTTAAAAAATTAGTGGTTCAGCCTCCTTTGGCCACTCCTGGTGCTGCTGTGTGCGCATTCAGTGAGGACCTGGCACCTCTGGTGAAGCAGCAGCGGAGGAGACTCCAGTGCTGGTTATGGTCCGTGAAAAACCCAGGGACCGAGTTGAGACTAAGAACAAAGGTCATATTAATTTGAAGGCGGTGGGGCAAGAAAGTTCTCTAGTGCTGTTTAAGAGGCATATCCCACTTAGCAAACTAATGAAGCCTATTGTGAATAGCAAAGTTTATCAATGAGGCAGATCAGATTCCAATTTGATAGGCCGCCAACTGAACCAATGAAATACACACACTTGCACAGTTGGAAATGGAGTTTGAAGATACAGCTGGTGTTCCAGCAGCAGACAAGTGTCTACTACAAAGGGAATCTGCTACTTTCCTCCAGACCAAGAAGACATTCTCAGAAAACCACAGACTGGCCAATGTGATTCAGTGGTTGACCATACACCCATGAACCAAGAGGTCACTGAATCAGTGCCCGGTCAGGGCACATGCCTGGGTTGTGCACTTGATCCCCAGTATGGGGCATGCAGGAGGCAGCCAACTGATGTTTCTCTCTCATCGATGTTTCTATCTCATCGATGTTTCTATCTCTCTATCCCTCTCCCTCCTCTCTCTCTAAAATCAATAAAAATATATTTAAAAAACAGAACCCACAATTTGGTTTCACCACATCCTGGTTACTGCAGTATGGATTTCTCTATTTATTGTACCTAAAGTAACTAGTGTGTGTGCCTAAGCATATTACCTTTTTTTTTTTTTTTTAAACTAAATAGCCAGTCATATGTTTTAAGTGACATCAAATGGAGATGGGCTGGGGAAAAACACTGGTTCTGCAAAAGCACCACCTTTCTCTGTTAGTGGCATGCTCATTCGGCCCTTACCTTTCATATTCCAGTAAGTTATTTTGCTCTCACTGTTTAATAAAAAACAACAAAAAGTCCTTGCATACCTTATTCAATTGGAGAATTTTTATTGTTGTGTTTTTTTTTAAGGAGAATTTTTATAAGAATTTATTTGAGCGAAATTGACAACATGCTAGGGAACAAGACCTCAAGTGCTCCTTAATGTTTTTTATTTATCATTGTGAATCCAAGAACAATTTTATAACTTTTTAAAAATTTATCTTTATTGTTGAAAGTATTGCAGATGTCCCCTTTTATCCCACCATTGGCCCCCTCCACTCTACTCCTGCCCCCTCCCCAGGCTGTAACATTTTTGTACATGGTTATTACATGCAGGGCAATATGGCTTTAGGAGGGATAAATTAGTGTAAAAGAAATTAATCCTAGATCGTTTTCCCATCCAGTGTCTTGTTGCTTAAATAAACTCCTTGTTTGAAATGAAAGAGATGATTATACAGTAGCTCGCATTTACTGAATGCCTGTGTGACCTTTATATTAATCCCACCTTGAACAGATGAGGAAACTGAAGCTTAGGAAGATGACTTGGGTGACTTGCCCTCGGTGGTAGTTAAGTGTAGGAGCTGTTAAGTAGCAGGGTCCGTGTAGGAGCTGGGGTTCAAGTCCAAGCCTGTCTAATGCTAAAAGCCCTGCTCTTTCCACAGTTATGCCGTCTCCTTTGTGTCCTGGCCACTCATGTTAGAGTCTCCCAAATACAGCCTGTTGTTGCTCTTCAGGATGTGAGAGAGCCAGTGGATTGTAACCCTGCTCCACCTCGCTAATGTTTTTAATTACATTGAGGCACAGAAATATTTAAAGGAGTTTGCATTGGAATTGAAAACCAAACATTATGAGATTCTTCCATTTCATTAAAAGTTATTTAATCTTTACATTGTCCCCTACATTAAAGTCAAGCAGAATTTTATCAGGCAATTGCCTCGAAGTTATAATCTGGAAAGTCTTTCTGTAATGAAACCCATATGTCATGGGCGAAAGGTGCAAAGCCCTGGCAGAGAGGGCTGGTCTCGTGAGAGATTCTGCACCCAATCTCGTTAGCCAGGGTGCCTCTGGTAATCCCTCATCCCCTCACCGGTGAGAAATCAATCTGTGCCACTGATTCTTTTTCAACCAGCCACCAGAAAATTTACTGCAGAGGAGGCAGTTTGGAGGGATAGTCATTGTGGAAAGGGAGCCAGAGGCAAGGCTAAATGTAGGATGGAGGAATTGGAGAGTCTAAAGAAGACATTATATTAAACCACACAGCACCTTCACAGCAAGCAGGATGCAGTCCTCCCTTCAGCCCTGACCTCTCTGAGTATTCCCAGGTATTTACAGCTGCCGTGAACCTGACAGTCCCAGGGAAACTGCGAAGGGGATAATGGAAACAGCATAAACCTGGAAGTTGATTGTACTGTATCCATTTGCTGCCTTTAAATGTGTACAAGTGGTCCCCTCTCCCACACTCTGCAGCAATTCACATGTTCCCCCTATGGTGACAGTCTCTATTGTGGCTTTCTCAGTTTATGGTCTTGTGCTGCGTAGGAGGGTCCGTAAATCATGACCACATGGAGGTCATGCTTCTCTTCTGCACAGCACACACTGTGGTGGCTGGTGACCAGTGGATCCCTCTTGGCATAGTTATTAGAATGTGGTAGCGTGTTGCCCTCCTGTTGAACCTGTAATCCTAGAGAATTAATCCAGAATTAGAAAACAGTTAAGTAATTTTATTGACTCTAGATAAAACTCTCTCTAGCAGTTGTATTGTCTCTAGGATTGTCTTCTAGCGCATTATAGAAAGAAAGGACCATGAGAGAAGGGAGGAACTAGAAGTGCCAAGCTGAGGAGCATGCACTCTCACCCTGGCCATTAACTGGAGAATGCTACCAAGCTGTAACTATTGGGAAAAAGAAGGGATGGAACTAGCGGGGAAATAGAAATATCTTCCTCTCCTCCGTAAGCAAACTGTTGACATCTCTAAAGGTTTTTCCCCACAGAGATTTGAAATCCTTGGTCAAAATTTTTTAGTAAAGTGCATTTACATATAAAACCCTACTGGAAGGTAGGGGTGTGTGTGTGTGCGTGTGTAGAAGAAGAATACAGAATTGTAGCAGAAGGCTGTCTCCCTACTCCTAATGGGATTTTGTAGCAGCATGTGCGAGTTTGTTTCAGAAGTCAAAAATGAACAGATGTTGGTATAAATTACCTCTGTGTCTGATGTCTTGCAAATTAAAAGCGCGGTTGGCATCACTAAACAATTTCACTAGGTTTAGGGGGGTGCAGTTAGCAGGCGGTGATTACTGTATCAGGTCGGTAAGAATCTTCACACTGCAGCAGAGCAGGAGAGCAAGGATAAAGAAATGAGGAATCAAATAAGGGGTATGTGAATTAATCAGAGATGTTAACATCTCTGATGACAAGTGAACAGGAGGGCACGTGCTCTGGAGCAGCCCCTGACCCACAGCAATTTCTCTGTGCACAAAAAGGGGCTGGTGCTTAGGCTGTGATTTATAGGGTACAGCCCTCTTTTAGGGAGCAGCTATGTCACAAATTCGTATATCTCCTATATAGGACTGGCGAGTAGGAAAACTTTCTCCCCTCCCATGTAGAAGATGATGTCTTTTGAATTACTTCTACTTTTACGGTGGTTTCCTGCAGCTCTGTGTACTTAGATTAGGTTGAAGGGGGAGGAATGATTGAGTGGGAAAAGGGTTGTTAAAAAGGGTTGGTTAAATTCAAGATGCGCTTGCAACTGAGAGACTTTGGAATATCCATTTAATTTTTTCTTTTAAATCCTTTTAATACCTTGAATAGATTGGGTCTTTTTAAATTTTAAGTCTTAAAATCTTGTTCATTCTCCCATTTGGGGGGAAAATAATAAAGAATTGGGGAATCTGAAGGGCAGCAGGCAGAAATAATTAGTGAGATCTGTAGAGTGCTCCTGGGCCTGGAGTTTTGGAACACGACTCTGGTCTACCCAGCAGAGTTTTGTGTTACCCATGTCTGGTTTCCAGAGCACCTGCTTCTATCCAGGTTGCAGGATCATTTGATGCTGTGCTTAGTTCCTTAATAAAGCACTGGAGAGTAGGCAGAAAACCCATCCAGCAGAAATAAGTGATGAGACCCACTTGAGCCAAAAGTGTAAGTCAATATCTATAGGATCGGGCTGAGGGAAGAGATCCCAAGGAATGGAATTTTTAAGATTGCTAGCTAGCCTCCCTTTCACAGTTAATTCATTTGTTCACTCAGGAAATATTTAGTGCAAGAGAAGCAACAGGCTACTTACCCTCCTCTGAGAGATGCTGTATTAATGCTACCACTATACCAAGCATGTTCACTGCTGAAGATCCAAGAGGGCAGGGCTGGTGACATTAATATGCTACTCATTTTACAGAGGAAGAAACAGACTCATACCCAGCACACCAGCAGTTAAATGCTGGAACTGGAACTTAAACTGAGTTCAAATCCTGTGTTCTCTGAAAGAAGTCACACTGCCTCCCATGGGCAAGAGCATTTTTTTTTTTTTTAATTTATCAATTGCAGTTTACATTCAGTATTATTCTGTATTAATTTCAGATGTACAGCAAAGTGGTTAGAAAATCCTGCAGTGGCAGAGTGGTCTCGCACACACGCCCCCTCCCCCGCTGCTTCAAGTACCTGCCTGGCCCACACCTGTTGTTTGAATTCCTCTTGGGTAGATAGCTCTTGTCCTTACCCCTCCCACTCCCCACCCCGATCTCTCCATTAATCTATCATTGTTTCCATCAAGGGAAATTATTTTTCTCGTTAAGCAAGGTAAATTTTAAAAGAGCCCCACAATATAGAGAATGGAGCACCAAGGGCCACTAACAGGTCTTACTGTTTGTCTGTGGAAAGGAAGAAACTAACTTTGTCGCGGCCCTATCTGGTTCTGGTGCTTTTGTACGTCATTCATCCAGCCCACATTTATTCAGCAGATGCTAGGCCTGGCACTGTGCAAGGTACTGGTGATATAAAGAATAATAAAACAGCCTCTGCCCTCTGTTTTTACACTTCAGCAGAGGAAAACAAGTATATAAACAAGTAATTGCAGATCCGATAGGAAATTTGTATATATAGGGTTTGGTATAAATCCACCAAGTTTGATTTGAGACAGGGAGGGGTTGTGGGCACATGAAGCCAGACCCAGCACTGGGACTTCCTTTCCTAGTTAATGGGATTTCCTTTCTCTTTATTGGAGCTCAGGAACTTGTGAAAAATGGGGAATGTATATAGACTGCAGTTACCAAAAGCCTTCTTGTGGTTCCAGAGTTTGTACTGTTTTATTTCATTGTACAAATTAACCAGGAACTGTGAAATTTGGTGGGATGGGGAGAGTGGGAGCCCCTTCTGGCCTCCAGGACAAGCCTTCCTAAACTTTCAGCACTGTTAAATCCATTTAAGAGATCTGAAAAGCTGATCGCGGGGTTGAGGGTGAAGGAGGTTTTAGGCTACGTACCATTTTTGAGGATTCACTCGACAGAGCTAAAAAGGGGGCTTCTGGAGTGACCCTTGTAATTGAGAAATGTTTTACTTTCATTTCGGAGCCTCATATGTAGGAAAGTAGCTGTATAAACCCTCTTGTAACTACAGCATTCAAAGATTGATGGTGCTGAAAGTCAGAGAAAGACACATAAACCTTGCCTGGCTATATTAAATATCTAAGGATTGACAATGCCAAGAGAGGGAAGACCAAAGCTCTATAAACCCTACTTTATCGCTCCATCCACAGATGAACTGCACTGAGGGAATATAAACCCTGTTATATTACAGTATCCAGGGGCTGCCACTGAGGGACGGGGTAAATGGTCTCTAATTTTGATTTGAGATTGTAAATGTCCAGAGACCAACAACCCAGAGAAGACTGTAATCTTGGTTGGATTTTAGCTTCCAAGAGCAAGCCCCGTGAGACAGTGAACATTAGTATTAGGCTACATTCTTGAGAGAGAGAGAGAGAGAGAGAGAGAGAGAGAGAGAGAGAGAGAGAGAGGTTTGGGGGGAATTCCCTGGTGATTTCTTTAAGGGTGAATGATGTCCTCCCCAGCTGACCTGTGCCTTACAGCAATTAACAACTTCCGAACAACTTTGTACAGTTGTTTTTAATTTATCTTTATCGTTGAAAGTATTACAGATGTTCTCCTTTTCCCCCCATTGACCCCCTCCAACTTTGTAAAGTTTTAATTGTCAATAGTGGTTTGTTTTCCCCCCTTTTTTGGAGGTTTGTGGTGATTGAATCTGTTGTGATCCCCTGTATACAATTTAATTAATCTGCATTTTTAAATGAAATCTTCCTGTGATCTTTTTTTCAGATTTTAGGTCTTCATTGATCGTTTATTTGCTTTGTGATTTCAGCCAGAGAAATGACAAGGGGGAAGTTCCTCAACATTCTAGAGAAACCCAAGAAGTAGCCACAGTGTGTGGACAGGATGCCCCGGGGGCTGGAACCAAGCTTCGCTCCCAGTGCAGCTCTGATGATGCTCACCTCACTGCTTCCCGGCGAGAGGCTGGAGGGCGCACCTCCAGGGCTGACCCTCTCCCCTGCTCCTGGCACTCTGCGCCTCTGAGGACATTCGGCAGCAAGAGAAGAATCTGTTCTACCCAAGGATCACTGCAGTTATTCAGTCAGCTTCCAGACTTTGACCATCTCCACCTCAGATGTTGGTAACACCAGAGAGCATATCATTCTTAAAGGTCAAAGTCCTGCTTTCTCATTTCCAGAAGTGATTCAGGAGCCCTGGGATCTGATTCAGTGATGGCAAAGTACGTTGTGACAGTGATTGCATGAGTTGTACTTGATCTCTTAGGAAGTATTTATGATTCGAGGAGCCCAGAGACCAATTAGATTCTGGACTAGACCATGCAGATTGATCTATGTACTCTCCAGTGTATTACTAGATTCCAAGAATCCCCAGCTGGAGAAACCAGAATCTTCTAGAAATGTATGCCTGCTTTTTAAATTCTATACCTCTCATGATAGTCCCATACCCTAATGCCCTCCATTCCCTAACTCCCAGCCCCCACCATCCATTCTGACTCCAGCGAAGGGAATCCCTGTGTATCAAGTCCTTCCTGGAATTAGCTTGTGCAGTAAAAGGCCCCTGCAAGGTTGCTTTGGACCTCAAGACCAATTTAAAGGTGACAGAAAGGACTTTTGAGTTCTAGTTAATCTGTTACAGATTCAAGCGAGACAGTATGGCCTGAAGATAGGAAAAGGGGATTGACTGCAGGAGTTCCCATTTGATTAAAAACTAGAAACTCTGATTGACCTCAAAGGAATGTGCGTGCTGTGGAATGGTGGCAATGTATTTCCCCCCTTGTCCCCTCTCACAGCACATATCAGATATTTCACCCATATGACTGAAACACACATGAAAGAAAAAGAGAATTTCCTGACTTAAATATAACTCTTATGGGGCTATCTGCCAATTATCTGTCTCTGTTGAAACCTGAAAATCTAGCCTGTGGGTAATAGTTATTACACATGTTCTCCATATTTTGTCTTATAAGCTAGCCAAGATACATGGAGTTTCCTAAACTTTGTGAAAAGAACATCTATGGGCAGTAGTCTGATGGTATTTGGACACAAGGAAAATTCTGGTCAAGTTTTTGGCCCTGGTTGTCTGTGCTAGCGTGCAGCACTATTCAATTTAATAACTGGCCCATTAACCGCTTTCTGACATGTGTGCTTGTTTCCCAGCTAGAATTAACGTTGGAGTTTTCTCTCATTTGTGCCATTTGAGCATCCATGCAGTTTTACTTATTGGCAAGAAGGAAAAATTGAACACAAGGCGCAAAGGATGAGTATGAGAAGGAAACCCTTTTGCTTGGGTGCTATACAGAAGGTTAGGCTGCAGAGGCTGTGCTTTTAGGCTAAGCTTATTAATGACATTCCTTTATCTTTAAATGTGGTTAAAGAGTGTGTGTATGCACAAAAAATAGTGCCATAATATCAAACTTTTTTTGCTCTGTTTTTGAGAGTTGATGATGTCAGAAGGGGAAATTGAGAAATATATGGAGTATATTGGGATACCTTCCCCAAACCGGCTCATCTGTAACCTAAAGCTATGTAGCTGGGGTTTAGTCTGCTTTGGACTCTTCCTTTTACTGTCGTCTTAGTCACCAGCACTTAATGTAAGTAGATGTTTTAGAATTGAGATATTTATTGGTTTTATATGTCAGAAATGTTAATGATGTGTTTTTATATTGATAATATAAATGTATGTACAATGTGTGCATGTATGTATTTCAGGGTGTCGGAGGGTTGTACTTTGTATATGAAGTCTTCTGTGTCGTCATAATAAATATGTCACTTTTATAGGAGAGTGAGTTTTTTCTGGAAGAGCCAAGTTGCATATTTAAAGCATAGATCTCATCAGAGAGTGCAACTGTAATGACAAATAATCCACTGTCTTCCTCTTCATGTGACAGTGGGTGATGTAGGGCTTTATGGTCATCTATTACATGGTCTCCCAGCTTCCAGTCTGTCCTACCAGCCATCTAGCTCATTACCACTCAACTCCCTGAAGTAGTATTTTAAAACCTTTAACACTTCCCCATTTCTACTAATAAAGTCTAGATCTCTCATCCTGGCGTCTTAAACTCTCTGCATGTAATCCTAATTGACCCTCCATTTGGGTTTCCTTCCTCTCCAACATAGGAAGTCTCTGTTCCAGTGAATCTGAACAATCCCCAGTTCCTCACTTGAGTGCCTTTGCCCATGCCACTGAGTTCCTAGAAAGTCTCACATCCCTTTTGCACATATCAAACCTATAAACCCCTGATGATCCAGCTGGAAATAACCCTGCGTCCTGCATTCCTACAGCCTTTATGTATACCAGCCTGTGACTTACCACAGTCCGTCTTACACTGAAGTGATCCAAATCCATATCTCACTTTCCCTACTAAATTGTAAGCTCCTCGAGGTTTTGGCTGACTCCTACACATCTGATTCTTCAATATCTTCTTTGAACTGGGGAATTCAAAACCTATCTATGTGTACACTCCCTGTTAAATATGGATTGAAAACAAATATTTCTCTGCCACCTACTAAAATCCTTAGTATGAGCTCCTTTTCAACTCTGTTCAAGAGCTAGAGAAGAGGAAGTATTAATCAGTACTACTACTGTCACCCATTGATAAAACTATCAATGCCCTTTTAGAGAACATACCATTTTAAGGAAAGCAAATCGCTAAGCATCATTAGCTCATCCCTGATTTTCAAGAAAACATCTGGATGGACCATAGGTTTCTGTGATCCAGAAATCATGGCTGACTGACTGACTTACTGAAAAGGGACAGCATGTGAATATTCTTTTCTAAATATTTAGAGGTTATTTTTCCAATAACTAATTATTATTTGCCCACAGGTTTGTTTTCCCTTTCCCTTTTCCACTCTGAATACCATCCTAATAGCTCATCTGTTGGCTGTGAGCAGCACTATCCTGAGAAGCAGAGCACTGGCTCTTGGAGGCACATTTTAAATTCTTAAATCCTTTCTCACCAGCAAGCTCATTGCTTCTTGCTCACTTCAGTCTCTCAGTTTTAGGCTTTTGCTGATTTGCTTAGCTTTTCTTCCATTGTTTGAGCACTAAAAGTTCACAGATATGCCTAGGCAGCGTGGCCCAGCAGATAGACTTGTGATCTAGGAGATCCCAGTTTAATTCCCGGTCAGTGCACATGCCTGGGTTTCAGGCTTGATCCCCAGCAAGGGGCATGCAGGGGGCAGCCGATCAATGACTCTCTCTCATCATTGATGTTTCTATCTCTCCCTCTCCCTTTCTCTCTCTGAAATCAATTAAAAAATAATAATATATATATATATACATGTTCACAGGATATCTATTGTGTTGATATCACAATGCCATCATTAATTTTTCTTTGCCTTTTGTTACCCATTTATCACATTTTTAAAATGGACACTTGCTAACTGCTCCTTGGTTTGGGTGCTCTGTCTTCTAGGAGCTAGTTTCTAGCTCCAGTGTCTTTTCCATTTCCCTGTGGCTTCCAAAGGGTGTTTGGACTTCCATAGGAGCTTTGTGATAAAGGCAGGATCATTTCTGATGGGATGCTGTGGTCCCTTTTGTTTCCTCTAGGATTGAAGCATCACAGGAAGGTCAACTGGCAGAGCAGGAAGTGGGGAAATTGGCAGACAGTCCAAGGTGGATGGTCCCAGGGATCAGATAACACAGATTCTTACCAGCTCTCAGCTTCTGCACAGACTCCATCTCCAAGCATTTGGTTACGTTCTCCAGTCATTTTTTCATCCTTTGAGAGCTGCAGGACTACCTGACCCCAGTATGGGCTTCATGTCACCAGAGGAACCACTACATTCAGAGAGTAGGCAGACAATGGTCTTCCCAAGTTTTTAAGTTCTGACTGGCCTGTAACTGACTTTTACTGTCTATTTAGGCTTTGGGGCATTTGGGGATGTATCCCTGACTGGCCTAAAGAGGCCACTGGCCTTCCCACCCTTTGCTCAACACTTTTTCTTCATGAGCAGGGGTGGTTGGGGGCTTCAGGTGGCATCAGGTGCAACCACAAGGCTCCTGGTTGGTGAGCGCTGGCAGAGCCTGTTAATTAGCACACAAGCACCCCAGTGCTCCATTAGCCAGGCCAGGCATTCGGAACCTTCCCCTCCTGTGGGCCCCTTCCTCCTAATGAGAGCTGGAAGAAGGGCCCTCACAAAACACTGCCTCAGAATAATATTCCGCTTTGTCCCCACCAGTAACCAGGGCTGACAGGATCACTCTGTCCATTTCTCTTCTAATTAGCACAATTCCAGCGTGGCCTGAGCCAGCGAATGGAGAAAAGCGATCAAAAGCGATCGGACAACCGTACCGAGTCACAAACACAGAGGGCCGTTCCCTGTAATTAGGTGAGACAATTCCTCAGTCTTTTCTCGGCTGGAGTTTGCCGCTAAGACTCTTGCTGTTTGGGTCCCAGCAACACAAGTTACATGTCTCCCTGGGACACTAATAAGCCCCAAATTTCCTTCCACTTCATACAACTCTAACTAGAGGACAGATGCAGGAAGGGGTGGGGCAGGAGCTAGGGGACAGGGTGTCTAAATACGCAGCTGCTGCAATGTTTTCCCAGCTCTAAGAAACAGACAGTGGGGCTGTGGGCAGTTGGCTTGAGAGAACTGCTTTGGGCACAGCCTGGTCCCGACACCTTAGCTGGGGTCTGAAGCACTGAGAATTCCTGACCCTTGGGGAAGCCCACTCTGCTGTTTACCTGGCCCTGTTCATTCACACCTGCTTATTGCCCCTTTTGGTCCCCTCATCCCTTCTCCCACCTGTCCACAATGGTGGCAGCATGGGCAGCTGGAACTGTAGCACCATCCTGGAACTACAGTGAAGCCGTATAAACTGGTTACAATTGCCAGGATAACACATATGTGAATTCTACTCAAAGAGCTCGTGACCTGAAGGGGCCCTCACTTCCAGCACCCAGCACCTCTATGTCTCTGGCTCTTCCACAGCCCTTGCCTGCTCTTCCCGTTCTCTCTCCTGGAAGAGAGATAGGGATTTTTTTAAACAGAAAAGTGGCCCATCGGCTGCCAGGGCAAGAAGCCACACTGGCTACACTCCATGGGACTCAGAGGTTGGCCATTAGTAAACAGAAACAGCTTCCCCAGGATTGCAGCCCATTACAGGGATTACCAGGGGTGACAGAGCCATGAACTTGGTCATAGCCAGGGACAAAGGAATGCAGGGGAGAGTGGCAGTTGGAATCGCAATTAAACTCAAGTTCTGAGCTGAGTTGGACTCACATATTTTCATCTTTATCCTGTCCTCTGCTTTCTGTTTTGATCTGCTTCTGAAAGTTGCCTCCAATAGCAGAAAACACTCAATTATCTGGAATCCAAGGAGCTAGAAAACTCGAGTAATCAGTTGCTTTATTGTTTTCCCATCTTCCTGAGATGTAGACATCTTTCTGAGACACAGAGAGGTAATGATAAGATTTGACTTCTTAAATAACTTTTGGGAGGTATCGAAGAATTGATCCAAATTTGTTCAGTCTCCTATAGTTTCTTTGGTTATAAATAGAACTTAGAACAGTACCTGGCACATCGTGGGTGCTTAATAAGAATTTGTTGAAAGAAAGGATGAACTGTGCCACGATCCTCAGTGTTGGTAGCCATGTTGCTAGTCTAAGGTACAGTAAGAGCTTGGATTTTTAGAGAGGGGCAGGGATGAGCCAGTGGAAGTTGCTTCTCTCTGAGGGGAAGCAGCTTTGGAACCCGGGACCTTGGGACCTTTTTCCACTTTAAAGAAAAAGCCTGACATCGTGGATAAGGGCATAGACCCTGACGTCAGGCTGCCTGGGTCCAAATCCTGTTTCTGCTGTTTACGAGCTACGTGGCTTTGGATAAATTGCTTAACCACTCTATGCCTTAGTTTACTCATCTATGGAGTGGGTCCAATAATGGCACCTAACTCCTAGGGTAGATATTGGGATTAAATTAGTACTTGTAAGTGTTTAGAACAGTGTATGGTATATCTTACCCATTATATGGCGGCTTGACAAATATATCTTTAAAATTGGGTTCAGTGCCCTAGCCTGTTCGACTCAGCGGTTAGAGTGTCTGTCCATGGACCGAAGGATCCGGGTTCCATTCCGACCAAGGGCACTTACCCTGGTTGCACACTCAATCCCTGGCCCTGGTCGGGGCCCTGCGGGAGACAACCCGATGGATGTGACTCTCTCCCGTTGATGTTTCTCTCTCCCTCTTTCTCTCTCTCTCCCTCCCACTCTCTCTGGAAAGCAATGGAAAAAAATATCCTCAGGTGAGGATTAAACATAAAATAAAATCGGGTTCAATGAAGTGTTTAATTTTTTTTTATACTCACATTTGTTAAAAATTGATAATCCTTACAGGGAATGTATGATAACTTTTGGGTACCTTGGATAGTCAGTTAAGCAGAGCACCTGTGTCTCTAACTCTTCAGAAGAGCTGACGGTTTACTAAATATCGCTCCTGCCCCCATCCTTACCCCTCTGAGGCAGCCCATGGGCACGGACACTCAGCAAATACCACTGTCAGTAGTGCTGAAGACCATTTGTTGCTAATAAGCAAGAAAGGGGAAGGTATTATTTGTGACATCGTCAGGTTTCTGAACTGGTAGTGAGTTTGACATAAGCCTCACTCATTAGCTTCACTGGCCTCAGTGGTCCTAATATTTTCTGAGCACCCATGCTATTCCAGTCCCTGCGCAGGAGTGCTGTTCCCTGTTTTGTTCTGTCCTTCCCTCCTCTTCCACCCAATCCCTCCACCCTTTTCCCAAAAGCTCCCTTTCCAGGGCGGAGCAGAGTCCACTCAGCCCTGGGCTCCCCCCCCCCCCCCCCCCCCCCCCCGCAGCCTCCCCTCGGCTTTGCCCTCTGGGGTCAGTCAGGGCTGAAGGTCACATCCAGGGCCTTCCCCAGTGCAGCTGAGCCCCAGGAGCCAGTGGCTCCACACAAAGGAGCAGCTGAGAAGAGTCAAGTTGGAAAAGTCACTGCCTTGAGGCTGAGTGGAAATGAGAAGCACTAACCGTGGCCACAGGGACACGCGGGGGTTAGAACCAGAAATAGTCTCAGGAGTGGGTGGCTCTAGGCCTCCTGCTCCCCCCCCATCTGATGCTGCTGCCGCCTCCTTCTTACCACTGACCCTCGTCCCTTGCTTTCCTCACAGCCCACACACCCAAAGCCAACTGGCCCAGAGGCCCTTTGAACATGAACTATCATGTAAATTGTGCTACATTCACATAGTGAACTATTACATTTAGTGTATTTACAAAGAGGTTACAGTATCATGGAAAAATTGGAACACACAAGCTCTGGCACCTGACTAGGCCTTGGTAGGTCCCAAGGAGCTTTGCTTCCCATTACCCTTCAGCAGAAAGAGATGTCATGTGGAGTAAGACACATTCTGTGCCTGCCACACCCTTTCCCTCCTCCACTTCAGCATGTGTACTTGTCCACCCTGCTTCCCAAAGAGGTGCTACTTTCTGCCCAGCTCAGGACAGCAAAACAGGAAAATGTCAGCCCCCTTCAGCCCTGAATCCTGCCTGGCTGGTAAGTTAGCCCTGGGGCTCTCAGCCAGATGAGCTGGGGCCACCAGATCTAGAAAGGGGAGCTCTCCAGGACAGAGAGCTGACGCCCGTGTTAAACATGGGGATTGCAGGGCAGGTGACACTTCACAGCATCGCCAAAGATTGATGCAAATTGTTTTGGTTCTGACCCTGTCACACCAGGAAGGATAATGATTCCAGCAGCGCCAGGCGTGGGAGGGGGCTTGGGGGTGGAGGTGGGGGGGCGTGAGGACTGGTGTCTCACTTCGCATCTTCATTAATGACCTGAAAGACGGGTAAACAGCATGCTAATGAAACCTGCAGATGATTGGTATTACAAACCCCAGAGAGGACAGAGAAATAGCACAGCGAGACCCATATCACTTAGAAATATGGGCAGGAGATTGTCAAATGAGATTCGTCCTAGGAAAATGAAAGTCGACGTGTCGGGAGGAATGATAAAGGTGCCTCTGGGTGGGGGTTTGCAAACCTGGAAAGCAGAGGTGGGTGGCAGGGTCAGGAGGTTGAGTGAGGGGATAAGGTTTGGGATGTGTTGGGGGAGACAGGAGCTGGCCTTGAGGACCTGGGACAAATGCTGGGTGCATTCTTGGCAGGACTGACTGCACCCAGAAGACAAGCTGAGCCAAGGGGCCCAGTGTCTGGGGGCCAAGCAGGTTGCACGAGCCCACTGGCCTGTGTCAGCTCCTGGAGTTGCAAAGCTGGGCGCCGCCTTCACAGACATAGGCTCTGCCTGTTGGCACTCGTCATTGAGGCTAAGAATGCCATTTTGACCTGAATTATTAAAATAAAACTAGCAAACACACATTTATAAAACTTTGCCCAAAATTATTGGAAACAGGATATTCAAGAGCAGGGGAAAGAAAATTTCCCCCATCTCCAGTGGTTTCCTATTTAATAAACATTTCTTGGGCCCGGCCAGGCGTGGCTCAGCGGTTGAGCATCGACCTAGGATCCACGCGATCAGGGTTCGATTCCCCGTCAGGGCACATGCCTGGGTTGCAGGCTCGATCCCCAGTCGGGGGCATGCAGGAGGCAGCCGATCAATGACTCCCTCACCATTGATGTTTCTCTCTCTCTCTCTCCCTTTCCTTTCCTCTCTCTGAAATCAATAAAGATATATTTTTTAAAAAGCACAAAACATTGCTTGGAAGTATAAGTCATTTACATTAAGTGCACAAATCTTAAGTGTACATACGATGCAATGATTTTTTAATGATTCTCCTTCTGCACACTGACCTCACTTGACTTCACTCAGCCTTGGTTTCCTTGCCTAAAATGGGCATGACAGCTATAGATAGATAGATGATAGATAGATAGATAGATAGATAGATAGATAGATAGATAGATAGATAGATAGATACATAGATACATAGATACATAGATACATACATAGATACATACATAGATACATACATAGATGATAGATAGATAGATAGATAGATGATAGATAGATAGATAGATAGATAGATAGATAGATAGATGATAGATAGATAGATATCGATACAGAGACAAGAATGTGGTGATAGCCAGAGGGGAAGGGGGTAGGTGGATGTGGGCAAAGGGGATGATAAATGGGGACGGAAGAAGACTTTGCCATGGCGATGACCACACGATGCAGTGTGCAGAACATGTTTTGTTGAGTTGTATGGGTGGTGGTTGTTGTTTTTAAAGTATGTTGTTATTGATTTCAGAGAGAGGAAGGGAGAGAGAGAGAGACAGAAACGTCAGTGATGAGAGTCATTGATCGGCTGTCCCCTGCGTGCCCCCTGCTGGGGACCGAGCCTGCACCCCCAGGCATTTGCCCTGACTGGGAATCGAAACGTGGCCTCCTGATTCATAGGGCGAAGCTCAACCACTGAGCCACACCAGCCTGGCGAGTTGCATGGTTTTGTTAACCATGTCACCCCAACAAGTTCAAAAAAATAAAAAAAAAATAAACAGAATAGTGGTCACCCTCATCAGGGGACTGAGTAGACAGGAGCTGACTGGAGGGAGCCCTCTGCAGAGCGGAGAGGGCTCTGATGGGCACATACTGCGCTTTGTAATCTGACGTGCGTGATATCTGGGCGACTAAAAGCATTTTTCTTAGCACTGTCAGTTATGTAAAATGGAGGCAGGTGGAAAAAGGAGTAATTTATTTGCCATGAGGTGAACTAAAAGGTCCCCCGACGCCTTTAGTTTCCCCTGCTTCTCCCTCTACACGCTCCGCCCACAAGGTCTGTATTCACCCGTCCTCCCGCCTCCATCCATGCACACACACTTTCAAGGTCATTGTCATCACGGCCTTGAGATTCGAGAACCGTGTTGCGGCTCTTGGCCAGGCTCTCTCCCAGCCCCTTTCTTTTCTTGTATGAGCTACTCTCCCCTCCACAGCCACTGGGGGCACATAGTTCCCCAAGGGGACTTTCAAAGCTGACTCCCGCCCCTGCCTCAAAGCTTTGCTGCTGGGAAGGTAGAGTCACCAAGTCTTTGTGACCTTGGGGAATACACAGTCTTCTTTCATTCTACTTCTAAGTACAGAAACGAGTGCTGGCGTTGATAGGCTTGGGACTGCCCCACCTGAGCTGCTGAGTCTGCCAGGTGATCAGCTCAGCCTCAGAGGCTGCTGGGGACGGAGAGGCAACGGCTCCCATCACCTGACCCCACTCCACCAATTCACCGAGACAAGATGTCAAGTTAATGAGCCTGTGGGTCTCTAATTAGCTGTCAATTACCTCAAATTAATCAACTCCTTGCCTAATTAAGCATTATCGGCAGGTGGGCACAAAGCAGACCATTGTGTGGGAGCCATGAGAAAAGCTGGGCTGGCAAACTTGGTTAGGATCAGCGCTGTGCACCGCGCCCGCCTCCCCACCGTGCTCGGCTGCCAGCCCGGCCGAGGGGCACCGAGGCCTCTGCCCACCGCTGTCCCCGGACGCTGCCGACTCCCTGGACTTCCTGGGCAGCTGGGTGGACTTCACCTCGTTGGAGGCAGGTGGGAAAACCATAGAGGCGGGGGCAGTGGGAGCTCTGGGGCCAAGCAGAGGCAGACCATGGGGAAGGGGAGGGCTTCAAGTTGGCAAGATGAGCTCCTGGCACTTGGAGCCGGGTGGGAGCTAGGCTCAGAGCTGGCAGAGTGGAGGCCAGCCTGTGGGCAGGCAGAGCTGGCTTCCAGTCCTGGCCCTGCCCATTGTGAGCTCTGTGACCCCAGGCAGTGACTTCACTTCTTTTAAAAATTTTTATTTATTGATTTTAGAGTGAGAGAGGAAGGGGGAGAGAGAGACATCGATTTGTTGTTCCACTTATTTGTGCACTCATTGGTTAATTCTTGCATGTGCCCTGACTAGGGATCGGACCCGCAACCTTGGCATATTGGGGCGATGCTCAAACCAACTGAGCTACCGGGCCAGGGCTGACTTCACTTCTTGGAGCCATAGTTCTCATCTCTGGTAAAAAAAAAAAAAAAAGAGGGAATAATTTTTTAAGAGACCTTATTGGGTCTCTGTGAGGATGAAACGAGATTATGCCTGCGAAGCACCTGCCACGTGGTAAATTCAAAGGATTAGTAGTAGTAGTGACAGTGGAGGTGGGTGGGTGCCCAGAAGTGCCTCACATAAGAACCACTTAAGCTATGTAATGTGTTCCCAAACTCTGAGCCCCAGGTGGCCTACAGGCTACAGTGCACCCCTGAAAAATATGAGAGGGCTGTGTAGGACATGACAGGTGCTGGATGCTGGAATGTCCTGGCTACAGCCTCCTCTCTACCCCTCCCATCTCCAGCACCTTTGAGGACACCGGGTTTGGGTGTCCCTTCCACTCATACAAAGGGACCTGGGTGCCATATGGAGGTGCCAGATGAGGTAACCACAGATCTCTAGTCACCAGGAAGAAGAGGGCAATGAGGGCCCCTCCCCACTTTGTCTTAAACTGCAGAGTCTAAACAACAGGGAGTCTCCAAGCCCATGGGCACTGAGCTCATGCCTCCCAACCGTGGTCCTGGACCTGCACAGGGTGTCCACTGTCTTAGCACAAGGCAGGGTGAGGCTGGGGGCAGCTGGGTAGACCTGTGCCCCCACTGATGGTCAAATGCCACCACACCCATGCCAGTTCTGTCCCTTCTCCTCACCCCAACCACCCCTGTAACCAACCTGCCAAATTTCTCTTCTGTAACCCCTACCTCGACCCTGGCACAGGATACCTTCTTCTTTGAAAGCTGGGAACATCTTCTTCCCTGGTTAAACCTCTCAGTCATTTAGCAAACAGATACTGTGCCTATCATTAAAGCTCACAGTGTAAAGGGGAAGTGGTTGGGTAAGCACTACTCATCATTAATGCATGCTCTGGAGATGTGAGGAACAGAAGGGAGGTGGAATATTAAGTACCTACTGTATACTGGCAGGAGTGGCAAAGCCAGATGTGGACACCATGAGAGATTGGGAATTTGCCTGGGGTTGGGAAGGTAGGGATGGGGCAGGGGGAAGTAAGGCTCCCCGGGGAAAAGGAAGCTATCCTTGAAAGAGGCAATGCATCCCAGGCAGAGGGAACAACATAGGTAAAGACTTAGAGGCATACAGAAGAAATGGAGAGTTCAGGAAATTTCCTGAGTACGCCACCAGAACCACAGCAAAGGATGGTGCTCGCTGCACAGTGAGCGGGGGCGGGATCTCAGAGGGCCTCCAACGTCATGCCAAGAAACTTGTCCAGTCGGGATCTGGGGAACCTTTGGGAGGCTTGCCTAAACCCTGACCCCTCCTAGGGGAGCTGAATTCCATGGGGATCGAATCCATAATTTAACCAAATGAAGTTCCTTGGTTGGATCTCCAGAAGGAGAGGGAGGCATCTGGGGGAGCGGGGCCTTCCTAAAACCCCTGACTTCACACCATTCTATGGTCTGCCTCCTGGAAGTCAGGCCTGCTTCTCTGTTTTGTACCCCAAGCTGTGTGCATAGCAAGGTTTGTGAAACACCTGCGGAAGGTAGTTTCTCCCTATTACATACTGACATGTATGTGGATGCATGTATGGGTATGAAAACTTGCTCATACATGAAACTTGTCTTAACCCAGACATGTTTATCCCTCTGGAAATGTTGGAGTTGAGATGAAGAGTTCCATCTGGCCGAAGGGCGGCCTTGGGATGGAGGAGCATAGACAGCCAGGCTGCAGGGGGAGACGGAAGCAGCACTGGAGAGAAGCTGCTGTGCCCACCTTTCTGGGGCCCACCCTGTCCCAGATCCCACAAGGCCCCCACGTGCTGTGGTCCCTGTACCTGCGTCCTACCTAGAAGCCACCCATCCCACAGCACCCTGACACACACTGACCTGCAACGGCCAGAGGAGACCAGCCCCCAGGGTGGAAAGGCCAGTGGTTCCCGTAGAGCCACAGGAGCACCTAACTGCAGGGACCCCTCACAGAGTCGGGGCTGGCAGATGATTTTATCACTCTAATGGTGAGGAGGTACTTGAGAACTCTGTACCACTTCCCAGTTTTTCCCTACATGTATAATTGTTTTGAAAAATGTTTATTTAAAATAACTTTAAAACATATAAATGTTGAAATTAATAAAGTACCGCTTCGTGTGAAAGCACTGCTAAGTGCCTAATAGTTTGGGGTCACTATACAGGTTCCTCAGTCAAATGGGAGAAGTAAAAGGAGTGCCCTGTGGGCATCTGGGAATTGTTTTCCGTGTACAGGGTGAAACCGCTGACCTAGTCCACCTGTCAGATTACCACGAGGCAACAGGCCAGGAGAGGGGGTGACTTGTGCCTGGCCACCGACTCTCACCTCGGGTTCTTCCGAGTCCCACTTAGCATTTGCTGCCACCCCGAGGTCTGCTGGGCTCCCGCTGGGTCGCAGTGGGCAAGACGCCCCGTGATGAGCCCCCCTCCTGGCATTTTCATTTTCAAAGACTGGCATGCAAGCTAAAGGAAAGCCACTCTCTCGATGGAGTCGGGCATTGCTAGGAGGGGCCTTGGCACCCCTCCCCGGGATGCCGCCCAGGAAGGTGGACGCGGCGACTCCTCGCCTTCCCGAAGGGGCGCTATCCGCACCTTCACCACTAGAGGGAGTCGGGAGCGGCCCCGCCGCGCTCAGCCTCCCGCAGGCAGGTCCTGCGAGGTTCCGCAACTGCCGCTCCAGCCCTTAGGCCTCAGGCCTGCCCCCAGTGCGCCCCCAATCCCGGGGAGGTGCCCAGCACCCTGATCTGAATCCAGGGTCCGATGCTGTGCCCCCTGCCAGCCCTCCCCTTTGAAACCCCTGCCGTGCTATGCCCCCATTTTAAAATGTAGGACCCAGAGAGACTAACAGAGGTGCATGGGGTTGCACAGCTAATGCATGGCACAACCAAGAACCCAGGGGACCTGCTCCAGACCTCCGTGCCTCAGGAGTTGCCCTCAGAGTGTCTCAAGCATTCTCACTGTAGCCTTCTATCCAGATGGGGAAACCGAGGCACAAGGCAATGCTAGGGTATACTTCGTGTGGGTGGCCCAGTCTGCCAAGGGGAGGCAGGAGGCCAAGGCTGGGAGACCAGCCCCTTCACAGATGATCACAGCAGGAAAGCCTGTGGGGCACAGGGTACCAGCCTGCCCCAGGAGGGGGTGGGGGGCTGCTGATGACTCTGTCCTGGGGATGGACGACAGCTGCAGCTTCTGGTGGGAGGCCAGAGGCCCCCCACACTAATAACTTTCACTCACTGCCCGGGAGCACTAATCCCATTACTCTGTATGGACCTTCTGGGACCACCCTCCCTAACTCTCCCTAATCCCCTGCCTCCCTCTGGGAATGGTCCAAGCCCCAACCCACTGGCCCCTGCCAGCCCATCTCGTGCAGACCTCACCCCCCCCCCCCCACTGGCTCTGTCAGCCACCTGTGCCCACTGTGCCCAATTCCTGGGGCCCCAAAGGGACAGCCAGAAGGCCTGGAGTTCCAACCTCCTTCACCTGCCTCCCCTGCCAGCCCTGTCCCTGCCTGCCAGTCCCCAAGGCACCTTCCCCAAATGGCCTCCAGCTGGGGCCAAGGTTTTAGGAGCCTCCTGTACCTCTCTAAACAAGCTTCTGTGTTTCTGTTGAAATCATCAGGAGAGAGCTGAGCCCACAGTATTTTCATTTGTAAAGGGGAAACAATAGTGCCCACCTCGTTCCATTGCCTGATGACACAATGAGATACTGTACAGCACCTGGCACAGAGGGAAGCTCCAAGGTGCCAGTGGGACAGACCTGTCGGATGTGCAAAGGGAGTAGATTCATTGTTGCTAAGAACGCAGCCCCATGGCCTGGGGCGGATGTTGGGGAAGGCAGACGGGATCCTCAGCCAGTGATAGAAGCCGCTGGGCATACTAAGTATGAAGCTCTTCCTCAGCACCAGGTTCTTAAAACCCACCATCCCCCCATGAGGTAGGTACCAATAATACCCCCATTTTGCAGATTGGAAACTAAGGTTAAGAGACAGCTACACATGGTGGGGCTGGAACCAAACACAGCTCTGGCTCTGGAATTCTCCAGGGCATCCTACTGCCTGTCAGGGTCCACTTCTAATAAGGAGAGCTGATATCTGAGAGCTGCCCCCCAAAAGTAGTGGGCTCCCCATTTGCTGGAAGCATTCAAAGTGACGCTGAGGGACAACCAGTCAGGAACTCTGAGGTCCCATGACAGGCCCCAATCCTCCCAGCATACCTAGCCACCCATTTCCAGGCAGGACCAGGTCAAGGCCCCCTCCCCAGCCTGGCACAGAAGGAGCCCCTTTGGCCCTCAGCCTCCCTCTCCCTTACCTTCTGCTGTTCCTCATTTACATAAATTATCTCTCCCCAATTATCCATCCAGCTGTCCCAACGATGATCTGTGAATGAATTAAAAATGGAATATAATTTAATAATGGCTGATTAGAAGGAGATTAGTTGTTATATAAAAAGGAAAAGCCAAGAGCCAGCTAGTTGCCCTTAATCTGAGCCAATACCATCGTTATTCAGGAAGGGCTCCCCTGGCTTACCACCAGGCAAGGCAGGGACAAGGGTTTTGGGGAGTGGGGTGGCAAGACCACCCTAGAGAGAAGATCAGGACACTGGGAGCCAGGAGTTGGAGTCCCAGGCAACTCCTGTTACTTCCCAGGGCCTCACTCCTTCCTTCTAAGTGGGCTTGTGTGGTTCTGGGAGCCCTTCTTGCTCTAATTCTAGGTGCCCTCAGATCAAACCACTGGGCTTTCCCAAGGCAGCCACTGCCACCCAAACAGCCCCAGCCTAGGCCCTGCTAAGCATAGGACCTGGGGGTTTAGGGTCTTGGTGCTCAGCCCCTGCCTTCCAGGAGCACACAGGAGTTGGGGACAAAGAACTCCCCAGCAAGGGATCTGCCTGTCTAGGGTAGGTGGTCAGAGAAGGAACTGGGGTTGGTTGTGCCAAGAAGGCTCCATAGAGGAGAAACTGGCGGAGACAAAGAAGGTGAGAATGCCCAGCAGGACCTCTGGGGGCCCCCTTACCCTCAGCTTAATGATGAGACCTAATGGAAGGGGTGTGTCTCTGAGATTCCTATTCATCTTTTTAGTCTCAGCTCATGCGCACCTCCTCCAGGAAGCCTGCCCTGATCCCCCTAGCTTTGGGGTCTCCCCATTGCTTCCCTAATGCCCTGTGATTTCTGTCAGTGCCCTTATAACATCCACTTACAGGTTTTCGTCCCCATTTGTGAGCTCCTCGAACATAGGGGCCATGGCTTTGTCATCTTTGCATCACCAATGCCAGGTACACAATTGTTGCTCAACAACATAAAGATGCCTCCTCCAAGAAGTCTCCTGTGATTGCCCTATGACAGGTTCAGTGCTTCTTTCTGTGCTCCCAAAAATTGTGGTTATGCCTTTAAAAATAAGGCAAGTCATTTATGGAGAAGTAATATATACAGACAAATAGTTATGGATAAAGATGGTTGGATATAGACACAGAGCAAAGTGGTTCAGAGGAGAGGCTGGGAGTCTGACTGCCTGGGCATGAATCCCAGGTCCACCACTTGTGACTGTGACCTTGGGCATGGTACTAATCTCTAGTGCCTCAGTTTCTTCATCTATATAGTAATGGTGGTTAGTATTTCTTTCCTCATAGGGTTTTTATGAGGATGAAGTGGGTGAGTAGAAGAAAAGCACTTAGAACTTGGTCTCACATAGAGCGAGTAGTTCTTGTCCCACTATGTGTGGGTTTCTCCCCAGGTGTGGACCCTCTGAGGACAGGGACCGAACTTCTCATCTGTGTGTCGATGGTGCTGGATGGACAGATGGGCCTGCATGGGGCTATCTCAGCAGTCCTGGCCGCTGCTCTCCCACTGAAAGTCCCAAATGGGCACACAAGGTGACAGGACCAGCACTCTTCACCCAAAATCGACAAAGAATCTGCTTGGGACCAGATCTGGGATCCTGACCCTTCCCAGAGAGGCTCACAGCTTTGAGGGGGAGTGACATGCCCATGAGAGGAGCCTTACCCCCGTGGCTTGGGTCTGGCCAGTGTGTCCCATGGGGTCTACCCGAACAGGGTCTGCCAGGCCTGAGCATTGCGGAGGCAGAGGGACCAGTGCAGCAGAGGCCTGGGCAGCAGCTGACTCAGGTGTCCAGGGCCATCACCAAGCAAACAGCAAAAGGAACATGCTCTAGGGTTCCAAGGGCTGGGGCTGGATGGAGTGGACGCCAGAGGAGGCTGATATCCTCCTCTGTATTTTAGGCTGTACTTCCTAAAACACTTCCTAAAACATGAGGAAGTGCAAAGGGGGTAAGGATTTGCTGGTTGGCTAACCAAGCTACTCCAGAATTTTTCAAAATTTCCTTGTGTTTGGGGAGGGGGCCTGGGAATCTCTGTTGTTGACAAGACCCTAGATAAGTCTCATGAACAGGAGGCTCTCCTCGACCAGGGGCTGACTGTGAACTCACCTTCCCCAGCACCCTCAGGTCCCTCTGAGTCTCCGCTCTATGCACACCCAGCCCAGCAGCAGCCACTCCAGAACAACCAGTCACTCCAGAACAATCTCCCTGGTGGAGCCTGGAGCATATCCGTCCATATTGCAGCAGGGGGAGGCCTCCCAGGCCAGCCTGGGCTGTGGGATAATTTGATATTCAAATCCTGGCAAAGACCTGCTTCAAATTGCTACAAATTAAGCTGATTTTGTCCCTCTGAATGAGAGATTTGCTCCTGTGGATCAAGCCTTCCAGCGACTTGATGAGGTCAGGATTAGAGCAGAGACAGGGAGAAAAGCTTGAGGCTAGAGGGCTGGAGGGCTGGAGGGCTGGAGGGCTGGAGGGTTGGAGGGAGGGGGAGCCCAGGTCCTTTGTGTCTCTCACTGACCCTAAAGTCAGGGAAGCTTTCCAGGGTCTCAAAGATCAGCTCTCAGTGGTGGCAGGGCCTGGGGGGCCCCGATGGGCCCACTGCAACCCCCTGCTCCTGGAGAGTCCAGCCTGTACCTTTCCCAAACCTGTTGGTGCACCTCATCAAATCTTTCCAAGCCCCTACGAGCCTGGGCGCTGCTGGTCAGCCCATTTCACAGGTGGTGAGTTGAGGCCCCACCAGCCAAAGATAGCCTGGACTCAACCACTGCCACCAACTTGCTGTGTGACCTTGACTGAGCAAGGGGCCCCTCTGAGCTTCCTGGTAAGGATTATTGACAACACACACACAGTCAGGCACACGGCAAGCACGTCATTAAACATTGGCCAGGTTCCTACCCACCCAGCAAGCACTCCAGAAATATCGGCCAAGGTTACTACCCAAGCCCTGAAGCTAGAAGGCGACAGGACAGGGATTGGACCCTGGGCCCCAGGGGGTAGGTCCCTGCCTTCTCCTGGAGGTCTGTGCCGGCTCCGACTTTCCCCCTCCTGACAGGCCCCCTCCCTGGCAGAACCTCATTTCCATCTGTTTTGTCAAGGCCTGTACTGTATATATTGCAGCCATTTCGAATTGCGCCATTAAAGATTTTATGCTGGAGACGTTAAAATTAAAAAGATCTATGTGCAAAGAGTCACAACAAGTTTAATCAACTTGATTTAATAGAAAACAGCAAATGGAATTTATGATGCTCCGAAAGACAAGGAAATTTTTTTCCCAACAAAAATAATAAAAAGCACTTTGTAGAAAACAGAAAGTGGAGTGGGGTGGGGGCTCCCCATCGGAGAGTTATCAGAACCTAATCCATGGTGAACTGCCCCAGCCAGGGCTGTTCGCCCACTAATCCCAGCTGCCATTAAAATATTAAAGATAAATCTAATCGTCTCTTTATCCAAAATAAGCGACTTTTGTGTGGGGAGAAAACATCTAACCCTTTGGGAGGAGAATTAGTCCTAATGCATCAAATGGAATTCGGTCCAGGCTGGGGCAAAATAGGGTTTAGAGGCAAATGAGATGGTAATAGAAGTAAAACCCAGAATAACAAATTAAAAACCCTCATTTACACGAATTAAAAGGGCTCACAAAGGGCTGGAAGCCCAGCTCTCCTCTCCTCCCCATCCCGTGGTCTCACCTGTCCAGCCCATCACCCACCCGCCAGCCCAGGAGAGGACCCGGGGCCTCACCTCCTCTCAACTTGTGCCTCCTGCCTTTCTGCAGACTCCCCCCAAGCCCAAGCGGGCTCCTCGAGGCTCCAGCTGAGCCTTCAGGCATCTCCCCACACCCCCTGCATGGGCTCTGGGGTCGGAACTGGGTTCCTGTTCCAGGGCCGTCCCTCAGTCCCTCACTACAATGAGCTCTTGGTTTCTTAAACTCCCTGGGCCCCTGCTAATGTCATGGGAAAGTGGGGATAATACTAGCCCCCACCTTCCCACAGCCGCTCTCTTGGCCTTGACCCCATTGCTGTTCCAGATCAACGAGATGACATCAGGACAGCCCCTGGCTCAGTGCCTGATCCATGGTGACCACTCAATGGCAAGCTCTGGTTAAGTTTCCCCTCAAGGTTCCCCAGGCTGTTCGGCCACCAAGGGACCCTGGGGGAGTCAGGCCTCTGTCCCTGGGAGGAAGGAAAGCTTAGCAATGACTCAGCCAGGGAAGCAGAGACGGGCAGACAGCAGCCATTTTAACTAAATACATGGGGTCACCCTCTGAGTTGTCATTCAAGAGGGCTGAGGCTACCCCAGATCTTTAGACTTCCTTCTGAGCAGGCCCTTGTTCCTAAGGTTGCCCGGGGTTGGCCTTGTGGCTCCCCCTTCATGATGGGATTTCAGGGGTTCTGACACATGCCCTCCTCCCACCTGGGAACCCCACCCCACCTTCAGGTCTAGGTCTGACTCCCCCACCCCCCACATTAAAAGCAAACTCTCGACCTCAGTGGCTGGATGCTTATCAAAAGAGACACAACCCCCCAGCAGGGTTGAGCACTCCTCCAGGGTTGAGCCATCACAGGTTGAAGGGAACAGACAAGTGTGACAAACCCCTTCCTGAGGGCCTGTTTGGGCTGCAGCAGGGAGAGGGTGGGGAGGGGACCCTGCCCCACTGATCTCTCCCCCTACCCCAGGAGGGCTGGAATACACCTCTGCCCACCCCCAGCCTTCTTAGCAAATCCGCTTGAACAGGAAACTCACGTTGACAGCATTTTATTATGGGATATTAAGTGGAATTGGATTGTGGGGCTAAACCTTCCCCTGGCTGGCTTTCTGTGTTCAGTTGGCCTCTTCTCCCGCTGTGCCCACCACAGTCCCCCCTCGCTCCAGGGAGTGCTAGAGAGGGTCTATCTTCCCATCTTCTACACCTCCCTGCTCCCTGACCCTTGGATTAGGCAAGAGGAGATTGGGGGGAGCTGGAGGATATTCCTGGCTGTGTGGGAGTGGGTGACCTTCTCCCCAAGATGACTGAAGGGAAAGGGAAAGGGAAAGAGAATGGGAATGGGAATGGGAAAGGGAACGGGAACGGGAAAGGGAAAGGGAAAGGGAAAGGGAAAGGGAAAGGGAAAGGGAAAGGGAAAGGGAAAGGGAAAGGGAAAGGGAAAGGGAAAGGGAAAGGGAAAGGGAAAGGGAAAGGGAAAGGGAAAGGGAAAGAGGTGTGCTGGGTGGGGTGGGACTTTTCCAGAGGTGACCTAACCCTGAGGTTTGATGGGGAAGTGTGGAAAGGAGACATCACAGAAGGGATGCAGGGGCCCACTGCTGTAAGCTAGCTTAGGACTTGGGGAAGGGGGTGGATTCTCAGTATAACACGTGGTTCTGGATTAGCAAACAGTAAGGAACCATTATACAGGGTTGTTGTAGGATTAGAGTAAATATAACATTTGTGAGCGCCGACCATGTGCCAGCACCGGGAGCCAGAGCGCAGTGAAGGACAGCCTCCAGCTGCGGCCTCCTCCAGATCCTAGGACTGTTTTCCCCCAGCTTTATTGAGATATGACTGACACATAACATTGCGTCAGTTTAAGGTGTACAACGTGTTGATTTGCTATATTTATAAATTGCAAAATGATTATACCATAGTATCAGCTACCAACTCTATCCCTCCACATAGTTGCTATTTCTTTTTTGTGGTGAGAACACTTAAGATCTACTCTCTTAGCAACTTTCAAATATATGATACAGTTTTATGAGTTATAATCACCCACTGCAGTGGGGGTGGCTAGAGCCTGGTCATTTGTGTCCAATTCAAGGCTGCTTCATGGGCAGTCTTTGCTCCAGAGCTCCCTAAATTGGCTGAGACTGTCAGGTCTGCATTGTGGTCTGACTGCCTGTCCAGTCCCTCTTCCTCCCCTTTGACCTGTCTCAGCCATTACCCACCCTCAAATAAATCACTTGTACCCCTAACTCTGCCTCGGCACCTGCTTCCCTACAGTACTCGAGCCGACACAGTCTTATTGCCACACAACCTAATTCACTTGAGGATCAACTACTCGCCTCCGAATTCACTAACTGCTTGACCATAGCCATACTGTGACTTGGTTTCCTCACCTGTAAAAAAACCCAAAAACACCCATCTCATAGGATTTTTGTAGGTATTAAATAAGAATCCATGTACAGGGCTGAGCAAAATGCCTGGCACATAGTGAGCACTCAATAAATGTTAACCGAGGTTGCCAGAGATGTTGTAAATTTCAATAAATAAATGCTAGCTACATATGAATGATACATAGGAAAATACCAAGTCAACAGATATAAATCTCAGGTAAATCTTAAAAGACTGAAGAGTGAGTAAGGTGGGCAGATGAGTTGCAATTGTGGACAAGTATAGAGTAGAAAAAATGATGGCCTGGCCGGGCGTGGCTCAGCGGTTGAGCATTGACCTGGGATCCAGGAGATCGAGGTTCGATTCCTGGTCAGGGCACATGCCCAGGCTGCAGGCTCAATTCCCAATGACTCTCTCATCATTGATGTTTCTGTCTCTCTCTCTCCCTCTCCTTTCCTCTCTCTGAAATAAAGATATATTAAAAAAAAAAAAAAAGATGAAAGCTTGCAAATGAAATGGCCTATATATTGAGTCATCATTTGTAACCAGGAAAAAACAACCCCCAAAACCCACCAGATGTCTGTATAATCCTTCACCATTTTCTAAACACTTTCATGCATATTTTTCTCTGTGAGCTTTCCAAGAAAGCCATGACAGGCATCCCCACCCCCATTTTACAAGTAAAAGAACCAAGGAGGCACAGAGAAGCTAAAAGACTCACCCCACAGCACACAAGTAGGAGCTGGAGGCGGGAACAGAGCCTTGTCTGCACTCTCCCTGGGCAGGGAAGGCTAGGCGCCGTGGAAAAGCACCTAAAAGTAAAACAACGGGCTTCCCTGCAGCAAAGGCAAGGCGGGTGGTACCTAGACCATGACAAAAACTGTTCTAAAGGCCACCACAGAAGACATGGGAGAAGGTTATCTAGATGGCAGGAAAAGAAGATGAAGTGAGCACCACAGTCTATGAGGTCGGAGAGGAGAGACAGAGTCAAGGGACTTCCATCTGTCAGGACTTGGGGATACCCCAGACCTCTGCTATGACAGCAAGCCCTTCAGTTTTCCCCAGGTCAAAACATTTGACTTCAAATGCCTCTCTGTGGTATCAGTGAGGAATTACTTCTGATCTCTAGTAACAGGAGCCAGAGATCGGTGGTTTAAACACTGGTGGAAAATGGAAAGTTATGTCTTCCTGCATAAAAAAAGCTCCAGGGCTGAGAAGGTGGCTCGGGGTCTTCACGCCCCTAGACTACTATTCTTCACTCTGTCTCCTAATCTTGACTTTCATCTTCAAGGCCACCAAATAGTCCAAAACAGCTGCTGAAGCACTGGCCATTACGCTGTGTTCCAGGCAGGAAGCTGGAGGAAAGGCGGAATGAGCAAAGGGGTATGTACTAAATGTCTCAAGATGCCTGCTCATATCCATTGGCTAGAACTTGGGGATAAATCAGATCTCTGCTATGATCCCTTTATCAAAAGGACCCTCTTAGCTGCAAAGGAGGTTGGGCAATGTAGTTTTTTATTTCTGGAAATCACCACTCTAAATAAAATTAGTGTTCTGATACTAAGGAAGAATAGAATGGAAATTGAGTGGGTAACCATCCGCCTCAGCCATATCCATAGACCCAGAATTTATAAAGAGATCTCTCTCACCTTGGCCGGTTTGGCTCAGTGGTTAGAGTGTTGGCCCTCAGACTGAAGGGTCCCAGGTTTGATTCTGGCCAAGGGCATGTACCTCAGTTGCAGGCTCTGCCCCAGTCAGGGCAAGTGCAGGAGGCAGCTAATCGATGTGTCCCTCTCACATCAATGTTTTTCTCTCTCTCACTCTCTCCCTTCCCCTCTCTCTGAAAAGCAATGGAAAAAATATTCTTGGGTCAGGATTAAATAAAGAGAGACAGAGATCTCTCTCCAAAGACCTTTTCTTTATAACTCCATACTAATCATAGCTCAAATTTGGCCCAAATTATATTATTAAGGGAAATTAAGGTTCCTGGGTTGGACTGCTATGGAGAGTAGTGTTATGTGCTATACTCATATCTTGTAATAGCTCATTTCTGGGTTATAAACAATTCTGTCTGGTTTGACCCAAAAATGAAATTACTAAAAGATACTGGGTAGCTCAGAGATCCTCCAGGAGTTCTGGAGACCAAAACCAATGCCCAAAAGCTCATCACAGTACTGGTCTGGTGAAACTACTGTGGTTACTGTCACTTCCACAGGACCCTAGGTGCTGGAGCTGCTGCCACCAAATCTGGGCGAGAAATTCTGCTGCTTAACCTGTCATCCTGCAACTTAGTCCTGTGCAACCACTGCAGCTACCAGAGGAGACATTCCCATGGTTCTTGTTTCTTGTGTCACTGGCTCCTGATTCAAAGTCCAGGATGGTTGCTTCTGATTGGTGGAGTCCAGGTCACATGGGCATGTTCTAGCTGCAAGGGAAGCTGGGGAGGCATTTCCAGTTTCCTTGCTGAATCAGGGCTCTGTCTTCCACTAGGACTCATAAGTTGGGGAATTCTCCCAGATAGGAATCAGGTCCAGAGTTGGACAACCCTCAAAATAATGAAAATAATGTCTATTATAGGACTTAGTAGATGTTGTTTCATGTAAACCTTGCAATTCATTTTATACATGAAAAAATAAAGCTCAGAGAAGTTAAATGACTTGCCCAAGGTCACGCAACTAGTAGGGGCCAAGCTGCCCACCTCAGAGGAGCAGTAAGGAACTCTGATGGTGCTTCTTCACCTCCACCCCTTTCCTTTCCTTGACAGGTGGCAGCATTGTCATGGTTCCCTTGCTCCCACCCGCCTCCTGAGTCTCTGGTAAAGCCACACTCTAGGACATATGCCGGTTGCCTCCCTCTTGCAGGCCTCCTCCAGGCCCTCCTGCCCATCCACCATTTATACAGCTGAATATTAACGGCTGCTGCAGGCCGCTCCATTGATCATCTGGACCTCCTTGGATCCAAACCTCACCCCTGATTTTGATAAACAGACGGAGGCTGAACTTCCAGGCACAGGGAGAGAGAGAGGCCATGGAGGCCCTTGAGCCAGGCTTCCTGCAGATCCCACAGGAGAAGTCTTGGGCCTGATGTGGGGGATGCTGGGACTCTATGAGAACAAATAAGTGACCTTCAGAGAGATATCTAAGCTTCAAGCTCTCTGAACTTGAAGAATTTTACTCTGTTTTGGGAGAGCACTTTTTGCTTTCAAATTTCTTTTATATTATCCCAAATCCATTTTCTTCTCTCCATCTCCACTAAACCAAGCACTGCCGTCTCTGGCCTGGACCACACAGCCGCCTCCTGACTGGCCTCCCCATTTCACAACTGCCAGAAGCTTCTGTTCAGGTTAGAAATAACAGCCAAAGTCCTTACCCTGGCTCACGAGGCCCCACTGAGCTCCTCTGTCTTAAGCTCCCCCTCTAGCCTTCCTCACCTCCTCCTTACTCCTCAGAAACACCTACCTGGCTCCCCCCAGGAAGTGGACACCTGCTGTCCCCCTAATTCCACCACCTGCCCCAGCCTCCCACATGGCTGGCTTCTCACCACTCAGGTCTCTGCCCAGATGTTGACTCCCCAGAAAGTCCTTCTTGTCCTGCATCCCAAAGCGGCCCCTCCCGCAGTCAGTCTGCAACCCCTCGCTCTGCTTATATTTGGCCGCCTTAAACCATCTTGCTTGTTGATTTGTCTGTTAACTGTCTCCCACAACCAGAATTTAAATTTCATGAGAACGGGCTTTGCTTTCTTTTACCCCATAGTACTCCCACCTACAGTATCTGCTCATAGTCAGTGCTCAATGCATACTTTTTAAAAATATATATATTTATTGATTTCAGGCAGAGGAAGGGAGAGATGGAAACATCAATGATGAGAGAGTCATTGATCTGCTGCCTCCTGCACGCCCCCCACTGGGGATCGAGCCCACAACCCCAGCATGTGCCCTGAGCAGGAATCAAACCGGGATCTCCTGGATCATAGTTCAATGCTTAACCGCTGAGCCACACTGGCTGGGCTCAATACATACTTGTTGAAGCTACTTGACTGAGCTGTCTTGCAACAGTCCTGTGGGATAAAACAGAGCCAACACCCTCCACAGAAATCAGGGCTGTGGTCACTCCCACCACCTGAACTGCAGGGACACCGAGACACAGCCAGAGGCATGCAGCAAGCTGACAATGGAGCAAGTCCTCTGAGGCTGCTGTTCTCCATTGTTCCTGCCCACAGGTGAACACCAGGGAAGAGACAAGAACAACCCATGTGGGATGTTTTTCTTTTTCTTTGAGAGGCTAAGGAAGGGTTGTGGGCAGCTGAAACCTGGTGGGTGGTGTTTTGCTGGGATGAGATTCTGGGGTACCTACAGGTGGCACCTGGAAGGTGTCTGACAGGAGACAGGGACTCTACAAGGCTCGGAGGCAATGCCAAGAGTCTGTTCTTCCTTTCCCACTCACTTAGGCCTTCTAAGGAAAGTCCACAGGGTAGAGATTATTCCTTGGAGAATTAAGAGATGGAAACAGGCCCAGGAGTTTGAGGTCAGATGTTTATAGCAGCCCTGGGTTTGGGGGAGTCAGCAGCCTTGCCCTCAGCAGCCTTCACAACCCCTCTGGTGACCTTTCCTTTCCTCCCTCCCCATTCTAATGGGACAGGATGGTAGCTCAAGCATTGTGGGGCATCATTTGCCTCTATTTCCAAACAGGAGGAGCAGGACCTCTGTGAGTCTCTTTGGAGATTCTCAAGATAAGATTTACTCTTAAGGGATTACCCCCAAATACACAGGAGCATTAAAAAGAGTGAAACACAGTCATGGGTGACAGATTCATAATGCAATTATTTTTAAAAATATATGTTTTTATTGATTTCAAAGAGAGAGGAAGGGAGAGGGGAGAGAGAGACAGAAACATCAATGATGAGAGTCACTGATCGGCTGCCTCCTGCACGCCCCCTACTGGGGATCAAGCGCACAACCTGGGCATGTGCCCTGACTGGGAATCGAACCGTGACCTCCTGGTTCATAGGTTGATGCTCAACCACCCAGCCACGTGGGCAGGGCCACAATGCAATTATTGATTCAAATACAGATCCTTTCTCTTCCTTGCATGTTTCACCCCTCTCCTTCCAAAAATTGCTGTTGATGGCTGGATAGTGACTCAGGGAGGCAGCTATAGGGGAGAGTGACTTGGCTGCAGCTGATGCTAAAAATGGCCAGCACCAAGGCAAAAGCCAGAGGTGGCATCCTCCCTCATCCCTAGTCTTCCTCCCTGAGCCTTATTTGTAACAAGGGGGACGGAACTCTTGGCTTGTTGAAGTTGAATGAATTAAATGTGATAAGGGGTCTGACACCCATTCATAATAGTAGTAAGAGCTATGACGTGTTGAGTCCCCAAGGCCAGACACCATGCTAAGTGCTTTACAAACATCACCTCCTTCAATCATGGGCCCACACCCCACGAAGGCCAGGACTAGGTCTGTCTTGTTTCCCACCATATCAGTAGTCCTGGGTATCCTGCACAATGGTAATAATTTCCAATGCTCACAGGACCCTTTTTTCACACACTCATGTTATAGCCTATTACCACATTCAGCCCTGTATACTTCTAATCGTCATGACAATTTTAAGGGATAGTTACTACCACTATCCCTATTTTATGGATGAGGAAACTGAGGCACAGAAGACAGAGAGAGGTTGGGTAATTTTCCCAAAGTCACCAAGCAAGTGATAGTACAGGAGTCTGAACCCAGCCAGCCTGACTTTAGAGTCCATGCCCTTGACCCTTACACTAAATCAGGGGGTCAGGTGATGCTCACAAGCCTGGTGTCAGGCTGATTTATAGGCAAAGCAATTGAAGCTAAAAGAGCAGTTGAATGATTGGCTCAAAGCCACAGAGCTGTTAGGTGGCAGACCCAGGATTTGGATCCAGTGTGACCAAGCTAAATGCCTCTGAAAGAGTACACTTCACTTCCCCCCCACCCCAGCCCAAGCTCTGGGGCCAGCCCTTTCCTACAGGGATCCTCCCAGAGTCCACAAATGTCTTGAGTCTAGGACTGCACTGTCAGGCAGCTGTGGAGGAGCAGCAGTGACACCCCAAAACTCAGAGATAGCCCCCAGGCCAGGAGTCCAGTTCTGAGGGTGGGGCTGGCTGTGGACTGATGCTGGGCCCTCCTTCCACCTGTAGCCCTGGCAAGAGAGTCTCAGAGGGCCTGGGGTTGACGCCATCCCCCACTTCCTAGGGCAGGATGGTGACTGTCTTCCTGGGAGAGGAAACTGGCAGCTTCAGACATGGGGTTTGGTCAAGAGATTTTTTATCTTCATCTCCTGGCAAGAGCCGAGCTTCCATCACTCACACACTTGTTTTCCATCACTCACGTCCTTGCCCGTCGGCTGGCATCTGGCTCATCGTGGATGTCCTGTGATAAGTCAGGGGCATGACAGATGCCATTAACATAACATCTCCATTCATCCTTCCAGGATAGGCTGGCATGGAGAGGAGGCCGAGAGAGGGATGGACAAAAGGAGAACAGCTTTTGACATCAGGCTCGTCTGAGGTTGAGTCTGGCCTCTGCTGCTTTACTAGCTACGTAGCTTGGGACAAGTTACCGAACCTCGATGAGAACCCAAGTGTCCACATCTGTAAAATGGAGATAGAAATATAAAAATTCCTATCTGGAACCAAAGCCACTGCTTTGCACAACTCCAGGGAGCACCATTCGTGTTGATGTCTATGTGAGTGGTGCCGCATGGAACCCAACTCCATAGACCACAAGATGAAAGATGCCTTGAGATTGCATATCCCCAAGTCTGCACCTGGCAAATAAGAATAGCTATCTTTCAGATGTGGAGCCAAGGTGCTAACAGGGTTCTTGTGAGGACCAGCAATTATGCCATGCAAAGGGGCTGGGGCCTCATCAGTGCACAGTAGACATGGCATTATTATTGGAGAAGTAGGCAGCCCCTGGAGTGAACAGTACACTTCTCCCAGGTACCTCCTGCACTGAGAGATGCCCCTGCCTAATTCTGGCTCATGTGTGGACCAGGTGGGAATGAGTAGAGGCCCAACTCACAATTGCCTTGTTAGCAAGACCTCAATGTCCACGTCCTGTAGGCTCTCCTCTTACTTCTCAGTTTGGCCCCATAGTAACCACATAGAGCATTAGACTCCTTGGCAGGGGTCAGGGATAGTTAGAGGGTTTCACTCTATTGGGATTTGTAGCTGACTGATCAAGAAATCCTGAATGGAATCTGTTCCCCAGCCTGGTTTTTCCAATCTCTGCCTAAAGCAACTGACCCTGTCTTTATGTCTCCTCATAGGGTGTCTTTATTAAAAATCTGCCGGCCCAGCTGCTGTTGCTCAGTGGTTGAGCATCAACCTATGATCCAGGAGATTGTGGTTCAATTCCCTGTGAGGACACATGCCCGGGTTGCATGCCTGATCCCCAGTGGGGGGCTTGCATGCAGGAGCCAGCCGATCAATGACTCTCATCATTGATGTTTCTCTCTCTCTCTCTCTCTCTCTCTCTCTCTCTCTCTCTCTCTCTCCCCCTCTCCCTTCCTCTCTCTCTGAAATCAATAAATATATCTTTAAAAAACCCCACAAACCTGCTGTATGGGCACATTCTCCTTCCCAGGATCACCCCCCCCCCCCGCCTCCCCACCCCCCTTCTTTCCCCACAGGCACGCATCTCCTAAACTCTAAAGGGCCCGCCCTAGCCAGTTTGGCTCTGAAGTTAGAGCATTGGCCCTCAGATTGAAAGGTCTCAGGCTCAGTTGGAGGCGACCAATTGATGTGTCTCTCTCACATGGTGTTTCTCTCTGAAAAGCAATGGGCAGTGGCAGTTCATCCCAGGCAAACCCCCTGAACCTGTCCCCAAGGCCCCCTTTTCTCCGACTTCTTAGTGAGCCAAAGCAGACCAGCCTAGGCTCGTTTTCCCAGCCCTTCCTTGTTTCACTGTCCCCAACTTTAATAAATGTCCTCTAAAATTCACCTGGACTCCTGTTGTGGAATTTTTCCTGCACGAAGTCAAGAGCCCCTTGGAGAAATGCCTGGTACCTCGCTTGGTCACATGGCTCATGGCGGTCTCTCCAGGTCTGTCTACATGACTGCCTCCTGAAGTGAGACTCCACGGCAAAATGGTGACACTGCGGCAATTCCAGCCCAGCCCCACTTTGGAAGAATCAGCCAATGGCCTCTCTACGCCAGTCTCAAATCCTTGTCTCCCTTAGACCAGGCAGAAAGAGAGACTTCCATACCCTGACGTAGGCAGGGACTATGGCCATTACCAGCAGGAAACAGTTACTAAAGACACCGTCCTCCCTCATCAGCCCTAAAAGATTTCAGGGATGGGGGGAATGAGACAGGCCAGTAAGCCAGGACCAGTGGAACAGGGAAACTGAGGCGGATAGTTACCCAGCAGTTCGAAGCCACCTAGTAAATCCCATCTTCCCTAAACCAAGGACACTTAAGAGTAAATGGTTTGCACTTCTCCTCCCCAGCCAGAGGGTAAATAACTTAAATCACCCTACTCAGGAGACAGCAGAAATCCAATTAGTGCCATTTGCCAACCACACCCAAGGACAGATGAAGTTGAGGGAATAAACTGATTTTGGTAAATCAGCATAAAGCTGATGAATATTCTCTTGAGATCCTTCCCCCTAAGTCCTCCCCTAAACACCCAGCCTTTAAAAGTCCTCAAAATGAGGTCCAGCGCCCACTCTCCCTCCCAGGAGCAGGCCCGCACCTCTCCAACCCCCTTCTTTCCCCACAGGCGTGCATCTCCTAAACTCTAAGGGACCCCACGAGGCTTACAGCCCGGGCAGCATGGCAGTGGCAGTTCATCTGGGCAAATCCCCTGAACCAGTCCCCAAGGCCCCCTTTTCTCTGACTTCTTAGTGAGCCAAAGCAGCCCAGCCCAGGCTCATTTCCCCAGCCCTTCCTTATTTCACTGTCCCTAGCTTTAATAAACATCCTCTAAAATTAAACACACACACACACAAACAAAAAAACCCTGCTATATGTTTGGCACAGTGGAGATGGGAGTACCAAGGTAGGTAAGACATTCTCCAGCCCCAAGGTCACAGAAAAGTTAACTGAGTTAGCTGAGGTGGTACAGTGCAGGGACTCAGGGGCTGATGGTATGTGTGTGTGTGGAATCACCTTCACTTGATGCTTGGGCCCAAGGGGACCATGCTCCGCAGAGCCTCAAGCAGGAAACCAGTAGCTCCAGCGCCCACCTTTGGAATTCAGGCTTCTCTCTTCTTTCCAGGTGAGGGCCCGTCCTGCCTAAAGCAGTTGTTGCCTCCCTGCCTCTCAGCTGGCCCAGTTGGCTGCAATTCTGCACCTTCCAACACAGGAGCTAGTCAAGAGATTTCCATCAACTGGAGACAGAAGCTCACCTTTTAATTGCCTCTCACACCCTCCCCCTCCTTCTCCATCCACATCAACAATTCGATGCTTTTATTCTGGTTGCTCAGTGAACTCTAAGATATAGCAGACCCCTTGCCTTGTCTATCTGACTTACTGCAGAGCCCCTAGTTCCTAGACCTGATAAGGTGCTCAGTACATGTTAGTTGAATGAATGGATAAAAGAATAAGTGAAATCCTCCCATGGAAGTTGGGCACACTTCATGCTTACTCTAGGAAGATGTTCAGACATCCATGGTTCTCCAAAAGAAGTCACCACTGCTCCTTCTTTCCTACCAGGGACCCTTGTTCCTGACCCCGTTAGCATTCAGTTACTCACTGGGCCAGCATTTATTGAGGAGCCCATCTGAACTAGAGTACCTGAGATTAGCCTTGAGCTTTCTTCACTCCCTGGCCCCTTCTTTTCTCACACAGGGTGCTTGTCCCTCCCTTGTTCTTCCTTCCACACCGGGGTCCCATATTTGGGCTTTCTTTGGCCCTGCCAACCTGCAAAAGAGTTGAGGGAGGGTGGAGGGCTAACGTCTGCCCTCAGCGCATCTTCCCACCCCACCCTAGGGACATGTTCCCGCCAGGCTCTGGCCAGAATCCAAGCCACCCTACCTCCTGGAACAGCCAGGAACCTTGCTGTCTGGGCGCAGACCCTGGGATCCCTGCCCCGGGGCGTCCTGCCCCCGGCGCCCCGGCCCGGGTGCTGCCCGCGGCGGGAGCTGCCAGCTTTTTGGAATTCCTAATCGCTCCTGGCCCCCGTGATTGGCTGCTCAGCTCTGACCCCACTTGGGCTGCCGCCTGGTTGGATAAAAGGGGAATCTCCTTGGGGCTCCAGAGCATTAGACACCGGAGGGGGCACCTGGGACCAACTTCGCCAAGCGGGGAGCCCGGCGGGGGGGTGGGGGGAGCTAAAGACCTGCGGCCTCGGCCCCTCCGAAGAGCCGGGAGATGACGGGAAAAGCCGGGGAAGCGCTGAGCAAGCCCAAATGCGAGACGGTGGCCAAGGGTACCTCGGGGAGCGCCCCGGCCAGGTGCACCGGGTTCGGCATTCAGGAGATCCTGGGCTTGAACAAGGAGCCCCCCAGCTCCCACCCGCGGGCTGCCCTCGACGGCCTGGCCTCCGGGCACTTGCTGGCGGCGCGCTCCGTGCTCAGCCCCGCAGGAGTGGGCAGCATGGGGCTGCTGGGGCCCGGGGGGCTCCCCAGCTTCTACGCGCAGCCCACCTTCCTGGAAGTGCTGTCCGACCCTCAGAGCGTCCACTTGCAGCCGCTGGGCAGAGCGTCGGGGCCGCTGGACACCAGCCAGACGGCCAGCTCGGGTAGGTGAGGCCAACGCTGCGCGGCGACCCGGTTCGCGGGGAGAGCCGGGGCCCCACCGTCGCTCGCGCTTGCACCGCAAGGCCTCCTCTGGGCGCAAAAGTTTGTGCCAGGCCGAGGGTGGCATCCCGGCCTGGACCCGCGCGCCCCGGGCAAGGGCCGGAGGGTGCCCCGGGCGCCGCCGGGTTTCGGCCCCCGCGCTCGGGCCGCCGCGCCGTTTTCTCGCCCCTGCCTGGTCCCGGCTCGCGCGGCGCCCGGTTGGGGCCACACTGGAAACCGGGCTTGGGGTGGCAGAGCCCAGGGGGAGCCCCAGCTCTTCTGCTCCGCGGCGGCCTCCGCCTCCCGGACCACCCACCTCCTGGAGCCCGATTCCACTCCGCGCGGGCGGCCCGGGAACGGGCGCCAGCGCCAGCCCCAGCCCAGGTGCCCAAAGTTGTCTCTTCCTCTCTCCTTTTCGCCATCCAAACTCCCCGCTTTGGTCAGTTAGGGTTTTGGGGTTTTTTTTCACCCCAGAGCTTGGACAACCGGGCCACCGAGGCGGCTGAATCGGCCGCCACCCGACCCCCCGCGCGCCACGGTGCCTCGGTCCCGGCGCGTCGCGGTCGCGGGCCCCTGGTGGCCCCGCCGCGCCCTCCCCAGGCCCACTTCGCGGCCCCGCGCTCGGGCCTCCGGCTCCCGTTGGTGCTCCGCAATTCCCCCGGTTTTTCGTTACCGGTTTATTTTTATTTGGAAGGGCAACGAAAAGAGGCGCGTTGCAGCGTCTCCAGTCTCGAGCGGAGGCTCATTGTGCGGAGACTGAGAGGGGGGCTGTGCCGAGGGGGCCCCCAGCCCTGCCCGGCGCCCGGCGCCCAGCCCCCCGCGCCACTCCCTGGGGCCAATTTTTAGTCCCGGGGCGACGGCGCTGCAGGCGCAGGTCGGGGCGTGGAGCCTGGAGCGCCCCGGGGGTCCCCGCGACACCCCGGAGCCCCCTCACCCCCGCCATCCCTGTCCCTCGGCGCCGGGCCTTTGCCTCTCTTACAACGAAATCAGCTCAGAACCTCCGGACCAGGGCGCGGTGGGCCGGCCTGGGGGGCTCCCCGGGAGGCCGGGGTGGCGCCCCGGCGGGCTCGGGGCGCCGGTGTTCCCGAGCGCTGCCCAGCGCGCCCCGCATTCTGCCGCATGTGCCTCCGTCCGCTTTTCAGATTCTGAAGATGTTTCCTCCAGCGACCGAAAAATGTCCAAATCAGCTTTAAACCAGACCAAGAAACGGAAGAAGCGGCGACACCGGTAAGGCCCCCGGGGCTCTCTGTTACCTCTCCGGCTCCCCCAACCCTGCCGTCCCCTGTTTGGGGGTCCGGTCGGGACCGTTCTTGCCGCCTCGGGGCCTGAGAGCCGCGGCGGCGCCCGGCCGGGGAGCGGGCGTTCCTGGGAAGCTCCCCGGGCCCTGGCGTCCGGCTGCCGGGCAAGCGGCGCCGCTCTAGGCTTTCCCACCGTCGGGAGAAAGGAGAGGCCCGGCCGGGAGCCCAGAGCCGGGGAGGGCGGGCACCCCAGGTGCCTTCCCCGAGCCGCACGGGGGAGCCGCGCCGGCCCCGCGTCGCCGCGCCCGCCTCCCGCCGCAGCCGGTCCCCCGCGCTCCGCCCTGGCCCCCTTTGCGCCCCCGCGCCCTGTGCCGACAACGCGCCACCTTTCCGCTCCCACCGGCCCAGAACCTCGAGCGTGATGATCTGCGCTGATGGAAATTTTTCGTTAGGCTCCTGCTCTTTGTGTGGCCCTGAGAAGGTAGCTTCCCTTCGGCGAGCCTCGGTTTCCTCGTCTGTAAAATGGGGAGAGACGGGGGAGTGTGTGGACTGGATGACCCACCAGCCCTAGCCGCAGCGGACGGGGCTGCACTGGGGTACAGGCTAAAGAGAGTGTTTGTTTTTTTAAAAAATATATGTCTTTAAATAAGCATTACTTGCACAAAGTTAAAATTCAATCCATTCGAAAACATAGATCCTGGAAAGTAATCCCCTCACCCCGGACCCGCAGCCCTCGGGCATCAGCACCTCTGTGCCCGGGTCCCTTGTGTAAATTTACCAGAAGCGTTTCAAGGAAATAAAGGAGCAAGAACCAAAAACCTGCCTGACTTCCTGCGAGTGCTGCTTCCAGGCGCTGTCCCTGAGCTCCCCCGGCTCTGTCCCCCCAAACCTCTCTCCGCCGGGGCCCAGGTGGGGTGTCCGCAGGGTGCCACTGGCTCTGGGGACATTTCACCCCCAGAGGTCTGCCCCTCCCGCTTGCCCCCCTTGATCTCCTTTGCCCCAACTTGTTCTCAGCCCCTTTGTACCCTTTTTCTGGGCACTTTTCTGCGGTTCCCTCTTCCCTAGCCCTTGGAAACCCCACTACTGACCCCCGCCTTTGAAACGGGGTCTCCCTGACCTCTCAGACCCCAACAGGCTCCCCCTTGAAGGCGGGTGAACTTTGACTTGGTTTCTCAACGACCTCGTTGGTTCCCTTCAGGCAGCCGTTTGTTTTTGTTTAGCTTGTTTTATTTTAAACAGAAACATTTTTTTAGTCCTGGTCCTGGGTCATTTTTACATTCATTTCCCCAACGAATATTCATTAAAACACCTCTTATGCACCCATCTCATGCTGGTCCCAGGGTGGGTGATCCTGCCAGCTCCTGAGTCCAGGGACCAGGCCAGAGGGAGAACAACTGCTTCTGCATTGGTGCCAGCGGGGGTGGGGAGTGGGGGGTCCCCAGCAAGAAGAGCCCTGGGGAAAGCACGCCCCAAATCCTGTGAGCCCCAACAGTGTTTCTGCATCAGGACACCTGCCTATGTGGCACTTGGAGCTGGCTGACCCATAGCCCGAAGTCCATGCTTATGGTTCCTGACTCTGTCCTCACCCGACACCCTCTCCACCAGGGGAACTTTTGGGAGCTTTGGTGGGTTCCCAGGGAGACCAGACAACAACCAGTCTGGTACCAGCCAGTTTCTGGCTATTTTTGGTTCATGAAGAAAGCAGATTTTTGGATCGAGGAGAATGGCTACTGATTGCCAGTGCAGTTTTTAATTAGTAAAAAAAAAAAAAAGGTATTTTCCTCAGCTTCTCTCATTTGGGGATTTCAGAAAAGAGAGCCTGGAATCTGGTGATGAGAGATGGGCATCGTTTGATTTCCCAGAAACAGACCAGGCGTAGCAGAGGTTGGAGAGGGGAGAGAAGGTGGGCCGGCAGCCTTGGGATCTCAGAGGTTCCTCTTTTTACCCGGAAAGCTCAGACGGGAAACGGGGGAACCTCAAAGGTCTGGGCTTCTGTAAAAAGCCAGGAGCAGGTTTTCTGGGTCACACTGCGGGAGCGCAGGGAGGCTCCCTGGGGAGCATGTGAGCATGAACTCGGGGAAGGGCTCTGAGATGGGAATGAGGGGAACTTTGGGGGCTCTGAGGCTTTGCTTTGGTTTTGGAATTCGGGCTCTGAGCTCTCCTGAGCAGAGGCTGGCACTCCAACGACCTGGCGCCGGCAGCTCCTCTCGGCTCCGGCCACAGCGCCTACGCGCTTCGGTTTCCCTCGTTTTGAAACGGATTTGCACCTTCTGATGGTTTATTTTGATGATTTGTGTGGGGACCCTTCAGTAAGTGGCCGGAGAGAAATAGAAAGCAGCAGTTCTTCAAAATTCTAAAGAAAGAGCTTAGTTTACATAAACATTTCATCCCCTGCCCCCAAGAGAAGAGGAGAGACGATTTGGAACCAAACCAGTCATTTCCTATAAAGAGCAGAATCCTTCTTCCTCACAGTCCCCGCAGCATGCCCCGAGATATGAGAGAAAACACAGCACTAGGATCGCCGGAGCTTAACTTGGTACTTTTTCCTTTGTTGGGTGAGGGTGGTGTCAGCAGTGAGGGACCTAAACCCCCCGGCTGGTCCCAGGGTCCAAGTCCCAGCGGCTCAAGCATATTTATACGCTGAGTTTGTGGAGCCTGGACTTTCTTGCCCATTGGCTTGTTGATGAGGGAGCGAGATAAAGGAACTTGGTGAAATTAAGGTCTGAAAAGGGAAGAATTTGTGTGTTTGTTCAAGAAAGGAGGTCCATGAACCCCCTAATATTGGACGTGACATTTTATGTATTGGAGCACATTCATTTGCGGATTTTCCTAGGGCGAGAGCAATCTAGCTTTTACCAGATTCTTAAAGCAGTTTGACCCAAAATAGGTCAATGTGAACTGCTCCGTGAGGGTGGGGGGCTGTGGAGGTAGATTCTCTCAGGGTGACCTGAATGGAGCCCCCCCACTGTGCAAGAGGGATGCACCCCCACCCTTACCCCTCCCCCCGCTTGTGCTTTGGGATGGTTGGGAGGTGGCCCTTTCCTTCTGAGCTCCGGAAGGGATGGCCTGCATTCCCGGTCACATCCCCCATCCCTGCAACTCCCAGGGCAGCTTTAGGGAGCTGGTGGATCTGGGCAGGTGAGGAGGGGGGAGTGTCGGGGTGGGTTGAAGGGGTGAGAAATTCAGTTCTCAGTTGCACAAACACTGGGGTTGCAGCTGCATTTGGTCTTTGAGTGAGTCTCAGAACTTCAAGTGCAATTTAAAAGATCAGCTCTGTCTGTGAGTGGGTCCCAGTGGGGCGGAGGCACTTACTCACCTGGTGCACCCCTCGCCCTGTTCTGGGAGGAGGAAGAGGGGCTTTCTACAGTGTTCCAAAATTTCTATCCTAATATCCTTTCCCCAAAACACTTCCAGAAAGATTCCTATAATGAAATGCCTCCGAGGGCTGAAATAATGCCCCCCACCGCCAGGAGGGTAGTGTGGCCCCTTGGCCTTGAATGAAGAGGCGTCCAGAGGGTTAAGCTATGAGTGTGTGTGAACACGTGTGCACGTGTGTGTGTGCGCGTGTGAGAGTGTGTGTATGTGAGTGTGTGAGGGAGTCTGTGCCTGTTGTGCTGAGCCCCTGGGTTTGGGGTCTATCCAAGAGGCAAGGGGAAGGGCCATTCTGTCCTTTCTGGGACAGGCTTGTTCCATTTCCAGTGTCCTGAGTGTCTGGTTTTGTTCCCCTCAGGACAATCTTTACCTCCTACCAGCTAGAGGAGCTGGAGAAGGCATTCAACGAGGCCCACTACCCAGACGTCTATGCCCGGGAGATGCTGGCCATGAAAACGGAGCTGCCAGAAGACAGGATACAGGTAACAGAGCCCCGAGTCCTTCTGTCTCCCATTTTCTCCACTCTTGGGGACATCACAGCCCAGGGTCCCAGATACCCATCTCCCACCCCCTTGCATGAGCACCTGCTTGCTTGTGATCAAGTTCTCATGAGGAACAGATCGGTATTTGCTGACCACCCACCATGGGAGGTGGGCACTGCGGGGGCAGAGACTTAGCAGATGTGGCCTGGACCCCTGTTCCAGACTGCAGCTTCCTGAGGAGCATTTCATACAGACTCTGAGGGCCCTGTGGTGGGAGAAGGCATTTGGGTGGGTCCTGGGTTCTGAGCAGGGTCTCTGTTGTGGCAGCTGTCCCCTCCTTCCAGCTGTCTGCTCCAAGGCCAGAGGTGGCCCCAGGCCTTTCTGGGTACCTGGGGTTAGGGGAGAGTGGCTCCTAGCCCCACCCGCAGTCTGTTTCCCTTCCCTCTGCTCCCCTCCTTATGAAGAAGTGGTTTTGCTTCCCTTCCTATCCCCCCCACCCCCCATCTATCCACCTGAGGCTCCTTCCTCTTCTCACAACCAACCAGCTGGCCCTGCCCTGAGCTCCTGCTCCTTCATTTTTCCCGGGTCTGGCCCAGAATGTGGCTGGGGACTGTGCTTGCAGGCGTGGCTTATTAGGCCCGCCCCCTCTCCTGGAGAGGTTTGTCACTACCAGCCACTGATCTGGACTGAGATGTCCTCAGCTGTGCTGGGCGCAGGGCCTCCTTTCATCAACAACAGGATCTTTTCAAGACCAGAACCCCTGCACCCCCCCCCCCCCCAAGCTGGGCAGGAGTGGAGCTGCTTAACCATTTCTCTGGGAGAAGATGAAGTCTGATGATTTCTAGACTGGGCGCATGAGGAGGAAGAGTGAGTGGGGTGGGAGGAACATTTCCAAGAGGTTTGGATTTGCCTTAGCTGAACTGCAACCTTCCAAGCAAGCTGTTCCCATCACCTGGGGCGGCCAGAGCAGTTCACTGCTGAGGCAGGAGCCCTGACTTCCTGAAATCCCTTCTGCTGGCGTCCCTCCCAGTCATAGTCCCTGTGTCCCCGGGTGTGATATGTGTTGGGGGCGGGGTGGGGCTAGAGAAGGAACCGCATACAGGGTGCGGGGGTGGCTCTGCTCGCTCCCTGGAGAGCCAGGGAAGGGAATGAGGCATGAGCTGCTTTTCCAGAAGAGCCTTTCTCCCCCTTGGAAGCCTATTTGGAATTTCGGTCAATGGCTTTAGGCGTTGACACCAACAATAAGCTCAATTATTCATAATCTGGTGATCTGTTTGGTGCATTTATCGTGGTGACCTGGATCCATTGCCCCCACCCAGTGGGGTAAGGCTGCGTGTTGATTCTGAGTCTCATGTGTGTTGTGTGGTGTGTGTGTGTGTGTGTAAGCCAAGGCCTAACTCAGTCAATGTGTGGGGGTAACCTCTGCCTGGCCTTCATTAGCACAAAGTTGGCTATTACAAGCGTCTGGGTGGGTGGGGAGCTGATAAACTCTCCCTGTCGGTAGGCCCCACATTTGCACTATGGACCAGAAGGAGGGACAGCTTGTCTCTTGCACCGGGTTGTCCTACACCCTGTCTGGCTGTGGTGGTGGTGGGTGGAGTGTTTGTAACTGTGTTGCTATAAGGGCCTCAGCAGGTGATGCTGAGCTTCTTTAAGTTCCCTGGGGGCATCTATGGGCTGGTGTCTGAAGCCACCAGGACCAGCAAGGAGGAGCTGGGTCGAGGAGTAATGTGATTGCCCTGGGACTGTGAGGATTGGCTATGGAATGTGTGCATATGGGCGAACTGAGGCAAGACTCTCTCCAAGTCTTTGAGCACTGCATGGTTCTTTGGTGAAATGCTGCCCCCAGAAGGTGTTTGTAAGCTGTCAAGTAGCCCTGCTGCCAAATGTTTACCATGTGGCTTGGGAAGGCTCTCAGCATGTATTAACATGTGTCCAATCACAGCTAAAATTTACAGAGCAGTTTCCGTGCGCCAGGTGTTCTAAATATGTGATGTGTGCAGGAGAGGCAGGGAGGTGTGGTGGTTAGGGGCACCCACTCTGCAACCAGACTGCCCGGTGGGCATCCTGGCTTCACCAGTTACCAGCTGAGTGACTGTGGACAAGTTACTTTGCCCCGTAGAGCCTCCAATTTCTCATCTGTGAAATGGGGGTGATAGTGGCACCTGCAGATGCGGTGAGCCATATGTGTGATGTGTTCCAGGCTATGCCTGGCACATGCCCAGTGCTCACTCTGTTTCAGCTCTGATCTCATTAAATCCTGGTGACAACTGGTGGAGACTGTTAGCTTCCGTTTATTACTGAGGAGACTGAGGCAGAGAAACTCGCCAAATCCACACAGCTAATGAGTGGGGGACACAAGGACCCAGGTCTGCATCTAAAGCCCCCATGTTCACCAACTGCCTCGTGGGTCTGAAGCCTGTGCTTTGACCTGAAGCTGGGGAAAAAGATGGCCTGAGGCCAGGTGGGGGCCTTTTGTGTAAAAATAACCAATATTTATTGAGCACCACGTACTATTCTTAAACAACAACAACAACAACCCCCGCCCCCAAACTCACTCCTAAACATTTACTTCAATGGGGTGAAACATGAGTCTCCTTCCCCACTGCCCCCCAGCAGCCCCTCTGGTGGTAACCAGTTTTCTTTGTTTCTTTATAGAAATAGTTTATGTATGTTCCCAAGGAATCAGAACACCCAATGAGCTAGGTACTATTACTATTCCCATTTTACAGATGGGGAACCTGAGGCACAGCAGCCAGACTGCAGACCTGAGTCCCTTTAGGCTCCAGAATACTGGCTTCACTACTGCCACCCTTCCAATCATTTCCTCTCAACATGTTTAGGTCGGAACGATGCTTCTAAAGATGGAAAACTACCTCTCTGGAGCCAGTCCCCTCCCCTCCCCCAGGTTTCAGCAGGAGGCCTTTGTGTGTGTGTAAGGGGGTGGCATGGGGGTAGTTATTAGAGGCTCCAGGTCTGAAGTTAGATGTTCTCAAGGTGGGATGGAAAAGTTATTGACTGGATGCCAGTGGTTCGGATCTTTGTTCTGGCTCTGACACCCACCAGGCTCAGCAGAAGCCAGGTCACTCGCATCTCTGTTACCTCATCTGTAAAAAAGGAGAGGGGATCCCTGCCAGGGAGGGGACTTCTCAGGATCACCTTCCTCACCAGATCCCTGGGCTGCCATTGGTGGAATGGGGGAGCATGACAGGTGGAGCATGACAACTGGGACACACCCTCTCTGGGCCAACCCAAGTAAACCCCTGGGTGTGTCTGAGGTCTACTATCTAATGTCTAATGAGAACCCAGTGTGGATGTGAAAAGTCATATACACCTACTTCCAATCTTTTTATTTGGTTTTAATTTTTTTATTGCTGACATTATTGCAGATGTCCCCCATTTTCTCCCATTTTCCCACCTCCACCCAGCACCCCCCCTTGACCCTCACCACACTGTCTGTGTTTATGGGTTATGCATAAATGTTCTTCAGCTAACCCCTTCGCCTTCCTTTTTTCAGTCCTCCCCACCCTCCTCCCCTCTGACATTTGTCAGTCTGCTCCATGCCTCCAGGCCTCTGGTTCTATTTTGTTCATCAGTTTGTTTGGTTCATTAGAGTCCACATATTAGTGAGATCATATGGTATTTGTCTTTCTCTGCCTGGCTTATTTCACTCAGCATAATAATTTCCAGGTCCATCCATGCTGTCGCAAAGGGTAAGAGGTCCTTCTTTTTTACAGCCAAGTAGTATTCCATGGTGTGAATGTCCCACAGCTTTTCTGTCCACTCCTCTACTGATGGGCACTTGGGCTCTTCCAGATCTTAGCTATTGTGAATTGTGCTGCAATGAACATAGGGGTGCATAAGTTCTTTTCTGATTGGTGTTTCGGGGTTCTTAGGATATATTCCCAGAAGTGGGGTCACTGGGTTAAATGGCAGCTCCATTTTTAATTTTTTGAGGAAACTCCACACTGCTTTCCATAGTGGCTGCCCCAGTCTGCATTCCCACGCCTACTTCCAATCTTTGTTTCCTTGCCAGCAAGCCAAGCTCTGAGCCTCAAATTGCTCATTTGTAAGATAATAATATTTCCCAAAATGCTAACTTAATAAAAGTATTGTTGTTACTGGCAGTATTAAGTAATTACCATTGTCCCAGATATTAAGTGCTTTCCGTGCCTTGTTTCAGTGAACCCTCACAACAGACAGATGAATTAGATGCTCTTCTTACCCCATTTTCTGGGTGTGGAATATGAGGGGCTGAGAGGTGAAATAAGTAGTAGACTGGGTTCAAACCCTGTACTCAACTACTATCACTGAGAGCACATGAGGGAAACACAAATGTCTGTCTACATAGCCCGGAATGTCCAATGCCACCAGTGGTGATGAAGGCCAGCCCCCTCTGTGATGGCCCATTTCCTCTGCCTTAGGGCTTGGGCGGCAAGCAATTCCCTGCTCTACAGCTCTCTGGGTTGGGGTGAAGGGATAGGTGTATTGCTGGAGAAAGGAGATCCCAAGGCTCCACATCAGAATATCAGACTCAGACATGCAGTCCCCTTTATGTCTCCAAAAACTGCTGGGATTGGCATTCTGGAAGCCTCTGCCAGACATCAGCTCTGGGGAAGAGGAAATGGGTTTTCAGACTGACTTTATTTCCTCTACAAGGCCACTGGTTCCAAGAATGATAAGATCAGGTATATATGTACATTCACTTGTTTGTTTACTGTATTCTTTTTTAATGTTTTTATTGATTTCAGAGAGAGGAAGGGAAAGGGAGGGAGAGAGAGAGAAACATCAATGGTGAGAGAGGGTCACTGATCTGCTGCCTCCTGCACACCCCCTGCTGGGGATCGAGCCGGCAACCTGTCATGTGCCCTGACCTGGAATCAAACTGCAGTCTCCTGGATCATAAGTCGATGCTCAGCCACTGAGCCATGCTGGCCAGGCTGTTTACTGTATTCTTTTTGGACAAAAGTCCTACTTATTTTAATGCCTACAAGACAGAGATGTGGACATGCAAAGTGAACCGAGCCCACATCTCACCCCTAGTCTTCGCAGCTTGGTGTGTATGGACAGCAAAGTTTGGAGCCTCTGACTAACATGGTTTGATTCTGCCTTTTTTAAAAGTGGTCCTTGCCCAAGGGGAGGGAATGAAGTTTTGGGAAATTATGTTCCAGAAGTTAGAAGAAAGGCGCCCAGTTGCAGTGTGTCTCAGCCTGGGACATTTATTAAAATTACAGCTGCTTTAAAATTTTTTCATTTTATTTTTCAATTACAGTTGACCTTTAATATAATACTAGTTTCAGGTATACAGCATAGTGGTTAGTCATTTATGTAACTTACAAAGTGACCCCCCCATAAGTCTTGCACCCACCTGACACCACATATAATTACTACAGTATTATTGACTATATCCCCTAAACTGTACAAATTGGCAGTTACAAAACAGTCACAGAGCATCTTTTTAAAATGCCCACACAGGGCTCCCACACCCAGCAATTCTGTTTTAACTGTTTCTGTGTAGAGCCTTTGCATCTGGATGTTTTTAAAGCTCTGCAGGTGATTGTGTGCAACCAGTGCAAAAACACTGGGTCAGAGGCTCAGGAAAGGAGTTTCTCAGTTTTGAGTGGGTTAATATGACTGGAAGAAAGTGGTTTTGGGGTGACAAGATGGGATGTGGAACAAGGTGATCTGTCAGGTGTGCAGGGAGGGATGCTGCCTGGGGCTCCCAGGAATAGAGGGCAGAGCTGCCCCCTAGCGGACATCAGGAGCTGCAGCAAGGCCAGGCTTCCCTGGGCCTGTAGCTGGGACTGGAAGGGGTGAGCTGAAATATGGTGTCAGAAGTGCTGAGTGGATATGGAGTGTGAAGTCGTTAAATCACGCCAGCAATGAGCCCAAATTAATCAGTTTCCAGCTAGAGGAGAGGAAACAAGCTGAGTGAATGCGATGGAAGCTGCCGCATGGCTGACAAAGCCAGGGCTGATGGCAGGGGGCAAGATTAGAGGGCTGGGGCTGGGGTAGTCAGGTGACCAGAATGTGCAAAAAGCATCCCATTGTGTGAGATGCTTCTCTAGGGGGGCAATCCCTGAAGGTATGCAGAAGGTTTCCTGGGAGATCTTTGAGGGAAGGAGCCCTGGACAGGTTGTCCTGTGGAGATACAGGGACTGGAACTTTGCCAGACAGGAGCCGTTTGATGACAACACCACTCATGCTGGTTACCCACAGACAAGAGGAAGGGCTGACAGGTTACCTGAACTGCCTGGTGTGTGTCCTTGTAGCAGAAGAGCTCCCATTTGGCAAGAAGCCCTTCCCCAGGTCCAGTCCATCCTTGGAGGCCAGGGTCTCAGGGCCCTCTCTGTCAGCTGTGGAGGAACCTGCCAGAGCGGCTGCTGACAGCCAGAGGCATCCTACCTGGGCTTTCTCAGAGTTGCTGCAGCATCACCTTTGAGGGGAAATGCACCAGGTAACCAGGCTCTTTCCGGAGCTGGAGGATCTTCTCAACTCATTTTTGCCCGGGACTCAAAACCTGGTTATCCTTGGTGCCTCTTTTGAGTCCCTTTTCAGGAGCTCAGAGCCCTCAAGTGTAAGGCAGGGCTTTGGTCCTTGCCAGCTCCTTGAGGGAGGTTCTCCTGAAGAGTTTCAACCCAACTGCCATGGAGAGTAGCAGTCTTTTCTGGAAAGTGAGCAGCCAAGCAAGTGAGTGGGAGAGGGATTGAAGGACTGTTTTGGGCCTGTCGGAACCAAGATACCAAGTAGGAAAAAGGGTCCGAATGCTTTAAAGGAATCTCAAAGGTGAGAGATGGGAGGACCTGGCTTTATGTGAAAAGTGTTACTATTTGCTGGAAAGCAAAGCCTCATCTCAGTGCACATTTACTACAGAATTCACCCAGCATCCAGCCAAAGTATTTTAGTTCTTACTATGGACCAGGCATTTCCCATGCACTATTTTGTTTAATTTTTACAAGTCTGGGAGTTAAGTGATATCACAGGCAGATGAGGAACTGGAAGTCAGAAAGGTTAAGAAATGCAGCCAATATCACAAATACTGCTGGAGGCAGAGCAGGGATCTCCAGCCTTGTTTTCTAGCGCCTGATTACAGTGAGTGCTGGGCCTTGCCTGGTGTTCTCTTGCATGTGTGCCTCAAGGGCTTGGAATACCTTGGAAAGGTGGGGAGAGTTGCAGGGACATTTGTTTGGATGCCTAGTGGGGAAACTAGAGACTATCTGTATTTAAATCTTGTAGCCTGAAGGTTAGTTCTATCCCCCCCCACCCATCCCCAGTTGTTGTTCTTACTACCTGTCAGTCCAGCCTTACTAAAGGCATGTGGAGGAGGCCAGAGGGGCAGGTAATGCCACTGATTAACCTGCCCCCTGGGCAGAGTCTCCCACTGATTTTTCTACACCTCCACTGAAACAATAAGTAGCATTTACTGAGCACCTTCTGTGTGACAAGTACTACTTTTAGGCACTTTCACTTATTTCATTAATCCTCAGAATGACCCTGAAAAGCAGGTATTCTTATTTTATGTCTGAAGAGACTGAGATGAGAGAAGGCAAGTAACTTGCCCAAGACCGCACAGCAATTTTTGTCAGAGCTGGGAATTCCAGTTCAGGACTGGCTGACTTCAGTGCTTCTTGCAAACTTTTAAGTTGCATTAACATATGCTGGTTGCTTCCAGGAAGGGAAGAGAAAGGCAAATATGAAGAGTGGTTAGGGTTAATTCTAACTCCTTGTCACTTCCCTCCAAGGCACCATCGCCACAGCTTCCCTGCCAGTTGTCTGAAAAAGAAATTGTTTTGGCTGTCCAGGTTTCCTCCATAAATTGGAGCAGCATCTGGTGTTTGCAGAGAGCCAGGCATTCCAGGAGCTCATAACCGAGGGTCCGGATGACTCCTGGTTTGAGCAACCAGCTGGCACCAGCTCCCCTGGGAGTGTGTAGGCAAAGTCTGATCTCCAGACCAGTTATTCATTTCCCCAAATTAGGAGGCCCAGGAAAATGGTTATTTTTTTTTTTTTAATATTTTTTATTGATTTCAGAGAGAGGAAGAAAGAGGAAGAGATAGAGACATTCCTTCGGCTGCCTCCTGCACGGCCCTACTGGGGATGGAGCCCTCAACCCCGGCATGTGCCCTGACTGGGAATCAAACTGCAACCTCCTGGTACTTGGGACATGCCTCAACCAACTAAGCCACACCAGCTGGGTGGAAAATTGTTCTTTTTAGAGGCCCCGGATATGATCTGAAACCCAAGTCTGCACCCCCTTTTTTAGTAATGATGCTGTTTTCATTTGTGAGCTCGCTCCCATCTCAGGCCTGATGCTCGTGGAATCCTGGGAAAGCCAGGGCAATGCGCCTTCCCAGGCACCCACACTGGGGAGGGAGTCAATGCCTTTGTACATTCCACAGTCCCTTCTCCTGAATCCATAAATGCAAAATGTGCTGGAAATGAACAGTTTTGTCCGAAGTTTGGAATTGAAACTCATTAGTGGCAAAAAACAAACCGGACCTTATTTGTCTCTTAGTGTGAATATGTATAGGTTTTGCTGCAGAAATCAAAGCTGATGGGTTTGCTTATGGTGGTAGTGCTGCTGCTGCTGCAGGGTGTTACGTAACACATGGTATATGCATCACCATTTCTAAAATCCAAAACATTCCGGAGTCTGGCCTGGAAGATTCCAGTTAAGGGGTGTGGCCTTGTTCTTTTATAAGGCACTGTGTTCAAGCAGGAAGGTCATCTCCTGACCAGGAAGCAGATGCCTTACTTAGATTCATAAAGCACCTTCCCAAGCCTCTGTGGTCAGAGGAGGTCCCTGAATTCCACCACCCAGGGCTTCATTCTTTGCTGTCTTCTGAGAGGTGGATGGAACCAGAAGTAGCTTATCCCTGTATATAGATTAGTCATTTTAGGTTCCTGCCCTTGGTAGGTGTCACTCAGGGCCCTTTGAGTCAGGACCAGGGGGAGGCCTGCACATTGCTTCCCAGTCCCCCCAGGGGGGCCAGAGCAGGAACAGCAGGTGCCAAACCCCGTGGAATCAAAGGTGTGTCCTACCCCGGGTGGGCCAGGGATGGTTTTTTTCTTTTCTTTTTTAATTATATTTTTTGATTTCAGAGAGAGGAAGGGAGAGGGGAAAAAAGAAAAGGGAGAGAGAGAAACATCATTGAGATTGTCGTCATTGATCAGCCGCCTCCTGAACACCCCCTACTGGGGATGGAGCCCACAACCCAGGCATGCGCCCTGACCGAGAACCCAACAGTGATCTCCGGGATCCTAGGTCGAGGCTCAACCGCTGAGCCACGCCCAGCTGGGCAGAAATCGTTTTTTCTAATGGAGTTGACCCATGTCGGGGTGAAGAGGCCCGGTGGGAGGGGGGCGCGTTGGAGGCCGGGTCTTTTCCATTTTCGGTTTCCGGTTACTTACAAATGCAGAAATGCCAAAACATGGTTAGACACATTTGGAACTTAAAGCTGTGCGTGGACGGTGCAGTCTCTCTGCAGTTCCACACCGCGGGCCTGTGACTGCTGGGCTGTTTGGGGGCGGCGGGGATGCGAGGCGAGGTGGCCGGGGCGCCCCCTACCGGATGCGCTCAGCCGCAGACTCCCGCCTGCCGCGGGCCGTCGGGGCGCTCGTTCTGCCACCTGGCGGCGGCGGCGGGAACGGCGGGGGCGCTGCGACTCGGGCCCCCCCCCCCCCCCCCCCCCCCCGGCCGGGCCCGGCGGCCGAGGCAGCAAAGGGTTAAGCTGTCAGCGGCGCGATGTTAAACAGGTGTCAAAGGCTCCCCATATATCTGCAGATTGAAATCAAATTCTTTGCCGTATAAAAAGATAAATTACCCAGGCGCTGCCGCGCGTCCCACTCATCACGCCAGCGCCAGACGGCAAGCAATTTTTTTTTTAAATGTGCTAACGACCTAATCAAGCAATCAAGTCTGAGAAGATTGCAGAGTGACCGGGGCAGCCATCTGCCGGCGAGCCCGCATTCATTTCCCGCGCCCGCGCGGGGCGGAGCCGGGCAGGGAGCTGCCGGGGGAAGTGGGGGAAAAATCCTAAATAAATTAACACCCAATTTTCCCCGTCTAATTAGTTAAATGAGAAGCGCTCGGGGTCCCCGGGGAGGGGGAGCGGCTCGCGGCGCGGCCCTCGCTGCCTCCCCAGCATTAATTAGTGCGGGTCAATGCCGCGGCTCCCGGGAGAGCGGCCGCTTTAATTTCCCGTGATATTTCAGAGCCTGAGGCCCATCGATTCAAACTGAAATTAACTTATTTTTCAATCAGCCCAGGGCTGCCCCTGGGGGTGACTCTTCTTTTGCCGCCTCCTGAATAGAGCTGGAGCAATTTTTCATCAAAAGCTGAAACCTCGGCTGCCGAGGCGGGGAGGGGCCCGGCGGGGAGGGGGCCCGCGGCCGAGGCGAGGGAATGGGGAGCGCAGAGGAAACTAATGGGTTTCTGACGCCCGCGTCTGCCCTCCCCTCTTCTCCCCACCTCCCGGGCTCCTGGCCGCCCTGGGGGGACGGAGCCCACGGGGCTGTGGAGGAGCAAGAGGGGCTCGGGGGCCCGGGGTCCTCCAGCGCCCGCGCTCCCCGAGCCTCCAGCTACCGAGGGGCTGCCGCTGTCCCCATCCTGGCTCTGGCTCCTGCCGCCTGCTGGGAGCCTCAGGATGCTGCTTTGGGAGACCAAGAAATCCCCCCTCCCCCCAGCTGCTCCACTCGGGGCTGGAGAGCTCCAGACACCCCCAGGGCAACTACCTGCCCCCATTCAGACCTTGCACCAGTTTGGGGACCAGAAAAAACCTTCCCTAGGGTGCCCCCCACAACACTTTCCTAAGTCCCCATTCCCATTTGCTTCTCACACCACCGAGAATTTTGTCTTTCTTCCTTGACTGAGGGATGGCTGCCCAATTCCCTCAAGTATCATTACAGCTAAGTCCCTAACTGTGGAGAGGAGGTGAACCGAGGGCCCTGCGCAGGGCGGGGCTCAGGAAGGGACACAGGGGGAGCTGATGGGCCTTCTGGGAACATCCCCCGCTCTGCTTAGTTCCCAAACTTCATGATACATGAATGAAATGCCCTTTGCTCCGAGTCCACACTCACCTGGAAGCCTTCCTGAGACTTCTCTAGTCTCTGGAGTTCCAGGCGAGAGGGAGCTCTGAAAGCTGCTGGTCTGTCCCTGGAAAGGAATTTGTCCCTCTCTGCATCAGAAAAGAGATTCTGTTTATACCCTAAAGGTGTGAGCACAAGAGAGCTACCAGGGTTGGGCTTCTCAGCTGCAAACAGGACACACTGGGAACTGCTCACCTGCCAGATCTTGTCCTAGAGGTGTCCTGATCCCACTAAAAAAAAAAAAAAAAAAAAAAAGACCCATTTCACCCATCGTACTCTCACAGGACTTGGTCCTCATTCTGGTGGATACCCCTGAGTACCATGGGGTAGGTGAGCTGGAGTAAGGACACCCACCTGGAGAAAGCAGCAGTCGCAAGAATATGGGGCCACTGGCCATGGAAGGGGTGGGGACCTGAACTCCAGATGCACATGGGGGTAAAGGCCAGGCCCAGTGCCTCTCAGAGCACACCCCTGACCTGTTCATCTACACCCGCAGGTCTGGTTCCAGAACCGCAGAGCCAAGTGGAGGAAGCGCGAGAAGTGCTGGGGCCGGAGCAGCGTCATGGCGGAGTACGGGCTGTATGGGGCCATGGTGCGGCACTCCATCCCCCTGCCCGAGTCCATCCTCAAGTCCGCCAAGGATGGCATCATGGACTCCTGTGCCCCATGGCTGCTCGGTAAGAGTCTGCACCCTCCTTGGGGCTGGCCCCTGTGGCAAGTAGAGTGGGCTCCCCTGAGGAAGGGACAGAGCCCTGGAGCAAAGGGACCAGGCCACAGCAGCCTAGCAGAAGGCAGGCCCTCCAAAGCAGGCCTCCCTGGCTCCCTTGGGGGCTCTGAGGGCTGGCTGGGCCTGGGGCTTGGCGTCTATTCCCTTGCGCCCACCTATGGTGCCTAGGCCTTCCATCCTGGACAGGTCCTGACTGTGGGTTCTTCTGTCCTGCCAGGAGGTTGTAACTGTTGCCCCAGGGTCTTCTTTCCTTGCGGGAGGTGAGCTTGTGATGAATGAAACTGCCCCTCTTGGGGGCCTAGGTCACTTTGGCCACCATGCTGGCTTTGCCCAAAGGACTTTTTCCCCCTAAATCTCTCCACCTGCCATCTTCCCCCACCTGTCATCTGGGCCCATGTCCATAGCAGCACCAGCCTATTTTTGGTTCTAAGATCTGGGATCCCGGGAGGGAGGGCGGGCAAGCGCTGTGCTGGGGAAGGGACGGAAGGCTGCCAGGGGCAGGCGCCCAGGGCTTGGCTGGGGGAAGCCCTGAGCAGCCTCCCGCCCCGCCCCGGCCCACGCGACTGCGGTGTGTGAAGTAAGGCTTTCTGCTTGTCCTTAATTCTGGCCTCTCTCTATCTTTGCCGTTTTCAGTTCAAGATGGCTTTCCCAGGCGCTTTTCTAAACCCGAATACCAACACTTCTTTTTAGGAATGCACAAAAAGTCGCTGGAGGCAGCGGCCGAGGGGAGGAAGCCCGAGGTGGAGCGCCAGGCCCTGGCCAAGCTGGACCAGGCGGAGCAGGAGGAGCGGGGCCCCGACCCGCCCGCGGCCATGTCGCAGGAGGAACTGAGGGAGAACAGCATCGCGGCGCTCCGAGCCCGGGCTCAGGAGCACAGCACCAAGGTGCTGGGGACTGTGTCCGCGCCCAACAGCCTGGCCCGGGATGCCGAGGAGCCCGAGGAGGAGGTGCCCATGGACGAAGACCGGCCGGGGGAGAAGCCGAGTCCAAGGCAGCTGGAGGACGTGGCCTAGGTCCCGGGTGCGCTGCCCCCGGAGCCCCAGGACTGCTCTTCTCGGGCCTGTGGCGCTGGGAGGTGTCCTCCAAGGCAGGGCCCAGCCTGGCCTTGGCCACCCTTCCCCTGCCCCGTGGCCCTCCATGGCCCCCGGGCGACTTCACACACTCAGTCTGGCCAAGGCCTTGGGCCATGCTGATGTCCCCCGCCTAGTCTGACCTCGTCAGCAGCTTCCTCAGCCCAACAGCCCTGCCTCAGAAGCCTCGATGTTGCTCAGAAGCACCCCCTCAAGCTGCTTTCACTCAGTCCCTCGGTGACTGTCATGGTCCAGATCGGCCCCTCACTGTTCTCTTGCTCTAGAGCCCTCTTCCCAGCTCTAACCCCTATGGATTCTGCTCCCCCAGACCCAAAGCCCATTGCCTGCCACGGCCGCGTCAGGGGTTGAGGACCTGCACTCCAGGGCCAATGTCCTGACCACCCCGGTCCTCAGCCAAATTCTGCTGCTCTCAGCCTGTCCCTTCCCTTGGGCCTGGGCCTCCATGTGAATGTACTGCCCTGCAGGCCCAGGAACAACCTCTGCTCCACCCCATCAATGGGGCCGATTAAACTTGGGAAGTCAGCCTGGGCCCTTCGGCCACCCTCCATCTCATGCCCGCCATGGTCAGCCTCCGGTACCTGCCCTCTCCACACCCTGCCTGCCCCACCCTTCCTCCCAGCACAGGTGCCAGCCACACACGTGACGATGTACAACACCTGTAGTGAGTCCAGGGCCTGTGCCCTGCAGCCAGGGGCACCTCTCACCAACGCTGTGGCTCTCTGCACTGTTGGGAGGCAAACCCTCTCTAGGGCCCTTCGGGCTGTGTTCTAAAATAGCCCGACTCCCCTGATGTGCTGCCTGTGACCCTGGCTTGCTGTGCAAGGCACCCTTCCCCTAGAGCTTCTCACAAATTACTGGTTCGCATGTGCCCTGCCTTGGAGCAACCCAATCCAGCTGGTAAATGAACACCTGGGAAGCCACAGACCTTGACCCAACTTCATCCAGGTTGTCCTTGGGAGGCCAAGCCTGGAGTGGGCCTGGGGCCATATATAGTCATTGTCACAAGAAGGGTGTGAGAACAGGCTTGAAGGAAAGGGAGGAGCCAGTGTTAAACCCCAACTAAGCAATAGGCACACACACCTTCATGCCAGGTGTATGCCGTGGTGCATGTCCACCGGAATGTCAGTCACTGTTGGAGTAGAGGGCTGGGAGCTTTCTGTCTGCTGATGAGAGGACCTGTCCCTCCACCCCCAGGCCAGGTACATGTCCCCCTTGCCCCATGGCATTTCTTTACCATCCCACCCACTTCTGCAGGGAATACTTCGTGAGAGAAAGGCCTGAGACAGTGAATTGGGATTTTAATTCCCCATCAAAAGTTGATTTCTTTATTCCATTCATGGAACTTCCCCCCCAGTTCTTCTTGTCTTTGTCCCCTGTTGGTTTGAAGTCTTAGACTGTAGCCCTGGTGTGTAAATAATGTACATAGAGTGAGAAGAAAGAATCTTGATATTGAGGTGTTTGAAATATGGAACTGTAACAACTTCTAGGTATTCTAAACCTGTGATTTCTGTGCCATTTTCTGTAAAGATACAAGTAAGAATAAAACTGACGAAAAACAGCAGGGGAGGGAGCCAGGAGTCCTCCCTGGGTGTGTCTGTGTAGCATAAAAAGCAAATCCATTAAGTCATTTTTAAATCAGAATTGCTAGATTCCTCTTTTAAAATTACTCCAACTGTAGAGGCACCGTGGCCTGCCTTTCTCCACTGGGCTGACATTTGTCACCTTCCAATGACATTTATCACTCTGATATGGGACCCTCCTCCATTGCAGGCACACCTAAAATACCCCAGCCCTTTAGCCCTTATTACCTATGAATCCCTCGTGTTCTCCACAAAATAGGTTACACTGACCCCTCTGGTACTTACAAACAACCCTATTTCATTCACACCTCAGGTGATGCCCACAGCTCACCTTGGCCCCCAAGAATCGGGACTCCCTTTTGTGTACGCATGTGCACTTGATATCTTACATCACAACATTAATTACACAACAAATGGAAAAGCAATGGTATCTAGAACTGAAAGTCAGACAAACATTTGCTAAATCCGTCAAAGAGAAGGGAGTGAAGGAGAAAAGCCGAGGAAGACTGCGTGAGACTGTCTGCAGGCAGCTGGGGCCTACCTGCTTGATGTGGGGGATGGAGGTGCAGGCGAGAGAGCAGGAAACAGAATGGAGAGGTTGTACTTGAGCTGTTGGCTCAAGAAGTCTCATGATAATTTCAAATTGGCTCAGATGTGGAACTTACTGCCGCCTTCTGGGCTAGGAAGGCCCTTCCCTCACTCTGCCCACCCCAACATTTAAGCTTCAAGGTCCCTCCTCCAGGAAGGGCGTCGATCCTGCTTAGTCACAGCAGGTGGGACAGTCCTCCATCAAGGCATCTATGCACTGTGCTGTAATTTCTTACTTACGAGTCTGTCTTCCCCACAAGACCGGTCTCTTCAACGGTAGGGATTGCATCTTACTTTTTACCCCCACACCCACAAAGGGCTTGACACCCAATCCACTGTGGAATGAATGGTCTTAGTCTAAATAATCCATTCATCCAATGATTTTAAAACATTTAGGGAGCATCTGTGTATCAGCCAGTGGACAAGACATTGGGGGTAGAGTGGTGGGCAAAGCTGTCCTATTTGGAGGGAAAGATAGAATTCAAGTAATCAAAGAAAAATACAAAATTGCAAATGTTCTAAGGTGTTGGAGGTGTGAGATAAGAGGCAATGAAACCATAACCTGGACGTGGGTCAAGGTATACAACCCCTGAGCCTCTCTCTCCTGTGTTTAAATCAGAATAACATCTGCTCAACCTGTCCCATTGTTACAAGGTCCCACATGAACACAAGGGAAGGGCAGCCACACCAAGATGTTTCAAGCCTGGGGTGTGTTCCTGGCAGCTGCCCCATCCTCAGATCTGGGGGACAACTGGGACACTCAGAGGCTTGGGAGCTGCCAGAAATCCTCCTGGACAATCCCCCAGGGAATTGACCCTGGGAAGAGAAGTGCAGCTCTCTGCAGAGGGACATGATGCAAACAGGCCCACAGGGAATCAAGGAGGGGAGAGGCTGGGACACTGCACAGTGAAGAAACTGAACAGGAAAGGAGGGGCCTAGACAGCAGGGCCCAACAGGGCAGAATGAAGGGAATCTCGGTAGGTGGTGACTGTACCCCCCTGGAGGGCTTCTCAAGATCCTAGTGCCTGGAAGGGAGATTTTAATCCAGGCTCCACAGGCCCAACAGGCTGTGTGCACCAAGAGCAAGAGTGTAAAAGGGCAAGGAGCCCTGATTGATGAGGGCTGCTGGAGCTGCTAAGTAGGCCTGGCAAGGACAGATGAGGAGTCTGGCAAGAGGAGGCAGGGATGAGGGTCGGGGAGCTCCTGAGGCCCAGTCCTGTGGCCTGAAAGTAGGGCCATGACCTGAGGGATCTCTAGGACCTAGTCCATCCAGCCTCCTGTCTCTGGTTTCCCCAGCTCACTGGGCGCCTGGGAGTCTTCCTCCTGCTCCCCGGAGAGCTGCAGTGGCCGCAGACTCCCCCAGGATGTGGCGGTGTGCCACCCCACCTGGTTACCACACTAATGTAAGAAGTTACTCAGGGGAAACTGGCAGAGGGTTTCCTGGAACTCTATACTATCTTCACCATTGTTCTACACACCTGAAATTGTTATAAAGTTTATTAAAAAAACTAGTTTGCTTTCTAGAGGGAAAACAACAGAGGGCTTCTTTGGATTGGAACTTTGATGCTCCTTTCCCTCTCTTACCCCAGGGCTCTGTTTGCTGAGTGTCGCAGTTCAAGACTCCAAAGATCACCCAGAACCCAAGTTCCACCTCTGGGAGCTGAGTCTCGGTCAAGAGCCACTGGCCTCAACTGGTTCTATCTCCTGCTGCACCATTCTTCTTTAGGTCTCTCTTGTCCCCTCCTCCTGCCTGGCTGCTCCTCAACTCAGGCAGCAATGAAGTCTCTGCTCAGTCACAGCTGAGCAGGCCCAGCAGTGATCTGCTCCATTAATTTCTCTCAGATCAGTCCCTCCCAATGCCAACTCTTCTCAGTGGCTCTCAGCTCCCTCCCCTCCCTGACTCCTCACCTGAGCCAGAGGCCCCTTCTGATTTACCTCCATGGCTCTGCTCCCAGTATGCACTTCAGGGAGTCTGTCACAGGAAGGGGTCAGGGTCAGGGACAAGGTGGCCTTCTGATTGTGCATTTTCCAATTTCTCCTTGCTCAAATCTACCTTGTTTGTTGCATTTGCTGACTCATGCTATATTGTCTGCTTGTTTTGTAAGTTAATGTGACAGCTTTTCTCTTTTTTTTCTGTGAGAATACTTGGATTGCTTAAGTATTTTTTCCAGTCCTTACCTTGGGCCTGGTCTTCTGTCCCTGTATGGACATTTAAAATGCAAGCTCCAGTCCGACCAGGTGTGGCTCAGCAGTTAAGCATTGACCTAGCTAGGATCCAGATCACAATTTGATTCCATCAGGGCACATGCCCAGGTTTCAGGTTTGATCCCCAGTAGGGGGCGTGCAGGAGGCAGCCAATCAATGACTCTCATCATTGATGTTTCTCTCTCTCCCCCTTTCCCTTCCTCTCTCTGAAATCAATAGACATATTTTAAAAAATAAAAAAATAAAATGCATGCTCCACCATGGCTGGTGTGACTAGTTGGCTGGAGCAGTCTTGTGCACAAAAGGGTTTTGGGTTTGAATGTCAATCATGGTACATACCTGAGTTACAGGTTCGATCCCCAGGTGGGGGTACATACTGGAGGTGACCGATTGAGGTTTCTCTCTTGCATCATTTCTCTCTCCCCCACCCTCTCTCTAAAAAGCAATACATACTCTCAGGTGAGGATTAAATAAATAAAATGAAGCTCCTAGTCTGCAGTTACCTGCTAACCCCACTCCCATCACTGCTCTGGCTCTCATGCCTGGGATTTCCCTTCTGGTTTCCTAGTTCAGTTATGCATGAAACTTGTTTTTATTATATTCTAGTCATCTCTAGGTGATCTTAATGAGATTTTCTTCACCAGCCTAGTCTACCATTTTCCCAGAAGTTCCAAGGCCCTTTATCGACTGTAAGGGGCTGAAAAATCTGAATAATGTGATTACCTCTGAAGATTCCCCACTGCCCCACCCAGTTCCCTGTGGGAACACATCCCCCAGTTCTGACATCAGGCTATCTGCTTGGATTTGTTTCACTTGGTTCTTATCAACCCCCTCCTACCACTGACATCTTCCTCTCCAATTGTCCTCTTTATTCAAAAATGTCAAGAAAGCAGTGGAGGAGTGATAAGTGACTGCATTTGGTTAGGCAGAGAAACCAAGGAAAGGCTACATTTTCTTCCAGCCTTTTGTTCCTGCTGGTTGCAGTGTTGGCTGGAAGAACGCGAGCTCTCCCGAGGGCATGCAGCCCATCTACCTGGTATGACAGTCAGGTGGCAGTGAGGAAAGACTTATTCTTTCAGTAGTTACTTTTTTTTAATTGTCAATTTTGAATTAATTGTGACCTTTTAATTTTAAACTACTACACTGCCTTATTATTCTCTTCATATATATTACTGCTTTTCTAAGCCATCTGAGGGCAAGCTGAGGACACGATGTCCCATTACTCCATAATACTTCAGTATGTATTTCCTTAAAATGAGGATACTTACTAACATAACTTCTATACACCAATGGAGTCAAGACACTGACAGTGATTTAATGCTTTCATCTAGTCCACAGAATTGATCATTCCAATAATGTCCTTTATAAATGGTGGATCCAATCCAGGAACCACACTGAATTTAGTTGCTAAGTCTCTATAGTTTCCTCCAATCTGGAACAGTCCAGTCAGTCTTTCCTTGCCTTCCATAATTCTGTCATTTTTGAAGAATTCAGGCCATTTTTTTTTTAAACTTTATTTTTTGAAATCCTCCCCCGAGGATATTTTTCCCCTTGCTTTTCAGAGGGAGTGGAAGGGACAGAGAGAAACATTGATGTGAGAGAGACACATCAACTGGTTGCCTCCCACATGCACCCCAACCAGGACCGGGATTGAGTCTGCAACTGAGGTACATGCCCTTGGCTGGAACTGAACCCGAAACCCTTCAGTCCGCAGGCTGATGCTCTAACCACTGAGCCAAACCAGCTAGGGCTTAACTTTATTTTTACTGTTGACACTATACAGATGTCCCCAAGGCCAGTTTCTTTATAGAAAGTCCTCAATTTGAGTTTGTCTGGTATTTCCTCTTTAGTTTGTATTAAACCTAATCATGAGGCAATATCAGACAGACTCAGCACATCCCCTTCACAGCTCTACTTACCCTCCTTCCCCCCTTCAATGGGGGGGGGTATGTAAAAGAGGAGGTATGGTGAGCTAATTGCTCACGCATCAGCTTTGAACCTCAGTTGTGCATGTTCAGCTACATGGGGGCCTAGGACAGGCTGCACGCCTGCCCTCTGGAACGCAGTGTCAATGGGAAGATACGACCACAAACGGTGAGCAGAGAGTGAGGCAGCATCTTGGTGCACAAGCTACAAACTCAGGGACCCCAACCAGGTATGTGCCCTTGACTGGGAATCGAACCTGGAACCCTCTAGTGTGCAGGCAGATGCTCCAACCACTGAGCCATGCAGGCCAGGGCCAGACTGCTCCCATATCTGTTATTTACTGTGTGCCAGCACTGTGCACACACCCAGCAGACACAATCACTCCCTGCCCTCATGGAGTTTACACTCCAGTGCGCAAAGGGGCCAGAGGAGACAGATGTCAGCTCCCCTGAAGGGGAGATCTGGTCGGATGTTTATGGAGAGTGCCTTAGGACTGAGGGTCTTTGCTACCTGGTGACCAGGCCTGCTGCTGCCTGAACAGCCGGAGGTTTGGGGATGGAAAGGGGCCGGTCTCTGAATGGGCAGTGTCCCTGCAGAGGAACTGTAGGAGGCAGTGTGGACGGAAAGGCCAGGGCTCTGACTCTGCTGCCTGCCCATCTACCCCTAGTGCCATCTCTTTCATCCTGGGCACCTGGCTGGACCAGTACCTGAAGATTCCTTTCAGCCTCCAGACTTTCCCTGCCTGAAACAGCGGATGGCCTTCATGCATTTAAACTTGCCTGGCTTGGCCCTGAAGTAGTGTCTACTTCTCCAGAGCCAGCTCCAGTGCCAGCTCTTACACCAGCTCCAGCTGTAGACCTACAGCCAGAGCCAACTCTAGAGCTAGAACAAGTTCCAGTACCAGCTTCAAAGCTATAGCCAGCCCCAGCCCTAAGGCCAGCTCCAGTGCTAGCTCTATCACCGGATCCAGAGCTACAGCAAGCTCTAGCGCCTGCTACAGAGCTACATTCAACTTCAGCGCCATCTCCAGAGCTAGTCAGCAGCAAAGCTAGACTCTGTACCAGCATCAGCCCTAGTTTTAGCTCTAGAGCTAAAAACAGCTACTGTACCTACTCCAGCACCAGCTCTGGAGCTAAAGCCAGATCCAACACTAGCTCTAGCACCTGCCCCCAAGCTAGAGCCATACTGAGCGTCAGCTTCAGCACTAGAAGCACTCCAGCACCAGAGCCAGAGCTGGAAAATGCTCTAGGATTAGAGCCAGCTCCAGAGCTAGAGCCAATACCAACACTAGCCATAGCACCAGTTCCAGAGTCAGAGCCGATGGTATGTCCAAAGCTAGTACCAGCTCCAGCCCCAGCTCTAATCATCAGTCAGGGCTACAGCTTGCTTCAGAGGTAGAGCCAGATCTTAGATATCTCTAGCAACCAGCTACAGGGCCACACCCAGCTATACTTTCAGCTCCAGAACCAGTGCCAGTTAAAGATCTAGAGCCAATGCCAGCTCGAGTTGGAAGTGGCTGTAGCACCAAATCCAGCACTAAAGCCAGTGCCAGGTTCACAGCTAGCTGTCAGTTCTAGCACCAGAGTCAGAGCTAGAACCAGCTCTAGGGTTTCATTTAGCTATGTGAGCATATTTAAGACAGCTAATTTAAAGTCTTTGTCTTGTAAGTCAAACACCTGGGCTTCCTCAGGGATAGTTTCTTTCAATCTTTTCCCCTTTGAATGGATCATAATCCTGTTTTTTGGTTTGCTTGCTGAAAATTGGACATTTAAATATTATAATATGGTAACTATGAAAATCAGTTTCTTCCCCTTCCCCAGAGTTGCTGTTTTTTTGTTTTTGTTTTAATTATTATCATAGTCATGTTTGTTTGGTCACATTCCAAAAATATTTTACCAAAGACTGTCATCCTTGTCATGTGTAGTCACTTGAAATCTGTTCTAGCTAGTATTTTGACAGAGATTTCCTTGAATACCAGGGACTGGAAACAAACAAAACCCCCAATTTCTGCCAGTCTTTACAGACTGGCTCTGTGCTAGAGTACTCCTTTAACACAGCAAAGCAGTTTACAACTGCCTTAGCCTACAGCGACTGAGACTAGAGACCAGCCAGAGAGGAAAGTTTAGGTTCTTCTCAGATCTTTTCTGAACATGCACCCTGTCCTGGCCATGTATGTGGCTTTCTAGATTCCCTAGTACACACAGTCATGCTCTCTGACCTGGCCTTCCTGAACACACTGGTTTAGCACAACTATAGGGTGGAGCTGAGTAAGAACAGTGCCAAGGCCTACATGCCAGTCAAGCCAGGTGGGGTGAGACTTCAGTTACTCAGGGCAGCATTTCCCCAAGTCTTAGACTCACAAACCACATCTGGGATCATTTTCAGTGGTACCATGAAGGCATTAAATAACCTCAAGTCTTTCTCCCCCCATTGATTTTTAGAGGGAGTGGAGGGGGGTGGGGAGAGAGAGAGAAACATTGATGTGAGAGTCACATTGATTTGTTGCCTCCCACATGCACCCCCAACCCGAGCTGGGGATGGAACCTGAAACCCAGGTACATCAAATTGAGCCTGCAACCTTTTGGTGCATGGGGTGACGCTCTAACCACACCAGCCAGGGCTAAATAACCTTAAGTCTTATAGTGAGAAAATTGCTACCCTTGCAGTTCCCATTCCATCTTTCTAATTTTCTGAAGGAGAAATATCTCAGTTGGGTGCTAGTAGGTCTAACTCCTATAATATCCCTTAAACTCCTTTCGTACAGATGGCAAGGCTCAGGCTCAGGCTCAGTCTCTGTAGGCCAGAGTCAGAGCCAGAACCTATTTGGTTTTCACTGGATTCACTTTTACAGTTACTTTTTATTTATATCAAGTGTAAACTTTCTTTTAAAAATTAATTCAAATTTAAAAGTGAGCTAATTTTAAAAATATTAAGTAATTAACAGTACAAGTACAGAGATCTGGCAAAAATCAGGAAGGTGATAATCTGAAACTGAATTTTGGGAAATAGAATACTGTTTTAGAATAAGGACTTTGGGTTAGTAATTGTCCACCTTGTGCTTTTGTGATTCTGGGGTTTTGTCTGTTCAGCTGGTGGTTGTTCCCCAATACAGATTATTTTTGAAAAATCTCAACCTTATTTTTTGAGGAGTAAGACATAGAAAACAAAACCAAAAACACCAGAAAGTGCCCTAAAAGTTAGTGGCTCAGGTACAACTGGCAAATGGAAAAGGGGTGATATGGAATAAAGTGAAAAACCTGGAACAGAAGATGCCAGTATGGTGGAGAGTGCTGCTCCCCTCTGTAGGCTCTCAAATACACGTCTGCAAATTCAGTTAAAAAGGTCATCTTATAATGGAGAAGAAAGAGAAAGGGAGAAAGCTGCAGATATTTTCAATGTTTATCTTTTATATAAAAAAAGAAGTTATAAAATCTAAATAACTGATTCAAGTTAAAAATCTGTTGTTGCAAAATTTAACCAATTAAAAAGATTTCTGGGTCTCTTGACTCCAAGTCCAATATTCTTTCCATGTTGACCATTTCTTACAGAACCATCACTTTCAGGTTTTTCTTTAGCAAACAAATCTGAAGCAATCTATAAGTGAATAACTGGCACTTCAAACGTATGGCGCTCGGGTTGAGGTAGCAGGAGGCCTGGCAGGACTGAGCACCCCATGGAGGCTACATCTAGGTGAGTCCACTGCTGCCAGCGCTCCCTGCAAAGAATCTGTGAGGTGAACCTGGAGCCCTTGGGTGTCTCCTGGGGACAGCCAACCTGCCCCGAGCTTGGCTCTCCTTTCGGTGGCCAGCCACATCCTTGGCTTCACTCCACTTTGATTCTGGTCAGTTCCCATCTTCCTTCTCCGCAGAGTTTCAGAACCAAGGAGTGAAACTACAAGAGATCACCACCACGCAGATATCAGGCTGCCCTGGCCCTGACAACAGGAGGCCACCGACCCCCCTACCCTCTTCTCTGCTACCCCTACTGCCCATTTTGAGGGGCCTCTGGCCCAGCCATTGGGTTCTCCTCCTCTTTAGTCATTCTGTGAGCACAGGTACCTTCTCGAGGCTGCGCCGATGTCCCACGCTGACAAATGTTATGCCCAGCTGCTGGCCGATGCGGTAGAGCTCACTCTCCACCTCCTCGGTCAGGGCACTGGTGGCTTCATCAAGCACTGAGGGCAGAACCCAGTGGGAAGAGATGGGATGGAGAATGGCCCCTGCCTGCCTCTGCTTCTCCTTCAATCCACACTTGCTTCCAGCTGGGACCCGAGGGGAGGCTGAAAGCTGCTCTGACTTATGGGAAACCAGCCTTAGACAGGACTGGCCAAAAGGGCAGAAGCCAAGCTCTACCTCAAAACCACTCAGCTTCCTATAGATCAGTACCAGACACTGCCTGAGGCAACTCAATCCAGGGAATCCTGGTTCCCCCAAGGATGTCAGTCTTTGGAAAAGTCCACACCTGCCATCCCTCTGCCAGGCACAGCTAGGAGGATGCCCATTCCTGGATGGCAGACCATAAAATCACAAGCCTTCTCAAGGTGGCTCCAGTTGCTGCAATGGCAGAAAGCTTATTGCAACACATCCAGAGCCACTCTGAGAATGCCCAGCACTAGAGATGTCCAGCCAGGCACAGGTGTGCTCTCCTACAATACCAACACTGCCCAGGTGGGCATGAACACACGCTCCTACACCTGTGGGCACACACACTTACAAGGGAGACCTCACCTGCGTACTTAGGCTGCAGGTAGAAGAGCCGGGCAAAAGACAGCCTCTGCATCTCTCCGGGGGACAGAACATCATACCTGAGGAAAGGGAAAGAGAGGACCACTGGAGGAAGGAGAATATAGTTTGGCCTTTGCCTACAATGGGTCTGGGCAGGAAAAGGTTCTCACTGCAGAGAGGCTGGCCCAGGACAGATGGATGTCATATCCCCTTGCAACCATAGCCCTGCTGCCCACACAAGGTGAGGCCAAAACTCTGCTCGCAAGGGCATGAAACCTGGACTTCGGGGTCAGGAGCCTTTCTATCCCTTCGGTGGACCGCTGGAACCTACTGTCCAGGAAAAATGGCTCTGGAGCACCCCAACCCCCTTCTTACCAGTTCCAATCGACCAGGTGGTCCAGCCCCTCTGTCCTTGCCACCAAGTCAGACTGTAACACACCCAGAGGAAATGATGTCCATAAAGTGCACATCCCTGCTTCCTGAGGAACCTCCCCACCCCCAGTCCCCGCCACACACATACCCGAGACAGACCTACAAACCCCAGCGGCGTGCCAAGGTGGGGGCTGTAGGAGCAGTCTGCCAGGGACAGAGAGGAATACCCTATCAACCACATTGTTTAGATGTGTTGGAGCATGGTGATAAGAAAAAGCATGCTGTCTTTGTAATAAGTTTTATTGTTTTAAAATTCACTAGCGTGTGTCCCCTTTTTGCCTGTACCTGGCCAACAGTGCCCTCAGCGACTTTATTGTCCGTCTCCTTAGCGCAGGCTCATGCTTCCAGTCCTGGGCTCAGGGCTAGGTCAGTGCTACCAGGTGGGCTTGGACCTCAGGCTCCCTGCCCTCACTTACCAGGCCTGCCAACTCCAAGAACCGCATGATCCTCTCATCATCAGTAGAACCTGCAAGACAGATGGGCCTTCTTCAAAGTCAGCTCCTTCTGGGCAACCAGAATAAATGGGGCACATCATGGCTAGGGGAGGGGGACTCAGAATCTTGGCTGAGCCTCTGAAGTGACAGGCTACAGACCTAATAAGGGCAGGGCCAGGTGAAGGAAGCAATTACTTCCCTTCCTCTAGCGGGTACTCTCCTCCAGGAGGGGAAGACAAAACAAGATGAGGTCAGGGTACAGGCCCCAAGACAGTAAACAGTTGAACCTAGCAGCCTGGGGGGGGACACTCTCCCAAACGGCACAGTCAGAAGAGTAGGAACAACTGAGGTGGGAGGACATGCCTCAAGGAGGCTCAGCTCACCTGAGTCAGGGTAGATCTCCTTCAGGGGGTATATCACCTGATAAAACAAAAAACACACTGGTATAGAACGAGGGCCAAGGTGGGGCTGCACATGGCCCACCCTCCCTCAGCCCCAGCCCCAGGAACCGCCAGAGGCCAGGCTCCTATCCACCTGGGCAGAGTAAGGAACACCCTGGCCAAGGGTCCAGCAAGAGAGGCCAGGCCAGCAGACTGTGGGGCAGGGTCACTGCAACCTCCACATGTGTGTCTGGAAGGAGTCTGTGAGTTTGAGGGCAGGGCCCCCAGAATCCAATCTTGGTGTTCAATGGTGTGATCTTTTGCTTGCAGCCCCCACAGGTTAACCTGCTCCAGGAGTTGCTCTGAGTATGTGGCCCAGTCCACGGATATGAATAAAATATTCCTAGAGCCAGGGAGTTCCCAGGCACAGGCCATTTTATTACCCTACCTTCTGCCCCGTATCTGAGGGGTGAGGGCTGAGACCTGTCATACTGCCAGAGGTCCCAGCTGGGGGTTGGGGGTGAGGAGTGGGCCCCAGGCTGACCTGTTCCCGAAGGGTGCCGTCGGTGAAGAATGGCTTTTGTGGCAGGAACAGCACCCCATGGGGTCCAAAGTCCATCAGCATCTGCACTGAGCCTGCAGAGCCCATAAAACCTCCATTATGAGATCACCCAGAGAAGGTAATTGCTTCTCACTCCATTGCCCCAACAAAAAAGGCTGGATTACACACACACATGCATGCACAAAAAAGGCTGGATTACATACACGCACGCATACATACACACACACTCACTACCAGGCCAAGGCTGGCTCAGGGACAGGGAGGCTGGTTCTCACCCCGTGTACTTGCCCAGAGGCCACCCAGAACCCGGAGCAAGGAGGTCTTGCCGGTGCCTGTGTTGCCTGTGATGAGCAGGCTCTGCCCCTCTGAGATATTTAGGCTCAGATCCTTGATTAAAGGTTTGTTAGAGGAGGGTGCAGAGATGTAGACCCGCTCAAGGAGAAAAGCCATGTCTGTTGACTCTGTTGCTGGCCATCCTGGGGCCCTGAGGTTAGAGAAGGGAAGGAGTATGGAGAAGATCATGTCAGTATTGCCAGGGGGAAGCTCTTCTTCTTGGGGATGTCACCTCTGGATTGGGGTTATGGGCTGAATTGTGTCCTCAGAATCACATGCTAAACTCCTAACCCTCAGTACCCCAGAATGTAACCACATTTGGAGATGGTTTCTTTAAAGGGGTGATTACATTAAAACAAGGCCGTTCAGGTAAGAACCTAATCCAATATGACTGGTGTCCTTTAGGAAGAGGGAGAGATGCCAGGAGTGTGCATGCAGAAAGAAGGCCATGTGAGGACTCAGTGAGGACATAGCCATCTGAGGACACAGCCACCTGCAAGCCCAGGAGGCAGGCCCCAGGAGAAACCTGCATATACCTTGATCTAAGGACTTTTAGACTCCAGACTAGGAAAAAAATAAATGACTGTTGCTTAAGCCACCCAGTCTGGGATATTGTTATGGCAGCTGGAGCAGACTAACACCGAGGGGCACCTGCTTTGTGCCAGCCAGGCTTGGCAAAGCCCCACACATGACTGATGTTAGTCAGTCTTAAAATTCATGAATCACAGATATCATCTCCTTTTGGCAGTGAGGAAACTGAGTCAGGTGGCTAAGGAACTTGCTATAGAGTCAAGCGAGGATAACGCCCAATTCTCTCTCTCCCAGTCAGTCACGAGTGCCAGAACAGCAACACCAATTACAAATGTTTGCAACATGCCAGGCACAAGACACAGATTTCTTTATTTGTGCAAAAACAACCCTGCTGCCCAGCTTGGAAAGGGCAGGGCTCTTCGGTGAACCCCAGCAGGGCAATTCCAGAGCCTGCATTCTCAACCAATGCACACACTGCCAGCCTAGTACTCACCTGTGTGAGTCCCACTCACTCTCGTCCAGGATCTCACTGTCCTGTGACTTCAGGGACATGTCCAACAGGGTCTCCTGAAGCTCCCCGATCCTGGGCAAGAAGTGAAAACCTGAGGCAGGGGCTTGGGGGCCCAGATAAAGGTAAGAATCCTTTTTCTCTCACACCCCCTAGGATCTGGGGAGATTTCTATTCCTTTTCTCATTCAGCCACTTCTCCCAGTGCACACACTATGTTCAGGAACTAGAGGTGTGGGATGCAGCCTCACCTGTGTGTGTAACCAGCCACATCTGAGAAAGTGGTGGAGAGGTCGATGAGCCGGGTGAAGCAGCTGATGAGGTAAATGCACACGAAGGCATTCTGGATGGAACGGGAAGCAGTGAGCACAGGTCTTGACTCCCAGGCCCTGCGCACTGGGCCAAGGCGGGGACAGCATGAGGGGTCACCATGAGGAATTCTCACCTTGCTGACCAGGGTGCTGAGCTCTGTGGGGCTCAGGTCTCCGTAAACACCACTGAAAATGGGGATTGCGATCACAACATAACTCAGGATGCTGCCCAGATAGTCAAACATGTTGACACCGACTGTAGAAGACATATTGCGTGAGATCCTGGAATATTTCTGTGCTCTGAGGGGAGAGGAAAGCCAAGCGGGGCCAAGTTATTCCCTGGATCCTAATGCTCCTGAGGACACACACAGCAAAGGCAGTGGATCCCCCTGGTTAACCCTTCATCGGAGCAAATGTATTAGCGCAGAGAGGGGGAGGGGAGGGGAGGGGAGGGGAGAGAAAGGAACTATCCCAATCCTGTGGTTCCTGCCTCCCCGCGTTCCCTCCACCTACTGTACAGCCAGAGCTCCTTGGATATCAGCTCCCTCTGGGTCTGAAGGAGTCTCTGCAGCCTGCGGTCTGTCCTCATGTGCTCCACATGCCCAGCTCTGATGAGAAAGGTGGGATGTCCACAGGGCCTAGAGAGCCTTGGCCAGGCTGAGGACCCTCTGTTCCTCATCACACCCTCTTTTAGGGACCAAGCCCATCCAAATGACCTTCAACCCTGACCCTAACACTAGCACCCATTCATTGCTTCACTCATTCAACATGGTATTGTCTGCAGAAAGAACATGAACTCCAGGGAGCAGCCACTAGGTGGCAGGCTCTGTGCTAGTCAGCCAGTGTGATAAAGAGGTGCTAAAACAGTCCCCTCCTGGAGAAGCAGCTCCCAGTTCTGGGGGTAGGCAGGTGCTCTGCATTCTTCACCTGGAACATGGAAAGTGTTACACAGAGTGTCTTCAGGCTATGGCAACAAACATGCTTGACCACTAAGGAAGCCTGGGAAGGCTCTCAGGAGGAGGTGACTTGGGGCTTCAAGGATAGGCAGAAATTCTCCAGGCAGAAAAGGTGGGGTGGATAGAGGGGGCATTTCAGATTTTGCATAAAGATGGACAGAGAGGCTACAAAAGTTTTGCTTTCCCCAGAGCCCAGAGCTTCATGAGCAGAGGCTGTAGAATCCAAAAACTTAGCACAGATCCAGGCCTACCCACCACACAACCAAACCCCAGCTCAGTACTAGTGTCACTGACGCTCCCAGGTGGCGGAATCAGCAAACTGCCAGAGACTGGCAGAAGAGCAAAATGTCCCAGGGCTCTTGGATTCAGGTGATCCAAGACTAGCTCCTGCTCCTTAGACACAAACCTCTGGGGCCTGCCTGCCCTATCAGTCCAAGCAATGATTCCAGAGGCCTCAAGCGAGGCAGCACAGGGCCTTCCCTGGCCCCGAGGGAAGAAATGGGATTTCACAATGCTGCTCTCAGGAGACCAAACACAGCATCACTAGGACAGCGCTTGTGGGGAGGACTCCTGCTCTCCTGAGGCTCCCATTCCCTCCTATGCCTTGTATGTTAGGCAATGGCAGAAAGCCATTTTACAGACAGAAAAAGAGAGGCAGAGGCAAGACAATAAAGCATTCACTCATTTCTTTCTTGGAACAAATTTAGGCCCCATGCTAGGCCACCAAGAGGAACAAATCCCTGGACCTAAGGATGAGGCAGACAAAGACAGTGAGATACTGGGAGAGGCTCACAGCCCAGTGTAAGGACGTTTGGTCCTAGGGCCTGGTGATGGTGGGAATGCTGTACATTCAACTTTCCTTCTCTGCCACCTCCACTAGCAGCTCTGATGAGGCAGAGGGGAACTACTCCCACTAGACTCACCTGAAAAAAGCAGCAGGCTCAGCATTCACACGGATCTGCATATGCTTGAACCTGCGCAGACCAAAGGAAAACGTGTGCTGACAATGGACAGTACTGACCCCTCCTTTTGGAGGCCTGGATCAAGACCTCCAGACAAAGGGGAGTCCAGCTGCACCTCGAGAGGGTATCCCAGACCTAGGCAGGGTGGCAGGAGCCCTGAAGACAGGGTGGCCCTTTGCCTATCTCCAAAGAGGACAGGTGCTCACAGCACCTCCTCTTCCCAGGGCTGGGCCTGAAGGAAGCCACAAAGCACAGAGTAGGGGATGAATCCATCTGCTCATATGAAATAGGGTGGTTAAAACAGAAGCACATGAGAAGGCCAAGAGATGACGATCATGGTCAACCAGACACATGAGTGCTTCTCATGTGTATAATCTCATTAAGCCTCACGATTCTCTGGTAAGGAACAGTACCATCCCTGTTAGGATGGGAAACCCAGTTCAAAGAGGTTAAAGGCTCAGCCAAGAGCACATGGCTAGTAACTAGCATATCTGGATTTGAACTTAGGCAGCCTTACTCCAGATCCCATTCCTTACCCATTATGCCCAGCCCTCAAACCTCAAACACGGGAGACACACCTGAAATCCCCCTCCAGCTTTTCTTGCTGCACCAGCTTCGCCACAATGGGCCCCATCAACATTTTGTTCACCACGGTTCCCAGGATGAAATACCCGAAGATGCTCACGGGCCCGAGCCAGCCTGTGCTGCAAGCCAGAGGGAGGGATGGTGGGGTGCCACATATTCCCGCAGGCCTCAGCCCTGACTCCCGCCCTTTCAGGCAGCCTCTGTTCAATCTCAGCAGCCCTGCGAGGCCTCAGCTCCCATGTCATGTCATCTAGTACCTGGTCTATGCTGTTGGAGCACCAGATCCCTGTGACACTGAGGGCAGGGCCCCAAGCATGTGAGATAAGACTGGAATGTAGGTGGGAGGAAGGGAAGACTAGCCTCTTTTGGACCCTGACCTAAGAGAACTTAGGTGTGTGACTGAGGGACACCTGGGAGGAGAGGAGGAAGGACTCTGGCAAGGGAGGCTTCACCTTTGGAAGCACTGATAGGTGTAGTAGCCGAGGGTGAAGGGAGAGATGATCAGCTGGCTGGCCATGCTGCTGAGCTGCCGGCAGAAGCGCTCCACGTCCTGGCTAATGCGCTGGTCCCTGGAACCAACAACACAGAGTAACTGGACCCAGACAAGGTCTGGTTTTCCAGGGAAAACGAGACCCTCAGGACTCCTGAACAGAATTCTGAAGAGTTGCTTCTTATGGTGCCTCAGTTTACTCCTCAGAAAAAATAACAACTGAAAGGTCCGGCACCCAGGGGTCCTGATCCAGTTCTAAGGGTAGCTAAACTGAGTTTCTGGATGATCAGGGAAGCTATCCCATTTCTCTCACTCCTCCCAATTTCTTTTACAAGCTTGAGCCTGTCCCCATTTTAGCTATCTGGTGGTGGAAGCTTCCATAGGTTGAGCCATAGAGAAGAGGCCTAGGAAAGAGTTAAGCAGCAATAGCAGCCTCCCAAAAATCTTTGCTGAGAAAAGGTCACCTCAGGCAACAAAGTGCTTGGGAGGGTGGTGAGTGGGGAGGGAACGAGTATAAGGAGACTTCGTATGTTCCATCGCACCGCCAGGGCCACAATGACTCCTATTTCCAATGAGACATGACCTTGGGCAAGTCATGTGCATTCTCTGGGCCTTGGTTTCCTCACCTATAAAATCACAATAGATAACTTACACTGTAAGGCTTGCTATGTGCTAGGCACTGACTATGGGCATTACATGAATATCATTTTTGACCCTCACTATATTCTTTGAGATAGGGACTATCATTATCTTCATTTTACAGAAAGGGAACCAGGGGCTTAGTGTACTTAAGGCCTATAAACTGGGAAGTGACAATATAAAAATTTAAATCCTAGACTGAGCCCCAGACAGTTTTTTACTGCTGAAAATCCGAGAGCTGGTTTTCTAGATTTTTCTAGCAAGGCCACTCTCTTCAAAGGGAACCTGATTTGGAAGCCCAGGATATGAAATAGACAAAAGGGCTCCTATTTTTAGCTCCCTGTTCTCAGCCCTGCAGCCTCTCCAGGCCTCCTCTGCTGAGCACCCTTCCCCCATGGCTCTCATCAACATTTGCAGATAACTAGATAATCTCCAAAGGATCTGCCACACAAACTCTCCAAGGCTGATCCAGGTAGACAGAACCATGCAGAGGATAGCAGGACTGAGAGGGGAGGCCTACGGGTTATCCACGTCATCCCGCAGCACGTTGAGGGTGTAGTACACACGGCCTCGGAAGTAGAGGTGGTGGAGATGCTCGGTGAGGTCCTTCCTCCAGCTCACATACAGCAGGTTGCAGATGAACTGGTCAAAGCTCTTCAGCTGTGCAGTGGGGGAGGCAAGGAAAGGGAAGGAAAGGGATGGCTTCCTGCAAGTCTCAGCTCAAAGCTATGGGCTGGCAGAAAGCATCTGCTGAACAGTCCAGCCTACTCCAATCACTCTGTCCACTCAGCACTTCTGCTTGTTTAAAGTCACAAGTCATGAGGCTTTTCCCTTCCTCACTCACCCATGTGTTCATTCCTTCACCAAACAGTGAAGGGCTTCCCAAGGCATGGCCCTTGAGTCCCTTTCTACATTATACTGCCTGAATCTGAGAGTGGATGAGCTTCCAGAGATTGGAAACAATATTTTCTATTCCATTTATGTTCTTACTTTTCTGTCCCCAAACATGGAACGGGGTTCTGTATACATAGGTGCTTACTGACCAAAGATACATCAAAAGCGCCAAATATGATGAGAAATGGCTTCCCCAAGAACCAAGAAAACAAGCAGTGCAGAGCCCTGATTCTCCTCATTCCCCATTTATGGAGCATCTGCGTGCTAAGCATGAGGGAAGTAACAATGAGCTCAGTGTAGCCAGGAAGCAGACAACTACAGGGTGTAAGGAGTGTTGCTGCAGAGGTAAGCTCAATGTATTAAGTACGTAGAGAACAGGACAGAGTTTGGTGGAGAAAACAGAGGAGAAAGTTGAGGAGGACTTGACGGTGACAACGGGAATCTTGAAAAGTGAGCAGGTATTAACCAAGGGAGAGAGGGGTGGGGGAAGGAGGCCATTCTGCAAGAAACAGCAGGTGCAAAAGCTGGGAGGTGTGACACGAGCCAGCTGAGTCACAGCCTCAGGCCCAGAGAGGAAGAGCAGCTCTGGCTGCTGATCCCAGGTTTTGAATTGCACTGCACTTCCTGAAGCAAGAGTTCTGGGAACGAAAAGAACAATGATAATTTCCCCTAACTGCCGAGTTAAACCAGAGCCTCCTGGCCTAGTCCTGGGAGCTTGAAACACTGGAGGAATTGGTCCCAGTGGGCCAACAGCAAGATCAATGCCCTACCTAGGGTTCTGACCTCAAGTTCCTAGAAAAGGGAGGGGACACCCACCCAAAGCTTGATTCCTGCTTCCTAGTGACTAAGTCCCACTGGGCATTCCACTAACACTAGGCTGGAAAGGAAGAAACACACAGGAAGAAGACCTTACCATGGAGTTGAGAACGATCAGCACGACAGCCAGGAATGTCAGGGTCTTAAACCCATCCAAGTCTTTGTTTCCCAAGACCCCATAGTATTGACTGGGGATCAAGCCAACCTGGTAGATCACCAGTTGTTCTGGGGGGGGGGGGGGGGGGAGAGGAATCAGAAATCAGTGATGAGGGGTGTGAAAAGGAGGAGGAAGACTTCCTCTTGAGTCCTTACCTCATCAATATCCCACAGAGAAGGAAAGGGACCCAAAACCAGGACCTCCCCCCCCCCCCCCCCCATGTAGCCTGGACTCACTCACTCACCCAGGAGGGTCACAAACAAAAGGGTCAGGAACATCAAGGCATTCTGTGATGAGCAAGAGGGAAACAAAACCTTTTGTATCTGCAGGAACCTCTGGAGAAACTGCAGATCTACCCTGGGCCTGAAGAAAAGAAGGAGAAGCAGAGAGAAACCTAAGAGGGCAGTTGAGCCTTAGAGAGCAGATACCAAGCTTAGCTACATTGTTCTGGGGTTGGGGAGTGGGGGTAGGGGTGCTCAATGTTCAAGCCACGCAGATGGCAGACTGGGAACAGACCAGGGATAGAAAGGAATTTAAGTTGAATAATGCTATAAAAGGTTATTTACCCCAAAATCTACAGTAAAAAAAAAAACAAAGTTAATGAAGAAATTTTAGCCACATTCTCTTCATGGTCACAAACAAGACAAGGAAGCCAACTCCATCAAGGATTTTAAGGTCCTGGCTGAAGGAATAAAGCAGGAAAAAGAAATGAGGTAGAAGGACTGAAAGAGAAGAGATTAAATTGTCATGATTTGCAGATGAGTGATCATTTACAAAGGAAACACAAGCAAATAACAAGACAAAATGTTGCTAATAAAAAGTTAACATACAAATATCAATAGTATTCTATACCACAATCACCAACTGGAAAATGTAAAGAAAATGTCATTTACAAAAGTAAGAAAAGTATAGAAAAACTATAAACTATTCAGGGATTTACTTTAAAAAAAGAATGTATAAGATATTTTGGAGGAAAAACAAAAAACTCTATTAAAGGATGTGAAATAAGACTTAAGTAGAGCTGGCAGGACTTAACATTATAAAAGACCTCATTTCTAACAAAAGTAGCCTATAAATTCAATATACCAATCAAAAGCAGGACTTCTCTGAGAAATTTATATGGAAATAAAGGTCCATGAATAGCTTAGGACAACTGTGAAGAATGGGAAAGCAGGAGGAAAAGGCCCAAATCATCAGTTTATTACGACATATCATATATTACAGGGCTGGAGTAATAACAAAGTGTTATTAATACAGGGACAAAAAAAGCAATGGGGGGAAAAAAAGCAATGGGAGAGAGACTAAAAAATAAAAAATAGACCTATGTTTACACAGGCTCATCATAGAGGTTACAGTACAAGAAAGGATGTTCATATTAATAGTTGCCAACACTTACTAAACATGTACTATGTGCCCAGTACTGTTCTACACATTTTACATCTATAAATTCATTTCATTGTCACAACCCTAAAAGATGGAGACTGTCGTATTTTACGGATGAGGACCTGAGGCAAAAGAGGTTAAGTAACTTCCCCTGTAACCCAGCTGGTAAGCGGCAGCCTTAGGGTTTGAACACAGGCAGCCTGGCTCCAAGAATCTGTGCTCTTAACTATGTTACACAGCTACTCTAATTTTTATTATTAATTCATTACTTATTAGTTGAAAATGGTGCGGAAAATTTAGGTCATTGCCTCAAATCATTTACAAAAATAAACTTTAAAAACTCCAAATGGACTAAAAATCTAAATGTGAAAAGTAATATTAGCATTTAGTTAATATAAGGAAATGTAGAATATCTTAATGAAGATATAGTAGGAAGGCAATTCTTAAATAAGACTCCAAAACCACAAACTATAAAGGGGAAAACAAATGGATTTAACTTAGAATTAAACATTTTTGTTCAATACAATGCCATAGATTAAGTTAAAGAATTGGAGAAGGTATTTGCACAGTGTAAAACCAACAAGGAATTAAAATCCAGGGCATACGAGGAATTCCTGCAAGTTAGAAAAACAGGAAATCCATAGAAAAATGGAAAAAAGATGTAGGCAATTCAGAAAAAGGGAAACCCAAATGCTTAATACATGAAAGTTAACACAGTGGGATAACACCTTACACTGGATAAACATTAGAAAAGCAAACAGTATCAAACATTGGGGGCTTGGGGATGGGGAATATGGGGAAACAGGGACCTTTACTCAATGCCATCGGGAAGCATAACCTGGTGTGACCATTAAAGAGAACAATTTAGCACAATAGGTATGATCTAGCAGCCTACCCTGGCGTGGATAATTTAGAGAAAAATCACACAAAGAGACAAGTGCCAGTATGGTTTGTGGTGGTTAAAAACTGGAAGCAGACCCTGGCCGGGTAGCTCAGTTGGTTAGAAGAGCGTCCGGATATGCCAAGGTTGTGGGTTTGATCCCTGATCTGGGCACATACAAGAAGCAACCAATGAATGCATAAATAAGTGGAACAACAAATTGATGATTTTTTCTCTCTCTCTATCCCTCCCTCTCTCTCTAAAATCAATTTTTTAAAAATTGGAAGCAATCTAAGTGTCCATCACTAGGGGAATGCATAAGTAAAATGGGATCTAATGCACACAGGGTATACTCAGGGGTGAAAACTAGGTTACTACAGCACATAGGACCTCAAAAACACAATATTGGGTAAAAAAAGTTTTCAAAAAATCAAAGCATATTATCATTTATATGAATTCAAAATCACTATTTTTCAAGGTAACACATACGCAAACTTACATAAGGTGGACACTCTTCTAAAATACACCAGAGTGTACGTCTGAGAAGGGGAGGGAAATGGGTGAGACTACGGGAGGGATGATAAGACACAAGGACAGTGGGCCACAGCGCAGCGCGCCAAGAACTGAGCAGGACGAGCAACTCAACTCTGGGCACTTGGGGTGAAAAAAAGGCAGGGAAGGAGGAAAGTGGCAGCTCCGAGGAGGAGGGTCCCCGGGCGCAGGACAGGGCAGAAGATCCCGCGAAGCTGGAGGGCGGCTTCGGATCGGAGCGGAGGGCGGGCGCCCTTTCCGAACGAAGCCCCTCTGTCGCCCGGGCGGCGGCTCTTCAAGCGCCGCGAGGAGAGCGGAATTGAGCGGAGCCCCTTCCCCACAGCCCAGAGCAGGACGCCCCGAGGCCCGACCCTCCTCCCCAGCCGCGCCGCTCACCTGGCGCCAGCCCTGGGCGCGAGCCCCCTCACCGCCATGACCCAGACGCCGACCAACCCCGGAGCCCGGCTGCCCCGGAGTCGGCTCGGGCGGAGTGGGAGGAGCTCGCAGCCCGCGGGAGCGGGGCGGGGCGTCGACGACCATAGATACGGGCGGGTAGAGAGGAAGGCTCTGGGCAAGGCGGCCGCTCCCGGAAGCGGTCGATTTCTCTGAAAGAACCAAAGAGTGCTGAGCATTACATTCTGTCCACCCGGCGCCTAGAGCGCCCCCTTCTGGATGGTGGAGGTTTACCCTTTGACCAGAGGTAGGCGAGAAATATGGCTTAAGTATTTTATGACAAGTACTTTAGACTCTGAATAAAGTATATATTTCATACATTCTCCCAAAGAAGCCGTAGTGATCTTTCAACAACATAAATCAGATTTCTGATTGCAGTTAGAATGAAATTCAAACGTTTTCATGTCGTGTGATCTGGTCCTCCCCTTGGTCTGCATTAAATGGGCGGCCACTGTTTCCACTCATGGTCTTTGCAATTGCAGTTGTCTATTCCTGGATCACTCTTCCTCCAGGCCCGAAGCTTTGCATGACTGGCTCTCTCACTAGTGCAGTAGTCATCTGCTCACCCTACCTAGAATATGTTGTCGAGCTCCATCATTCCCTATTACAGTACACTTTTATTTTCTTGATAATATTTATCACTGAAATTATCTTGTTTCCTTGCTTATTGTTTGTCTTCCTCTATAAGAATAAACGTAATTTGAGTGAAGTTTGACTATGGGTTACTCATTGCTGTATTCCTAGTACCTAGTGTCGACCCCCAAGAAAGAAAATACTTCCAAGAAGGGCTCTTGGTGGATCATTGGGCTAAAAAATTAAACATGCACGCAAAGCCACAAGAAAAATCAATGCCTAGCAGCTGTTGCTAAACAGGGGCTTCTCAATGCAAGCCACACTTGAGGAAGAAGCCTGCACTAAACTGCCTAACACTTGCACAGAACTGCTGGTCTGCACTGTGTTCCTGCTAAATGAGCCTTCTCTTATAAAGTAGTTCCTTTAATTGTATTTCAATCAGAGCTGTGCAACTATATCCTTATTAGCATCTCCACTGACTAATCAGAGCAGCTCCATTCCAACAAATCAAGACAGTGCTTTTTGGACCAATCAAAGGATGAGGATTTGGAATCCTCATTTGCAGGGGCAGGGACTTCTCTCTATATAAATAAGTCCGCAGGGCTGGAGCTGAAACATCATGGAACTAGAGCAGACCAGAGCAGACCTTAGCAGAGCTGCAACATTGCAGAGGTGTTTCATAATTGAACTGTAACACTACTGAGCTGTTCCACAGCCATGCTGTCATGTTGTTTGCACTGAATAAAGTCAGCTATTTCACCACACTCCGAATTGGGGATTCCTTTTGGCATTGAATTGGTGCCAAGGACCATCAATTGACGTTAGAATACTGCTATTATATAGTAAGTGCTTAATAAATATTTGTTAAATGTTAAAGAATGAAATGCTTTATCAACTGACTGATTACAGTACTCAAAGGGAGGTGGGAAATGGTTCAAGAAAACAAGCAGCAAGATCTCACAGGTCCCTAAGTTTGAATCTGGATGTACCTTCTCATCTTCCTTCAGTTCTTATTGTCAATTGTGCGCCAAACACGCAACAAGACACCTGTATCACCTGTCTTCACGGTTCTGGCTGTCTAGCTGAGAAGGCCAACTAGCTGACAATTACAATTGTCTTTATGAAGTGCCGTGACAAAGGTACCATGTAGCAGGGTTTCTCAGCCTTGGCACTATTGACTTTTGGGGCCTGATAATTCTTTGTTGGGGGAGTGGGGAACAGATAATCTGCCAGGAATTAGAGGAGGCTATGGGGTCAAGGATGGAAAGATATTACAGCACATTTGTAGGCTGAAGGGAAGATCTGTTGTGTACTTCCATTGCATACATAGTACATCTCAGGAGCTGCATTAGGCATTTTATATGGATTATTTAATTTAACCTGTACACCAAACCAATAAGGTAGATAATAGTTATTCTCATTTAACAGAAGACAAAATTGAGGCATGGAGAGGATCAGTTGGTTACACAGCCATGGTCATATGGCTAGTGAGTGGGGGAATGTGGATGTAACTGGGACGTCTGGCTCTGGAGCCCGTGCTCTCACTTTCTTCTTCATCTGAATCCATCTCATTGCAAATTGTAACTACCAGCTAAATTTATATATTATCATTTGTCCCTCCCTTCAGAGGAAAACAAAATTATGGACTCTATAAGACTCAGCTGAAGCTAACCTCCTAGAATTTGTATCTGACTGCTCCCACCCCCGCCCCCTCTCTTCCAGAGCAAACCTCTATCACGGTCTCTATTACGCTGCTGTCCAACCCACAGCCATGGTAATGGGCCTGTCCTTGTCAGCCTCCTGCTCCGCACAGGCAGAAGGCGTGTCTCATTCTTCTTTCTATCCCTGGCAGGACAGGCCTTCAAATAATAAATATTTGTCAAGGGGTTAAATGGATGGATAATTGAATGAATGCAAAGAGTTACTAGGAATATTGGAAGCCACAAGACAGCTGGATAGGGATATCTAAATTTACAAGCTGGCTACATACAAAATTGCTCTCAAAATTCAGAGTGCAAAGGAATCCTTGAGGAGTGGGGGTTAGAGGGTGAGGGCTCTTGTTAAGAAGCCTCCAACCTCAGAAATCTAAGTTAGTACAAGAAGTTTCTTCCCTTTCCAAAGAATTCCATGCAAGGACTCCATGGTCTTACCACTAGAAGGCCGGGGGAATCAGAACACTTGGATTCTAATCCACATTTCCCTGGGTAGGGATGCCAGATAAAATATTACATGCAATATTTGAGATACGCTATACTAAAAATTACTTTTTTTATGAAATTCAAGTTTAACTGGGGTGCTGTATGTTTATTTGCTCAATCTGTCAGCCTTCCAGCTGGATGACCTTGGCCCAGATACTTCATAACTCCTTGGAGCTACACTCCTTATCTATAAAGTGGAGAAATTTGAGCTTTGCTGATTGTCATGAGGATTAAATAAGATCTTCATCATAAAGTGCTTCACCATCAAATGGCACATGCTAAGTGCCCAATAAATGAGCTAGTAGAATTCATAGCATTTATTTTAATTTCTTTCTCTCCTAGAGCATGAAAATATAATCCATCAAATTAGATTTATGTACAGCTTCTCAGAAATGCATAACTTAAATGGTCAGTTAATGTGAATCTGGGTAGCTGGCTGGGCTGGTGAGGTATAGAGAGAGTGAGTCAGTCCTGGACCCCAAAGAGAAGGTTAATGGAGGACATCCAAATTCTCATTCAGCTGCTCATTTCTTAGCCAGGTCTTGGAGTTTCCCCAGATCAGCAAACCAGTAAAAGAAGGATGTGATTCTTGCAGAAGCCAGTAGGGCGTGTGTGTGCGCGCACACATTTTGGGTAGAACTGGGATACTCCAGGATCTGGCCAAACGGGATCAGCTGTGGATTCTCCCTTTTATTTAGAGAACAGTAGAGGGCCTAAGAAAGCCCTGGTCCAAGGGAAAGTCTTTGAGGCCCCCCAAACCTCCAAGTAAATCAGCTTATACAGAACCAGCCTCTTTGGGCAGATTTGGGTATACACTGTGTAGAAAGAAAAAGACAAGATGTCTGTTGAAAGATACCAAAAGCCAAAAGCAAGAGACAGACCAAGAGAAAACATTTGCAAGTTGTATAACAAGGAATTCCAGAATGTATAAAGATGTCCTGCCAATCATAAAACCAAAGACAAAAACAAAACAAAACTAAACTAAAAGAAAAATGGATGACAGCTATAAACAGGCAAATCACATAAAAAATACTAATGGCCAATAAACATATGCAAAACAGATTAATCTAGCAACACTGCAGGGAGTTCCTGCTTTATTTTCCTATGCTTATTAAGGGGAGTAGCCTAATATCTCCTGAGCACCTATTTGTGCCAGGCATTCTGCTAAGAGCTTTCCAAACATTAGCTCAGCATATCATCTGTACAAAACTTGAGAAGTAGGAAAAATTCCCATTTTACCTACAGAAAACTGTGGCTCAGAAAAGTTAGTAACACGGTTGGAATTCAGTCATCTGGGAAGACCAGAGCAGGGTTGGAACCCAGGTCTGCATGGTTCCAAGTACTTCCTCTCCCCACACTGGTTTTTCTAGGACTTCAGCCCAAGCAACAACATCTACTGCTTGAATATGGTTCTTTGGAGAAGACCCTGGAAGCTGTGAACCCCAAGCAGCCAAAGAGGACTGGAACCAAACATAAGAACAAGCAGACAGAAACCTCAGAAAATCAATCGACCTTGGTAGCAGGCCTGAGGAAGCAGCGTGCTTTGGCAGAGTGTGGAAAGCAGGGATTTGGAGCCAGCAGAGATGGGCATTCAGAAGGGCTTTGGGGGGCGGGGAACCAGTTCACAGCCACCTTCTAAGCAGAATGGGGTCTGGCTGCCCTGAAGGTTCACAGCTTTAGAGGCTGGAACCCAAGGAATTTGTTTGTCAAACAAAACTGCACGCTGAGTTGCAATTCCCATTTCTAAACTTTCCTGGCCGAAGTCCGCAACTCTCTCCCCCTTTCTCACACCTGCTGGCAGCAGGGGCTCCAATGAAAGGACAAGTTCCACAGATTCTTGCCCCTTCCCCCACCTTTTACAAAGCCAAGCGCTGGGACAAAAGGCGCCCAGGGTCTGGGGCTCCTTCCTCCAGCTCCTGCCAGCTTCAGTGAGCGCCAGACAGCTGGAGCCGAGCTCCACACCACACCATTTACATTTTTTACAGCCTCCCTCCCACTGCACTCTCTCCCTCATGGCCAAGGCCTGGACTCTGATAGTTCAATGGAGGTTGAGGGTAGGTGCCCGTGACACAGGTAGACAGACAGCCAGGGCAGCAGAAATACCCACAGGTACTGGCCCTTCGTCCAGAACAATACCTCCCACCCACCTAGTAGCAGCAACTGGAAGTTGCTTCCTTGGTCTTTGTGATTCTGATTCCAGGCCCCACACAGTGGCTGCCCGGTAGGAAACTGGTCCCTATCTTTCCTGGATGGCTCCCTAACCCACTGATACATGCAACTACTATTTATTGAGCACCTACTGTGTGCAAGGGACAGTGCTAAATGCCTTTGCATCTGTTCCCTCATTTTATTCTCTTAACAACCCCAGGTGAAGTAAGTATGAAACCCATTACACAGATGAGGAAAGAAGCTCAGAGAGAAGAGGCTCACCCCAGGTCTCCACACAGTCAGCTGGCAATGAGGATGTGAACCCAGGACCCCCCACAACCCCTGGTGAGTCTTGAGGACTGAACAGGCAGCTCCTTCCTCAAACTCTTGCACAGTTCCCTTGTCCCTGTGGTTTCCCTGTTTACCAACTGGCTCCCAAACTGGACAGGCCATCATCATCCTGACCTTTCAAATCCTCAGACTGGCCCCACCTGGGCTCCGCATGCCCTCCTCGGCAGCCTGCTGCAGAAACCTACATTTGGTTTCAAATATTAATTCAGCAGGGCAGCCCAGGAAAAGGGACAGTGGTTCCTGTGAGAAGCTCTGTCCAGATTCAAGCCTGGCTCGGATTTGGTGCTCCCTGACCCTCCTCCATCCCTTGCAGGCCCTGCCAGCCCCTGAGGACTGTGCTGAGCTTCAAACATAATGAGTGCTGGCTGATTCTAACCGCACGTCCACATTGGCCTCGAAAAGCACTTTCAACTTCTTAGGTTTTGGGCCAACACATCAAAAGGCACCCTGTGGAGAAGCAGGAAAACTCTGTACCTGGCCACCTCCAGCTTTAAAGAGAAAAGCCCAGATAAAGCCACAGAGATGGTCATAGTTCCAGTCAGCCCAGCCAGCCCTTGACCTCAAAGGGTTCAGGGGATCTGGTCCCTTCAAGGGCTCAGAAGCCACTTCGACCACAAGAATTCCATGCACGTGTCCAACAGATGACAATACAAAGTGCTTCCTTTGTTTATTTACCAAAACGCAAAAATAAATACATAAGTATGTAAGTACATATCTACATATTGTGTTCTTTAAGCAATTCCACTTCATGACTCCTACAGAAATGTTTTCATGTGTGCAAATGCGCCCCCTGCACATTGTTTGTAATAGTGAGAAACTGGAAACAACCTAAATGTCCAGTTGCAAGGGATTGCTTATACATCATTGTACATCCCTACAATAAAACATTCCGCAGCCACCAAAAGGTGCGAGGTAATTTTATGTGTACTGACAAGGAAAGAGAGCCATGGTATATTGTTGAGTGAAGAGAACAAATAGAAGAACAGTATATAGGTGTCATTTCATTTTTGTTTAAAAAATGTATTTCTCGCCCTGGCCAGTGTGGCTCGGAGCCCGTGCACCGGCGGGTTGCAGATTTGATTCCAGGTCAAGGGCACGCACCTAGGCTGCAGGTTCCATCCCTGGCCACAGTAGGGGCACATGCGGGAGGCAACCAATCCATGTGTCTCTCTCACATCAATATTTCTCTCTCTCTCTCTCCCCCCCACCTCCCTCCTATCCACTCTCTCTAAAAATCAATGGAAAAAATATTCTTGGGCAAAGATTAACAAACAAACAAACAAACAAACAAAAAAGCATTTCTTAAGGCAGATAGATAATTCTTTTTTCTTTTTAAAGAAATATCTTTATTGATTTCAGAGAGAGAAAGGGAGAGGGAGAGAGAAAGGAACATCAATGATGAGAGTCATTGATCAGCTGCCTCCCACACGCCCCCCGACTGGAGATCGAGCCTGCAACCCGGGCATGTGCCCTGACTGGGAACTGAAATGCGATCTCCTGGATCCTAGGTCGATGCTCAACTGCTGAGTCACTCCCGGCCGGGCGGTAATTCTTTTTTTGATAATTTTTTAACCCTAGAACTCAGGGCAGTAGTTCTCACCTTAACTGCACATTAGAATACCTGGAAATTTAAATAAATCCAGAGGCCCAGGCCACACTCCAAACCAATTATATCATAATCTCTTGGGGCAGGAAAAAGCATTTTTTTTTAAGCTCCCCTGGTGATTCCAGTGTGCAGCCAATGTGGGAAACAACCTTAAGAAACAGAAGCAAGGAAAGGTTGATTCCGAAAGGAAATGAGGTTGTAAACTCTATTCCCAATGAAATTAAACATATATTACCTGCCCTGCTCTTTTGGAAAAAGAAAGGTCTGAGGCCCAGCTGGTGTGGCTCAGCGGTTGAGCATCGACCTAGGATCCAGGAGATCGTGGTTCGATTCTGGGTCAGGGCACATGCCCGGGTTGTGGCCTCGATCCCCAGTGGGGGGTGTGCAGGGGGCTGCCAATCAATGACTCTCTCATCACTGATGTTTCTAGCTCTCTCTCCCTCTCCTTTCCTCTCTCTGAAATCAATAAAGATCTATTCAAAAAAAAGAAAAAGAAAGAAAGGTCTGAGGTAGCCTGAAATTATCACTAGACTGTAAGCACTGAGGTAGCTGACATATAGCCCTTAGTGATACCAACTTTCTGATGGCATCTACAGTATTCTAGAAGTCGATCACTTGACTTCAGGGGATCAAGTCTTCAAGGGCAGAATATAGAGAAACAGCCCCTGTTGCTGCACATTCTGAAGGACATGGGCTGCCACCCTGCTAGGAAACGGGGAACACAAATAAAGCTCTTTGCATGGTCCTGACGGCAGAGGTGCTCCAAAAGCAGTAGATTACTCATTTCTAAGTGGATGAGCTCAGAGATGATCTCAGTGTCTGCTGAGTACCGGACATATGGACGTGACATCCTGTCATCCTCCCAAACACTGAAGCAAACATTGATATCCCCATTTTATAGATGAGGAATCGGGGGCTCACCTGGGTTAGCATCTTTGTCAGAAACAAGAATTAAAAGCTAGTTCTGTCCAACTTCAAATTCTGTACTCCTCTTACCACACTGTCACTTCTTAGGGACATTTGGGGCCGAGAGTTATCTGTAATGTTAGGTCCCTCATGTTCAGACTCACTCTGAACTTCCAAAGGAAGGGAGTGTGTAGCTTAAGTTATCTGGGATCTCTGTGCCTAGAGATGATAACACATCTTAAAAGATTGTGCCCACATGTGGTTCAGGAAGGCCTGAAGTTGAAGCCAACCATGAAAGAAAAGGAAAATTTTATCTCTGAGCCTAAGGGGAAAGGGTAGGGGCTTTGGGCCTTTGTTCTGTACTGAAGATAGATCAGGGCAGAAGACCTCTCCCATCTCCTACCATTCACTCCTCCCTCAAAGCAACTACTGCATACTGGTTTTCACACCCATGTTTCCTGGCCTGGCGGGCAAGTTTATCTCCCCACCTCGGAGGCTTTGGTCCTGCTCTTGTTTTTCTTTTTTTCTTGTTTTTCACTTCCCTTAAAAAAGGAAGGTGCCCTTGGGCATTGTCCTGTTGTCTCTTCCTACCCCCTCTTCATACCACTTGAATCAAATAATCAAAAACAGGGATTTATTGAGCACTCACTGTTCCCAGCAGTGTAGGTAGCATGTCGGTCCTGGGTCCTGGACAGTCTGTCTTGCATCATCCATTACTCTCACCACCTGGAATCCCTGTTCCATCACCCTTGTCTCCTGGGCAGTGTGGCTTCCATGCCACCTTCTCCAGGAAGCCTTCCTGGATCTCAGCTGCTCTGTGTCCTCATGGCACTTGGATACCTCTACTGCATGGCTTCCCATGTTCTGTACTTGAGTTATAGCTTGTGTGAACATTTCCTTGAAGGCAAAACCAATCTTTTCTTTATTTTTTTATTCTTCATGCACCCGACACAGTGCCTGGCAGAGTAAATAAATATTTATATGGTTGTTTGTTTCTATTTTTTCCAAAAAAGGATTTGAAGCACATTACTAAAATGCATAGAGTAGCAGAGATGAGGCTGAAGAAAAGCAAGGTAAGGAAATCATAGAATGAGATACAATAACAATGACAACATAAATAATATTTGAGTGTGTACTTATATGCCAAGTACTGTACTAATTGTTTTACCTGCATTATCTCATTTATATCTCTAGAATCATCCTATGAGGTAATTACTATTAAAATTATCATTTTAGCCCTGGCCGAGTAGCTCAGTTGGTTAGAGCACTGACCCAACACACCAAGGTTGCGGGTTCGATCCCCAGTCAGGGTACATACAAGAATCAACCAGTGAATGCATAAATAAGTAGAAGAGCAAATCAATGTCTGTCTGTCTGTCTGTCTGTCTATCTCTCCCTTGCTCTCTCTAAAAGTCAATAAATAAAAATTTTAAAAGCTTATTATTTTACATTTAAGGAAACTGAAGCACAGAGTTCACATTTATTATCTATATTCAGGTAGTAAGCGGAATTCGGACACAGGCAGTGTGGCTCCATAAGCTGTGCTCATAACCATAGCCCTCAGGATGCCAACCGCAGGCATTCTGCACACAGAGCTGAGTTATGAACGTGTCTCTGAGGTTCCTCGCAGCCAAGGCCAAGAAGGAAAGGCATTCAATGACAGGAGTGATCATTTTCGTTAGTAACAATAAACCTATCGCTTGGAAGAAATGCAGTTTTTTGTAACCTTAAATGTGAAAGAACTCATAAAGAAGACACTGCTTTCCAAACTTCCATGGTTAATAATCCATGGGCGAAAATCGTTAAACTCCCCAATACAGGTATATTTGTTTATAAACTATACATACGCACTGATGAAATAATATATTATATACATTGTAATACACAAAAATAGAATGGAAAAGAATGAGAGAAAGTATAAATGCACACGGAAATTCTGCTGAGGGTCCTCTTGCATACTCTCTCTGGAAGATGCAGGTCCCTCCCGAGTTCCCTGGTACAGTGGGTGGTCCTGTGAGCTGGATCCTGGCGACAGATAACAGTAGCAGACTTCACATCACCGTTTCTCATAATGACCCTCAGCAGAGGACCAAAGCATGGCCCAGAATAAGCATTGCAGTGACAGCATTTCTAGAGGGACCAAAATAATGTACCTCCTCGGTTAACTGGTTTGAGCTAGTAATAACTACGTTAAAGGCTAACTAATATATTTTTAAATATTTTTTATTGATTTTTAGACAGAGAGGAAGGGAGAGGGAGAGGGAGAGGGAGAGAGAAATAGCTACACAAGAGTGGAACATCAACCAGCTGTCTCTGGCATGCCCCCTACAGGGGTTCAAGCCCACAACCCATAACCCGGGCATGTGCCCTGACCAGGAACCAAACTGGCAACCTTTTGGGCACAGGATGATCCCAACCAACTGAGCCCCACCAGCCAGGGCAAGGCTGACTAATATTAATTGGGACTTTTCTGAATGGCAGTCACTGTACTAAATGCTTTACTTGCGTTACCTCATTAGTCCTTACCATAACCCTATGAGGTAACTATAATCATTATAATCACCATTGGTACAGATGAGGAAACTGAGTCTCAGGGAGGTTAATTGGTTCCTGGAATAGAGGGGGAGGGTTAAACTTATGTTTATTAGATTCTGAAGCTAGCTCTATAGCCTCAGAAATTTTGAATACAGATGGTCTTAAACAGTAGTTTCCCTCCTTTTACAAATCTTTTTTACTCACAAAAAGAATGCATTCTTGTGGTAAAAAATGCAAACAAAAGTGTCCAAAGTAAAGAAGCCTCCTCTTTCCACAAACCTGCTCACAGCTCAGCGGGGTACCCCCCTCCTGTTAGTTTGCTCCATTTAAAAGTCTCCCAGACTTCTTTCTACTCCTTGAACATGTGCACCGTATATACATTTCAATCAGATTTTTGCCAAAGTGGGGTCATAGATTTATTTAACCTGAATGTCCTTTCTAACTTGGCCATCTTTTCCAGTGGTTCATGCAGGTCTGCTCACATCTTAGGATCAGGTAAACTACAATTGACCACTTACTTTCTTCTCCAAAGAGTCTCTCTTGGTTTTCCCTTTGCTTCTTGTTTCCCTCCAGCTGGCTCTAAAAGGCGGTCCCTGTCCCTTCGCCCCTCCTTGGCCTCTTCTCTCTTCCACTCCCTTGGCTTCAGGGCTTATCTAACTAACAGCTTCCAGGCTTATTTCATTCTTTCCCTGGAACGCTGCAAAGTTCTGTATTTGCAATTTGCTTTGCTGTCCATTTTAAGCCCATTCAAAACATCGCTGGGGAATGTATGTTTGTATTTGCTTGTACTTACAAAAAGAAACTCGGGAAGGAAACCAAGAAAAGTCGTCACCTGTGTGTGGTGGTGAGACGTGGAGGGAATTTGGGATAAACCGACCACGATCAAGGGCACCAGGCCTGAGGTTGAGAACAGAGCGGTTGGGAAACCCTGGGTTTGGCCTGTTGTGGTCTTGCCTCCTCTTTATGGATGAAATCGAGGTGACAGAAGAAATTCTATGAACTTAGGGGGGTGGGGGCCACAAACCCTTGAAACCCTGTTTGAGTGTCTGAGGCCTAGCTGATCCCCTGTTGGGGTACCTGTGCCTGTTTCCTTGGGGCAGGGGTGGGGGGTGGGGGTGGGGAAGGTGAGGAGGTGGGGGTGGGGCTGGGGGCGTGAGTGTGGGGGTGTGGGGGTGGGGTGTTAGTTATCCACTAGCTTTCCCTCCTCTCCTAAGTCCCTTGAGCCGCTGTGTGAAGCCCATCTCTCCAAAGGGACCTGGCAAAAGCCCTGCAAACAAAGTAGGCGTCAATCCGTGGGACAGGGGCTGTCTGCTCTCCGCCTAAGTGGGAATGCTGCTTGCAGGTAAGATCCCTTCCCTCGTGCTTCCATAAAACGACACTCCCGCTCCTCAAAAATAAATATTTAACCGTTCTATTATAAAACATTAAACACACCAACATTGACAGAATGGTGTAATGAACCACTCTGAGTGAATGGCAAAATGAACCCCTGAGATTCCATCATTATTGACATCTTGCCATATATTCTTTACTCTTTTTCTCTTCCTCCGAGTTTTAAAAGGCAAATACCTGAGGTCCTATCATTTCATCCCTAAATCCACGTATATCTGAAAATTTAGGACATTTTCTTATTTTTACCACTTTTAACAAATTTAACATTAATTCTTTAGTAAATGCTTATACCCAGTTTATATTCAAATTTACTACAAAATTAAATGACTTTAAAGCCATAAATAATGCCCGATTGGAGTTGCAAATGAAAACAGAGAAGCCAGCATCAGTCTGACAGCCTCTCAGTACAGGTCTCTGAGAAATGCCAGTGCCCAGGAGTGAAGGCTCAACTAATACTTATTCCTCTCCTTGGTAATAACAAGCAACGGTAGCTCTTATTGAGTGCTTGCTGTGTACCCAGCTGGGCTGCGACCAGAGGAGAATGCATTAGCACTTCGTGTGTCTTCACAGCACTGAGCATAATGCCTACAGAGTAGATGATCAATTAATTGATTTGAATTGATAATCCTATCTCCTTGGTATTAAATATTTCTTCACAGTCAAGGAGTGGCATCCCTGCTTAATTCAGTCATTTAGCGAATACCACTACCCCCATTTTACAGATGAGGAAACGGAGGGTTAGATTCTTCTAAGAGAATTTAGTCGAGAGGCTGAGATTCCGCTCAGGTTGGTCTGGCTCCAGAGCCTGAGTGGTCATCTGTCTTTTGCTAATCCACGGGGTACCCTGGAGTAAAGGCCTGGATCCTGGGTAGAGGCAAAGGGGGTAAAAGAGGAGAGTGGAGGAGGGGGAAAGATGAAAATTGGGAACAAAGGAAATGAAAGGAAACCGGGAGATTATGATGTCATGGAAGCAACATTAGCAGCCATTGGATGCAGGGCCTTTGTGTACAGTAAGCACAATAGGTGTTTTTTGTGGAATAAACGAGAAGCCTTTGGAGACTCAACTCTCAGGCCCTGGAGTCTAGAGTCTTGTCTGCAGACATTACCATGTCCTCAGGGCTGGCCCAGGGCTCTGGCACATTTTAGGAGCTCAAATATCTGTTCAGTGAATGACAACACTTGAGTGAATGTATGAATTAATAAATAACTGAATAAGCAAATGATTGATGAGTGAAGGACTAATATACATAACTTATTTAATAAGACATTGTGAGTGGATGGCTTAATTAAATAAACAGATGGATGAATTCTTTAAATGGTAGTAGAAAGAGAACAAGTAGTGTAGAGAGCTAAATCTAATAGCAGTGTCGTTTACTGAGCATTTTATCATGAGACCTGTGCTAAGAACTTCATAAGCAGTTTTTCACTTAATCTTCACAGCAACCCCTTGAGTATTATTTTCATCATTTTTTAAGTGAGAAATTAGGTCTAGAGATGGGAGGAAACTTGTTCAAGGGCACTCGAGGCAGAGCTGGAATTTCGACTCTACCAGTGTACTCCCAAGTTCAGACTCTACTATTCAGTCAGTGTTGGATGGATACTTCGCTCAATATAGGACTTGTTTTTTGTAGCTGATGCAAATACAGGTGAGCCCCCACTTACACAACCCCTGGAAAGCTATACATTTAAAGTTAATTACTTATCTCAGCTCATTAGTTCAAGGAAGCTTTCTATTGTACGTCCCTTTATAAGTGAAGGATTACCGCTGACTCATCTGCTCCCTAAATCTAAATTTTGCTCAAAGCAAGATACATATTAACTAAAGATGTGTACTTGTAAGAGTGGGTTTAATTATTGCTGGGAATCTGGGATTTTTGATGTTTGGACACCTAGTGGCCAGGCCCTTAATTTTGTGACACCTCATCTTAATAGTTTTTAAAAAAGTAAATGAAAGTTTATCATCCAGAATCCATTAAAGAAAAGACAGATATGTTCAATGTATGTAAAAATAAAAAGATTTCTTCAGGATTAAAACAAAACAAAACACCATGGCAAAATCCAATTATAAACCACAAAAACTCAGAAAAAAACATTTCTAATTCCTATCCTAGACCAAAGGCTGTCTTTATATAAAACTGTCAATGATCAATAAGAAAAAGGTCTATGACCCAATAGCAAGCAGGCAAAACATATTCACAGGAAAGGAAACATAAATGGCTCTTAAATATATGAAAAATGCTCTCTATTATTCATAATAAAAATGTAAATTAAAATCATCCTGCTGGACTAATTTTTCACCTATTAGACTGGAAAAGAGTAAAAATAAAAAGTGATCCACACAGCCCTGGCCAAAGGTTAAGGAGACTGAGCTCTCATACTTTGTTTTGGGGAAATAAACTGGTACGACTTCTAAGGAGCGCTTGGCAAAATCTATACAAAATACTACCACACATACACCTTGAAAGTGTAGTTACACCTATATATGTGCAAAGTTATATATGTGCAAGGTTACCCATTGTAGCATGGTTTATGAACAAAGGATGGACATGACTTTAATGTTCACCTATAGAAGACTGGAGAGCACATTACATTCATTTATAAAATGGATTTCATGCTATGTCTAGATGTCTAGAGATGGGCTAATATATTTGCTACCAGTCCCATGTGGCTATTGGAATGTGGCTAGTTCTGAGATGTGTTTAAAGAGGAAGATTAACATCAGATTTTGAAGACTTGCCAAATGTCCATCAACTAATGAATAGGTAAATGAAATATGGTTTAGCCCTGGCCCGTGTGGCTTAGTTGGTTGAATTGTCCATGCACCAAGAGGTCTTGGGTTAGGATACATGCCAGGGTTGGGGCTCGATCCCCAGCAGGAGGGCGTGCCGGAGGCAGCAGATCAAAGATGTTTCTCTCTCATTGATGTTTCTATCTCTTTCTCCCTCTCCCTTCTTCCCCTCTCTCTAAAAATCAATAAAATATTTTTTTAAAAGTACATGTGTAGTTTTCATTACATTTCATTGGACAGTAATGGTTCTGGATAAAAAAAATAAAGTGAAAACAGCAAGGTGCATAACTACCATATACTACCATTTGTGTATTAAAGGAAGGAAAAAAGCACTCTGAGATATTTGCTTGTCTATACATAATGTTTCTGGAATAGTGCCCTAGAAACAATGTTGGCCGCTTCTGGAGAGAGAGACTGTAGACAGGAAACAGGGCTAAAATTTGAATCCTGAGTCCTGAATCCTTTTGTAAATTCCTGAACAAAAATTTACAATTTTATTTATTTATTTACTTACTTACTTATTTATTTATTTACTTAAATCCTCACCCAAGGATATGTTTATTGATTTTAGAGAGAGGAAGGGGGAGAGAGAGGGAGAGAGAGAGAAACATTGATATGAGAGAGAAACGTCAATTGGTTGCCTCTCATATGCATCCCGACTGGGGATCGAACCCACAACCTGATTAGGAATTGAACCCACGACCTTTCGGTGTATGGGACGACATTCCAATCAGCTGGGCTCCAAGCATTTAAAATAATATATTATTATTTATGTATCATTTATGCATATGATATATATTATACACATATAATGTATAATATCTAGTCAAAAGTAGTTTTAAAGATGTTTAACAGCAAAAATATGCATAGAAAGACTAGAAAAATACACATGTGTATATGCACAGAAAAAGAGGAAAATCACAGAAAAAGAACTGGCAGATAAGCAGTGAGGAGAATGGCTTAGGGACAGAACAAAATTTGCTCTATTATTTACTCTGTACCATTTGACTCTTTTGTAAAAAGAATGTTTAACTTATATAAGTCAGTCTAAGAAAAAAACTAGATTAGAAAAAAATATACCAAAATGTTCATAATAGCTGTCTTTAGATAATAAAATTACAGGTAATTTTTTCTTTCACTTTATTTTAAACTTCTGCCAATTATTCTAAATTTTCTCAGTCTAAAAATAAGACTTACTTTGGTAATGGAATCACTAACAAACATTTTTATTACTGTAATTTCTTTAAAAATACTTTTAAAGATTCTATTAACCTTTAAAAATTTTTTAAAATTATCTTCATTGCTTTTTAAAATGATAGCAAGTAATGCAGACTCCTTAGAAAATGTCAAGTGATGAAGAAAGATCTAATGCAGCAAGAAAAAGTATCTTGTAATTCCATTTCCTTCTACAAGATAACCGCTATTCTCTGAAGCTTTAAAAATACTGCATTTATATTAAGAACTTAAAATACATTTCAAATTAAATGGAGAGGCTGAGAACTGGGATCTATTTGCCAAGCACAGTCCTAATGCTTTAAATGTGTCATTTCACTGAATCTACCCAATAGCTATGTGGGGTAAATGTTAAGCCCCAGTAACCTCCAAGTCGGGGCCCTGAGAGTTTGGACAATTTGCCCAAGACCATATTGTAGTAAGGGGCAGGGTTGGCATTCAAATCCAACTCCAGGTGATGTCCAAGCCACTGACTCAGGGGACTGGCATTATGGTGGGTGGGGCTGGAGTGATTATAATGCAGGGACTGGACTTGAACTCATTTCTGGTGGCTCTCTAGTCCAGTGCTTTTGGGAGGTTGAAAAAGGGATTTCAATTTAGGTGATACGTGTGGATAGAACTCATGCTAGGCAGAGAAGAAAATGATAATAGTGGAACTGGGGACTAACTGACACTGAAGGGCATTTTGCACTGGGTTGCCAGGGGTACCTTGATAAGGAGAGTGCGGGGTGAAACTGGAAGCCTGGGAGGGAAACAGCTAGCCCCAGCACTCCAAAGGGTTAAAGTCGGGTAGGGTAGGTAAGCCACTGGGGAAGATACCACCGGAGGCTGCAATCCTCCCCCACCGGCAGGGACCAGACAGGCTGATAGGACTGGTTCCTCCCCAATGATCTGAGGTCCCTGGGTTAAGGTGAGCTTGGGGACAGAAGCCCTAGGTACTGCACACCCCCACCTTCATCTGGGGCTCAGAAAACTAGGTGTCCTGGGATAGGTGCCCTGGTCCCTGACAGAAGCAGCTCTGGCCCAGGCACACTGAGGGAGTAAGAGGTGCTGAGCCCCCAGCCTGGGGGATGCTAAGAGAAAGGTGGGGATAGAGGCCTTGGAGAAAGTAGGGCCTTTCTGGAAGGGAAGGGGGCCTGCACCAAGGTGAGGGCAGTGAGTTCTCCAGCCTCCCTGTCTTGCAGGGCCTTGGGTGGGGGAGCTGCCTCAGGAAGAGATGCACCTTGGGGTTCAAAGAGCCCCAAAGTCTCTAACCAATCCTCCTGGGCCAGTTTCTGGGCTCCAGCTTTGCTCTCCTCCCTCTCCCCTTCACACTCCCCACAGTCTTTAGCCCACATATTTTCTTTCCTTAGGTCTTTCTATCTCAACCTTCTCCCCTCCCCCCAAACTCTTTGGAAATCTTTGAACACTTTCAAGTTTTTCCTGGGCTGTTGGAGGTCGGTTTCAGAGCTAAGTCCGGGCGCTTTAACACCCCCAGCTGGGTAGAGTGGATGAGACAATAGCTGCTATCACTTTACCATTGGAAGTGACCCCCGAATTTGCACTTCTTTCATCTTGGGACCTGAGCACTTGAGGGTAGGCGATTTCCTTGGGGGGAGTGGCTTAAGCTGATTCTCCCCCGGCCAGTTGGCTGTAGACGTCCTTGCTCAATGGGCAAATCTGAAACCAGTCCTGGAGAGTGACTTTCAGCTGGGGACGCTGCCCGCAGGGTGACTTAAATGTCCCAAGCTGGAAGGTGGAGAGAGACGTGGACGCCCCCAGGCCTCTGGGACACCCTTGAGGTCAGTAAACTGGGAAGTTAATTCAAAATTGGGAAGGGTGGGTGCCTGTACAGCGTGGAGCCCCAGGGGGAACAAGGGCTGGCCTTGGGACACTAAAGAGCCCAAGGATGGTGGAGTGACTCCATGAAGATGCTGTAAGCCGGGATATGTGTGTGTGGAGAGAGGAGGTGAGGCATTGTTTCAAGTTCTTTTCTCCCATCTGCACCTCCAGCTCCATCCCCACCCCCACCCGCCCGCCTATCTCTCCTCCCACCTTACACAATGGTCTGGCCTTAACCCCTCCCAGAGCTTCCTGGGTTGGGTCACTTGTCCCAGATGCTCAGGCCAACCAGCTCTCTCCCCAGCCATCCTTTGCCTCCTGGCACACCCAGGGGCGACTGGTTGCCCGCCTGTTTCCCTTTGTGGGCCGTGCTCTGCACTTCCCCAACCCTTTCAGACGTGTGGTCCACTAGAGCAACTGACCTTGGCAACTCCCGGGCTGACTGATAGCCTCAAGGCCTAGGTGGAGCTCCCAGGTGCTCCCGCTGTCTGTGGTAATGGGAAGGTCTTTGGGAAGTCACAGCCCACAGAGTGGCCTGCCACCAGCCAGCCCCCGTGCTCCCCCGCTGCCTTTTGGGGGCCTTCTGGCTGCCGGGGAGGGAGCCAAGCCAAGAGCGCTGGCGCTCCCTCGAGCCAGTAGGGCAGCCTGGGCAGCTGGACTGTTGGGCCAGTGTGACAGGGGGGTGGAGGGCAGGCCAGAGAGGCACAGAGCCAGGCCCAGTGAGCTGCCTGCTGGGCCCTCCGTCAATGCTTGTTGGGCCTGGTTGACTGAAGAGACTGCAGGGCCAGCTTTACCAGGGACAGGAGAAAAGGGAGGACACTGGGTTCTTGGTGAGCAAACACAGAGCCCAGGATGAGGCTGACAGGGAAGGATTTTGTTCTAGAGGCCAGAGGAGACTTACCAGCATGGGTCAGCAGATCCCTTGGCCCTTTCTTCCCTTGCCCTGCCCAGAGCTCTAGCTCACTCCTTCTAAATACAAGGACAGAGGTCATACCTGGACTCTGAGACCCCATCTGCTTGAAATAAGGACACTGGGGGAGGAGGAAAGCTGGCTTTGGTGAAGGTGAGGCTTTGAGTTTCCCGCAGAGTTGCCCATGTCTTCATTCCTTGGCTTCAGAGCCCTTCCTAGGTGCTAAGCTGCTGGCCGGAAGCTTTCAGAACACCCCCCTGTTCTATTCCCTTCCAACCTCAAGCCAGGGAAGCCGTCATGCCTTTTCAGGGGTCCAAGAGTTGCCAGGGGAGGACAGCTGGGCAAAGCCCGTAGGTTAGCTCTCACTTTCTGCTCGGAATTCCGAATGCACCTGGCAATGGCCAAATCTCCTTCGCATTGCGCTTCCTGGAAACCATTGCTGAGAAAAGGACTTGCACCTGAACCCCATCAACCAATTGTCTACTTAAGGGTGATTGACTGCCTGTAGGGTCTCCGGCCTTTCCCACTGCCCGGTTCTCTGGTGGCTCAGACCCTCTCTAGTGTATTTGGATGCAGAGCCTCTCCGGGGAGCTACTTTTTCTCAGCAAGCTTTTGAGGAAAACAGAAGTGGGGTGTTAACACTCACACCTCCTCTTCCCACTGGGGGAAGTGGAAGGAATGAGCTAGGCTGTAGCAGGGTGGGACTGGGTGCCCTGTGGGTAGGGTGGGACCAGGTAGGCTGGGAGGGGTGGGGTTTGTGCAGAGGAAGTGTGGCATATCTGGACATTGTGTTGGAAGGTATCTGGATACTGTTGCGTGAATTCAGGTAAGTCGGCCTTACCTTTCTGGAGCCTCAATGTCCTTATCTGTAAAATGGCCCAGTTTGTCTCAAAGCTCCAAGGATCCCTGTACTTCGGATCCTTTGGGTGATGTGCATTTTGGGTGATGTATCCCCCGGGTCGTGGATTACAGTGGTTGAGAGGGGAGCTCTGGGGTCAGATGCCTAGGGTTTTGTAGTTTAATAGCTGTGGTCTTGGGAAAAGTTATTTAATTTAATTCCCAAGCCTCTTTCTCCAGGTGTGAACTAGGAAAAGTCATCTGAGCAGTGGTTGCAGGTGTGATGGAGCTGTTCACATGGAGGAAAGGGGAGAACCACATACTGTGTAAACCAAATGACCTCTGAGAAGCCTGAATCCAACGCTCACCCCGTGTGAAGCAGACAGAAACTTGTAATTACACGAGGGAACATTGTGCTCTGCTCAGGAAATAGGCTCATTGAGTTGAAGGGCAGAAAGAATCACCCACACAGTTTAAATTAATCGTCCCTCTTATTACTTTTTTTCTGAGATTTTGGTTGAATTACCTAAGTTAAAAGCACAGGGTAAGCATTAGGTAGGTGGTGGCTATTTTCATAATTTTGTTTACAAAGTAGCTAGCAGAGTGCTGATTTGTATGCAGCTGTACAGCAGCATTCAACAAGTGACGCGTACGAAAAACGAAATCCCAGCATCTTTGCCGGAATGAAAAAGCTCTTCTGTGTGTACAGTTTGCTCTTCAGGGCTATTTTTTAAAATCACATTTGAAAGTGCTCTCTTCACTAAGAACCAATAGAAAGTTTATTCCTAGTTTTCCAAAGAAAACGAATTGTTTTTTTAAAAGTAGATCTAAAGTACATAAAAGGTGAACTGATTAAAAGCCCAATTCCAGGGCCAAATAATATGGTCCAAATAGAAATTTGGTGAGAGGTTAGACCAGATCTGTCACAATATACACATTAAAAAAAAAAAAAAAAAAAATCTACAGCTGACAAATTTTATCCAAAGGTGTTCCTGATTACTGTTTTTTAAAAATAGCTTTCTTTTTTTATGATTCTCAAAAAAACTTCTGCTGACACTCCTTTGGTGCTTTAAAACTTTTTTTTCAACTACACCGAACCATAGTTTACATTCAAACACATCCTATTTAAGTGTGAAGTTTGATTAGTTGACAAATGAATACAGCCAAACACAACTTTTAAACCTAAGACTAATCTAAAGCTACGTATTGAACCCTACGTTCTCTATGAGAACAAGGATCTGAGAAGGGGTAATAGTCTCCTTTTAAAATTTAAAACCGTATCCATAGAGGAATATTACTTTGCTTTGCAATACAACACTGAAAACAGGCCTGTAATTATAATGATTAGTTTGTGTGGAAAAGGTGGCTGGCAGTTTAAACTAGATGAGGTGAATCATGGGCCCTAAAGAGCATCTGGTTCCAACTACTTACTGTCTGTACTACTTGTGTGACTTTGGGCAAATTGGGTGAAATAGACTAACATTGATTGTCTCGGTTTCCTCACCTGTAATTTGGGGATAGTGGTATAACCTTAAAGTGTGGCTGTCAGGATTAGGAGAGTGCATGGCAAATGGAAAATACTCAGTAAATCTTAGTTATTAGATCTGTTGTCGGCATGGTGGCTAGGCTGACACAGTTGCCACCCCTTTGAAAAGACCGGCTTTGTTCCAGGGCAGCCATTCTTAAATGCTTTGGTCTCAGGACCTCTGTGTGAACTTAAGATTTGAGCACCCTGAAGAGTTTTTGTTTATATAGGTTATTTCTGTCAATGTAGATTGTATTCAAAATTAAAACTGAGACATTTAGAAAATAACTATTTATTAAAAAATAACAAACCTGTTTCATAGGAACCATGAATAGTTTTTAGGAGAAATAACTTTTCCAGAAAAAAAATTAGTAAGAAAAGGGCATTCTTTTACATTTTTCCAAATCTCTGATATCTGGTTTAATAGAAGATGAGTAGATTCTCATATCTGTCTGTTTGGTTTGTTGTGATACATTTTTGGTAGAAGTATATGAAGAAAATCCCATTTCATCCAGATTTGTAGATAGAAAGAGGAGGGTGTTTGGATAGCCTTTTCAGCGGATATTCTTTGATAATTACACCAAAACTGGACAAGTAGTTTCTCAAAGCTTAGTTGTAATGTAGAATCTGAAACAATACCCATGAACTTTTTGTACCCTACTGTATTAAAATCCATTGCTTTCTTTTATACTTCGATTGAATCTTTTACCCGTGCATGGCTTTGTACCACCACCCATTGGTTATTTGGGAAATACAATTCATTGAGGGGTTCAGATCTCCAAATGCTGACAATCCTATTATATAGTATAAAAAGTTACATTTATAGTGTCACCGCTGATCCCATCAGAAAAGTCTTTAGGTATTGGGAAGCTGTCAAGCTCACTGTAGTGGATAAAGGTTTTCCAAAATTCTAATTTTCAAGTGAAAGATCGAAATCTCACTGGCAGCAAATAGTAGTTTTCCTTGAAGTGACAGGCTCACCTTACTTATTTTTGAGAAAATGTCTACCAAATATACTCAAGTCTAAATGACCAATGTCTCTCGATCTTCCTTTGACGTGAAATGGTATTCCATAAGAGTGGCTCGTTCATCATACAGCCCAGACAATCATCACGTGAGCTGTCATGCCTCAGTGTGCAGCAGAAATGCTTTGCGTCTACTCCCCATTTTGTCACTCCCAGTATTGAAAAGTCATGTTTTTAAGGGTTGTGATTTAAGAAAAATAAGCCTTAGGGCTTCATCAAGGACATTCTTGAGTGAACCTAGCTTTTTGTTTTTTCCTAACTGCAACAGCCTGGTGGTAAAGAACGTAATGGCATCTACTATGATTTGATTCATGCTAAGGTCCCACAGTTTTACTCTAGTGTTTATACAATGCAAAAGGCAAATATCTTAGTGTTATCTTAGTATATTTTAGTATTATAGCTTAACTTGCAGACCCCCTGAAAAAATCCCAGGGACCCCCAAGTATGGTCCTTGGTCCATACTTTGAGAATCACTGTTCTAAGGAAAGACGGGCCAATTTTGGCTATATGGGATTGTAAGTCTTTACCAGGTTACAGAGGTACATTTTTTTCTGGCTGTACTATAGAATATGTGTAGTGCTAGATAATACTCTAATGTGTAATAGCTGACACTTCCAGAGCACGTCACTGTGTGCCAGGCACTATTCTAAAGATGGCTATGTAAGTGTGTGTGTATATTTATAGGTCTCCATTCTTTCCTTTCATTGTTTCATTTATACCCACAACAGCCCTATAAGGCAGGTACTTTTATTTTACGCAGAGAAGGAACCTGAAGCCTAGAGAGTTTAAGCAACTTGTTCAGGTTAATATCAGAACCAAAGACGACCCGGGTCTTAGTACTACTGAGGGATTAAGCCCCAGGAGGCACTTAGCTATTATTTGCTCTGCAGAAATGGGAGAGGTGGACACAAGGTCAAGGGAGAAGGTGCAGGAGCGGACAGGGCATCATTGCTGGGTATCGTCTGGGTACCTGGTCCTGACCTCTGCTCCCTGTCCTTTGCCCTGGCAGGATGACATCTCGGGAGCAGCTGGTACAGCAGGTGCTCCAGGAGCTGCAGGAGGCAGTGGAGTCCGAGGGCCTGGAGGGTCTGGTCGGCGCCGCTCTGGAGGCCAAGCAGGTCCTGTCTTCCTTCACCCTCCCCACCTGCCGGGAGGGCGGCCCCTGCCGCCAGGTGCTGGAGGTGGACTCGGTCGCCCTGAGCCTGTACCCAGAGGATGCCCCGCGGAACATGCTGCCCCTCGTGTGCAAGGGGGAGGGCAGCCTGCTGTTCGAGGCGGCCAGCGTGCTGCTGTGGGGGGACACGGGCCTCAGCCTGGAGCTGCGGGCGCGCACCGTGGTGGAGATGCTGCTGCACAGACACTACTATTTGCAGGGCATGATCGACTCCAAGGTGATGCTGCAGGCCGTGCGCTACTCCCTCTGCTCCGAGGAGTCCCCCGAGATGACCAGCCTGCCGCCCGCCACGCTGGAGGCCATCTTCGATGCGGACGTCAAGGCCACCTGCTTCCCTAACAGCTTCTCCAACGTGTGGCACTTGTACGCCCTCGCCTCCATCCTTCAGCGCAACATCTACTCCATCTACCCCATGCGCAACCTCAAGATCCGGCCCTACTTCAACCGCATCATCCGGCCCCGCCGCTGCGACCACATGCCGGCCACGCTGCACATCATGTGGGCTGGCCAGCCCCTCACCAGCCACCTCTTCCGCCACCAGTACTTTGCCCCCGTGGTGGGACTGGAGGAGGTGGAGGCTGAAGAAGCTACTGGCGTGGCCCCTGCTCCCCAGGCCTCTGCTCCTCAGGCCCCTGCTCCTCTGGCCCCAGCTCCTCCGGCCACAGCTCCTCTGCCACAGGCTCCTCCGGCCACAGCTCCTCTGCCACAGGCTCCCCCGCCACTGCCGCCCAATACCCTGGAGCTGCTCAACCAGGACCCTGGCCTCAGCTACTCCCACTTCTGTGAACGCTACAGTGTCACCAAGAGCACCTTCTACCGCTGGCGGCGGCAGTCCCAGGAGCACCAGCAGAAGTTGGCCACCCTCTGCTCAGCCAAGCACGTCCTGCAGGACAGTGTCCGCCGTGGGGGCATCATGTCGCTGCAGCAGTTCCTCCAGAGGTTCCCCGAGATCTCCCGCTCCACCTATTATGCCTGGAAGAATGAGCTGTTGGGCACTGGCGCCTGCCAGGCCCAGGCCCCCAAGGAGGCGCTGGGGATGGAGGAGCTGGAGAAGCTGCCAGAGGGGCAGGTTGCCAAGGGGCTGGGATGCTCCATGCTGGCTGTGGCAAGCCCCGGAATGGTCCTCATGCAGCGGGCCAAGTTGTACCTGGAGCACTGCATCTCCCTGAACACCCTGGTGCCCTATCGCTGCTTCAAACGCAGGTTTCCTGGCATCTCCCGGTCCACCTACTACAACTGGCGCCGGAAGGCCCTCCGGAGGAACCCCAGCTTCAAGCCAGCCCCAGCCCTCTCCACAGCCCAGGCTCCCCAGCCAGCATCTGTTGGGGAAGAGGCCCCGCTCCCTGAGAAGGGTGAGGTGGGAGAGGGGGCAGGGAAAGCAACAGGTGGGGAACCACCCACTCCCCAGGAGCTCCTGCCCCGGAGGATGCCCCTGTCCCATCAGCAGAGGCGTCTGCGCAGGGCTGCCCGCAAGCAGGTGCTCAGTGGCCACCTCCCCTTCTGCCGTTTTCGCCTCCGCTACCCTAGTCTGTCTCCCTCCACCTTTTGGGTGTGGAAGAGTTTTGCCCGGTGTTGGCCCAGAAGCCTGTCCAAACTCCAGATTCAGGCTCCCACCTTGGGCAAAGGTGGGGTGCAGGAGGCTGAGGAGAAGCGAGAGAAAGAAGCTGGGAGGAATGTGACAGCTGCCATGGCCCCAGATGCAGGATCCCCAAAGATGGCAGCTTCTCCAGGAGAGGATCCAGGGAAGACCCAGGGAGGGCCTTCTAGAGAGAGGGCCCTGCAAGAGGGGGCCGTGGCCCAGGGAGGGCTCCAAAGTGGGTCCTGGCCCAGCCACCCTGTGGTGGTGGCAGCAGGTGGCAGGAACAGCCAGGTGCTGATGATGGACATGCTCGCCACCACAAAGTTCAAGGCTCAGGCCAAGCTGTTCTTGCAGAAGTGCTTCCAGTCCAAGAGCTTTCCCTCCTACAAGGAGTTCAGTGCCCTCTTCCCCCTTACCGCCCGCTCCACATACTACATGTGGAAGCGAGCCCTATACGATGGCCTCACCCTGGTTGATGGCTGACAGGGAGGTGCCAAGGGGCTGGGAGGAAGGGGGACCAGTTTGGAGAGGGTCGGGGACCTGAGTTGCCCCCTGGCTTGGCCAGGATACCCTTTGCTCTGGTTCTCCCTGTGTCTACCCTGAATCCAAAGGCAGATTTGTGTTGTTTCTTGGCTCCAGGGCAGAGAGAGCCAGATATCAGCCGTCTGGTCTGCTGCAGAGTCCCAGGACCAGAGACGGTCTCTTCAGTTGTTCGTCCTTCTTATTTTTATTGTCTTGATTTTAGTTTTTTTGTTTTGATTTAAGTGGGTTGGCTGGGCCCACTTGCTGGTATTGGAAGCTATATGTGTGTGGAGGGTCTGGAGGGGGGTTGGTTAGCTAAAGCTGCTTTCAGTTTTTCCTGGGGACAAAAGGAGTATTATAGCATGGCCATCTGTCCCTTGGGCAGAATATATATCTTCAGTTCTTTTGGGGGCTTGGCATTCTACCTGCTCAAACATATTTCTCTAAGCAGCATTTGAAATCATATGTGGAGTGGGGCAGTGGCTTCTGTCTGGCCCCCCCAAGGGAAAGGGAGTCAGGCTCAGCGTGAGCAGAAGCAGGATGTATAGAAAGAACCAAGGGCCTCTAAGGGCAGGGCCTGAGCTGGATCGCTGAGGGCTGGCCCGTTCCTTGGAAGCAGTGTGGTAAGGGGTTGAGGGAGAGGCTCTCGAGTCTCTGCTTGATGGTATTTGTCCGTCTGCAGTCCTCTGCCAGTCTGACTCGCTCTTGGGAACCCCTGTCTTTCTGCTGAGCCTCTCCTCAGAGCCTGTGCCCCATCTTTAGTGAAGGAACACACAGTGGCCAGGCAGGTGAAAGACTGAATTGCATTGTCCAAGAATGAATTTGGAAAAACCAAAGAAATAAAATAATGTGGTGTGCACAGGCCTTGGTCTCTGGTATTTGTTCTGCTGGGGTAAAATTGCCCATTCCCACGTTCTCCTTGGGTTTAAGGGGACTGAGAGTGATCATTTCTCTGCCTTGCTGGGACACCCTACATCCAAGACTTGGAGGATGAGGGGGCTTACTCGGGATTCTGTTTAGAATTGGATTTAAAAGTGGCTTTGGGGCCCAGCAGATGTGGTTCAGTGGTTGAGTGATGACCCATGTACCAGGAACTGTTCAACTCCTGGTCAGGGCACATGCCTGGGTTGCAGTCTCCATCCCCAGTAGGGGGTGTGCAGGAGGCAGCTGATTCATGACTTTATCATCAATGATTCTGTCTCTCCCTCTCCCTTCCTCTCTCTGAAATCAACAAAAATTATTACTATTATTATTATTATTTTAAAGTGACCTTAAAATAATAATAGCAGCCCGGCCGGGTGTGGCTCAGCGGTTGAAAGTTGACCTGGGATCCAGGCAATCGGGGTTCGATTCCCGGTCAGGGCACATAACACAGTTGAGGGCTCGATCCCCAGTCGGGGATGTGCAAGAGGCAGCGGATCAATGACTCTCTCTTCATTGATGTCTCTCTCTCTCTCTCCCTCTCTTTTCCTCTCTCTGAAATCAATAAAGATATATTTTAAAAATAAATAATAATAATAATAATAATGGCTCTGGCTTCCTGGAAACTTGCCTCCCACCTCTGGGAGTAAGCTGGCTAAGTGCACAGGCTGGGCCCAGTCTTAGATAAGGAAACGGAGCCTCAGAGTGACTAGTTTGCATGCCCCTCCCTCCAGTGGGGCTGAGCTTTAAGGCCAGGCCTTTGCTCTTTGGGATGGGGCATCACTGGGGAAGAAGTCCCCTTAGGACCTTTCTCCTGTCTAGGTTTCCTGCAGTGGCTGTCATCCTTGTGGTTTTGGGGAGTCATCCTTTGTTCTATCTTTCCACTCCCACATCCAATCCGTCAGCAAATCCTGTGGACTCTGACTCCAAACTGTGCCCCGAATCCCCAGCCTCATGCTGCTGCTATCACCGTCTCTCCTGGCCCACATCTCGGCTTCCTACCAGCCCTCCTGCTTCCACTCTTGCCCCGTATAATCCATTCTCCGTAGAGCAGCCTGAGAGATCTTTAAGCAAAATCTGATTCTGTCACTTTCCCATCTAAAATGTTGAGTGGCTGCCCTTCACTCAGAATTCTTTGCACTGCCTTGCAAAGGCCTTCAGAATCTGGCCCTGGGCTCTTTCTAGCCTTCTCTTGACCCACTCTTGCCCTTCACCACCATGCTGGTTGCCTCTGACCTTGAACATGCTACACTTTAAGTGTCTCTGCATTTTTTCCTTTGGTCTAGAATGCTTTTCCCTGTCATTACATGCAGAGTCCTTACCATTCAGATTTTTTTTTTTTTAAATTCTCACCTGAAGGTATTTTTTTCCATTGGAGAGTGGAAGAGAGAGTGAGAGAGAGAGACATTGATTGGTTGCCTCCCGCATGTGTCCCGACTGGGCCCAGGGATCGGGTCCAGCTTGCAACCGAGGTACATGCCCTTGGTTGAAATCAAATCCAGGCCCCTTCAGTTAGAGGGCCGATGCTCTAAGCGCTGAGCCGGACTGGCTAGGGCACCATTCAGATCTTTGAGAGTCACTGTTGCATGAGCTTTTCACTTATGCCCATCTGATATTTTTCTTATGTGATTATCCTTCCCTCATTAGAGCATAAGTTCCGTGAAAAGCAGGGCTTTTTTGGACTTGCTTTCACCACCATATTCCCAGCAGGTAGCTTAGTTCCTGACACATTGTAGGTGCTATAATTTGTTCAAAGAAAGAAAGAATGAATGGAATGGGGCCACTGTGATTTCCTGCTGTTAGCCTCTGGGCTTTGGTTTTATCACACCTAACCAATCTTACGTTCTAAATATTTCTCATTGACCCCCTCCTCCCCCCCAATCTAGGCCAGCAGCTGCTCTCATCTCTGATACTGGAACAGTTTTCAAATGGACTCTGCCTTCACTCAGACCATCCCATTCCATCCTCTTGACAAAGGCCAGAATGAGCCGACAAACAAATCCTACACATTACTGGATTTCCCATTGCCCCCAGCACAAAATTCAAACTAATGAAGCCCACCAGCCCGGTCCCTGCCTACATCTCTAGACCCTCACTCATCCAGACTGACTCTCCCTGACCCCCACTCACTTTATCTGTCCCATAAGGCTGACAAAGTATTGTCATTACTTGTCTTTCTCACACTGAACCCCTAGCAATGTTACTCTGTAGTCCCTTAACATTTGGTGACCGGACTAGAGTGATACTCCTACCTTACCTGCAATGGTCACCTATAGCCAGAAGGTGGCAATCGGATGCAGCAAGAGACAAAGTGTCTGGGTTCCCAGTAGGCACAGCCTTATCTAGCTGTTTCCAAGTCCCAATCTGTCCCTTTTACTGGCGTGGCTGTCAGGGTGACACCAACCTTCTGAGAACTTCTCTGGTTGGGGCTCTGGATTTTTTCTGTTTGTTCCCTTCCCTGCTCTCAGAGCAAAAGCAGATCTGATGCCAGGATCAGTGTCTCACAATGGGGTCTGTAAACCACCTGGATCCAAGTCCCTGGGGGAGCGTATTAGTAGTATGGATTCCAGGGCCCCACCCAGATCTACTGATTCTCACCTTAGACACTGGAGAGGCAGTATATGCACATGGGTGAGTTATTTGGCCTTGCTGTGCCTTGCTTTCTCCACCTGTAAAATGAGGATGTCAGTAATGCCTATAGTATAGTACCTTGCACACGTAAGGGCTAGACGAGCGTTTGCTATTGGTAAAAACGGTGTCTAGTTTGAGAACCCCTGGAAATCTGATCCTGGATTTCTAGGAGGAAGCTAATTCCCAAGGAGACTCTTGTTCAAGGCAGTTTACCCTCTAGATTAAAGATACTTCTGTCTCAAGATTGAAAGATCCTTTGGTCAGAGGCCAGTACTGAGCCTCCAACCCACAGGGAGAGAAGATAAAAATATGTCAATATTGATTTGGAAAATGTTTTGTAAGTCTGGTTATTATTTTTTTAATCCTCACCTGAGGATATTTTTTTCCATTGCTTTTCAGAGAGAGTGGAAGGGGGAGAGAGACATCGATTGGTTGCCTCCTGCCTTTGCCCTGACCAGGGCCAGGGATCGAGCCTACAAATGAAGTATGGGCCCTTGGCCGGAATCGAACCTGGGACCCTTCAGTCCTCGGGCTGACGCTCTAACCACTGAGCAAAACTGGCCAGGGCAACTTATTTTTATATAGAAAAGCAGTTTTTTAAATAACCTGCTTAGAAAGACAGAAATACCTAAACAGTGACTATATTTGCTAAGAATATTTCATGCTGATTTTGAAGTTGACATTTGTTGAAATTATTTGTATTTTTTTGCACCAACTTCTATCGCAGATGCATATGTAGAAATTCCATTGAAATGAACAATAAACAAAGGGAGGGAACAATTTGTGAGGTTAGCTTTATATCTTCCAGCATTTTGTGCTGTTATAAAGTTATAACTGGTTCTAAATTTTTTGAATATAAAAGCTTCACCCTAAAAAAGCAATCAGGTGAAATGTGAATAATTTTAAAATATTTTATGCTATGTATTTATCTCTGGGGGCAGGATCCTGAACTTGGTGGAGGTCATCTTGTCTACCATAATGCATGAGGCTGCTCCTTAGATATTTCTCTGGAGTCCAGCACTCAGGCCCTTGGGTGGCTCTTGGGCCCCGAGTGTCCACCTCATATCTCAACTCCTTCTGGGTGGATGTTCCACCAGCACCTCAATTTCCCCATCTGGCAATCTGGGTTCATTCCCCCGTTACCCACCAACTCACTCTTCAACTTTTTCACCCTCGCTGCTGCCAGCATCAGGTTATCAGCTGAGCTGGTTAAAAAGTGCGATGTCATTCTAGAATTTTCTTTCTTCCACATCTCCATCCCACCAGGACCCTAGGAACATTGCAGGTTTCATAAGGCTCCATACCTCTGGGTTATCACAGGAAGAGAATTTGAATTGTCCAGGCCACCACCCCACCCCATTTCTGAGCACAGCTCTCAAGCCAGGTCATAATTGAGGCCACTCTGCTGCTGCCCAAGTCTGGTCCAATCTGGCTGAGGTGCTGGATCAGCTTCGCTCACAAAGGGTTCTGGCAGATGTAACAGGCTCCTCTCCAGCAACCCATGATAGGGCTCAGCCTAGGATACAGAGCCATTTGGCCTCAACTCTTGTCCTCACAAAGGCCTCGATTTACTGGCAGCTGTGGCCTGACACTATGATAGAGGCTCCCATATGGAAGGCACAGAAAGCACCATGGGGTTGTGAGGAAAGCATATGCTGGCTTTGGCATCTCATAGTTCATCTCGACACCCCTCCCAACTTGCAGCTTCCTGGGGCCAGCTCTTCTCTATGAAAGGGAGGCTGCCTGAGGGTCTCCGGGAAATGCCTCACTTATTTCTCAGATGATCCTGGTTGCTGGCTGTAAAACACCCCAGTTTGGTGGCTGTCAAGGGAGGAGGGGACGTTGAGGGATAGTGCTCTGACACGAGGCAGTTAGGATGGGGCTGAAAAGCCCAGAGGAACAAAGCTCGGGGAGTGTTCCACGGAGCCTCTGCTGGCCCTGGGTGCTGTCTGTCTAGCTCACTGGCCTGACTTCTAACAGGAAGGTTCTAGTCTGATTTCTCCTTCCCAACCCTGGCTGGTGACAACTCAGGATGCCTGCAGGGTGTCACTAGCAGGTACCTAAATGTTCCCATTACTGGTTTATCTCATGGAAGAGGAGGAGGCAGCTTTCAGGGAGACAAAAGCATCAGAAAGTAGGTTTAATGATATAAAAAAAATTTCCTTAGAAAATGACTTTGAAAATAGCATGAAATCCTCTTAACTCTAGTGGCGCCTCCCTGTCAGGCAGAGAGAGCTGGTGGGGGGCGGACCTAGATAGGAGGACAGCCAGGAAGAGACTGGGCAGGAAGCTGCTCAGGTGTCACCCTCTGCCTGAGGAGACCATGGAGGACAGGAGGGCTGCAGGGGACCCTCCCACTGCCTCACCAGTTCCAGATGCAGCCCCCAGGATGCAGGCTGGTGGGAGGCCAGGGTCGGGCAGGAGAGAAAGCTCAGCCTGTCGGGAGTCAGGGAGGTATTTGGAAAGCACCTGAGAGGCTTTGTGGTCCACTTGCCCTGGCCCAACCTGGCTCAGAAGGAGCACCAATGTAGTTTTGTGGCTTGTGCATGTTGACAGCCAAGCTCAGTTTCTAGGTCGCCTGACTATGGGCAGAATTATCTGTGGTCATTTAAGACAGAACTGATGACTGGTGGTTTCCACTGGTCCTCAGATCTCACCTTCATGGAGACAGGAGGTAGGCTGGTATATTTGGGTTAGTTAATACTTCGTTCAGTCCACATTTGTTGAGGCCTGAAGGTGAGGGAGAGCAAGGTTACAAAGCTCAGTAAGACCAAGTGCCCACTGGAGTTGTTTATAAACATTGATTATAAAACTGGTTCTCAGTCCTAAGTTCAAGGATTCTCAGGGCAGTAAGTGCAGTTTGCAATTTTATGTCTTCATTCAGAATTTTAGATGACAACTGTAATTCATTTTATTAGAGAGATAAAGGCATAACCCTTTTACAATGATAATTTGTCACTGAAAGACATTTCTTTGCAATAAGACTTTGGTTTTTAAAGCCAGTCTCTTGAACCAGGGCCTTGTAATACGTTATAAACTGTAACAGAGGGAGGCAATGGTGCTGTGGGGCACAAAGGAGCAAGCCTGCCCCTGTTTGAAGATTGGGGATGGATTTCTGAAAGAACCTCTTCAAAGACTTATAGGAGCACTTGAGGGTGGGGGGGTGAGTGGGGAAGGAGCTGAGGATAACGAAAGTCTGGAGCTGAAAAAAAACCAAGACAGCAGGATTTTGATATAGCCATTTGGCCCTGGCATGTTGATGAGACCCAAAACCACTTAAAATATCAGCTTTCTAAAAATTACCATGCTATATTGGTAGCTTGAAATTGGCCACGATGGAGTATTTACACCATAGAAATTGGCAAATCCTACAAATCAGGCAGATGTGCTGAAGTGTCCCCAGCGCTGCCTGTGACATCTTTTGTGGTCACTCTTTTCCCTGAATCACTTCCCTAAATCTTTACAGAACTGGCTCTTGTCAGTCCTTCAAGTCAGTCATGTCATCCGCTCAGAGAGGCCTTCCCTGACTCCCTACCTCAAGTGGGTCCCGGTTACTATTGCCACATCCCCTAATGGTCATCATCACCATCTGAAAGGTTTGTTTTCTGGATTATTGTCTGCTCCCATTCCCTGGAATGCAAGCCCCCAGAGAGCAGGACTTCATCTGACCTGTTCACTGCTTTATGCCTCTGACTAGAACAGAGCCTGGCACATAGTAGGTATGCAGAAGTATTTACTAGATTAAGAAATGAGTGGGTTTGGAGTGGGAAGGCAGGTGCCGGGTACTGGCCTGCTCTTGGCCAGGTGAGACTTGGGGTGAGAGGAGGAAGAAGAGGAGGAGGAGGGAAGTTCCTGTTGGTCTGGAAGCTGTTGCCCTGGATGGGATTGGGCCAAACCGGTCAGGTCCTTGCCTTGGGATGGGGTAGCCAGGTTTAGCAAATGAAAGTAATAGATACCTAATTAAATTTGAATTTTGTATAAACAATGTTTTAATATAAGTATGTTCTAGGCCATATTTGAAGCATACTAAAAAATTATTCATTGTTTATCTGAAATAAAATTCACTTGGATGTCCTATATTTTATCTGGCAACCCTACTTGCAGACTCAGCAGCCTGAGTATAACTGTGGTTTAGTAAGTAGTATTGTACCAATATTATTTTCCTGGTTATGATAATTGCACATACTTATGTGAGTTATTAATCTTAGGGGAAGTTGGGTGAAGGGTAGACAGGAATTCTCTGTACTATTTTTTTAAAATATGTTTTTATTGATTTCATTTTATAGATTTTAGAGAGAGGAAGGGAGAGGTAGAGAGTGAACCATCAATTATGAGAATCATGGATCGGCTGCCTCCTGCATGCCCCCTACTGGGGATCAAGACACACTGGATGAGCTTGTACTATTTTTTGCAACTTTTCTATAGTTTTAAAATTATTTCAAAATAAAAAGGTCAAAAGAAAATCCTAGCCATCATCTCGAAGGCCCAATATTTTCTAGCCCCCTGTATTGTCTGTCTCTTCCACAGTCCCTGACCACTCGCCCTGTCATACAAGCCTTTCACATGCTCTGGCCTCCCAGAGGAAACACTTTTCTACCTGAAATGCTTCCCTGACCCCACTCCCCCTGCTCAGCCCTCAGAGTTCAATGAAAGCTCACTTTCTGGTTTCTCCCTCCAGTCTGGGTCAAGCCTTGTCATTACAGGTTCTCATAGGCTCTGAAGTTTATAATCATCACAGTAAGACAGTTGTTCTTATTCTTAGACTCACCTGGGGGTTGTTAAAACTTCTGGTGCCTTTGATGGGAGTGTAAATATCCATATATACCCACTTTGGAAAACAGTTTAGCAATATCTGTTAAAGATATTTAGTAGATGAACACCTACATTCCCAATTATATACTAAGGGAATGTAAACTTATGCTTAAGAATCTTTATCCCAGCACTTTTCATAATGATCAAACACCTGGACATAACCTGAGCGCCCATGATCAGTAGATTGAAAAATAAATTGTGGCGTAGTCACATAATGGAAACCTCTGTAATAATGAGGAAATAATCTATAGCCAAACTCGACAATATGGGTCAATCTCAAAAACAATGTTGAGCTAAAGAAGCCAGATACTAAAGAGGATCTACCATGAGATTCCACTTACATAAAGTACAAAAACAGACCAAATTAATCTATGCTTTTAGAAGTCAGGATAATGGTTACCATTGCGGGAAGATAGTGATTGAAAGGAGGTGTGAGGGTGGTTACTGAGGTGCTGGAAATAATGTTTCATAAATTGAATTCTAGGTGTTCAGCTTGTGAAAATCAGTCACGCTATCCTCTTATGTTTGTGTACTTGATTTTTGTTTGTATATTTCAGTAAAAAGGTAATAAAATACTGATGATTGGGTTGAAAAATACCATTAAGAAAATCAATAGTTAAGATACAAATTGGGAGAAAATATTTGTAAACATATCTGACAAAAGACTGATATCCAAGATATAAAATAACTTCTATAACTTGGCAATAAAGACAAGCAACCTAATTAAAACAAAATGGGCAAGAGATTTGAACAGACACTTCCCAAAAGGAGATATACAAATAGCCAATAAACACATGAAAATGTGCTCAAAATCATGCTACTTCAAACCAAATGAAACCACACTGTGAGACTATTACACACCCATAAGGGTGGCTACAATTTAAAAGGACTATTAATACTGAATATTGGGAAGAATGTGGAGCAACTGGAAATCTCATACACAGTTGATGGGAAAGGTCTGGCAGTTTCTTAAAACATAATATACGCCTACCCTACCACTTTTCTCACTTCTAGTGTTCATCCAAGAGAAATGAAAACATTTGTCCACAGAAAGATTTGTACAAGAATGTTCATAGAAGCTTTACTCATAATAACTCCAAAATGGAAACCACCCAAACGTCTAATAAGAAAATGGATAAACTGTAGTTTATATGAAGAACACTCCTCAGCAATAAAAAGGAGCAGATTACTCACGCACATGACATGGATAAATATGGAAAATGTGCATTGCGTGAAAGAAGGCTAACCAATTCCATTCTTATGAAGTTCTAGAACAGGCAAATCTCATCTATGGTGGGGGCAAAAATCCAGTAAAGTGAGTGGATCTGGGAGGGAACAGGGTGAGAACTGGCAGGAAAGGAGCGTAATGGAACTTTCTGGAGCGACGGTGATGTTCTATATCTTGATAGGGGTTCGGGTTACACAGGTGTATGCAGCTATCAAAACTCAACGAATGTACACTTAAGATTTTTTGCAGTTCATTGTAATGTAATTTTATACAGAAAGGAAAAACTCCCAAATATTGAACTCTAGTTGATAATGTGCATGCTGAAGTATTTAGGGAGAAGTGAATAGGTGTCTTCAATTTATTTGGAAATACATTGAAAAATTAGGACGCATTGATGATGGATGGAAGGGTGATAGATGAGACAGTAATAATGTTAATGGGAGAACTGAGGTGGGTGTTCATTGTAAAATTTTTTCTATTTTTCTGTATGTATGAATTTTTTTAATAATAAAATGTTGGGAGAAACAAAATGTCCTAATGAAGTCCCTTCAGAGAAGTACTAGATTTTGTTTAAAATATACCAGTGGTAGACATTTAATGTCAAAGATGGTATTTAAATGTCAAAGAAGAAGATTATTGGTCTGTCTTATTTAACCCTGCTAGCTAAAGATGGCATAGTCCGTACTGAATAGGAAATTAGTGACAAATGAAATAGCAAACTAAACTATTAATGGAAAACATAGTATTAATATGTAGGTCCTACCCCCAAAATCCTGATCATTCATCTAGGCTATAGTTGGGAATCAGGTTTTTATTAATTATTTATTTTTATTTTAAAAATGATTTGAGAGAGACAGAGATGGACTTGTCGCTCCACTTATTTATGCATTCATTGGTTGACTCCTGTATGTGCCCTGACATAGGATCCAACCTGCCACCCTGAAACCCCTGCACATTGGCATGAGGCTCCAACACACTGAGCTACCTGGCCAGGGCAGGAATCAGGATTGTTTTTTTAATCCTCACCAGAGGATATTTTTTCCATTGCTTTTCAGAGACAGTGGAAGGGAGAGAGAGAGAGAAAAACATCGATGTGAGAGAGACACATCGATTGGTTGCCTCTCACACATGCCAAGGCTGGGGCCTGGGGCCAAGCCTGCAACTGAGGGACATGGCCTTGGTCAGAATCGAACCTGGGACCCGTCAGTCCGCAGGCAGATGCTGTAACCACTGAGCCAAACCAGCTAGGATGGGAATCAGAATTTTTAAAACTTCTCTAAGTAATCGTAACGTGCATCCAAGATTGAAAACCACTGCTTGAAGGCCAATGTTTTGGCTTAGCCACAGGGCCCAACATAGTCCTGGCAGATAGTAGGTGCTCAAGAAATGCAACAACTATTAGTTGAATGAATGATTTAATGAAAAAATGGATATAAATGTGCTACAAGCAATGTGTAGATATTGTCCATTAATAATAAATGATGCTAACAATATAAAAAATTAAAACAATAAAATAGGCATCATTGGTGTTAAGTTTTAGGATGAGGTGGGAGGCAAAAAGAGAGGCCCTGGAGGTGAAGGGTAGATAAACTGGATTAAAGGTGGGGGCACAAGAGTAAGGAGGTTCATTTCCCTGTTAGGTGCAAGTGGATTTTACTCTGCCTCCCCAGGAACGCTGGAGCTGGGGGTGAAGGAGTTGGCAGGTGCCATGGGGAGCTCCAGCCGGCCCTGTGATGATGGAAGGGGTCTGATATGATCCAAAGCAAGTTGGGGGGAGCTGGTCTTCCTGTAGCACTGTGGTCATTAGGCTTAGATGGGGAGTCAAAGTCCTACTTCCTTCTATCCTGGACACAATTCAGTCCATAGCACAATATGACCCAGAAAATCCACTCCTAAGTATATATCTAAAAAACCTGAAAACACACGCAGACATATGTATGCAAATGTTCATCACAACATTATTCACAATAGTTAAAAGGTGGAAACAACCCAAGTGTCTACCAACAGCAGATGAACGGATAAACATGTGACATATTCATACAGTGGAATATTATTCATTCATAAGAAGGAATGAAGTACTGATACATGCTACAACACAGATGAACCTTGAGAACATGCTAAGTGAAATAAGCCAGTCACAAAAGGACATATTGTTGACTCTACTTATATGAGGTATATAGAATAGACAAATTTATGGAGACAGACGTAGGTTAGCAGTTACCAAGGCCTGGGTAGGGGGGATAATTGGGAGTAAATATTACATAATGATTACAGAGTTTCTGTTCAGGGTGATGAAAAAGTTTTGGAAATAGTGGTTATGGTTGCAAAACATTATGAGTAATAATGGCAGTGAATTATACACTTAAAATGGCAAATTTTACAGTATATCTATTTTATCACAAACAAAGGAATGAAGTACTGATACATCCTGTTGTGAACAAAAAGAGATCACCTTGGCAATCCTGACAAACTCAATAACAGGGTAACAGGATGTTTTGATCATAAAAAAAAATTCCTCACTGAGAGTTATGGTGGGAGGTCACGTCCTAAGGCCTATACGATAGATTAATCTGAACCCTGAGCAAGCCCTGTCCACTGTTTTTGTGCATCTGTAACAACATACTTAAAATGTCAGAACGATCTCTTCTCCAGATCTCCAGCGATAATCGCCTGGTATGTGACGGGACAACCCCAGTTCTTCATTATAATCTTTCACCTGCATGCCTGGACTATCCTGCACCCACCAATACGAAAGAAACATGTATCTCCCCATTTTGCTTCCTATCCAATCCTAGAGATTTCCCTGGTTTGCTTTCTCTCACCCCCTTAATCTGCCACCAAGGGATTTTATGTAACTTTTCTTATGTCTTCTCCTTTGATAGTATAAAATAAACTGCAAAACTGCTATTTCCTCGAGCATTATCTCAAGCCCTCGAGATTTTGCTTCCAGGACTAGCCCCTAAAACCCTGGCTCATAATAAACTCTTTAAATCTTTCTTTAGGTTTGGAAAGTCTTTCATCAATATTACAGCTTGGATAAACCCCCCAAACATTTTGCTAACTAGTGACAGAAGCCTCACACAAAAGGCCATATAGTGTATGATTTCTATGAAATATCCAGAACTCGTAAGTCCAGAGGAACAGAAAGCAGGTTGGTGGCTGCCTGGGGAGGAGGGAAAGGGAAAGGGGTAGTGGTTGTTTAATGGGTACAGGTGTTCTGGACTGATGGAAAACCTTGAAACTGGAGAGAGGTGGTTTTTGCACATAGTAATGCACTATATGCCACTAGATTGTGCGCTTTAAAATGGACAATTATATGTTTTACCTCAATTAAAATAAAATTTAATCCAGCCCTGGTCCGTGTGGCTCAGTGGTTGAGCATCGACCCATGGACCGGTTCCATTCCCGGTCAGGGCATGTGCCCAGGTTGTGAGCTCGATTCCCCGCAGGGGGCGTGCAGGAGGCAGCCGATCAATGTTTCACTCACATGGACGTTTCTCTCCCTCTCCCTTCCTCTCTCTCTCTCTAAAAAGAAAAAATCTAATCCAGTAATTTCACTTCTGGGTACTTACCCAAAGAAAACGAAAACACTAATTTGAAAAAATATCTGCATCCCTACGTTCATTGAGGCGTATTTACAACAGCCAACACATGAAAATACCTAAATGTTCATCCAGAGATGAACACATAAAGAAAATGTGTGCATATACAAAATAAAATAGTATGCAGCCGTAAAAGAGGAGGAAATGCTGCCATTTGCACCAACATGAATGGACCTTGAGGGCACTATGCTAAGTGATGTTAGACAAAGATAAATACCATGATCTCAATTATACGTGGAATCTAAAAAAACAAGCAGAACAAAACCCCCCAAAGCTCATAGATACAGAGAACAGATTGGTGGTTGCCTGAGGGAGGGAGTGGGGGGATGAGCAAAATGGGTGAAGGGGGCCAAAAGGAATAAATTTCCAGTTAAAAAATAAATAAGTTGACCACGCCTCCTCGAAGTCCTAGCCACCCATTTTGAAACTGTCCCCGGGCCCAGCCACCGCTTTGGCTCGCCGTGGATCACAACTGCTCCTGTGCCACCGGTGGCTCCTGCACCTGTGCCAGCTCCTGCAAACGCAAAGGCTGCAAATGCATCTCCCACAAGATGAGCTGCCGCCCCTGCTGCCCCGTGGGCTGTGCCAGGTGTGCCCAGGGCTCCGTCTGCGGAGACGTCCAAGCGCAGCTGCCGTGGCGATGTTGGGAGAGCCTGCTCCCAGATGTAAATACAGCAACAGGAACAAACCTGCATTTTTTGGGTACAACCCTGCCCCATTTGCTACATTCCTTTTTTTTCTATAAAATACATGGATAATTAAAAATGGTTGACTTTAAAAATAATGAATAAGTAAATAAGTCACGGGGATGTAATGGTGACTACAGTTAACGATGCTGTACTGCTGCCCGGCCGGTGTTGCTCAGTGGTTGAGCGTCGGCCTATGCATCAAGAGGTCATCGGTTTGATCCCCAGTCAGGGCACATACCTTGGCTGCGGGTTTGACTGGTCTGGATGCTCTAAGGAAGGCAACCGATTGATGTTTTTTTCTCATATGGATGTTTCTCTCTCTCCCTTCCACACTCTCTGAAAAACAATGGAAAAAATATCCTCAGGTAAGGATTTAAAAAAAAAACTCTGGCATTCCACCTGCACAGCCGCTCCCCAACCCTGTGCCTAGTCATCCCCTGGCCCACAATCTGGGACCTCTGTCGGGAAATATGGAGAAAGAGTCAATTCTCAGTTGCTATGCAAAAGATAACATTCCTATCAGATGGGAACATGGCCCAAGATCCAACCACAGCCCCTAAAAACTCTTCTCTGGGTTCTCAGGGGCTGCTGGGAAATGGGTCTCTTCCTTAATTCAGTGATCTTTGGGCTCATTCATTTATTAGGTACCTACTATATATCAAATAAGGTCCTGGCCCCCAGGCTGCACAAAACCTGTGTGGGCGGGGAGATGGGAACGGAAACAAACTATAATGATATGCAACATTTTCCCTGGGTGTCTATACTAAGTGGAAGATGAAATAAGTCAGAGAAAAACAAGTACCCTATAATTTCACTTATATGTGGGATCTAAAAAACAAAATAAACGAACAAACAAAACAGAAACAAACCCATAGATACAGAGAAGAAACAGATGGTTGCCAGATGGGAGGAAGGTAGAGGGCCTGTGTGAAAAAGGTGAAGAGATTAAATACAACTGGTTGTTACAAAACAGTCATGGGATGTGAAGTACAGCACTGGGAATATAATCAATAATATTGTAATAACCATGTATGGTGCCAGGTGGGTACTAGACTTATCAGTGGACCACTTTGTAAGTTATACAAATGTCTAACCACTATATTGTATACCTGAAACTAATATAATATTGAATATCAAGTGTAACTGGGAAAAAAAGAGATGGAATTAAATATGCCTGGGGGGAGAGAGACAGCTTCTGAGTGGTGAGGAGGAGGGAAGGGGAGGCGAGGAGGGGAAGGAACGGGGGGGGGGGGGGGGGGGGGGGAGTTCCTGACAGGGCAAGGGCATCCTAAGATTAAAACTGTCTGGAACAACTGGGCACTGCACGTGGCTCTTGGGACATGGGGGTGAAGTGGGCAGAGGATGAGCCAAGAGCAGGTGATGGGCCAGACTGCGAAGGACAGGTGAAGAATTTGGGCCACAGCTTGCAGGCCACAGGGGATGATTACAGCAGGTTTCATGATCTGAGGTGGCCCTCAGGGGCTCTGGGAATGCTTTGAAGTTGTGTATAAAATTGTATGTGCAGCCCCGGCCAGGTGGCTCAGTTGGTCCCATACGCCAAAAAACGTTGTGGGGTTGATTCCCGGTCAGAACACATACCTAGGTTGTGGGTTCGATCCCCAGTCAGGCACATACAGGAGGCACTCGATGGATATTTCTCTCTCACATTGCTATTTCTCTTTCTCTCCCTTCCTCTCTGTCTGAAGTCAATAAAAACATATCATCTGGTGAGGATTTTTAAAAAATTACATGTGCATTTTTCTGGGGATGGTCCTCAGCTGCCATCACATTCTCAAAGGGGTCTGTGTCCCAAAACGGTTAAGAAGTTAGTTGTTAGCCACACTGATTATTGCTGATTTCCCCCAGCGGCCTGGGTTCCAGCCAGGCCCAGTGCCTCTCCACTCCACACACAGCACTGCCTGACCCCCTGATCTCCACCTGCTGCTCTCACACCTCCCCACTCATGGCTTCCAGGAGCGGTCCCAGCAGCCCCTTACCACCTGGGCCACCTCTGAGTTAGTCACTGTTGTTTGGCTCCCATGTTTGAGTCTTTGGGTTTTCTCTCCATAGAGGACCATTCCTATTGCCTCCTATGCCTAACCTGCTGGTCTTGTTCTACCCCTTTCTTCTCCTGAAACAGCTCTCAAATGTCACAGATGAGTGATGAAAGTCACCTTAGGGTACTGTCTCTTCCTCCCCCTCCTCCTCCCCATCAGCTTCTGAAAAGCAATTCTCTCTTGACCTCCCTGACATTGCACCCGCAGGTCTGAAGTCTCCTCCTACTTCTGAGATCACTGCTTTTCCGTTTATCTTTCTGGCTTTTCTGTGTTTTTTCCTTACCTTAAATATTGTGAGTTTTAAAAAACAGGTAATGCATGCACATGGGGAAAGTCAAACAGCACAAAAGAACATATAGTGAAAGTTACTTTTCACTCTCCTGATTTTCAATTACCTAAAATTTCTCCCTAAGGGCAACCGTTATTACCTCCCTTTGAAATCCTTCCAGAACTGTGAGTCCCATACAGTAGCCACTATTTATATGTGACTATTGAGCACTGAAAATGTGGTAAGTTTGAACTGAGATATGTTGTAAGTGTAAGATACATACTAGATTTCAAAGACTTAGGACAAAACCAAAAAAGAATATAAACTATCTCATTAATACTTTTTAAATATACAATTATAACAGTTAAGCTGGAAAAATAATTTTAAAATAATGATTAAATGTTAATACTATTTTTGGGTTAAGTAAAATATTTTAAAATTAACTTCACCTTTTTCTTTAATTACCTGGCTTACATTTGTGACTAACATTATAATTTACTAGACAGCATTATTGTAGAGCTGGACTTTGTTTATAAGCATATATGTATTCCTTTAAAAATACAACACACAAATAGCATAGTATGCAGACTTCTGTACATTTCTTTTTCTTTTTTAATATGTTTTTATTGACTTCAGAGAGAGAGAGAGAGATAGAAACATCAATGATGGGAGAGTCGTTGATTGGCTGTCTCTTGCACACCCCCTTGGGGACTGAGCCCGAAATTGGGCATGTGCCCTGACCGGGAATCAACCGTGACCTCCTGGTCCATGGGCCGAGTCTCAACCACTGAGCCACGCCAGCCGGGCTCTGTACATTTCTTTTCGTACTCAACCCTCTTTCTCAGAGATCGTATCATATCACTTTATCTAAGCCTGCCTCATTCTTTGAACTGTCTGCATAGCGTTTACATAGCCAGCCCTCCAGGGATGAGCATTTCAGTCCTTTCTAATCTTCTACTTGCTGAAACACAGGGCATCTGTGTGTATCCTTGAACCTACACCTTCGGGCATGTGGGCAAGGCTATCTGTACCATGAATTCCTAAAAGCTGATTCACTAGGCGTGGGTGTTCTTACAGCACTGCTGATGGCTTATCTCTTTGTGTCCTGCAGTGCTCCGGACAGTAAATTGTGGATTATTTGTTGAAAAGAAATCTCAGATGTGGAGAAGTTCTGAGCTGAAAGGGCCTCAGAGTTCACTGTTTATTTATTTCACATTTTCTGAACTCCCATGGGTCTATAATAGGTTCAGAGACGAGCAGATGGGGTCTCTGTCCTTGAGGAGCACGGAGTAGAATAAGGGACAGGCGTGCGAACAAATGATTAAAGTCGGGTGCTATAATGAGGGTGCATGTGACACTCAGTAGGAGCATTTTATGGATAATGAAACTGAAGTCCACAAGCTGAAGTGACTGTACTGTGGTCACTGGTGTGGATCTTTCTACCTTTAGAATATAAGCTTTTGAGAGTCAGGATCTAGCTTATGTTTTACATCTGTCGTGAGCTTGAGCTCCCCTCCTTCTGCAGCCAAGGTACAGTAACGGAACACAAAACAGTCACTGATCCTAACAAGCCTTGAGGTAAGTCACCGCCACCTGACATCAGTGTTCCGCACACCGCGACCCCAACCGCTGGGCCCACGTCGGCTGCACTCACCTGGCCCCGAGCCATCAGTGCTGCTTGGTGAGGTGTGACCAGGGAGCAGGGAGTGTCCTGGGCAGACTGCATGCTGGCTGGTTAAGGGTTCATCCTCTGGATCCAGAATCCTGGCTCAGAAGCCAGCCCTGCCACTATTACCTGCGTGAGCTTGATCAACGTGTTTCATCTCAGCAGTCTCATCTGAATGAGTCCTAATGCTTGTTCCTACCTCAGAGAGCTTGAGGAATGACAGGACAAATGCATAAAATGCTTAGCCTGGTACTCAGCCCACTGTAAGTGCCCAGAGATGAAGGCTGTGTTCGTGGGGCTGGGCCCATTATGTTATACAGAATCTTAGAATCAGGCCTTGGAGCCTGTGAGTACCTCTTTTGTTAGATTGTCCTTTTCTTTTTTTTCTTTTTAAAAATATATCTTTATTGATTTCAGAGAGAGGAAAGGAGAGGGAGAGAGAGAGCTAGAAACATCAATGATGAGAGAGTCATTGATCGGCTGCAGCCTGCAACCCGGGCATGTGCCCTGACCAGGAATTGAACCCCGATCGCCTGGATCCTAGGTCGACGCTCAACCGCTGAGCCACGCCTGGCCGGGCTAGATTGTCCTTTTCTTTGTCTTTTTTTAATATGTTATTTAATTGATTTTTTTAGAGAGAGAGGGAGAGGGAAAGAGAGAAATATCAATATGAGAGAGAAACATCGATGGGCTGCCTCCTGCATGCCCCCTACTGGGGATCAAGCCCGAAACCGGGGCACGTGCTCTGACGGAGAATAGAACTGGTGACTTCTTGGTGCATGGGAAGACGCTCAACCACTGAGCTGCACCGGCCAGGGCTATTGTCCTTATTTTCTATGCTCTTGTCTATCAAGCACATTTTAGTCAGATGGTATAGTCTTACCACAGATTTGGAAAAGCTTTAAAGAATAGCTCATGGTATCAATGGACAAATGTATAAAGAAATTATGATATATCCATATAATGAAATATTTTTCAGCCATAAAAAGAATAAGTACTGACACATGTCACAATGTGGATGAACCTTGTCAACGTTATGCTAAGTGAAAGAAGCCAGACATGTAAGGTCATGTATTGTATTATTCCAATTATGTGAAATATTCATAATAGGTAAGTCCACAGAGTCAGAGTCAGGTTGGTGGTTGCCAGGGGCTGGGGGCAGGGGGAATGGGCACAGGGTTGCTTTTTGGGGGTGATGACAATGTTTTGGAACTAGACAGAGGAAGTGCTTGCACAACATTGTAAGTGTACTAAATGCCACTGAATTGCTCATTTTAAAATGGTTAATTTTGTTGAGAATTTCAACTCAATGAAGTAAATAGCTCGTAGACTGTCCCCACTCCCCCTTCTCCCTTCGATGATCCTTAGAAGCTCCAATTAAGACCCCAGTTAAAAACCACCGATCCTTTCACATCACAAAAGGGAAAGGTAGGAGGTGGGGATCACAGAACTGGTTCCAGCTGGAACAGAGCCCGAACCCAGGCCCCATTCGCAGAACAGATCTTTATTGAGAACGGTGCCTGTTTAAGCAGGAGGAGTCAGCCAGCTCTGAGTAACCCAGGAGCCCCTTCTCATGGAGCCTGCTTCCCAGTGGTGGAAGGCTGACAAACATGGGCAATGCAGTGCCAAGCAGGGTTAGAGCCATGAAGAGAAAACAAAGCAGGTAAGTGGTAGGGGTGAGGCACTAGGGAAGGCCTCTGAGATGAATGACACTTGAGCAAGCAATGGCAGAGCAGATATGGAGAGACGGGTGTTTCTGACGGAAGGACCAGGACCAGCAGGTGCAAATTCTGAGCGAGGCAGGAGCATGTTTGGTGTGTTCAAGGACCAGCAAGGAGGTCGTCTCTGTTTGCCTCACTTCTGAAGGTAAGAGACTCGTTCTGCTGGAGAACTTAATAGGCTGTTCCATACTTAATAGATACTCAGTCAACATATAATTGGTGCTCGGTGTGAAAGGAAGTTGGGAGGCTGAGCAGAGGTGTGGAGTTGCACAGTTTCCTGGCTGGTGGGGAGGTCAGGGCTGATCCCTGATCCCCGTGTGGGGAGCTCCTGGCAGGTGGTTCCCTGAGACTTTCCAGGGCAGGCTCCTGGTGGTGGGCGGTGTTCTTGGGGGCGGTCAAGCAGCACTGAGTCCAGCAGCTCTGCCAGGGTGATGATCCTTAACTGACTTCTCTGAGTGTGGAATCCTCCATGCACACCCCAGGGAGAAGGAATAGCATATGCAAAGACCCTGCAAGTGTGAAGGGCTGAAGGCAGGCAGACCTGTGAGGTGCAGAGAGCTCGAGGGAGGGTGGTGCGAGATGGAGCTGGAGGCAGGTGGGGCTTGTAAGCAGGGGAAGGAGTTTGGTTGTTGTGGAAGAGAAATTGCTATCATTTGAAGGTTTTAATCAGGGAGGTTAACTCGATTAGCTTTTAGAAGAGTTGACTTTAGCCAAAGGGAGGCAAGTGGGCCATTCAGTAGAAGGCTTTTTATTTTATTTTTTCATTAAAATCATCTTTGAAAAGACACTGAACAGATTTATAGTGGAGTATTTCTTTACAATAGTAAATTATTACTTGCCCCAGTCTTAAAAAGAATGTGGTGAAAAACACATAACATAAAATTTACCATTTTTTCCATTTTAAGTGTACAGTTCAGTAGTGTTAAATATATTCGCAATGTTGTGCAGCTGATCTCCAGAACTTTTTCATCTTACAAAACTGAAACTGTTCCATTAAGCACTAACTCCCCATTTCCCCCTCTCTGCAGCCTCTGGAAACCACCATTCTACTTTCTGTTTCTATGAATTTGACTACTCTAGGCACCTCACAGAAGTGGAATTATATACAGTGCTTGTCATTTGTGAATGGCTTATTTCACTTAGCATAATGTCCTCAAGGTTCATCCATGTGTCAGGACATCTAGGAGGCTTTTGCAGGAGCCTGAGTGAGAGCTGATGGGGGCTTGGACTAGGTCTTGGCAACAGAGAAGAGAGAAGTAAATGGGATCAGGGAGATTTGGGGGAGGCGGAGTCACAGGATTTGGTGAAGGATGGGAAGGTGGTGAGGTTGAGTGAGGCAGTGCTCCTGCCTCTGCCCTTGGCCTTCAGAAGGGACCATGGACAAGCCAGTGGCACTCAGACTTGTGACTCCTTTGGAGGATGGAGGGAGGGGTGACTTAGGGGCTGAGTTGGGAGCAGAGGAAACTGAGACCCTCTTCTCTGTCCTCAGCCCAGAGTCTCATGGAAGCCAGAAGGGACACAGGGAGCAGGCAGCCACTCTGGCTTTTTGTCTTCTTGTTTCTATTTTCCTACAGAGCGCAGACCTGGATCCACCAGAATAGCGGGTCTTTATGGATCTTTATGGGGTCCCGGATGAAAGGCGGGAGGAGGCATCTAAGAGTTCTGCAGTCTGTGCCTATTCAGATGCCACCAGGCTGGGCACCGCAGGGGTCCACCCTTCTGTCTCTTGTCTGCTTCACCCTCCCTGGAATTGTAAAGGACCCCCCCAGACACCCCTCCCTGCTCCTATCTCCCCGAAGAAGTGGGGGACTCTCCCCTCTGAGAGAGAGATCACAGTGGAAAGAATCTTCACCCCTACCCTCTCCAGCTGTGTGGCAAGGCACCTCTTTCCCCGTGATATGCTCAGTGAGTACCTGCTGAATGTCCACAGAAAGCCCCACCCTCAGAGGAGCAGAAGGTTGTAGACGTAGCTGCAATATTGATTTGAACGGGTGTGGTGGTGGCTCATGAAGGAGGGTGGGTCGTTCTACAAGGTTTTGGTGCTGGGGTTGGGAGGGTGGAGCGTTGCCTGGGGTAGAGAAGATGAGATTTTCTTGAACTAGGTCTTGGAAGATTTTTATCATTTTTGGAGAAAAGGTAGGAGTGGAGGCAGATAAGGGAATTAATTCCAGGCAGGGGAACACGTGAAACAGGCGCCTGCCTTCAGCTTGCTACCAGAGATCGGCTGAGAGCTCAGCAGGGTCCTGGTGCCCTGGACTTTGGCTTTAATCTCGCTCTCTGCTGGTGGAAGGGGTGATGGTGGTGAACAGGAGATAATTAGAAACATCTTCAGGTAGCACTTACTAGACACCCAATGCCGTTGTAAGAACCATACAAGTTTTAATTGATGTAATGTCACAGCAACCCTATGCAGTCGTCACCATCACGATGCCAGATGGGAAAACAGAGGATGGGGTTTGAACCAGGCAGTCTGGCTCCAGACTCTGCTTTGTTAGGCTGTGTTAGGCTGCGGCTCCCAGCCGGCTCTGAGCACAAGCGTTAGGACAGGGCTCGAGAGGACTAAGGAAGGAAAATGGCCAGGAGTTGGCCTCAGACGGGATGTGGGCCCAGGGTGAAGATGGAACCATGGCTGGTGCCTAGAGGTCTTGAGACCACTCACTGGGCCAGTGGAACCAGGAGGAAAGAGGGCCTTGCAGGCTTCGGTCTGGCTGTCTGTGAAATGGGTTGAGGAACCTGCCTTGGTGGCAGAGAGGGCTGTGTGAAGGTGCTTTGTGTTTTGAAGTGGCTCTGTCAGTGGAGCCTGGCCCTGCCACCTCCCCACTGGTCCTGCCCACGGTCACACACACATGCTGGTCTCCTCTCTGCCTCTTTTCTGGCTGCCTCTCGGGGCACCCTGCCCTCTGGAGATTTCTTTCTTTGTTATTTCCTCATGAAGCCAAAGGTGGCATTGGAGCCCTCTCAGATCTTTAGAGAGAGAGAGAGGTAAACGCAATTCAAGAGATGTAGGATGTAGGATGGAAGAATTTTGAAATGCAGATGGGTCGCGCGAGGACTTTTAATTTTTGTTCCGAACATCTGAGTGCCTCTGTGGGCCTCCCGCCCTACAGAGTAGCGTCTCCCCCATCACAGAGAGGATGTGAGAGCTCGTGGTGGTGGGGGTGCTGCTGCTGTGAGTTTGGAGCAGGCAAGGTGATCACCCTCCGGCCCCACCCCGGCTGTGTCACCAAAATAGAAGGGTGAGGCATCAGCCCCTGGGAGGGGCTGGCGGGGAAGCCTTTGAAGCAGGAGGCAGCCTGGGAGGGAAGGCTGAGGGCGGCAAGTTTGTTAATATTCACCCCGCTGCAGCGGTTGCCCTGGGTTTTCTGTTTCCATGGCAGGCAGAGACATCAGCAGCCTAGCTCAGAAACTCCAGGGCCTGGGAGACAGAACCTGGGCTTGGCTCATAACTCACTGGGTGTCACTGGGCAACACCCCCTCTCTGAGCCTCAGTTGTCTCACCTGTAGCATGAGTGACTGTGACTGAGATCACCTCTCAGGTTCCTTCCTGCTGCAACATTTGGGATTTACATCCTTGACAACCTGGCCGCCGCCTCCCACCTCTGCGCACTCCCTTCCTATCTTCTGAATGGGGCTTAGGCCTGGGTAGGCCCAGGAAATGTGCTAAGACTATCTATCCCCCAGGGGAGGACCTTTCCCTCTCCTTCCACCTGGCTAGGAGAGGGGAAGGCTGAGGTGGGGTTGCAGAGTGGGGGAAGCCAGAGCAGGAGCAACTTTTTTTAAACATGTTTTTTTGTATGGATTCCAGAGAGAGAGGAAGGGAGAGGGAGAGAGACTGAGAAACATTGATGTGAGAGAGAAACATTGATTGGTTGCCTCCCCTATGCACCCTGACCGGGACCAAACCTGCAACCTGAGCATGTACCCTGACTGGGAATGGAACTAGGGACCTTTTGGTGCACAGGATGAATTTCAACCAACCAAGCCACACAAGCCAGGGCTGGAGCAGGTGCAATTTAAGGGCAGCTAGTGGGGAGTCCTGGTGCAGAGCCCCTGCTCTGCCGGTTGCCCCGACATCCCTGTGCAGCAATTTCAGTTTCTATTTTAAACAGTTGGGGTTGGTTGCTCCTCTGCCTTCCTGCTGGGTGTTTATAGTGAGGAAAATAATTGGTAATATTTGTACAGATGTGCTGGCACTGCAGCTCATCAAGGGCACCTTTACCCAGGGGACCCTTCCTGCCCCCAGCCTCTCTCTGTCAGCCAGAGGAGCGAGCCTGAATGGAGGTAACCACAAACCCCTGTGCCTCCCAGGAGCCCCAGGCTGTGAGGCACAGGCAGAGGTGGGAAGCAGGAGGCCTTAAGTGCCGCAGGCATATCCAGAGGAGAGCCTCAGCGTGACAGGGGAAGGAGCCCTGCCTGTGTTGTAGGGGGGACTGAACAGGATGGGCCCTTCCTAGGGGGCTGCAGGAAAGAAGCCCCTAGGAGCTTGTTTCTGATTCCATTTTCTCCTACAGAGCCTGAATTTGCAGCTGAGGATAAGGGATGGGGGAGGTGAGAAGGGAGAGGGAGCAGGACTGGGGTTGAAAATAGGAAATCACTGGCTTCTCCCTCTTCTGGGGGCCTGGAGCCCAGTTCTGGAGGGTTGAGAGGAAGGCAGAATTGTCCTGGCTGTGAGCACCTGGCTGTGAGCCTGCCTACCTGAGCAGGGCCTGGACTGGAGTACGCACTGCCCACTGTCCATTCCGGGATGCAGCCAGGCTGGCTGACGGCAGATCAGGCAGGCTGGGGAGACTTCTCAGCCACCGCGTCTTCTTCACCCCTTGAATGTGCATGTGCTGCATGTGTGCACACAGTATTTGTGCATGTGTGGGCTGTCCCCGTGTGTGTGCACATGTGTGCACATGGCTGCACACCTGCGCCTGCATGTGTGTGCACACATGTGCAGGCATATGCACACATACGCTAATACATATATATGTGCATGTATGTGCCTTGGTTTGGGTTCCCCCAGAAGCTGACCCAGAGTCAAAGGTACAATTGCAGGTAGTTTCCTGGGAGATGATCCCAGGAAGCACAGTAGGGGAGTGAGGAAAAAGGCGAGAGAGGAAGTCAGCCTCAATGCTCTCAAGCAAATTGCTACTGTGAGCAACTGAAGCTCAATCCAGCGGGGGAGGCCCCAGAGCCAGTACACACCATGACCATTTCTCCCACACAGAGGGCAGGGAATCTGGGGCCCAGATGTGGGCCTGTCCTCTCAGGAAGGCCGTTGGGGGCCAGTAGCAGCAGACGGACGAAGGGAAGGATGGGACACAGGCCAAAGTGGAGGCAGGCACCAGGTGTTACAGAAATGTTTATTACAAGGATAAATATACACAATGTGGGACATTAAAACTGCTGATGCTGGGACTGTGGGATTTCAAGGGATGCAGGGAATGGAGGGCTGGGTGACAACTGGGGTGAGGGCGGATAGTAGGACAAGGTGGGTCAGTGGTAGAGCCACAGCCCCAGGCTCTTGATGGGGCCTGGGAATGACCAGGTCCCCAAACATGCACAATGAGGTCTTAGAGCTTGAGCCCCACAGGTTTGCCTTCCAATGTGCTGCTATCCTGTCTGCCTGTATGTTTCTAAAATTCCAGATGTTCCCTAGTGGCTGGGGTGTAGGAGCATCTCTGAGCAGGGGCATCAGCAAAGAAGCCCCAAGGCTGACCAGGGACCCACCACTGCCCCCCAGCATTCAGAGGTGGCAAACTATCATAGGTCTTTGACAGGCCCAACCTCTTTTTCTGAGCTGGTGGAGCCCTCAGAAATGATTGCAGTTTGGTTCCAGCCCACATGCTCTAGGCATAATTCAAACAGCTTGGAGCCTCGCCATGGGAGGCACCTGTCACACCCCTGCCTGTGAATACTAAGGGTTATTGGAAAACAAATCCTTTAGATAAATTCTCCTCCTCCTTCTAGACCTTGTCAAAGGGACATCTTCTCCAGGAAGCCTTCCTGAGACCTGCTAGCTGCTCAGTAGTCATGCCAGCCCTGTGTCCCTCCCTCATCTACACCCACTATACTCAGCCAGGGTCTCTCCTTGCTGGTTCCCCAGAGGATGTGAGGCCCTGAGCTCAGTGGTGGGCTGCTGACAGCACTCTCTCTCCGTTTACCTGGAATGGTGCCCTCTCAGGCCCCCAGGAGGAACCCAGGAAAGGATGGTGAGAGCAGGGACCAGGGGCAGAGACTGGAGCCCCCTGTGGTCCTGCAATATTTCAGGACCTCTGTCATTGTATCTGCCTTTTGTTCCTGCACAGAGAAGCTCCAAGAACCTGGCCTTGGTGCAGAGTTTACATGCCTGGGACTCCTCCATCTAGAATCTATGGTACCTCACAAGCCCTCAGGAGAGAGAAGCACCATCCAGAGCCAGAAAGAGCAAGGGGACCCCTGTGTCTCCGTGTATTTCCCTCCTGGCTAGTTGGGGTTTGGGCATCATGAGGCCAGATAGTGAAATTAGGGAAGCTCAGGCTGTCCTCAGTGTGGAGACTCCTATGAGCTGAAGGGACTGGGTCAGGTCCCTGTCCCCAGGTACCCCTTTCCCTCCCTGTAACCTGCTCTTTCTCTGGGGAGGGGTTGGCAGAGTCGGGCAGTGGACTGCCTGAGGGCAGAGACACTCTAGGAAGGGGGCAGAATGGGCTGAGCTCTAAGCTGGCATCAAGCCAGAAGTGGGCTCTGCCTGGTTGGTGTGGTGGGCAGCCCTACCCTCTCCCTCTTCTCAACACAGCCTGGACTGGAGAGTGGTGCCCCTGGCCCTGCTTTGGGGCTAGGGACGTGGGCAAGAAGAAGTCAAGGTTGAGCCCTGCAGGCTGCAGCCCCTGAGGCGTCCCCAAACAAGCCCCTCTTGCAGCTCGTCTTCAGGGGCAGGGCTATCCAGAGAGTCTGCAACCTCAAGCCCCGCTGCCCCCTCAGGTGGAGCAGGGGAGTCAGGATGCTAGATCCTACTGGCCACTAGCCATGGCCATTGTGGGACATGTAAGCTGCCAGAGCCACCACTACAGCCACATAGAGACCAGCCCCCACGGCAATGGAGAGTGTGGCCAGGAAGAGGGCCCTGCGGGAGGTGGTGCTGGCCAGGCGGAAGTCCCCCTTGGAGATGGCCTTGCTGGTCTAGGGAGAGAGACGTACTGATGAAAGGGGGCATTCCCATGCCCAGCGAAACAGCCCCAGCCTGCCAGGCCCCTGCCCCCCTCTTGCATATGCTTCTGCCAAGCCTTCCAGTGGAGGAAGATGGCCAGAGAGAAAGGCCTGGGCCCCACATGCTCTTACCCCCTGGGAGAAGTAGAAGGCAGCAATGCCCAGTGGCCAGAAGCAGCAGAGCATGGAGAAGATAGTGAGCCCCAGGTGGTCCCTGGGGGGCAACGTGAGGAAGTTGTCTTCACTCTCACTCTCTGTAGAGGTTGCATCACTCTGCAAAACACAAATCGGGTTTTCCAGGCCCAGGATCACCCGGTGGCAAAGCTGTGGGGCAACGGGGAGTCTCTTCTGCTGTCCAAGGGAGTATGGGTTGGGCTTGGCACTCTCTACCCAAAACCTTAACAATGACCCAGTGATTCCATCTTTAGGAATTTATCACAAGGAGAGAATATAAATACACATGTATAGGCATGCTCAGCATCGGGTAGTAATTGTGAAGGGTTAGAAACAATCACAATGCCCAATGAGTTAATAAGTGATGAAATAACTGCTGTGGAATACGATATAACCCTCTAAAATCACCTTGTAAATAGGTTAAATTATGTGGAGCAATACTGGAATATGTTGCTTGGAGAGAAAAATCAGGTTATAAAACTAGGCACAGCAAGATCTCTCTTGGGGACTAGGATGGGATAAAAACATGAATAAAAAAAGACTAGAAGAGCATATACTAAAATAATAATGTTATCTTCCAGTCGCTTTCTGCATTAACTGTATATTACTTATATAATTAAGAAAACAAGAACAATAAATGCTGTTTAAAAATTAAATAGTCAACCCAAGCTGGTGTTTCTCAGAGTGTGGGTGGCAGTTTTGTCAGAGCGCCTTTCTTGGTAACATACAGATCTCTGGACCCCAAGTCAGGCCTAATTAATCTCAACATCTGGTGGTGAGCCCAGGAATCTGTGTTTTAAACACATGTACTCACCTCTTCCTCCTCCTGGTCATCCTCCTGTCCCTGCAGCTCCTCTTGAACCCCATAGGACACAGTCTGGATGGTGACATCCTCTTCGGCTTGGCCAGGCTCTGGGGACCACTCTGCTGGCCCAGCCTGAGGCTCCCTGCTCTCTGTGAAGCTGGTCTCACAGCTGCCCGCCCTGGGCTCCTTGGCCTTGTCCCGCCCCAGGAGGCAGCTGGGCCTGTACCAGGCCTCCACGGCCAGCTGCAGGGACCCCGGGTCCAGGAGCTGGTGGGCGCGAGCGGGGTCAGCACCTCCCAGGAGGAAGGAGTAGAGCTTCTCCTGGCAGGACCAGCTGGGGGAGGCCTCGGGGTAAGGGTAGGGGCCGCCGAGGGGCGCCGGGCTCCGAGGTAGCAGCGGGTTCTGCAGCTCACTCAGACTCTCCATGGCTCTGGGAACGGGAATCTGGGCCAGCGGAGCAGTCCTCAGAGAGCCTGCTGGGGGCACGAGACAGACAGACACCGGATGCAGGACTGGAAGTGGTTAAGAGCAAGGGTTCTGCAGGCCGACTCGCCTCAGAGCCTGCCTTTACCGCCGGCCAGCTGTGGGACCTTGAGTTGGCTACTTAACTTTTCAGGAACTTCTCCATTTCTCTGTCTGTGAATTGGGAATGACAGCTGTGTCTACTTCATAGAATTGGTTTGGTCATTTATTTAGTCAACACATATCTATTGAGCATCAGCTCTGTGTCAGGCACTGTACAGAGGCTGGGATATGATGGTGAGAGGCGGGCAGGGGAGGAAGAGGGGTGCACACTTTTTCTTCATGGAGCTTACAGGCTGGTGGAGAAGACTGCTGCCCGCAGAAGTACAGCAGGGGGTGTGAGAAGGCGTGATGGACTCACACAGAGGAGCAGGGAAGGCTTTTAAGCTGAGATCTGAAGGAACAGGACAAGTAGACAAGGGGAGGGGTGGGGAGCACATTTCATGAGGAGGCCAGATAAAGGATGGCAGGTCTGAGAGCCTGGAGAAGGCCAGTGTGGTTCAGGGCACAGAGGGAGGTGGGAGATGGGGTGCGGGGCCAGACCATGGAGCCATGCTGGGGTCCAAGGGGCTTCACAGGTCTCGCAGGTGTGACAGGATAAGATGTGGATCCCGAAGCCTTTCCACACCTACATGTGGGGAGTGGCTTGGAGAGGGCTGGGCTGGCTGTGATGTCAGCTAGGAGGCTTAGCTATGGCTTCAGGTCAGCTGAGGACAACTGGGACTTAAAGAAAACAGGACCAGCCCTGGCTGGTGTGGCTCAGTTAGTTGGAGCATAGTCCCATACACTAAAACATGGTGGGTTCAATTCCCAGTCAGGGCACATACCCAGATTGTGGGTTCCATCCCCGATTGGGGCACAAGTGGGAGACAACTGATTGATGTTTATCTCTCACATTGATGTTCCTCTCTCTCTCCCCCTCTCTCTCCCTCCCTTCTCTCTAAGATAAATTTTAAAAAATGCTTACAAAGAAAGAGAGAAGGACGAGCCTTGGGAGATATTGACAGGACTTGGTGGCGGGTGGGATACTGGGTTGAGGGAGGATTTGTTCTAGGGTTGGATGGATGAGACCATACTCAGCTCACATGTCACATGCTCACCGTTGTCAGCTCTTCGGGGGGAGGGTGCTTCTCCCCAGGTATGGTCTCAGGTGGATGCACCTTAGGCTAACCCCTCTAAGGTAAATTTTGACTTTGGGAAGTTCCTGTGGGATCTAAGGCAAGGCCTCCTGGGTGCTGAGATCTGGACTTGCACATCCTAACTGCAAGCATAGACACATTCAAAAGCTGGAGTGTAGACCCTCTTAAGGGCTATCTCTTCCTCCTTCAGCCAGCCCTGAGCACCTACTGTATACCTGGGAAGGGCACACAACAGATACTCAGGGCTGGCTGAAGGAGGTTAAGGCAGCCCTTTAGTGTGTCTACCTCAGACCCACATAGCGCTCTGGGACACTTCAGGTAGAAAGAGATTATGGAGAGAGAGGATGGACAGACCAGGTGGCCTCAGGGAATACTACTAGGCCATAAATAGAAGGAAATTTTACCTTTTTCGACAGCATGGATGGACAAAATAGAAACAGACTGAGAAACAGACAGAGAGCAGACTGACAGCTGTCAGAGGGGGCTGGGTGAAAAAGGTAAAGGGGTTAAGTAAAAGAACAAAAAACTTCTAGACACAGACAACAGCTTGGTGATTGCCAGAGGGAAAGGGGGGTGAGGGAGGAAGAAGAGGGTACAGGGGGATAAATGGTGATGGAAGGAGACTTGACTTTGGGTGGTGAGCGCAGAATACAATATACAGATGATGTATTATACAATTGTACACTTGAAAGCTATATAATTTTATTAACCAACGCCATCCCAATAAATTCAATAAAAATTTTAAAAAAGAGAGAGAGATGGCAAGATGCGAGTGTGGTATGAATTATGAGTGGGAGGGGCCACTTGAACTTGGTCGAGGCTTCAGTCTTCTCCCACCCAGGCTGTTTCTGGCTTAATGGTAAAGGGAAAAGTGGGAGAGATTTCTGCCCCCAGGGCTGGATTTATCTAGTGCCCCTACCCCGTCTATTCCCCATCAAGAATTCAAAGTTCAGCAAAGGGCCATTTTTACTTCTGGCCCAAGAGAAATGACTGGATTGGAGAAAGCTGGTTCTTGGGAAACCTGAAGACAGAGCATGGCTCCAGGAACAATGCTCAGGGGAAGGGACAGAGTGAAGGGAAGGGAGAGGCCGAGCGTTGAGAGGGTCCTGGGGCACCGGGCTCCTGGGCTGGCCTGCTGTGAGGGAGGGGAGTGAGCTGCCGCCTGCTGAAGGCAAAGGAGCAGGAAGGGGCTGCCCCTGCCTCAGGCTCTGAGCCCCTGAGAGGTGTGGCCTCTTCAACAGCGAATGCTGGAGGGGCGCAAAGAAGAGCATGTGGCCCAAGTGTCCAATTCTTCATCCAGGGAGGGGACACATGGTGCTGGAGACACTGGGCTGCCATCCACCTGGGGGCTTTGTTGGTGGATTGACCAGCTGCAAGTTCCACTTGGGCTGTCATCAGCTGTAGCAGGAGCTTCTCCACAGCAGAGATGGGAACACAGGCTTGGGCAGATGAATGCATCCAACTCACCCCTGCCCTCTGCCCTGCTGCACCGGGGCAACTCACCTGTCCAGTCCCCCGGAAGGAAAAGAACGATGCTTGTGGCTAGGAATCAGGCCCTGGAGCTCTGGAGACTGTGAGGACACTTGCAGGGCCCTTGTCCAGGGCAGGCAGGGGCAGCTGGGTTCCAGCTCACCCTCCTGCTTTTGCCAACCACCCTCTTTTGGTAAAAATGTACCCAGCTAAGTTTCTGGAACCCAAGACACACAGCCTTTCCTGACTGTGCCGTAGGCAAGGCCTCTCAGCACTTCATTGTACAAGGATGTATGGTTCTGGGTTTTCTACAATAGGGATAAACTGAAAGCCACTGCATGTCCAATAATCGGGGACAAGTTAAATAAGTTATGGTACAACAGTACAAGGTGGTACAAGGCCTTCAAACAGGTTTACAAAGAGGAACGACAGGAGAAAATGCTCGCTGAGGATTCAGTGAGAAGGCAGGAAAGAAAACGGCATGTGCGTGTCATCTCAACCCCAGCAAAATGTCAACAGCGATTATCTCCAGGTGTAGGAGCACAAGTGTCTTTTCCATTTTCTTTTTTACACCATGGTTTTTCAGTTTTCCACATTTATTTTTTACGATGAGCATGTACTACTTTTAAACCAGAACAAATTAAGTGCATAGATTTCTTCTGAACCAAATTATCTAAAATCGGTTTAAAACTTCCCCAGGCTAGAGGGTTCCTTCTGGGTTTAAAGGCTGAGCACAGCATCAAAGCCTACCTGACACACACACACACACACACACACACACACACACACACACACACACACCTTCACTTCCATAAAGCAACCAAATTAGGGGCTGCAGCACCTGCTCATAGCGGCAGCCAAGGGTCACAGTTCTCTAACAGGCCGTGTTTTCCCCATAACCTGCTAGGGCCACACAGGAGTTCACTGAGCTGATCCCAGGGACCCAGCACTGAGCTCTGGCCAGAAGGAAGGGGTAGCAGGTCCCCAGGGGCAGCCTTCTCTGCTCTTGGCCTGGCCTGATCTCTTGGCCTGTTGCTTCGGGCAGCTTCTCCCTGTTCCCTGGAGTAAGAGACCAGTTTTGAAGCAGACCCACTTTCATCTCCACCTCTGCTACCTGGTCCCCCTTGGACTGTGTGTGCCTACTGTGCGTGCAGTATTGTGTGCCTGCTTACTTGCTGGTGAGCATGCCTGTGTGTGTGTGTGTGTGTGTGTGTGTGTGTACATGCACACACGTGTACACTCTGCCCCAGAGGACAGACTTGAGATGTCTGGGGTTCCGAAGCTAAGAACATAGCTCCAAATTATGCATTTGGGGCTAGAAGTCGGTCCCACCAAAGGAGAGGGAGAGATGAATCTGTGAGGCCACAGCCCCTGGCTTGTTTTCTTTTGCGCTGAGAACTGAGCTGGGGATGGAGGTTTCCCAGTCCCTGATTTGGGGATGGAGAGCACACTGCCACCTCTCAGACCAGGGACAGGAAGCCATCCAGAAGTCCACTAGAATCCAATTATAACTTCCCCCAAAAGGCTGATTGCACCGAGTCCAATCATAATACAGTGTAACATCAGTTTGCTTATCTATAAAGTGTACGGAAAGGATAGAAGGTGTTGATTCTTAACAGCTCCGCTCAATATAACCCTGGGATTCTATTGGGAGGAGAATAACTTAACACTTATTGAGCTTTTTGCCATGTGCCAGACACTCAACTGTTCTTAATGCTCATTTTGACTCTAATTCTAGTGGGAGAGTAGAAATAGGATGGGGGCTTTCTTTTCCAGCTGCAGCAGACAAACTCATGTCACACCAAACCTGTCAATAATAGCTAGAAAAGCTACGGGGAAATATAAGGGCATTGAAGAATCACCAAGGGAGCAAGAACTTGAGGGGTCAAGGTGCCAGGACCCAAGAGGAAAGAGAAACACATAGAGGTGAGCCTGGCCCTTGGCACCACTGCCCTTCTTCGAGCAGCATCAGAGGTGGGGAGAAAAACTGGAGTTCAGGGCCTATGAAGGAGGAGGGACCCCAGAAAACAGCCCCAGTTTTCAGCCTCTTTAGGGCTACCCCTCTTTCTGGTAGGAGCAAACCAGAAACCAGACAGAAAGCAGGCTTTGAATTAGCTTCATCCCTAATTGGAGTAAGGTGATCTGCACATAGCCTGGCCTCCTGCCAGAAGCAAAAGTTGTCTCAAGGCAATGGTTCTCCTTTTAACATGCATCAGCATCCCCTGGAGGACTCCTCAGACCCAGACTACTGGCTTCCACCCTACAGTGGATGATTCCGGGATGGGCCTGAGCATGCACATCTGTAATAGCATCCCGGTGATTCTGGTGCTGCGGGTGCAGGGACCACGCTTTAAGAACCACTGCTCTGATAATCACTGAAAGAATAGTAAAGAAATGTATAACCAGTAAGCTAATTGGTGGGGAACATAAAATAATAAAAATAATTGAATATCCAAAATAAAACAAGATAGAAAAAGAGATATAGAACAGGTGAGACAAATAGAAAACCAATAGTAAGATGTTAGACTTACACCTGACTATATCAATAATTACACTGAATGTGAATGAAATAAAATTGCCCATAAGAAGACAGGGATAGCCACATAGTGTATTATTCCATTTATATGGAATTTGAGAGAGGCAAAACTATGGCTACAGAAAGCAGATCAGTGGTTGCTAAGAGCCAGGAGTTGGGGAAGGGGATTGACTGCGAAGGGGCATGAGGGCTTTTTGAATGTAGGGACTGTTATATACCTTGATTGACTGTTGTAGTTGTTACATGACTGTATTTCACGGAACTCACTGAATTGCATACTTAAAATTAATGATTTTTATTATTGTATGTCAAAATTGATATTTTTGCATTTTATTTTATTTTTTATTATTATTTATTTTAATCCTCACCTGAGGATATATTTTTATTGATTTTTTCAGAGAGGGAGGAAGGGAGAGAGAGAAACATTGATGTGAGAGAAACATTGATCAGCTGCCTCCTGCTCTCCCTCCACTGGGGAATTGAGCCTGCATCTGGGGCATGTGTCCTGACCAGGAATTGAACTGGCGACCTCTTGGGTCAACACTCAACCACTGAGCTACACCGGCCAGGCTGGGCTTTGTTATTTTTAAAATAACAAAATCCAACTATATGCTGCTTATAGCAATGCACCTTAAATATAAAAATACAAAAAAGTTCAAAGTAAAAGAATGAAATAACAATAACAACACCTCACTTATCAAGCTCTTACTGTGTTCTAGGCACAATTCTAAATGCCATGTATTATCTCATTTAATTCTTGCAGTAGCCCTATGAAGTCTGTGCTATCATTATCTCCATTTTACGGAGTAAGACTCAGGAGCATAGAAAGTTAAAAGTGCCCTCATGCACACAGCTGGTGAATGGTGAGCTGGACATGACCCCTGCACATAAATCTGCAGAGTCACTGTGCTCTAGTGCCACTACATATTAGCTACCATTTACTGAGTGTTTGCTTTGTTCTGAACATCAGGCCAAGTGCTCCAAATGCAGTATCTCATTTAATCCATTCTCTTTCACATGTGGGGGAACTGCAGCTCAGAGAGGCTAAGTAGGTTTTCTGAGATCACACAACTGGAGCATGGCAAAGCCTCATTTGACCCAGGTCTGTCTGACCCAAGCTCAGGCTGGCCTGAACAGCATTGAGTTCTCCAGGTTAGCTACAGGGTGAGGCCTGGAGTTGGTTTGTTACACGCAATACCTGGTGGGCTCTGAAGAACCTGGGAAGAGGCATCATGAATACTGTTTTTAAAAAAGACCAAAGGGACAGTGTGATGTGTGATTAGGAGTTGGGTCATATCTTTGGGATGGGGCCAGCCCTTATCAGAACCCTGTAAAATTATAATTAGCTACTATTTACTGCATGAAGCTAGCTGTTATTATTCCCCATTTTTCAGATGAAAAAACTCACACTCAGAAAAATTAAGTAACTTGCTCAGGATTAAACAGTGACAGACTGGATTGAACCCAAGTTTGAGTCCAAAGCCTGGGCTTTCCTTACTGTGGCTTTCAAAGCCTACCTGTGTGTGGAGGGTGATGATAAATGGTGTGGGTGAGAGAGGGTGAGGATTTGGTCTTGAATGGGTTAAAACCAGAAGCCTCAGTGAAGGGAAGGAGACAGAGCTTTAATAAAAGATTAAGAGATTTGGTACGATTGAGCAGCCCAGGGTGGCCGTCTAGATAACCTTAAGGTCTGGATTCATATAAATCCAGAGCCATTGTGAAAAGCTGAACTACTCACCTTACTATCTCTCAGTGCAGCAAGAGAGATTGCCTCTAAACTGAAAGATAAAAGCAAGGACTTCCTAGTAAGGCAGAAGATTAAATAGAAATGATTAAAATCCAGGGAAAAGGTGAAACCTTTAACAATAGGTGCTAGACTACCTTCTAGTCAGATAATATGTAAACTGTTGTACAAACTGTGAAGTGTGACTGTGGTGGCTGCTTTGTAGATGGCTGGGGGCTGGATATGATCATTTTTGGCCTATAAGCAAGAGAGCCACCAAGTCAGCGTGGGGTCACTGCTGTGGCTCCCTGCATCTGGCAGTAAAGAGAGAAAGTCAGGGGCAAACCTGGGGGAAAGAGGAAGCCGGCAGAATCAGAGTGGAAGGAAATGGGGAGCTTAGCTTTCTTTGCTTCAGTTTGTCTCAGGAAGCTAACACAATTAATTATCCTTGCTCTCTCTGTCTTCAACAGCTCCTAACTCCCAATCCTTCCTAACAAGCACTTAAACATATTGTTTTCTTCCTTGCTGGAAAATAAATCACTGTGGCAGTTGTAAAACCTGGCTGTAAATACTTTGACGTTCCTCCCACTGAGAAGTGGGGGGTCCATGGCCCTGCTCTCTGGTCGGAGTGGGTTTGTGACTGCTGCAACCACAGAGCACAGCAAAAGCGATGCTCTGTGCCTCCAGAGGCCAGGCGACACAGGGCCATGCGTCCTCCACCTTGCTCGCTGGATCACTCACTCTTGGAACCCCGAGCTGCTTGTACATAGTTGGATGACTCTGAGGCATGTGTGTGGATCGTCCTGTCGATGACTCCTGCTGAGCCCAGCCTTCCAGTCATCCTCGAGATGCCAGACATGTGAGTGGAGCCGTCTGGGACTCTCCAAACCAGTCATCTGAATACCACTGGGTGGCCTCTGCGTGTTCCACATGGAGGGGAATAATCCCCCAGCTCAACCCTGCAGGGATTTCTGACCCTCAAAGTTCTGAGGTACAAGAAAATGTCTTTTGTTTTAGCCACTAAGTTCTGGGGCAGTCAGGCGGCAACAGATAACCGGAACATCCTTCCTCAGTGCCAGTTCCCTCCTTCAGCTCCTGTCCCCTCTCTCTCCTTCACTTCACAGCCGCATTTCTCAGAAGTATCATCTCTACTCACATTAGAATACGTCAGCTCCCAGCTCCAAAGTCACTTCCTCGGAGAGGGCGGCCCTGCCTCCTCAGTCTAGATTTATTTCGGTTCCCTGGTTATCTGCTCTCCAGGCTCCAGCTCTTCTTCTCCGAGAGCTTGTCACAGTCTCTACTTACATGTGTATGATTTATTGATTAGCGCCTTTTTCCCTTCCCAGACTGTGAGCTTCAAGATGATGGGGACTGCATCTGCCTCTTCACCCCTGCAGCCCCTTGCCTGGCACATAGCAGGCGCCCATTAAACAGTTGATCTCGTGAGTGAGTGAGTGAGCTAAGCGTGCTGAGCCTCCCTCATAAGAAAATACTTCCCAGGATCTGGGATGGATGGAGCACATCTGGCCAGGGCACATTTAGTTCTACACAACAAACATTTCTTGAGCAGTTACTGGGGATGCAAAAATAAACAAGAAACGGTACCTGCTTTGGGGGGGGGGAATGCAGACTAGCAAATACAAAATTCCACTGCAATGGAGTCAGTTGTGTTACAGCACACAGAGTGCTATGGTACACCGATCAGGGACTCCCATCCTGGGGTGGGAGTGGAGGCGACGGTGGGAACTATGAAGGGGCTTTCAGAGCAGGTGGCATCTGAAGTGAGCCTTGAAGAAAGCAGGTGAGTCATCTAGGTGAGACAACAAGGGAAAAGTGTTTCTAGCAGAGGGAACAGCACAGAAGCATGGGCTACCGGGATGGAGGAGAGGCCAGGGAGGTTTGGTGTTGACAGAATGAGGTGGGAGAGTGGGGAAGGTCTTCTGCTCCATACAGCAGGTCTTTTGCTGTGGGCAGTGGGGAGCCAATGATAGTTGTAGCAAGGAAGTGATGTGGTGATCCCTGTGCTTTAGAGCGCTCTGGTTGGCAGCAGTGGATAGAAGGAGTTTGAGGTGAATGAGAAGGGAGGCCAGCAGAGGCCTCCTCAGTAACTGCTCAAGAAATGTTTGTTGTGTAGGACTAAATTTTACTAGTGTAAAAATGGAGGCAGGAGAGGGTAAGGACCTGAACCCCACCTATGGCAAAACGGATGGAGATGAAGAGTCAGACCTGAGGAGCAATTAGGAGGATAAATAAATAGAACCCTGCGGTTAACAGAAGCAAGGGCGGGGAAGGAGCCAAGAATGACTCCCAGCTTCCTGGCTTTGTCCGCTGAGTAGAAGGTGATGCCACCAGCCAAGAATAAAACCCAAGGGGAGGCTGCTGGCTCAAGAAGGTGGCCTGAGCACAAGTGACCTCCTCTTCTCCTCCTTAAAGTTCTATTAAAAGGACAGGGCATGTATTTTTAAAAGAATAAAATCATAACAGAATTGGAAAAGAGAAGAGAATGATAACAGTGGGCTAAAACCATGGAGGAATTTCTGGGAGATATAGAGCAGATGGAATTCCTTGGCGACAACTTCCAAGGAAATCCACACCAGCTGCCCATGCTAGTCAACACTTTCCTTTATTCATCTGTCTGATTGGACAACAAGGAATAATGAATACATGAAAATAAAATAAAAGGATTAAATAAATAGGACAGCTGACTTAAGATCAAAATCATTCAAGGCATAGAAAAGATCATCATTAAAAATGTTTCGAATTCATATTCTAACAGAGGTATAAGAGGGTGTTGCATCCATAAAACAAGAACAGGCTGCTATGAAAAAGGAGCAATTGGAGAACATGAAAGTATTTGGGAAATTGAAAATGGTTGTCTAAATTTTCAAAAATTTAATGGAGACACTTGGTAATAGAATGGAAACTGTTAAAAACTAACCAAAAAAATCCTCATCCAAGGATATGTTTTTATTGATTTTTAGTGAGAGAGGAAGGGAGAAGAGAGAGAAACATAGATCTGTTGCCTCCTGTATGTGCCTCCACCGGGGATCAAACCCACAACCTTTTTGGTGCACAGGACCATGCTCCAACCAACTGAACCACCAGACAAGGGCAAGACTAACTTTTTAATGTAAAAGAAAAAGTTAATAAACTTCCCCAAGATACAGAGCAAAAAGACAAGAAGATGAAGCATATGAAATAAAGTTAAGAGATATGGAGGAGGGTCCTAGAGGTCTAGCATCCGTCTAATAGGAGTTTCAGAAAGACATGACAGAAAGACTGGCAAAAAATACAGAAGCAGAAAGTGTTTCCTGAGCTGAAAGAAAAAGAATATTTAGATTGAAAAGGCCCACCAAGTACAGAGCTGGAAAAATGAAACACGTACACACACACACACACACACACACACTCACACACACAAGCAAGCAACAGCAGGATGGGAAGGGGGAGTGGATGAGTTTGGTCTTGAAGTGTCTTTGTGGTACTAGGGTAGAAACTCCATGTGGCAACCAAATATATGGAGTTGAAGCCCTGGGTGGTCAGGGCTGGAGAGAGAGTTGAGAATTGTTGAAGGAACTGTGGAGAGGGAGAATGAAAGAGAAAGGAGGGAGAGAAGAGGGCTGAGGAGGGAACCCAGGAAAAAGGAAAAACAGCTGGAACACTTCTCATCTCCCATGCAAGCCTTTCAAGGTGCTGTCAGCCAGGGAACAAAAGTCTACCCTGTTTTCTATCCACTGCCACCCTGGGCTCCCATGGGCTGGACTGGCCTCTCCCTCAGAGCATAATCCACCTGCCTGGGGGATGGGATTGTGCCTAACAAGGGTGAAAATTGCTGGGAGGATTGAAATGGTGTCACCACTACTCAAATTAGCCCATTTTCAGGCAGAAATCAAATCTTTATTCTCGCTGAAACAACCTGTCTCTCCACTGAAGCAGCTCATTCCCAACCACTTACAAGCAAACAGCATCTGATGGCAGAAGATAGTACACATAATGGGGGGTAGAGCTTCGGCCCTCGGCCCTCGCTCCCGGCTTGGTTTGCTTGGGGTGGGGGTGGAGGTGGCGGCTGCAGGGAGGAGGAAGGAGAGAGAATAGGGAGGAGGCAAGAGAAGAGAGAACCTGGATACAAAAAGCAGGGATAAGATCATTCTTCATTGTCCCCTGGCTAGTAGTAGAAGGGACCTCACTCCAAGCAGGATGCCTACCAAGCCCCTGAGAAGGGAAGGGGGTCGGAAAGTGCCAAAGGTTTGAGGAACTGAAATGTTTCTTCTTCCCAAAGTGAAGGCTGCTGCTGCTGGAGCGGTGTATTTTGGGGCTGGAAGTCCCTCCAGGATGCGCAGATGTATTGGCCTTTGAACCTGAAGGTAATTAACAATGTGCAGATATCTCCAGATATTCTTCCTCCCGCCCTCTGTTATTTTGCGTGTGCTACCCAGGGGAAGGGGCCTGCATATGTGTATTTCAATGTTTTGATCTCCCTCTCTCTCACACACACACACACACACATGCACACGCACACGTCATTTCTTTATGACATTCATGTCTTCCTCTTCCTCAGATCTCTCTGGCCCCCAGCCACGTGCCTTCCCTTTGAAGCCTTGCAGAGAGGGTCAGAGTAGGAGCCTCAGCAGGGAGGGGCAGGAGGGGAACACAAGAAGTAGCCAGTGGGTCGTTTTTCCCTGCTTGGGGAGAAGCCAGATGTGTCTGCCTGGTGACCAGAGGTGCCCTGAGCCCTGACAGCTCTGAGGGTGGGGAGTCCACCCAGACAGCTGTGGAAGGAGAGGTGGTGCATGGCTCTAGCCCCAGCAGCAGGCCAGCACCCCCACAGACCAGTCTTGCAGAAAATAAAGCCCCTTTCTATGCTTGCTGCTGCCACCGCTGCTGTCACTTTGTTATAAAGGTTAGTGACTGTCCATTAACTCTAAGGAGCTGATTCTTGCCAGTGCTGCACCAGCAGCTGGGAGCCAGAAAGTGCTGACATGGGGGAGGGGGCGGTGGTGGGTAAGTAAGGGAGGTCACTGGCATGGCTTACTCAGCTCTACCCAAGTGCCAATTAGCTAAGGTTTTTCTGCACATCAGCCAGGCCTGCCACAGTTGAGGAAAATTATTGTCAGAGAAGCTCATTTTGTTTTTATATTAAAAAAGCTCTCCCCAGGGATGGATCTTTCCTGACTGTCCCCTCCTTCAGTCTTCTTAGGAGGGGGGATCCCAGTCAGGCAGGATCCCTGGGAGGAGATGGCCAAGGTCGGGGTCCCTTGTGCTTTCCTGGCCTTTTGACTTGGAGGCAGCAGCCCTCCCAGCTCAGCAACTCTGTGCACACTCACGGCTTTCCCAGGAAAATAGGGAAGAGTAGGGGACCTTGAGAAAACACTAAAACTATAAATGCCTTGTCTCAGTTCTTATTTCTCCATCCCATTGCATTCATAAAATCCGGTTCTTTGGTAAAAGGACATTAGCTTACTCTTCAAATCAGGTTTAGGAAGCTGGTATCCTGTGTTCAAGGAGAGTGTAGGGATTTGTGGGCTCAGAACAGCCCTCAGATTGCCCCACAGAATATCAGAACTCAGAGTCTTAAAATTCATCTAGTTCAACCTTCTTTACAGATGTGATAACTAAAGCTTCCAGAAGGGAAGGGACTGCCTGAGACAGTTATTCGCAGATCTGAGACCAGAGCACAAGGCTCCTGACTTCCAGTGAAGTGTTTTCATTCTGAGATATTTTAACACTTCATTCTCTTACGTTACACCCAATTACTGAGTCCTTACTATCTTCCAAGTGCTATGGCGAGAGGAGGTGTGGGGGGAGGCAAAGAGATGAAAACAACACAATCCTTGCCTTCAAGGAGCTGTTTCCCCAAATCTGTGATTCTTGGGGGGAAAAGAAAAACTGTGAGTCAGGCTCTCACCCTATATCGTCTTCTATAGGTGATGATGGAAGAAGGGAAGGGGAGGGAACCCATTTACCTTCTCAAGTTTGATAAATTAGGTTTCACTGACTCTGGAACCTCAGGGAGGCCAAGGACAGAGGGAGCCATAGTCAGACTGGGAGAAAAGGGGGTAAGGGTGACAGTGAGAACAGGTCAATGACAGCAGGTCTGGCTGGCGGATGGGAACAGTGATAACAGCTCACACTAGTATGGCAATGTACAGTCGACAGGCCTTCAATCAGGTGCACTGTTTCATTGAGGCCCAAGGCCGTTCTCTGAGGTGCACAGAACACCATTTTAAGGATGAGAAAACTGAGGTTCAGAGACCTCAGGTAACTGGCCTAAAGACAACAAATGCCAGGTCGCAGCCAGGAACTCCTAGTCCAGTGCTCTTTCTACCACTGCGGGTGGGGAAGTTGTGCTGGGATGAGAGGATGGGGGTAAAGCAGTGGTGAGCCACAGTGATAGGCCAGTCTTCCTCTACGCAGTTTTATTTTTATTTCTACATTCTGGCACTCAGAGAACTCTGCTCTGAAGAACTGGAAGCACTTTGCAGGCCTGAATGAGCTCATTCAGCTCACTCTTGCCAAAAGAGGAAGGACTCCAAATAGAGGTTCTGTCGAGGGTCACCAGCATGCAGGCACATAATAGAAAACAGGGCTCAGGTTCTCCTACCCTTTGCCCTCATGAACCAAGCAGTGTGAGGCAGAACCAGCCACTTTCCATGAGAGTCACGAGGGCCACAGGAAAAAATTAAGGTATCTTCTGGTATCTCCTTCCTTCCCTGGAGAGATGGGTTAATAGGTCCCGAGGGGCCTGGCCCCTGGGTCATTTCCAGGGCAAAGAGATCTTGAGGCAGTCACCCTGATGAGCAGGCTTGGGGGAGGAGAGGGAGCTAGTGAAGCTGGTTCAGATTTCCCTAGTGTCGCAGAGCCCTGGTGGGGACCAGGGGACCAGGAGTCTGGAGACTCTCCTAAGCGTTTCTTGCGGGCAGGGTGTCTCAGAGCTGCCTGAGGTTGGGGTCAAGGCCTGGCGGTGTGGGGTCAGTGGACCCCAGTCCCTCAGGCCCCTCTCACCCAGTAGGGTGAGGGGTAGGGATGGACTTAGCACGATCTCTGGAGGAGCCCGCAGCCCTGAGAAGGGCCCCGCGCCCTCCCCAGCTCAATCCCGGCTCAGCGCCTAGCTCTGCGCTCCCGACGCGTCCCCAGACGGCCCCTTACCTGTCCTGCCGAGGCCGGTCCCGCCTCCTTCGCGGGGCTCGGGGGTCCGGCATGGGCGGGCGAGCGACGGCGCCCCCGCCTCGCGGTTGCGGTGGAACTCCCAGGAGGGCACCTCTGCTCCGGGCCCCGGGTCGCGGCCGCCGCCGCCGCTTCAGCACCACGGACAGCTCCCGCCCGCCGCCCGCCGCCGCCCGCCCCGCCCGGCGAGGTCCCGGGAGTCCCGCATCCCGGCCCGGCCCCGCCGCCGCCGCGCAGCCCTCAGCCCGGCCCGAGGCGGCTCCGCGCTGACTTGGAGGAGCAGCCAGGAGGGTCCCCCCCTTCCCCGCCTCCCGCCGCCGCCGCCTCCCTGCCTCCGTGCTTCGTGCTCCCTTCCACGCTCCCGAATCAGCCCACCGGGCTCTCGGGACCCAGCTCCGGGGCGGGGCGGGGCGGAGCGGGAAGCCGGGGAACCCAGAGGAGGCGGCGGCGCGCGGGGCGAGGCTGAAAGGGCTCCTCCGGCTCCCGAGCCGCGGCCCCTCTCCCGGCGCTTCTCCCACCCTGCCCCCGGGCTCCCGCACAAGCCATGCGTGGTCCTCCGGCTTCTTGAAGCATTTTTGGAGCTCCCAGGCGCCCAAGCCCTGAGTTTTAATATTAATATGCACTAAAGAGAAACACGAGCAAACAAATCATTTATTGAGTGCCTATTATTTATCAGACACCAGGCAGGTTTTCATGTTATTAACCAATATAATCTCATTTAATTTTTAAACAACTCTGAGGCAATACAATCCCCCCCACCCCCATTTTGCTAGTGAAGACCCTGGACTCACAGAGATTAAATCTCTTCATGTGGTGAGAACAGTGCTGCGCTGGGAAATGCATGGCTTTAAAGACCATGGACCTAAGTTTTGCTCCTGGTGTCCCACTTATTAACTATATAATCTTAAATTACTTAACCTCTCAAAGCCTCAGGTTTCTCATTAACAAAATGGGGGAGTGTAGCCACCTCATAGGAGTTATATGAGGACAGAGTGAGATGACGTATGTGACACATTGGCTCCAAATAGGCCCTCAGTGGGTGAGCATTCCCCTCAGTTCTCCCAGAGAGAGATCTGAGCCCTGAGCCCAGGGCGTCCAGCTGCTTGTCTCCCCACTGCGCTGCTCCTTATCACCCCGTTACTCCAGTTTTCTTTTTGTAGCCTGGGGAAACCCTCATCTTGAGTGGTATGCGTGGAGGAGCTATTTTTCAAGCTCCCCACAAGGTCTTGAGTCTCACTACAGTACCAGGAGGTTGGGAAGGGAGAGTCTTATTTTCTGAAGGTAAATAGGGGCCTGCGAAGTAAACCCTAGAGCAGGGCGAAGCCTGGGCTGGGGCTGAAAGGAGGCACCGGGGACCTGGCTGGCAGTGTGAGGCCCACCTCTTCCCATCCAAGTATGCCGCAGCACACTGAATGGTGGGCTCCCCCATGACATGGGGCATCTGGAGCCACTTAGCAGTTCCATTTGGCTCCAAACAGGCATGCTCTGAGCCAGAAACCCTACCCACCCAGGCTCTACTCCTTCCTCCTCATGGAGCTTGGGTCTCCTCCTCTTCAGGGCTGAGCAGAAAGCTCCCTAAGCCTTGTGGTCTGTCTCAGGACTGGTATTGGTGTTTAACATGTTGGGTGTTAAATATGTTCTTGCTCTTATTGCCCCTGCCCCATTAGAGAGGAGGCCCTGAGGCTAGGAAGGCTCTTGGACCATTCATCTGAGGCCCATTCAGCATCTGTACAATGCCCCCCCTTCTCCCCAGGAGACACGTCCCCTTGAGTCTGCCTGCCCTCTTGTACCTTTGGCCCTCTCTGGCCTTGCTCTCCCAGGGCCTCATGGCCCCTACTTGGCCTTGGCCTCGGCCTCCTTCTGCTCCTTTCCTCCCTCTCTTGGCTTTGCTCCATGTCTGGGCTGCATACCGAATTACTAATCAAAAGGATAATAAAAAAGCCAGTGAAGCAAAGCGGCACATAAATTCCAAATACTAATGTTGATAATTATATGCTGTTGCCTGGAGGGAAAACTTGAAAAAAGGCCATTCGTATTGTGTCTAGGGCCCTGGCCTGGGCACCAAGAGACCTGAGTTCTAGTGTGGTCTTTGTCGTTAATTGGCTGTGTGAACTTAGGCCATCCCTAATCTCCCTGGGCCTTTTTTTCTTTAGGATTCTAAGTCTCCTCAGTAGCTTTGAAGACACTGTAGGGTGATTAGCACTATGTGAAATGTGTGTGAGAGAACGGTCGGCTAATGCACAGTAAGAGTTTCCTTTGAGAAAATTACCTCTCATCCCTCACAAGATATAGGGAGTGCCTCAGAAACGAAAGAATCTATAACTATGCAAAGTTTGCATTCCATTTTCCACTCCCTTCCTTTCTCCATCAAATATTCTCAGATTTGTAAGGAAGGTGAGACCCCCACTAGACTCTAGAGAATACAAATTTTAAGCCATAGTCCGGGTTCTTGAAGGAGCTGCCATGAAGGGTGGTGGGGTAGAAAGACATGTTAACCAGCAATTCCACACATTGAGATAAAGGCTATTATAGGGTAAGTGAAGAGTGCACAGAGAAGGAAACCATTAGTTCTGCTTGGGGAGTCCCTGGAGGCTTCCAGGAGGAGGTGACATTTGAGCTGAGGTTTTCTAAAGGATGAGACATTCACCAGGGAGATTAGGAGAGGAGGGAATTCTGGGTAGAAAAGCTGGAGTGAAGAGACAAGGCTGGAGGACTGATGAGAAAGCTACAGTAGCGTCCAGGAAAGAGACGGCGAGAGCAAGGCAGAGTCAGCAGGATGGAGAACAGGAGACAGGCTTGAGACACCTCTGCAGGAGAACAGAGAGGAGAGGTTGGTTGTGGGGAAGGAGCAAGGCGTCAAGGGTAATGTTTGGGCCTCTGGCTTCTGGGAAGCTTATGCTAACTACGAGAGGGAAGAGAGGGAACTCTGCTTAGCCCGTAATGCTGCTGAGGGCCACAAACCCCTCAGTTTCTAGGTTTTCACACTGTTTCAATCTTATTCTACCTTTAGTTCCTAGGAATTTCCTTAAGCCCCCAAAACTCTCCCATCTTATTTTATTTTATTTTAAATTTTATTTTTGTTTAAAATATTACAGATGTCCCTTTTTCTCCCCCATGACCCGTTCGTTTCACCTCTCCCATCTTATTTTATTTTATTTTTTAATTTTTATTTTTTTTAAGTTTTTTTATTGTTTAAAATATTACAGATGTCCCTTTTTCTCCCCAATGACCCATTCCACCCTGTTCCTTCCCCCTCCCCAGTCCCTCTCCCCACCATTGTCCATGTCCTTGGGTTTTGCATATATGCACATAAATTCTTTGGTTATTCTCTCCCCCTCCACCCACCAGCCCTCCTCCATCCCTCTGACATTCATCAGTCTCATCTATGCTTCCATGTCATTGAATCTATTATGTTCATCAGTTTATTAAGTTCTTTAGATTCCACGTAAAAGCGAGATCATGTGGTATTTGTCTTTCGCTGCCTGGCTTATTTCACTTAGCATATCCCATCTTATTTTAAATGTCTTAGTGGAAAAGGAAAAGGTCCACGCTTGGGCCAGGAGAGTTCAGTGGGGGCAGAGTAGCCCTGGAAGGCTTCCTGGAGGAGACAGCAGGTATCCTAGCTGGGAACAGAGCAAGGTCCATAGAAAAGGGGCAGAGTAGGCACTGGGTGGAAACCTTGAAGAAGAAGCCTTTATGTCTTCTTCTGCTCCCACCTCTCTGACGTTCTCCAAGCAGAATGCAACACTATGGGCTCTGTTTTTGTTGGAGTGTGTTCTGGTTGCTAATTTCTTTTCACCTAGGGACATCCTTTCATAAGCTCTTTCATGCATAGACTTTTCGCTCTTTCAAGGGGTTGATTTGCTCACAGTGTTCCCTAGGGAATGTAAATCAGCACCAGGTGTGGGGAGATCTGCTTCACCACCTGCACCAACAGGCCACACATTGGAAGGGATGTTCCCCATAAGGGGGAAGGTGAGTCCCACCTCCAGCCCGGTACCTTCAAGTCAACCTCATGGTCAAGGCCACACTGATTTCTGGTTTAATCAGGTAGCAGGGACCAATTCTTGACTCTGGACTCAAGAGAGAACCCTGGAGACCCTCTCTGCTTCTGAGTCGGATCCTTTGGTCAGAGACAGACCCTCCCCGACCCAGCAATAGGATCTGTAGTCTGTCTCTTAAACTTCCTTGGGGGGCTCTGGAAGTACATTACCACACTGATTCATGCCAGGGAAAGAAGATGAGGAGAGTTCTCAGCACCAGTCCTGTCCACCTCCTTGCTCTCCCACCACACACAGGTTCGCTCAAGCTTGGGAAGGAGAATGGGGGAGTTAATGCAACTTGGAGAGGGAGAACCAGAGCATGAAGTGGAGAAACACAGCAACCCCAGGCTGCACAGCTTGGAACCCCATCGGCATCAACTCTGGCCTTCACAGGCTGCCCTGGGGGCATGTGGGCACTGGCTCACTGGCAGAGGAAATGGAACCGTTGGCATTTTCCCATTTCTCCCGGAGCAAGGGTGTGTGGATGTTTAGGGGTGTGGGGCGGGAATTAGCCATGGCAAGCGCACCGGCGGGTCTTTCACCTGATGTAATGAAGAAAATGAAAGTGAGTGGAGAATAAGAATGTGTGCGTCTGCCTTGCACTCTACGGTTGAAGCACCTGCTCAGCTATTACCTCCTTTGATTCTCATAAACAGGTACCATTTCCAGGATACAGGTGAGGAAAATGTGTCCCAGAGAAAGTAAGTAACTTCCAGCTTGGACAAAATAATTAGAGATCAATAATCAGCCAAAGGAAAGAGACATGAAATTGATGCATGACCCTGCCTTTTCCCTGTCCTGGAAGCTACCGCCAGCCAGGTGGGGGCTGCAGCCGGGCTGCTATGTACAGGACCTGGCACTTGGGTGTGTGTGTGTGCTTGTCCCAAAGGTGACTTTCAAAGGAAAGACTTTTTTCCCTCTGTATGTAGGAAATACTTCCCACTGATAACCACTGATCAAGCACTTAATGTATTTAGGGAACAGAGTGGGTTCTGAGGGTACACAGAGTTAAAAGATATGGCCCTGGTCATCAGAGACAAGATTATTTTAGCTGTGGAATAAGGCCAAATACATACAAATACAAAGAGGTGACAAGTCGGAGTTCTCTAACAGTGCCCTGCCTTCACATGTGTAGTTGTTTCCTTGAAATCCTCCGCCACACCCACCCACATGTCCCTAAAATCTCAGCTTAGGTGTTTCCTCCTCGGCCTGGGCTGGATTTCCCTCCTCTTGCTTCCTGTAACATCCTGTATTCCCTACCACAGGAATCAAACACACTGTTCTTTTTTTTATTTTTATTTTTTAATCTTCATCCGAGGACATTTTTTCAGAGAGAGTGGAAGAGAGAGAGAGTGAGAGAAACATCGATGTGAGAGAGACACATCAATTGGTTGCCTCCAGCAGTTGTCCAGACCAGGGCCAGGGATCGAGGTACACGCCCTTGGCTAGAATTGAACCCAGGACCCTTCAGTCCTGTGGACCGGCGCTCTAACCACTGAGCCAAACCAGCTAGGCCCACAGTGTCCTTTTAAACCTTCCTTGCCTCTCTCTCACCTGACTCTGAGCTTCAGGGAGAAGGGCAGGGCTGTATTGTTCATCCTTGGTACCTAGCTTGTGTCTGGTGTAAGTAGACACTTAATAGACATCTATGGAATAAAGAAAAGCAGCCACTTTCCTTGTACTGTCCCCAGCATATAAGCGCTAAGGTCCCTAGCAGCTCTCACGTGCTGTGACTTCATGCTTGCCGGTTGAGGCATTGTTTTCATTGGGGCTGGATGTGACTTCACTTAGGAGTGAAGGAAACCACCTCACCGCTGCCCTGCTTTTCCCCTCGGGGACACAACAGTAATCCGAGCAGGAACAACAGTGGCCACCTGTGGCTGACTTCACCTGCCTTTTATTCGAGTGACCGGAGCCGGCAGGAGTCCACTCCTAACAAGGTCTCTGCCTAGTTACCTGGTTGCTGGTGAGGGGATCAAAGTTTTGCCACCTCAAAGTTGTGCTCTGCCCCTTGGGATATTGATTTTAAGCTGGTTATTGAAAAACAAATGACTCAGAAAGAAACTTTGAACCTCCCCCTTTCTGCTGAAAGCAATTCAGATTTTTTTAAAAACCTGCTTCAGGAAAGGAACCTTAGCACAATCACCTTAGAACGCATGAACTGGCACGTATGTGATGGACAGGAAGAAATATTGTTTCTGGTTTTTGGGTTTGTTTCATTGCTTTTTCAGAGACAGTGGAAGGGAGAGAGAGAGAGAAACATCAATGTGAGAGAGACACATCGACTGGTTGCCTCCCGCACATGCCCCGACCAGGGCCGGGGATAGAGCCTGCAACCGAGGTATGTGCCCTTGGCGGGAATCGAACCCGGGACCCTTCAGTCCGAGGGCCACCGCAATAACCACTGAGCCAAACCAACTAGGGCAGGAACATTGTTTCCCGATGGCCCAACAAGGATTTGTTTGCTATATGTTTGCTCTTTCCACTCCCTGTGAATTACCTACTTTCCTTTTGGAATTCCAGTCCCTGCCCTGCTTCTCTTTTGCCTAAAATAAAAGCCTCAACTGCCTAGTGTATTTCCGACTTCACATTTCATGACGTCCCAGCATAAACTTTGTACGTTTTCTCTTGTTAATCTGTCTCTGTTAATTTGGTTATTAGCCCAGCTAGAAGAATTTTTATTTTTATTTTTATTTTTATTTCTATTTCAGGAGAGAGCATGAACGCAGTTCCCCACTACCACAAATTATGCAGTTGAATTTCCCACATCAGGGGAAACCTCAGGTGTCAGAACATCCGGAGAGCAATGGATAAGCCTCACCCTGGGAAAACAACCTTCATGATTATGGCATCTCCCTTGCCAGATAACTACACCAGTTAGAAGAATTTAGAAGGTGAGAAGAAAGTTATTTTTTTACACCCCCGCATTGGACAGGTGAGGCTGAGAAAATCCAGTGGCTAAGCAAAACAGAACACCCAGGAAAGGAAACCCTGCAGAAGTATTTGCGGATTAGAAAGGCAAGGAAACTTGATGAAAACAAACATTCAAAGTACCTCCCAGGTTTTTAATAATGTCAGAGGAGAAGAGCCTGGAGGAAAAAGATAAGAAGCACATTTATTTTCTCTGCCCAGACCACATCGACTATCCTTCCTCACCCCTCCCCTACCCCATGCCTTGTGTTTTACTCTTTGAAAACAGTGGTGGCATTTCTCAGGCAAACTGCATTGTGTCAGTCCTAGGAGTAGGAAAACCAAGTCCAAGATTAGAAAATGTATTTGACAGCTCGCACTGGGCGTGTTGCTGTGGGTAGTGCTGGATTCCCAGTGGTGCCCGGAGCCCTCTGGGTCTGAGCCAGGTTCATCTGCCCCCACAGATGACCCAGCCAATGAGTGATAGGAAGAAGCTGGGCTGTGGACGAGGGGATGCGAGAGCCTATCTGGAAAGATAAGTTTACAAGACATTATCTGAAACCCCTGGAGCCAGATGTTTTTCAGAATTCAGAATTTCTTCAGATTTTAACAAAGCAATGTGATGCATCTACCATATATTATGTAAAATCCTTAGTGAAGTCCCGGGCAGCACCATATAATCAAGCAATCAATATTTCCTCAGAAAAATTTATGACTAGTCATCCCAAGTGTGATCAATAAAGGCATTACATAGCCTCATGGCATTTCAGGGTCTTCTTCCAAATGACTTCATTTGCTTAGACTTACAAAAAAGCTTTTGATCTCAGAATGTTTGGGATTTCAGAATTTTGGTTGAAAGATTGCTGTGCCACAGAGGTTCCAGCCCTTGTGTTCCACCTTGGGTCAAATTGATCTGCAAAAATTCCTATGGTTGACCGAATTTTCTAAGCTTGTAAATTGCCCGACCAGGGGTGCACAGTAATGGCTACTAGCCCTATTGATTGCCCGCTACCTGCCAGGCTCTGCACTAAGTGTCTGACATGCATTTATCTCTCTTATCCTTACCACCATCCTGGGAGGCAGGATTGTTCCCATTTCAAAGATGAGGAAACTGAGGTTCATAGAGGTTAAATAACCTACCTGAAATCATAAGCTGGGAAATGGTGAAACCAGGGAGTTGAACCCTGCTCAGATTCTAGTGCCTGCATTGCTTTACTACTCTTAATTTTGCCTTCATTTTTAAAGGGGCTGGTTTGAGTATGAATAAGGGGATTAAATTGCCACCAGTTTAGTTTGGGGTGGGTGTTTAGTTAACTATATTGTGAAATAATGTATATTTACAGTATGCACTTCAAGTTTTAAAAAATTATGCAAGTAATAATTGTTCATGAACTAGAGGAGTGAGGAGTAAAAGACTGCTTCCTGGTTTTTTATTTAATTTAATTTTTATTATTTTTGGCTGCTTCCTGTTTATGGTCTCCCCAGGTCCACTCCCAAGATTAGTGGCTTCTTGTGTACCCATCCAGAAGTACATATGTACTTTTTAGTATGTATAGATCATACATAGTTTACTATGGATTTTTATAATATATCTTTCATAATATATCTTTCCATATTTGAACATACAGAATATCTTATTTTTGTTTTTATTAAACCAGTTTTTTAATGAAATGATAAATGTACTAGGCAAACAGTGGTGGAAGGAATGAATTTCCACTTAGTAGACTTTAAGACATGTATGCACGGCTGTTTGTTTTGTTTTTTGAAAGAATTTAGTATAGTGTTTAAGAGCCTATACCTAGAGCATTTTGGATTCAAATCCCCACTCTGTCCCTCGTAAACTCTGTGACTTTGGATAAATTAATCTCTCTAAGCCTTAATTTCTTTATCCGGAAAGTGGACTTAATTGTGGTACCTCCCTCGGGGAGTTGTATAATGCAGTTTATGGGTTCAGCAGTTTAGTATGGTGCCTGGGGCAGAACAAATTATGCAGTTCAGCCACACTCCTACTGCTTGAGTAGATGTTTAGGGGTGTCCCTAAATTTGCTTGTAGGATAGTCCTAACTGATAGCACTGAGTTCTTTTATCCTGGAAAGTGATAAAAGGTGGGTCCAGGGATTTTTTTATCATCTGCTCTCCTCCCTCCATCACTATTAACTACAGTCAAAAAAGTTTGGAGACCACTACTCTTGGCAGATTGGACCTTGGACCTTGGACACGAAGCTCCTGCCCTGGGAAAAGGAGGCAGGGTGAATATAGTGAATTTGGGGGGTAAAGCATTGCGTATGGAATTGATGAGGAACTCAAGAAGATAAACATTTTAGCTTTAGGTATATAGATAATAGGCTTGGTAATTAATGCATGTCGAAAGCTGTTGTTCCCGGGACTGGAATGTACGACTGGACCTGCCCTGACTCCAGAGGACCTGCGAGCAATTTAACCTGTGTGCCCCCGGAGGACTGCAGGTGACCAGGACAGCATCTGAGCCATTGCGCTTCAGGGAGAGAACATCCGATGCCCAGGATGCAGATAGTCACCTGTCAGCAGGGGAAGGGATGCTCGAAAATCACCTGACTGCAGCTTTTATCCGATTAACCTTTTCCCCTGAATTCCAAACCCCTCACCTGCTTTCTGCCGAACTCTACGCCCTTTACCTACATGTTTCTTCTCCTTATAAAAAAAGGTCCGCTTGAGATGAGATGTAAGACACTCTTTTAGGGTACATAACCCGCGGTCTTCTCAGATCGCCAGCCATCCGGACAAAGCACCCATAAAGAATCAGCCCCTGTCTCTACTTATTGGTTCTGGTAGTTACAGCAACACGAAGGCCCACTTTTCTGGTTTCAGAATTAGAACTTCTAACCCTAAACCTGCTGTGTCACTTTGGACAGATCACTTCTCACCAGAGGATTTCCTTTTTTAAAAAAAAAAATATCTTTATTGACTTTAGAGAGAGGATGGGTGAGGGAGAGAGAGAGAAACATCAATGACAAGAGAGTCATTGGTCGGCCGCCTCCTGCACGCCCCCGACTGGGGATCGAGCCCGCAACCCGGGCATGTGCCCTGACCGGGAATCGAACCCTGATCTCTTGGGTCCTAGGTCAATGCTCCACCGCTGAGCCACGCCGGCCCGGCCAGAGGAATTCTAAATCACATTCAGCTCTAGGATTCTAAGATTCTGGTCTGATTTTCAGGATTCTGCTTTTGATTTCCAGGACTATGCAGATGTGGCTGCGGGGAACTCTTGTCCTTAGAAAGCTGCTGGTTAACCTGGCTTTGGTGTTCAGTCCATTTGGAAAGCAGAGTTCTGCTTAAGCATTGCAGGCTCTGGAATCAGAAAAGCTGTTCCAAGTTTTGAGTCAGCCACTGCTCAGCTGGGCACATTACTTAACCTCTCTAAACCTCAATTTTTTCATTATGTAACATGGGTTAATAATAGTGCCTATCTTAAAAATAGTACCTATCTTTTGTGATTCTTCATTCTACAAATGTTTGTTGAGTGATCCCTATGAGCCAGGCACAGGATACAGTTATGAGAAATACCAGATGAAACTTACAGTCTAGTGTGGAACAGAGACAATGACTGAACAATCGTACTAACTAATATAACATTGCAACTGTGACGAGTGCAGCTAAGAATGGCAACACGGTGTCTTAAGAACCTATAACAGAGGGATCCGATGTGATAAGAATTTTGGATAAGGTTTTCTTGGGAAGGTGATGCTTGAATTGAGCACTAAAGAATGAGGATAGCTAACTAGATAAGAGGGGAAACAGAATGTGCAAAAGTCCTGGGGTAGCAGATAAGGGAAAAAGCCAGTGAGGCTGGAGAGAGGAGAATTAAAGGGAACCAAGGACCAAGTGAGGGTGGAGAGATAAGCAGGGTCTCACAATGTTTTATTTTTAATCCTAAAATCAGAGGCAGGACATTGAGGGTGTTTGAGCAGGGGCCGCTATTGTCAGATTTGCCTTTAGAAGGGACCTCTAGCTAAGGATAAATTTGGGGGAAGGTGGTTAAAGGTTTAGGCACACTAGCTACTGTGGTCCAGGTGAACTAAGATGGTAGTTTAGAATAGGATGGAAATAGAGGGACTTAGAGAGAAGCGAACAGATCAGAGAGTTATTTAGAGGATAACATTGGCAGGATTTGGTAATAGAGTATACATATGGGTCAAGGTGGCGGTAGTGAGGGAGAGGAATTTGTCAGGAATGATGCCCAGCTTTCTGGATTGAGCAGTTACATGACTGATGGTGACATTGTCTAAGAGAGGGGCTCCCAGAGAATCAGCAGGTGTGGGGAAAAGAACCTGAGTGGCTTTGGATTGGTTGGCTGGTGGTGCCCTTGAGACATTCAAGTTGAGTCGTCCAGCAGGCAGCTGGCTATGTGAGTCTGAACTGGGAATATAGATTTGGGGGAAATAAGCAGAGACAGCAGGTGACACTGTGCGTGAGAATGAGATGCCCCGGGTACCAAGAATAGTGTAAAGAGGAGAGGGCCTGGGTTTCAGCCTTAAAGGAACCCACCATTTAATGGCTGGGTAAGAAGAGTGAACCTGAAAAAAAGCACAAGGGGGGAAGGGGAGGTGAAACCAAGCCTAGAAATCATGGGTTACAGAAGCGAAGGAAAGAATGACTCATGAAAGAAGGAGGGCTCCGCCGTGTGCAAAGACGATGGAAGGTCAAGTAAAACGAGGGTCAAGTAAAACGAGGACTGAAAGGTGCTCATTGCATCTAACGGCACAGACGTCACTGGTGGCCGTGGCCAGAGCTGTAGATATGGAGTGATGGGGTGGAAGCCAGGGTTGGGGAGAGAGTGGGAAGTGGGGAAATGATCATAGTGAGCGTTTCACAACTGTGGAGGGAGGAGAAAGACTCGGCAGTAGCCTGAGATTCTTGGAAGGTGCAAGTTATATGATGGGTAAAGAATGCTTAGGACAGTTCTTCACCCAGAGTGAGCTGGGACTGAGAGTGTTTGCCTTAGAGAAAAAGACGTGACTTCTTCGAATGACCCAGGTACCTGACTCGTGTGCTTCTACATGACATTAGTGAAGCTTATACTCTAGAACTATGAATGAACCCAGCCCTCTTGAAAGGGAGACCTGGAGTACAGCTGGGAAAGGAACAGATGAAAGCTACACTCTTCAGGAATCACATGTTCCCCAGGTCAAGCAGGGCATGTGGAGTCAATAACCGTGGTTTGGGGTGAGGGACGGGAGGGCTGATTTCCCCATGAAGGTCCAAACCTCTAGAGCATGTCTCCTTCTTTAGTGTAATCCAGTCAAAAGCCATGAAGCTTTCACCAACTACTTAAACTCTCTGAGTTCTCTCAACTTCTGTAGCACTTAGGACCTTGTATAATTGATCAATTGTTTGTATGAGAATCCAATCAATCCAACAGATAAAATGATATTTATTGTAAGGGATTTATTTTATAAGTACAATTTTTGTTATTTATTATAAGATGAGTAAATGAAAAAAGTGAGGCTGTTCTGATAATTTTTTTTTAAAGGAAATCAGTTCTATTGGCTTCAGAAACCAACTTGTTTATTTTGTTTTGGCTGTAAAAGATCCCCCGAATCGTGATTTATTCAGATCAGTAGTGCAGATAACAACAGTTTTATCTTGCAATGCCAGGATGCTCTTTAATTAATCAAAGATGGCAAAAGGACATTTATTCTAAGGTGCATAAAAATGAGCTAGTCAATAACCGTGTGGCTTTCCGTGTGTTCATATGTGTGTGGAAATATATTTATGACAAATTATTTTATGAATACTGTATTAACTGCATATATATATAGTTAATCCTCACCCAAAGATATTTTAACTGATTTTTAGAGACAGTGCAAAGGAGGGAAGGAAGTGGGGAGAGAGAGAAATATTGATGTGAGAGAGACACATTGATTGGTTGCCTCCCACAAGTGCCCAGACCAGAGCCTGGGGTTCGAGCTTGCAACCCAGGTACATGCCCTTGACCAGGAATCGAACCCACTACCCTTTGATGGGTGGGCCGATGCTCTAACTACTGAGCCACACCAGCCAGGGCTGCTTAATTTTATTTTTTATTTATTCCTCAAAACAACCCTATGAGATTATTATTATTAGCCCCACTTAATGTATAGGAAAATTGAGGCTCAGAGAGATTAGACAGATTTCTATTTCTGGAAACATGAAAATCTAAATACATGAAACTACCCTTGTCCTGAAAACAACAAAAATTGTGGGTAAAATATTTTGAATGCATCAGTGATTTGGTGAGAAAGTAAAGAATCTACAGAGTGAAAGAAGGAATTCAAATAACTGAACAGATTCTGAACGTGGCTATCAGCCTGAGATGTCTTTCAACCTTTAGTAAACTTGGGCTTGAGATTTTACAGACTTCCCAGGCTCAGGAGACAGAGCCTAAGTGTTCCAAGGGTTTTGTAAAGTCTGAAGAAAGGGTAAAAAAAACTAATTCGCACCCTAGCTGGTTTGCTCAGTGGTTAGAGCGCCGGCCAGTGGACTGAAGGGTCCCAGATTCGGTTCCAGCCAAGGGCATGAACCTCGGTTGCAGACTCGATCCCTGCCATGTGCAGGAGGCAACCAGTCAATGTGTCTCTCTCACATCGATGTTTCTCTCTCTCTCTCCCCCTTCCACTTTCTCTGAAAGTCAATGGAAAAATTATCCTCTAGTGAGGATTAAAAATTAACAAACAAACAAACAAAAAATTCGCTTTAGATTTCAATAATTTAAGCATGTAGGATTTTCCTAAGATAATCACCAAAAGAAGGATACAGAATGTATCTTCCAAACTATTACTAGAAACAAATAGAGTGAAAAAACTTTCAATTAATGCAAGAGAAGTCAAGAGAAATGGGGAAAAAAAACACACAGAAAGGATAAGGCCAATAAAACGTACAAAATACAACATAGAAATTAATCCAAACATTGTTGATTGCAGTGACAATAACTATACATGGGCTGAATGCTACAGTAAAAGATTCTCAAACTAGATTTAAAAACAATCCCCAGCTATATGCTATTTAAAGGAGAGATAGCAAAAACATAAAAATACAAAAAACAAGTGAAAAATAGTATACCAGCAACTGCTAACTAAAAAAGAAAACTCTGTTGCAGCTATATTAATAACAGTCAAAACAAAATTTAAGGCAAGAAGAAAAACATAGCATAATTCTAGATAGTGTCACTGTGTAATGATTAAAACTTTAACTCACTAGTCAAATAGTAGCAGCAAAAATTCCAAACTTATAGGTTCTTAATAACATAGCCTTATAAGGAAACTGAGGCAAACAAGATTTAATAATTTGCCAAAGGTTATAGTCATTAAGGGACACAGTCAGGATTTGGATCCAGGCCTTCAGACGTCAGTTCCAGTGCTTTCTAGAAGTCTGATGGTTATACCGTATCGGACCCAGAGCTCTTCACCAAACTGGGCCGTGGGGAGAGCGGGAACCCCCGCGTCAGGGGCCTGGCTTCTGGTCCTGGTTCTGCTGCCAACTAGCTGCGTGACTGGACGATTGCGACCTTTCTCTGGGCCTTGGTTTCTTACATCTAAAGTGAGGGAGGTACAGTAGGTAATTTTAGAGAGTCTTTTCAATTCTTTGATTTTCTTGATTCAATTTTATTTTCCCAGTTAAGTTACATATTCACTTTGCTTCCCAGTTAAGTTACATATTCACCTTGCTCCCATCTTATAAGAAGTTTCACTGGAACTTGGTAGCGGTGGTGGCAATGGGATGTCACACAATTTCCTGCCAAGTTGGAGCTGGAACCCACAGTCCAGCGGCCTGGTACATTGCAGTGTTCATCAGTCAGGGCTGGGTGAGTGCAATTAGACTTCAAAGGGAGGCACGGAGAGTGCTGGCCACAGGATTCCAGGAGCCAGGGTCATGCCCCTGCATGAGCCACCAAGAAAGACCACTCAGTCCGTAGACTCAGGCTGAGGGGTGCGGAGGACAGCCCAGAACTATTCATAGTGAAGCCTCCCCAGGCGTTTCATGCTTTTGAAAATGGCACTTAGAGAGATGCTATCAGGAGACATATTTAATGGGTTTTGGAAATTGGCTAATTTTGTCGCAACTGTCTGGATGTTGTCCTATGCATGCTAAGCATCTAGGGCCATCATGGGCTTGTGAGTAGGGCCAGGGTGTCCAAAGCCTTCAGGGCAGAGTTACTGGCTGTTTCTAGTTGCCAGAAAGACCCCAGCTAACCTCGGGCCACCAAGCTGGGTGTTGGGTCAGTGTCCTCTCCTGCTCCACAAGGAGCCACCCCTCGCCCTGCCAGCAGCCCTCTCCTTTCACAGTGGTCCTCCCTCACTTCTCTCCCTGGGCCTCCCTTCCCACCCCTGCTGATAGCCCCTGCTTACCACCCCCGCCCCCTGCACCCTCAGGCAGCCCAGAGCAGAGTTCTTGCAGTCACCCTTTGCCCAGGCCTTGGATCAATAAGCCATCAATATCCTGCACTGGGAAGGAACACATAGCTCCCTGCATGCCTGACTCACCCAGAACTCCACTCAGCCCCTGGCACGCACTCTCCCTCCTATAGTCTAGGCCCCGCTTTTCCTCCGCCAGAGACGTTGCCATCCATCAGCTCTCTGCCTCGCTGGTCACAGTCGCTTTCTCTGGCTGTCTTTAGCTTGGTTATGCTTGTCCTCTCCCTCTTCCTACTCTCCGGTCCCCCACTCATTTCTGGATTTGGTTTTTCTGTAGGTTGCTTATCAAGGTTGTTCTGCAGAATGGGGCAGAAAACAGGCCCAAAGCAGAGCTCACTTCCCCTCCCCAGGTGTGACCCTTTCCTGTCTCCAACATTCAGGATCTTCGAGGAAAGAGGGCCACAGTTACCCGCAGAGGGGCACGGTATGTCTTTAAAGGGTCCAAGATCTCATCTTGAAAGGAGTTTGACTTTTCTGGTTGTTCAAGAGCTGCATTTAATACCAGATAAGACTCATCATGATCTTGGCATCTCAAGTTGATAGTCAACAGACCCGGCTGCAGAGAATAATCCAAGAAAAGTGTTCATATAGATCCTGCAAACGATTCTTCTTCTTCTTTACTGGGTTCATAGCTTTGATTTTTCGAATTGTGTGGCGGCTTTCACCCTGGGTCATAAAACATTCCCCCTTGCAATGACAATGATTGCTATGGCCTTGTTTTTTCTAATTTTTATTAGTTTGGCAAACATTGATGTAACCAAGAGTAGAAGTCATTCACCACTCCCCAACTAGAAGAATCATGGAGGTATAGAATGGAGCACATTGAAATTTAGGTTTTAACAATGGAGAAAACAACAGTCAGCACCTGCCTATAATCTTATCTGAAACATGAATAATCTCTAGGCCTTTGGACTATTTATTTATTTATTTTAGAAAGGACAGGAGAGGAAGAGAGAGAGAGAAACATCAATACAAGCCAAAGATGGATCAGCTGCCTCCCGCATCCCCGTCCCCCTGTCCGGGGACTGAGCCTGCAACCGGAGCATGTGCCCTGCCTGGGAATTGAACAAGCAGCCTCCCGGGGCGTGGGATGGTGCCAACCAACTGAGCCACACCATCCAAGGCCTTTGCACCTTTTCAAAATCTCTTGAGCATTTTACTTTTAAAATAACTGCTGGTTTAAAAAGAAATAAATATAAAGGGCCCAAGATTTGGAATCAGAAGACTTCAATTTGGGAACTGACTCTGAGAGAACTCTAGGTGGGCTCGTTAACCTCTCTAAGCTTCAGTTCTCTCACTTATGAAATGGAGCTGTGATGGCTGAGTGAGGAAAGAATAACTACCATTTATGGAGTATATTCTTTTTCTTTTTTTAAAAATTGTTGACACTATTACAGATGGCCCCATTTCCCCCCTATGGAGTATATTCTGTATGTCGGGTTCCATGCTGGGCATTTTCGAATATTGATTGCATTCAAGCATGTTTCTGAAAGTGCTTTGTAAATTAGAAAGTGCTGTGCAAATGCCAGTTGTTACAGAGAAACCCAGAAAGCGACTGTGGCATCCATGTGGCTCTCCTTCGTACCCAGAAGATAATTAAATGGGTGCTTTTGAACAGTTCTGCTAATAAAAATTTTTATACGTACATCATCTTATTGATCTTCACACGCCCGCTCTGAAGGAGGTAAACAAATGTGACTAGCCCTGTTCTGTGAATTAAGGAGACCAACCCCGAAGACAGAGTCTGGGGAGCTCTCTCTTTCCTCCACTTTCCCCTGCGCCCTCCAGTCCTCCCTGCCCTCCACCCCTGGGCAGTGGACTGGGGAGCACCCCTGTCCCATCTTCCTGATGGTGAACGGGGGTGGGGGGGTGGGGAGCACCCCGCGAGTGTGTGAGTGTGCGTGTGCCACGGGCAGCGTCTTGAAAGATGGAACGAAATACCAGGCTAACACATTGGGGTCAGTCAGGGCGGAGCTGCGAGAGCAGCAGGGCGCCCCCGGCAGGCTGGGGCAGCACTGTCCCCAGAGGGAAGGGGGCGCCGGTGGAGAAAGCTCCCAGGGCCAGGGTGTTGGCAGACTCGCTTTGGTTAGAAACCAGCAGGGAATGGGGCCGCCTGAGGGAACACATGTTATGTCATGTGGGAGCTTCTGAACGTGGGTCTCTGAGCCCAAGAGTATAGCAGGGACTCATTTCTACTCTCTGCTAACCTTGGGCCAAACAGATCACCCCCAATCCACACCTGATACCCCACATCCTCAGGCCACAGGGCCTGTGTGTGAACGGGGAGCCCCTTCCAGGCAGCCTCAGCTGACTCCTTCCCTCCAGCCACCAGGGGCCACTGCTAGCTCCCACACAGGCCGAGTCACCAGCCTGCTCGCTCGGCCGGGGCTCCCCCAGAAGTATGAAGAATAAAGAGGGCTGTTGCTGACCCCTTCAGAGGCTCCATGTCTCCCAGCAGCAATAACTCACTGCCCCGGTGGATTCCTCTAAAAGTTGTAGCCCGTGAAAGCCACCAGGACACAGTCCCTTCTGCCAGCGAGGCTCTTTCCTACTCTCACCCCCGCAGCTCTCTGAGCTCCCTCTTCCCGCCTCTCATGAGCCCCTCCTTCCCCCTCCCCTCCGTGCCTGGTGCACTGTGACTCGGCTTCCCTTTGGCCATTTAGGTGGAAGCGCCTCTTTGCTCTCAGCCCATGTGGCTCAGGAGATGGGCTGGTGGCCTCTGGCTCAGAAAACCACTAAGCCCGACCCTCGCTCATGAAACCCCGCCTTGGGTGGGTTCCTGCTGCCAGCTTGGCACTTGCTCTTCCTTGGTGCTGTCACGGGTCCGCCTCATTCCCGTAAGACATCCCTTTCCGTCCTCTGGAGACAGCTTTGCCAGCTGCAAGCCGAAATGTCATGATCATCTGGAATGACGCCGTAGCTACAAGGGCCACTCCCTCAACAGCTTGGTCTCTCGCTGCAGCCCCCACTCCACAGCCACCCCTGCGCCTGGTCATCTCGGAACCGCCCGCCCCTGGAATGGGACATCCAGGCATCCTGCAGGCAGGCCACAAGCTCCACGGCCTTGCTTGTAACAGGCCTGCGATATCATGGGCCCCCCAATTCCTTGGCTTTTTATTCTTCTCTCTGCCTCAGCCCTTCCCGTTTTCCCTTCCATCTCTGGCCAGCCTGGAGTCCATATTCCATTTCTTCTAATCCCTCTTACACTAGCAGCCCCACCGCCATTGCCCGCTTGTCTCTTCGTGACACCCTTTTGGCAAAGACCCAGTCCAAAGTTAATTCAATTATTTGCCTTCTCTGCACCTCTATCTAAGATACTGGGTGCCGTTGGAGGAAAGTCAGACAGCTGCACAGACTGAGGGGACTACACAGTCAGAGCCTGCATCACAGCCAGGCCTTCAGAGGGCCCAGAATTTTCTTCCCTTTCCTTAGTCAACTCCCTCTCGAGAGCCCATCAGCTATTTCAGACCTTCCCACTCTCCTCAAGATACCACCTTGCCCCACACCTCCCTCCACATTCTCAGCAGATAAACTTGGAGAAGTAGGAGTCATCTGGCAGACGCTCCCTCAGCATCCAGGCCTCAGGCAGGCTTTGCCCTCTCCTCCCTTGTTCTCTGGACACAATGGAAGAAGTAGGGGGCAGAGGTCCTCCTAAGAGCTTGGGCTAATTCCTTAAAGGGCTTGGGCTCTTTCCCTTTCCACCTCCTCGAAACCTCCTTCAGTTGCTTTTCCACGCACTTCTCTCTTATCTCGCATCCCTTCCTCTCTGCTGGCTCCTCATTAACATTTAAACATGTTTAAGGTTCACTCCTTAAAAACAAAGCAAAACAAAAAATCCTCTCCCTTATCCTCACATTCTATTTCTACCTGTATTCATTATCTATGGCTTGTGTAACGAATTTACCGCAACATTTCGAAACTTAAAACAGCCAACGCAAAACAGGAAACATTTATTATTTCACACAGTGCCTGAGGGGCAGGAATCTGGGGTCAGCTAAGCACGGTGGCTCGCACCTCTCACGGGGGAGCGGTCAAGATGGGCAGCAATGATCTGAAGGTGTGACCGGGCTGCAGGACCTGCTTCCACTGCGGCTCGCTCATGGCTGGTTGGAGGCCACCTCCGTTCCTCGTCACTCAGCCTCATGACGGGCCAGCTAGCTTCCCCCAGAGTGAGTGATCTGAGATAAAGCGACTAAAATGGAAGCTGCAATGCTTTTTATACTAGAATCTTGGAAGTGACATTCCATCACTTCTGCTGTGTTCCATTGGTCCCACAGACCAACCCCTGATACAATGTGGGAGGGGACGGCCAGGTGAGAAAACCAGGAGGGGAGGGTCACTGGGGACCATCTTGGAAGCTGAGTTGCGTACCCTGGCTGTCTGCACAGTTTGCTGCCACCTCGTCACTCAGATTGTCCTCACTGAGTCCCCAGTGATTTCCTTGGCTACACCCCAGTCCTTGTCTTAGGCGGCCCCTCTGCAGCATCCCACCTCGGTGAGCCCCCCTCGCTCTTTCTCAGCTCCTTGGCTCCTGTGATACTGTTACTAGAAAGGGGACCTGGCCCTAGTGGATCTGCCTAGGGCTGGCCAGTGGTGTGTGGGTTCTTGACCTCGTGAAGGAAAAATGTCATGAGTCCAGGTGAATTTTAGAGGATGTTTATTAAAGCTGAGGACAGAGAAACAAAGAAGGGCTGGGGAGATGAGCCTAGGCTGGTCTGCTTTGGCTCACTAAGGAGCCAGAGAAAAAGGGGCCTTGGGGACAGGTTTAGGGGTTTGCCCAGGAAGAACTGCAACTGCCCATTGCTGCCCTGGTTGCAAGTCTCATGGGGTCCCTTAGAGTTTAGGAGATGCACGCCTATTGGGGAACAAAAAGAGGTGGGGCAGGTGAAGGGGGCCTGCTCTTGTGCTGGGATCTTCATCTTGGGGGTTCGAAAGGCTGGGAGTTTAGGGGAGGTCTTAGGGAAGGATCTCAATAGAATATTCATCAGTTTTATGCACATGTGCCAAAATGAGATTTATTTCCTTAACTTTATCTGTCCTTGGATGTGGTTGGCAAATGGCACTAATTGGATTTCTGCTGTCTCCCTGAGTAGGATGATTTAAACTACTTACCCTCTGGTTGGGGAGGAGAAGTGCAAACCATTTACTCTTAAGTGTCTTAGGTTTAGCCCTGGCTGGTGTGGCTCCGTTGGCTGGAGCGTCATCCTGGTGGTGGGCCTGATTCCTGGTCAGGGCATATATCCAAGTTGCAGGTTTGATTCCCAGTTGGGGCAAGTGCGGGAGGCAACTGGTCAATGTTTCTCTCTCTCTCCCTCTCCCTTTCTCTCTCTAAAAGCAATAAAAACATGTCCTCAGGTGAGGATTTGAAAAAAGTGTTCTTGGTTTAGGGAAGGATTTACTAGATGGCTGCAAACTGCTGTTTAACTCTCTGCCTCAGTTTTCCCCATTCCACTTGCCAAGGAATTTTCCTAGCTTCTTACAGTCCTGCCTCCATACCACAGGCTCCTGTATTTTTTCTTTTTTTACCTTTTGGCCCTTCTCAATTGTATCCACAACCTTCTTTTCACTCATCTGTCCTTTCCTGGGGGTTGCTACACCTCAGGGCATCATTTGGCCTCTGCTAACCTTATCACCCAACACTCCCTGCATCCCCTCCGCACTCTACCTGCCAACCCTACAGAATGTCCCATGGCTCCTATAGTCTTACTACTCCTCAGGGCTACTCTTTGTCCAGTCCTGGATCCCTCAACTAAAGGACAGGGGAGAGGCCTGAGGAAGTAAAGAGTAGGTCATAAATTAATGGGTGTAGTAAGTGGGATTCATTAGCCTCAGATGGAGAAGCCTTAGGGGTGGTTGGATTATTGTTTTCAGGTCTGCAGAGGCCCCTTGCTTTGAGAATTATGACCACTGCCCTGTATCCTCCAAAGACCAGAAAGGAGAAGGTTAAGTTTTAGTACGGACAGAAATGACATATCGGGTTAGAGACAGAGAAGCATTAAATGCCAGGAATTAGCTAGAGCAATGTAGAATCCGATCAGCAGATTTTTAGAAGTAGGTTAGGATTTTGCACATCTGAGATGATTCCAGCGTAGACAGAGCTAAAGTTGGGCAGGTGGATTGGGTAACCCACTAACACCCCAGGATCCACAACTTCATGGTGGCATGAGGGGCAAGTCCAAGGTGGGACTGAGCTTAGAACCTGGTCTCTTATCCAGTTCCAGCAGCAGAGTGTGACTGTGGCAACCCCTGGGCTGCAGGATGGGCTCATTCTGTCCCACAGGGTCAGGACACTCCAGCTATTGCTGCCTGGTTGCACCAGTCCTGAAAGAGCCTAGAGGCTGGGGTTATATATAGGGAGAAGTGCAGTGAGGACTGACTTGGTTTGATATTTAGAAAAGAAGCAAAACCAGTGAGAATAACCTTGGCTAAGGAGCTGGTTGGTGCATCACCTCCTCCAGGAAGCCCTCTCTGATACCTTCAGGTTGGCTCAGGGCTTTTTCTCTGTGCTCCCAAACACTCTGCGCTACCTTGTTCCTTAGATTAACTCTGTGGCTCTGAGATGGTCTAAGGGTTTGTCTCGCTCCTCATCAAACTATTAATTCCTTGATGGCAAGAACCACGTTTTGTTGATAGCTGTCTCTGGGATGTGGTACTGAACATAGATCATGGGAAGCGCTGGGTAAATCAATCTGGACTAATTCATCTAGGGGACAAAGCCTTGGGGGACTTTGTACTGCATTGTCCCCAGATGAGACTTCAGGATAGCCAGGAGAAAGCCCTGGCTTTTGGAACCACATTCCAATAGGAATATTGAAGAGATGACCCAAGGAAATCTGGGTTCCAGTCCCTGCTCAGCCACTAATTAGCAGTATGACTTGGTTAGCACAGGACAATCCCTTCCCCATGCCTCAGTTTCCTCATCTATCAAATGGGGGTGATGACCCCACAGATTCTGAGTTGTCTTGAAAATCAAATGAGATAATGGTTGTGCAGGTGGTGAAAACATCCAGAAAAAGGTCTTTAAGACTTAAACAGAGGAAAGAAGTTATTAATAGTCTCATTGTTATTCTTACCCAGAACGCCCATGGAAAAGTAGCATGTGCCAGCCCCAGCCCCGGAGCCCCACCCTTCCATACTATTTCTGTCCCTGGAAAGCAGGTTCTTGGAGTGGTAGTCCCCCGCTTTGCCACTGGGGAAGGGGGTGAATGTCGGGTAGAGCTGCCACCCTCTCCAGCTCTCCAGCCTGCCTCTCCTGGTGGCTCTCACCAAGACACTGGCACACCACCCTCTGGAGGGTTGCAGGCAGCATCTTGATGCTGTTGTGGTGTGGAGAGGTGCTCAGGTGACCCCCACCCACCCAATTAGGCCCGGGTACAAGGGAAAGCAGCTTTCCTTCCTCTTCTGCATTTCTTTTTTTTTTAAAAATATGTTTTTTAAATGATTCTTAGAGAGAGAGGAAGGGAGAGGGATAGAATAGAGAAACATTGATTAGAGAGAAACATCATCGACGGGCTGCCTCCTACACGCCCCCTACTGGGGATCGAGGCTGAAAACCAGGCATGTGCCCTGACCTGGAATTGAATCGTGACCTATGGTTCCTAGGTCGACGCCCAACCGCTTGGCCACACCGGCCGGGCCTCTTCTGCATTTCTGAGGAAGCGTGAGCAGCTCAAGGAGGCTCATCCTATCTTTCTTCCTACTTTTCTTCCCATGGCTCCTCCACTGCCTGCAGCCCACCCTGCCTGGGGAGTGGGGAGTGGGGAGCTGTGCTCAGAGTGGGAATAAATCCAGGGGTTTCTCCTCCCCCACAGCACTCACTTCCCTGCCATGCCAGTGTGACACTTGTGCGCACCAGTTGGCCCAGGACTAGGGAGCAGCAAAGAGAAGCAGGTGGCTTGAGGATTGGGAGCAGAAATCCAGATGGGTGGGGTCTGATGGTGGCCCCATCCTCCTGGAAACAGCATCCAGGTTCTGCCAGCCGGCAGAATCTTCCAGACTGTAAGCCCTGTGGGCTCCCAGCAGAACACCTGACCTCCTCATCCCTGGGCCTCATCTTTCCATTTTGTGGCCCTAACACTAACCTGTGAACATCAGCATGAGGGCAGAACAGATCCGTAGAAGTGAGGTGTTCACTGGCTTTGGGAATGATCAAAGCCCCAGGGTCAGTGAGACAGTGGGGACAGAGGAGAGAAAGTCAGGAGAAGATACCTGATGCCCAGGGAAGGCTGGCACCTGGAGTGAGGTGACAGACTGAGGCTCCACCAGCCCGGTCCAGGGCTCTGTCTGCAGGAGGGGGACCAGCAGTGATTATTACCATTCCCACGGGAATGGGCCATTATCAGAGAAACGCAGCCTGGCTGCTCCGAGGTCTCTAACTCAGCTTAGCTCCCCCTCCCCACTCGGCCAGGCAGGTCTGTTCACTGCTGACTTAAAACGCTGCCCTCAATTCTATCTTTAGCTCTGGCTGTTGGAAGCCTGAGTGGCAGGCAGGGTGGGGGCTTGTGCTGGGGTGGGGAAAATTTGCAGCTACCAGGTTTGCTGAGAAGGTGGCACGATTGTAAGGAGCAGGGCCCATGTCTGTTCATTGCTGCAGCTGTGGCCAGTGCAGTGGTGAGCACAGAGCGCCGCCCAAACTGGTTGAATGGGTGGGCAGCTAGAGCAGAGGCCCCCGAGGGAGCAGGCGAGCGAGGCCAAGTGGTCCACAGACAAAGTCACGGGCCCCGAGGGAGCTCTGCATCATCTCGGGCAAGCGACTTCCTTTCTGACCTCGGTTTCTTCCTTTGTAAAAGGGGACTAGATAACTAGTTTTCAGGCAACCTCCATGGACCACCGCCACCACCTCCACCACCACCTCTCATTTCCCACCCCCTCCATAAACAAGGCACTTCTGCCCGGCTTGACTTCGACAGCAGGGAAATGATAGACTGACAGGGCTCTCCCACTCTTCCATGGGGTTAAGTCATTTTGATCAATTCTGAGTAGTGAGCTTCCTGGAAAGAATTCTTTAGACAAAGGGCAGCTCAGTTCCCCAAGCACATCCAGATTTGAGAAGCCGGAATGAAATTACCTCTTGCAGCAGGTGGCAACACTAGCCCCTCAACTACCTCTCATCAGGACGGATATGAAAATCTCTAATCTAAGCAATAAAACAGCAGCAAGGCCCTATGCAGCCAATTCTCTTTCCAATAAGAGAAAAGGAAGTGCCCAAGAAAGAATGAAGGGGGTGGGGGGTCGAGGGGAGGCCCTTGCAGGGCAGTAGGAGGGTGGGTTGGAAGGGAACTTTATGTTCTTCCCTTGGCCTGCCTTCCAGAAGGCATGGGGTGTGGCAGGGACCTCAGACAAGTTACTTTAATTCTACACACCTCCGTTTTGCTCCCTTGTTATATGGATAATCTTTGACCTACATCAAGGAGATGTTCTGATCAAATCAGATTACAGATGTGAGATTTTCTTTTTAAAAGTGAAAATTGCTTTACAGGTATTCATTCCTTTCCCCCCCAGGTATTATTCAGTGGCCAGATGGTTGGGGTTTAGCTGGCAGGTCCCTGGTTCCTCCAGGCTCTTCTCCCTCCTGCTCTTGGAGACTTGCTCAGGTGAAGCCCAGGGCCTGCTTCTTTCCCTCCTTTGAACTTCCCTTCCTTCTCCAAGGCACCCTCCTCCCACTCCCTTTCTCCAGCCTTTACCCTGGTGTGGCTTCTGGCACTGAGCTCCAAATAAGGCAGAGTTCCTGTTTGGCCCCCCTGTTCCAGCCTCCCAGCTCCAGCTCATCTCACATACTTCAGCTGGAAATTATCTCCCTGCTTGGAAACCTGCTGCGTGTTCAGGTGTGCATCCCACACTAAGCCCGAGTTACTCACCGAGCACTTGCCAGGGCCCACTCGCTTCTCCCTGACCTGACCACCCCAGGCACCACCCTGACATGGCCCCTCTGCAGACAATCAGCTTTCTGCAACCTCCTGCCTCCAAACCAGGCCCTCACCCACCACCCAAATTTCCTCCCCTTTTCCGCTAAATCAACCAAATACACTTTGAGTAACTGGTCTAATATCTCCTGCATTCCAGGAAACCTTCCCCAAATAACCTCATGAAATCTTGACCTTCCTTCACCTGAACACTTTCTAGAAGAGATTAGCACCTCTGTAGTGTGTGTATATTGAGTGTGCGTCTGTGGGTTCTGGTAAGTTTCGGGGGGTCATCATTCCCAAAGGCACCATACACGCTGGTTCCCCAAGATGTGAGTGGTATGAGCTGCTGACCAACCAGCAGACTCATTACGTAGCAAGATAACCAGGCCAGGTTTGGTGTCGGGGAAGATGGCAGGACGGCATCAGGAACAGAGGCCGCAGTGACCTTTATCACAGCAGGACTTCTCAGAGCCTTTTCACTAAGATGGGGCCACAGGGTGTCCTCCTCTAATGCCACTCTGCAGCACTCGTCACCTGCAAGCTGTGGCCGGGACTGTAGGTGAGGTGCAGGCATCGCTGCCCATCCCCAGAGTGGCAGGTTGGTTGGCTTTGGCCGCCTGCACATTGCCAAGGGGTGAAGGCTCAGGGGCTATCTATGCGCACGCATTGGGCTCAGCGCACAGCCCTGGCCTATTTGGGGTCTTAAATTCAGAGATGGCGAGAACAGTGCTTTTGTTGCTGCTAGGTCTGGCAGTTTAACCCACAGTAACCTTCAGGTGCTTTTCAATCCTGCAACTTCTTTTTGTATTGTTCTGGTTGGAAAATGAAAACCCACTCTGCCAGCAATTAATTTACCAAAATAAACAAGAATTCTGCTTTTCGTGACAAAGACGGTCCCTGAATGCCAATCTTAGGGCTGCCAGATTGCAGTTTCAAGTGGGTGCAACCAGCACGGTTACAATCTGCAGGTGATTTATTACGAAAGTTATGAGAAAAGGAGACGCTGCAGTCAAGAGGGAATGGAGAAGTGCTGCTTAGTTCTTGCCTCATCTCTAACTTCTTTGGCAACAAATCTCATGCTCTTGACTCTTTCTAACACCCCCCCCCCACTTTTTTTTTTTAACCGCAGATGATTCTTGTTTTTCCATTCTGTTCTATTTGGCTGATTTCCAGCCCTTTCCTGACATGAGTGCAGCCTGGCCTGCTGCTTCCAAACCGCGTCACGGCCTGCTGGTACCCCGTGCACTGGCTATCCAGGACCTCTGGCTCGCTACATTTTGCCGGTGGGTCCGATCCCTTCATCAGAGAGCTGCTGCTCCTGGGGTGATTGATTTGATACGCTCTTGAAAGAGTATCCAGACTGCAAAGCTGCAGCCTCGCTCCTTGCTGGTCCCTGAACACTGACTGGGTGGGGACTCCGATGCATTGGAAAGATAGGGGGCAGGCTTGGATCTGAGATACAGAGCTGCTGAGAAGCTGGAAAGAATTTGCTCAGGTAGCAGAGTGGGGGGTCTGGGGGCGGAGGCTCTGAGTGACACCAGCCAGGGCCCATTAGAGATTACATTGGGGGAGTTAAAAGCAGCGATTAAGTCTGAGAACATTGTCTCCTTCGTCGCGGCCCCTGCGGGGAATCAATCCCAGTAATCACCAGTCCTTTTCCCACCGCTGCTCTCCAGCCTTCCCCGCACACCTACTGCTCCAGCTTCCTGCTTCCCACTGCCTACCTCTGAGGACTTTGCTCCTCGTGGCTTTGCAATTCCGATGGTTGCCTTTGCCAAGATCCTATCTACTCTGAACCCGGGATTCCCTGGGCTCAACAGTGGGCATGTATCTGTTGTGCGTGGTTTCGAGGTGCCTCGTTTTAAAAACAGGCCCAGCCCTGACTTCAAGGAGTTCCTAGTTTCTCCTGGGGTCAAGGTAAACATAAAGATGGAAACATGCAGAGGAACTAGGGAATAATTTCCTTATAGGCTATGGCAGGGAGTTAAATTCTCTTCCTACTTTCTTTTCTTTTTTAAAAAATATGTTTTTATTGATTTCCGAGAGAGGAAGGGAGAGGGAGAGAGAAACATCAGTGATGAAAGAAAGTCACCAGTCGGCTGCCTTCTGCACACCCCCTGCTGGGGATCGAGCCCACCACCCAGGCATGTGCCCTAATCGGGAATCAGTGACCTCCTGGTTCATAGGTCGGTGCTCAACCGCTGAGCCACACCAGCCAGGCTCTCTTCATACTTCCTGCTTTCACCTCACTCTTGCTGCCTCCTCCTGTCTCCTCACTATTCTTCCCTGGAATAGTTTGGACACAATACCCCATGAAGCCTCTTTATTTAGAGCCTCTCCAGAGAGACACAGAAGTGGCTCCAACTCTCTCTGGAGAAGGGGTGGGCAGAGTAATCTTGATAATAAAATCCAATGAACGATTTACAGACCAGACTAAGAGCTGTTTGCTGTGGAGTCGGTTCAACATTCAATGTGCAGCTACTCTGCCTGCAGGACACTGTGCTTGGCCTTTGCGGAGTAGTGGTGAGTGGTACAAAAAGGAACAAGAAGAGTATTGCTTCTAAAAAGCATGCCCTCCATGTATTTCTAGTTATATTTGATTTACAAAATTTCAATCATACGGAATCCTTTGGAATATAGTACTTAAAGATATTAATGTACTACAGACTCTTTCACAGCACTACTGCTAAAATCATTAGTGCCTTTAGAAGTCTCGTGAGTTTTTATAATCCTATGAAATTTATATTCTACTTAGTATTGGTTTTAATAGAAAACGATGCTCCTTTCCTCCAATCCCACATTCCTTGAAGTCTAGTTATAACTGAAACAGTAGGAAGATGGGACAGTTATCCTGTTGTTTTTTTAACCCCTCTACATTATCTTATACCCATACCCATGGGACACAAGTACCCCTGAGCTGAGGGACAACCGGGGTAACATACTCAGTGCTGATTTATCAACACTCCCTCTTTCCCAGGACCCCTCCTAGGTCTGACCTTGCCAGGCAGCTCAGGTCTCTGTTTTTCCTGCCTTTGCCTCCATTCCTTCAAGCCAGGAGCCTCCTAGTCCTGGCACATCCCGCCCCAGCCTACCTTCTATTTGCGCCTCTATTAGAGGAGGCTCCCTGTTCAGCTCTGGCCCCTGGTTTTATGTTTAGTATTATTTTTAGTTTTGGACACATAACCATTTAGGCCGGAGGCAAATACTGCCCAAAAAAGTCATTAATCATTAGTGCTAAAGGCACTAATGATTTTAGCAGTAGGGCTGTGAAAGAGTCTGTAGTACATTAATATCTTTAAGTACTATATTCCAAAGGATTCCGTATGATGAAAGATATCTACGGGCTACCTCCTCCTTAGACTAAGAGCAGTTAGACACTGGGAATACAGTGATGAGCAAAGTGGAAATGTTTTCTATCCCAATGGTGGGTACAAGTTCCTGGGAGAGGCAGACATGAATCACATAACCCTATCAGCATGGAATCCTGAACTGTGCCACGAAGGGAGAATAGGAGGCTACGAGAGTATAGAGCAAAGTGCTTGATCTGATCTGGGTGAGGTGGTCAGGGACGGCTTCCCTGAGGAAGCAACATGTCTGGGGAGGTCAGATAGGAGTTAAAGAAATGAAAGTTAACTTAGTAAGGGGAACCATTCCAAGCAGAAGGAACAGTATGTTGTAAGAGTCCCATGGCTGCGGGAAGGGAACACAACCAACTTGAGGAACAGAAAGGAGACCAGTGTGGCTGGAGCAGAGGCAGAGAAAGGAAAAGTGGGTCAGATGGGCAGGGTCGGTGGGGGCCAGAATTCTAAAGTCCGAACAGGTCATTTTAGCTGGAGATATATATGTCTATATATATATACACACAAACACACACACACTGGATGCATAGTCAGGACATAACCAGATATGCTTACTTACTTCCACAAAAAATTAAGTAGGAGGAACTTTAAGTAAAAACAAATTAACCAAGCCCTGGCCAGTGTAGTTCAGTTGGTTGAGAATCATCCCATGCACAGAAAGGTTGTTAGTTCAGTTCCGGTCAGGGCACATGCCTGGGTTGCAGGTTTGATCCCCAGTCAGGGTGCATAGGGGGGACAACTGATCTATGTTTCTCTCACACATCAATGTTTCTCTCTTTCTCTCCCTTCCTCTCTAAAATCAATAAAAATATATTTAAAACAAACAAAAAATCAAATTAACCAAGATCAGTAGTTCAGGAGGAGGTAAATTCACTATAATAAATACTTCCCCCAAATCTCAGAAGACAAAGGTCAGGGACACGTTTGTGGAATGAATGAATGAATCATAAGTGGTAGATGAATGAAGACCTAGGACAGTGTTAGACATCTCCATTCCCAGCCATGCTGCCAGCAGAAGCCCCTGACCAGACTCTGCCTCTCCCACGACAAATCACCCAGTGCTCTGCCTTCCTGTGGCCATGGCATTCTGCACATGTGACCATCACGGCAGCGTCCCATCATATCATGGTGATGGTTTGCCACTTGTCTCTCCTACTAGACTCTGAGCTCCTTAAAGTCAGGGACATTATATTGCCTTCCTCATTTTTCCATCCCCAGGGCCCAGCATAGTGCTGCGCACATAATAGGTGCTCAGTAAGTGTTGCCTGAAGGAACGCACATGGTCCTGCGTACAAATTCAACCAGACTGCAGGGCGGTCAGGATAATGAAAGCGAGCAGTTGCCTAAGCCTTCTATACCCTCAGGACTAGCAGCAAATGTTTCAGGAGAGCCAGTTGCATTAGACATCTGTCTTGTGGCCAAATCTTAAACTTATTCTTACAGGGATCAAACCTAGGACCTTGCTTTTCTTGTGGGTTTTTCTGTATTCAGTTCACCAAGTCAACAGAAGCTAAGCAGGAAAATCCAAAGGATGAATTATCTGTCAGGCTTCTCCACTTGCCTATGATATTAATATTCTGACTGTGAGTAGCCTTTGTTTTTTCCAAGCTACAGGCACACACCCGTCATTTCTTTTCGTTCATATAACATATGCGGTATTTAACTAAAAGAGGTTAAATGATTCATCCAAGGTCAGGGCAAATCAGTCAGGCCTAGAAGCTTTTCTTCTATATTCATTCCAATGCCTATATTTCCTACCCAGCATTTTCCCTGTTACCCACCTTGCAGAAAGATGGTTCTCAGTGGCCACAGTCTGGGAGATGCTCCAGATAGTCCCTTGGGCCTTGTTCCTGCTGAGAAAGCTCTGGTGGGAAGCCGAGGGGGTTCTGCCAGGGGCTGCAGAGATTCAGTGGAGAGACTTGGGTAAACCAAATCGGCTTTCCCTCACCCTCTCAGAGGGAACCTGATACAATATGCAGCTACTGAGCCATAACCCAGACAGGAGCAGCCAAGAGCAGTCAGGAGGCAGGAGGCTTGTTGAACTGAACTGAAGACGGACAGCAGCCAGGAGGGAGGGGGAGCCATTTCCTCGTGAGCCAGGGCCAGGGAACCTGCAAGCTGGAAACGAGCTAGTGTTGTCAATGACTCCTAGACACAGACGACAGCTGGCTTCTGCAAGATGTGAGCTGAAGTCCTGCTCTAGAGATGCCCACCCAGGATAGGAACTACGTGCCCTTCTTCAGAAGAATGAATCCAAAACAACTGTTAGCTTCCCGCCCCTTTGGAGACCAAGGTTGCTACAGGGTTAAGTGGTCAGATTCAAAATCGTGACATTTTTCTATATTGGAAGAATTCACTAAACAACTGCTGAGAGCTGAGTTGAAAGGGCAGTCTCTATTCTTAATATGTTTACAGCCTAGAAGGAAGGTGAGCTGGCACACAAAAATTATACATGAAAATGAACGGGGTTAAGTGTCATAAAGAGAGGATTAGAATCCGCCTTAAAGAAGGCAAGCCGCAGGGAGGGCTGTCGGGGTGGCTACCAGTCCTGAATGGCACCTGGAGTTAAATCTAGGGGACAAATCCATGGCAAATGTCTAGGATTCTGGGCCATTGAGCAGTTTCCATGGCTGCGACCTTCTTTTCTTATCAAGGAGGATAATGTAAGCAGGTGCTTATTAGAGTCAGGCAGCTCGCATACACCACCTGAGGTCATGGTTAAACCACCTGAAGGTGGGTACTTTCATCCTGTTTTACAGCTGAGAAAATTGAGTCCTTAAGAAGTTAAATAAAGAGTTTAGACCTTAAAAGTACTTATCACAAAAAAATCAAAAGATTATAGTTAAATAACCTATCCAAAGTTAATTAGCTAGAAACAGTTGGAGGTGGAATACAAAGCCAGCTTATATTGAAAAATTGAAATGTTACAGAAATCTATAAACTACTATGATCCAACCTCCCCACAGACCCTGGGGTGATGCTCAATCACCTATGGAGCAGTTCGAATTCCGGTGGCATCTCTCCCTCTCTGGTGCCAGGCTCCTAGACTCTAAAGCTCCCTGGGAGGGGCAGATGCCCACAACTCCAGGCAGGAGAAGGCAGGATTAGGGGAGAAAGTCAAGACCATAGACTTCAGAATTCTAGAGAATCAGGTGAAAGCCCCATGGGCCAGACATATCTGAGATGGTCTCTAAATGAATGTCTTGGCCCTTGTCTCAGTCCTAAGCCCCTCTGGACTCCAGGGATTTTCCTTATTCTGATAGGTATGATTAGTCTGTGTCTGTTTGCCTGTAGTGTCCAGACTTCCTTTCAGTGTCTTGTGAATGGGAAAAAAAAAAAAAGACTGTGTAGCAAACCTGGGGATGCAGGGCACTACCTGGCACACCTGAGAAGCCCAGTGACCAAAAGTACCACATGGGATGGTCTGATCATAAACTCCTAACTGGGCAGACCATGGCAGATAGTCACGTCCCAGGCCTAAAGCTTCCTTAACAAAGGCCAGTTTTTACCTTAACTGGGCTCTGTCTGTTGTATCTTTTTTTTTTTTAAATATATCTTTATTGATTTCAGAGAGAGGAAAGGAGAGGGAGAGAGAGCTAGAAACTTCAATGATGAGAGAGGCATTGATCGGCTGCAGCCCGCAACCCGGGCATGTGCCCTGACCAGGAATCGAACCCTGATCGCCTGGATCCTAGGTCAATGCTCAACCGCTGAGCCACGCCCAGCCAGGCTCTGTCTGTTGTTCTTATGCATCTAAGATAACGCACCTTTGAAATGTCAGCGTAATCTTCTTTTCTAGACCCCTCAAAGCATAAGCATGAGACCACAGAGCCCCCAGTGGGTATCTGATCCCCACACACCATCTCCGTGTTAAATGTTAACTATCCTGTACCAACCAACGTGAAAGAAGCATGTGTTTCTCCATTTTGTTTTTTATCCAGTTCTACACATTTCCCCACTTTGTTTTCTCCTGCTTCCCTAACTACCACCAATGGATTTCATCTATCTTTCCTTACATTTTCTCCTTTGATTCTAATGTATAAAATAAGCTATAAAACTGCTATTTTTGGAGCATTTTCTCCACCCTTCGACATCTTACTTCTGAGCACATCCTCAAAATTTGGCTGAAATGAACTTGAAGAAAACTTTTCTATAGGCCGGGCATTCTTTTGTTGACAGTCTCAATGAACCATAAGCTGTTAGTTCTGACAGACATTAGCGATTACCTAGTCCAGTCCCTTCAATGTGTACGTTACACATTAACAGTAGTTAATGGCAGAGCCACTAGAATGTTTTCTTTGTTCAGTAGGTCATCTTACCACTAGACACTGATGTAAGTTATTTTCTTTGATTGCAAAACCCGGAGAAGAATCTTACAACTGTTGTGCGCATCCATTGAGAGCCTCCGTCAAAGCTCGTCTTTAATCTTTTCTCTATCTGCAGTACCCCCTTCTGTGGTGGAGGCGTGTGGGTGGGTAGGGGGTTTGAGAGCAACATAGTGCGTTTCTCTAATGCTAAAAGCAGACTGTCGTTGCCTGCCTGTCCTTCTGCTTCTTCACCTGGAACCCCCAGAATCCCTGCCACGTTCAAGGCCAGCAGCCATCCATTTTGTCTGCCAGGCTCCTTCTCAGCCTGACCCACTGGCAGTCAGAGCTAAGCTGATTCTCTTACCTGCTGGCTGCCCATGTGAGACACGATGTGTGGAGAACAGCCTGCCATGCAGACAGGAGCCAAGACTTTCCCTCTCTGAGCCCAAGCAGATGAATAGCAGCACCCCAAGATTTCACGGCCTTCCTCTGCATTTGGGACAGCAAACAGCTGTGCTCTGTGGCGACCATGGGGCAATGGGCAGAGAACAGGTGGAGAATGCCTGCAGAAAGTCACTGGAAGAAGTCACTGCTCTTCTGCCACAGCAGGCTCACCACACTGCTCACTCTCTTCCAGGACCCTGGAGCCAACTACGCAACCCATCACCTGCGCTCCACCCTCTCCCCTCCCCTCCACTTTTTAGGAACCAGACCCCTGGTTTCCAGAGCATGGTAGGTTCCCATAGCAATGGGCCTTTTAACTGTTTCCATGGCAACCAACACCCAGACCATTTAGTTGCTAGTCAACTGACAGCTGTAAATGAATAGAATTCAGTTTAGAATTTGAGGGATAGGCCGGGGGATTGTCTTCACAGAAAAAGACACAACCACCCAAAATGACTCAACTCGTCTAAAGATTCTCACAGGCAGCATCTGTGGAGATCCAGCGCCACTTTCAAACTCAGGTCACACAACACTGCCTATCCCATTCCCAACCCCCCCCCCAAAAAAAACCCCAGAATTTCCCAGGACTTTAAATCCCCCAAGCCTATTTCCTGTGCTGTGTTCTCCCCAAAGGGCCCTGGGGAAAAACATTAGTTTGAGGTGACTATCACCGTGGCGATGCTTCTCACACATAACCCGTCAGTCTTCTTCCTGTGCCCCAGGACCCTGACCTCAAACTGACCCTATCACTTAAGCAATACTTGCTTTTCAGATGATCTGATGAGTGGCTATTTCCAGATCATCTTGCCTTAGCCTGAACCTCACCTACGTCAAGCCACCCCTCCTACACCTGAGGGTGTTCTCAGAGAACACAGTTTCATCAACCTTTGCAAAGCATAATTAAGATGAATTTGTTTCTTTTAAGAAGTCAACTAAGATTTCAAAACCAAAGAGGATTGGAAATTATGCTTTTTGCTCTTTATTGGCTTGATTTGACTAAAATGCCAGGCCTCCCACCTAGCACTCTACCAAACTGGGGGATACTAGGTGTTGTGTCCCCTTCACTCTGTAAGCAGGGGTGCCTCTCATGTTTTTTTTTTTTTTTGTGTGTGTGTGTGTTTTTAAAATGACTGGAGTCTGAAATTCATGAAGGAGCAATGTGTCTAAGTCTCCATGGCCTGCTCAGTGGACTAGAAAAGTATGAGACTGTCGCTGGAAAGAACATGACCTTTTATATATAGCCTAATTTCAGTGCTTCTCAATGTTTTAATGACTCCGGGGGCACCTGTGAACCATCTGTACTGAATACGACCTTTCAAACTAATCCCCCGCAGGAGCCCTAACTAGTTCACTGCTGCAGGCTCCACGTGGCCCCACATTGGCCGGTAAACAGTTATAAGCTGCTGTGTTACCCTTCTGCTCTGACTGAAGGGGACAAGCTAGCGGAACTGCTTTTCTTCTGTCGTTTCCCATATGAGGGTAGGAGTATGAAATAAGGAGGGGGGCTGTTAGCCTCAAGGAGCTCAATGACCTGAGGAGTCTTCTGGGAATAGGGAGAGCGCAGACGCACGAGAACAGCTTTTCCAGGAATCTTGAAAAGTTCTGTGCACAGAGGAGGGTCTCATTTTCCCAGGCGGCACCCCACACATCAGATTGAATTAGATTTTCCTGATGTTTCTAGATGAAGAGCAATGTGTATCCCAGAATAATTGCCAACATTTACTGAGTCTGTGCCATGTGCCATTCTAACTGTTTTACAAGCACCTCATTTAATCTTCGAAGCCCTACTATTATCCCCACTTAACAGATAAGGAGACTGAAGCACTGGGGAGGTTAAGGGTTTAAAGAGCCCACTGGTAGTCCTCTTAATTGGTGAGGCCAGTATCCAACTCCTGGCAGCCTGACGCCAGAGACCAGAGAATCCCTTTGGGATTCTTACAAGTCGGATATACCTAGGGTCCATCATGGGGAGAGAGAGGGCTGTCCCTCTGGACCCAATGTGATGGGATACACAAAAGGTCTGACCAAGAGTACAGTGGTTGAATGGCTCTGGGAATTAACTAGTAAATCTTGGCTGCTGATAACTTTATTCCCGATCTATGGCTGTCCCCTGGTGGTTTTCCTGGGAAACTCACAAGCAAAGAAACCCAAGGCTCTAGTGAAATTAGTGGGATGAAAAGAACTGAACTAAATTACTTATTTGCTGTATAAACACCCTAACCAAAAACAGATAATCCTTTCAAGGTCCACATTACCCAACTCACTTGTGAAGTGTTGTAATCCTTGTGACAGCTAAGAGCTGATTGGTAGTACATTGATTAAAACAGGCAGCAAAATATATGCCCTGATTATACTTGTATTTCAAAAGCAGCAAATAACAAGGTTTAATTAATTTAGCCATTACTTGTGACTTCACATTTCATTTTTAAGCTTCTAGGCTTTCCTCGTGGCAGAAGGTTCGTTCCCCAAAGACTACTATGCTCCATGCCAACTTGTAACCTTACTCTTCACCCTCCCGTCTCAATTCTGTTCCCTCGGCCTTTCAGATGTTATTATTCAACTAGATGATGTTTGCTTTCACTACTCATTTCAAACACTTGGTGGTATAAGATTATGCAAAATAAAGCAAAACCAGGTCATTTCATATGAAGTAGATAAGTAAGGTCTAACTGGGCAAGAAGGGGAGAAAAGGCAGTTTCCAAAAGAGTAGTCTTTACTGCATTCTGGGACCATGGGACTCGGTAGCCACCTTGCATAGATCTGGGGGAAATACTCTGAAAGAAGCAGGTTACCTAAGTACGAATGCAGAGAAATGCGAAGTTTTTAATTATTCAAAGAGACATAGGTGCATAAAGAAGTCACAAATTAATGTTAAAAAAACAACAAAAAACCAAACATCTGCTAATCAAGTTTTGCATTTAATGAAAACCACCTAAGACAGAGAAGAAATAAGATAACCACAGAGAACCAGCCACCCAGAGCTGAATTTCTATCTCAGACCACCCCCCTCCGCTGAAATGCTGGATACCACAGAAGAGCATGTCATTATTGTTGAGGCAGTGGAGCTGGAGGTGCTGTCAAGTCAGCGGGCTTATTGGCCAGATGCACTGAACTCAATGAGGCACTTGGAGATGTAACATCCCAGCTAGAGGAATGTGGTTTGGAACCTGTCCTTCACTACAAGGGTCAATATCCCTAAGCAGCCTCATTCGGGTCCTGTCTGGCTGGACCCTCCTTATTTCAACAGCAAAAAACACTGAAGATAATTACATCAATTCCTACAGTGTCTGTCTCTCTCCCCTTTCCTTCAATGCTTTTACAAAAGGTATTACAAGAGCAGCAGTTCTGAGCTCTCCGGAAACAGGGTCTTAGATGCAGCTGGAGGTTGAGAGGCATAAAACAGCAGTCTAGAATTCCTTTCCTCTTATGGCACTGATTTAGTTTAGACTTGATTTCTCTTCCCCTCCCTCCACTCTTGCTCTCTCATCTCCAGACGGACACACTGGCATTAAATAGCTCTAGTTTTCAAGCTGTACTGGAATTTCCCAGCAGAAGAGACAATGGTCTTCGTCATCCCGAAGTTCCCACTTCACCACCAGTTTTATCTGGATAAAGACAAAAAGAATTGGGAAAAATGAAACTGGGATCTCATCTCGATCCAGAATTGGTATAACTATGAATCCTAGAAGTACACTCTAACAAACTGCCTAGTTCCTCATGCTTTTCTTCTTAAATCATGGCATCAGGAAAGCTGCTTGGGATGTAGACACAGCCTGTCTTTAAACTTAAAATACTAACCTAGTTAACTTATCAAATATAATTTCTAAAGCATTTATTCCATAAATGAAGGCTTACATGAAAAATAATTTTACACTCAGACAATTTCTCTTGTATTTGGCAATCTGATCCAGCTTTTTCCAACTGTAACCATGAAGAGCAGATATTGTTAGGTATAAGGAAACTTACTTTTAGTTGGAAATGAAACTATCAAAGCACAAAGGATGTCCAAAGAAGTTTACTGCCGTATGAATAATTTCAGGAACAACCCTTGTAGTATATAGTTTCAGTTAAATTCCTTAAACCATTTTTAAAAATTTATTTTAAAGAGAGAGGAAGGGAGAGGGGGAGGGAGGGAAAGAGACGGGGGGGTAGGGAGAGAAGGAGGGAGAGAGGGAGAGAGAGAGAGAGAGAGAGAAACATCAATATGAATGAGAGAGAAACATCGATCAGTTGCCTCCCACACGCACCCTGACGGGATTGAACCCACAACCCGGGTATGTGCCCTGACTGGGAATCAAACCCATGACCTTTTGGTATACAGGATATTCCAACCAACTGAGCCATACCAGCCAGGGTTTAAAGCGTTTCTTGATTATATACCTCATTACAGATCTCTGCTTTGACTTGTTATTATCATACTATGAGCTGTCCCTTCTAGTTCTTAATAATTCACTGACACTTTGCCGGTCCTTTCTTATGTGGACATTAGCTTATTACTTCTCTTGTGTACTCAACTGTTTGTTTACCACATGCCATTTGAGTGACAGTGATACCCAGGCTTCTCTAACCTTGTTTTATAAGTCTTTCAAGACAAGTACACATTAATTACTGTTTCACTTAGTGCTTAAATTAACACAGTTTAAGAATTCACATAATAACTACCATATAGAAAGTGCCTGCTATGTAACAGGCCCTAAATAGAAACTCTGTATTAAGTAACTGAGGCTCCAAAATGCCCACGATTATATGGCTACTCTGCAAATTAATCTACAAATCTGTCCCTGAACTTTAGGGTCTCCGACATCCCTTAAACACAGACTCTCTACATCAGAGATTTTTTAGAATGTTTTTTAATTAATTGCCATTTCTAGAAAATAGCCAGATTGCTCCTGGGTTCTATTTGACTGGAAGAAAGTAATCCCTTTACTTCCTTCATTCTTATCAAGATTCATATTTTTAATACAGGCCCATTTCAGCAGGCTCTATCTATAAATGTTTGGTAGAAAAAAAAGTAGGTATAGCAGGGTGAGTCAGAGGTGAAGGCAGGGGGTAGAGGGGGTGAAGGGGAGAAAGAAGAGTGGAAAAAGCTACCTTTCTGCTATGGAGCTAACAAGCTACTGCTCTGTTGTTAACAGATTAATGGAGAAACCAGGACTTTTCTGATGACATGTTATGACAACTTGAAATCTTGAATTATTTTATATCTGGCTAAAATCTTTTAATACTATACAGGTTTTGAAGTCAAAAGACCTGGCTCTAAGTCTAGGCTGTAGTATTCCTTTGCAGAGTGGACTCTGCTCATATTGCATAATATTGGAGGCTTAAATTTCTTCATCTGTGAAAAAGGGATATCACCTCTATATCACCTCTACAAAGGATGGTCATGAGAATCCAGTGAAATATTGTATATAAAAATGGCTAACCATTAGCCTACAGACAAAGAAAAAAGGCCACTAAAAAATACCTGCCTACCTCATGATTCCTAACACTCTAACTTATCTCCTTCCCTCAGGCTCCTTTCCTCCACAGAAAGGAAGGACTCCTCCTCCAATCTTTTCTTCCTGCCCCCCTCCTCAGATATCTAATCTAGTCACAAGATGTCCAGTGTCAACAAGTCACTCACAGAGGGGTAGGCACTCTTCACTGGTAGTTTAGCCATGTAGCTGTAGGTCTTATTCTTTTCTATGGGGCAGTTGACTCCACTCTTACAACCATCAGGCTCAGGAATGGCAAAGGCAATTGGGACGCCCATCACGATGCCATGCACCACGGCTTTGCTCCCCTGAGACTGAGTACCTAAGAGGGAAAAAAAAGACAATCAGATAGTGAAGAAAACAGCGTATTTCCAAACTCTAAATTAAAAATTGATACATTCTCAAGCAACAGCATTGCTATTATAGCAAATCATAAAGCCTATGGCTCTTAATTCCCAGGGTCTAGTTCTCTTTGTAGTTATGCTTTGTACCTCTGCAAATGCTTATTACTCCAAAACTTGAAAAATTACTGAATTATACCATAAAAAAAAAGGAATCAGTGGGGGTTGTTTTCTTTGCTCTTAACCCCACCTTGCTCTTCACTCTTAGGCTTGCCAAGGAACACACGAGGCCAGATAAGAAGGTAAGTTTATTAGGGCATCCGCATACACAGATGGTTAAAGCATCTGAATACAGATGGGCTGAGCTCCAAGTGGCATCAGCCGGAAGTGGTTGGGAGGTAGTCTCTTTATAGGGTGTAGGGAGGGAACTTTTTGGTGTATGCACACTTTTTCTGAGCAGGAGTAGAAAGCTACTGAATGTAAGGAACAGATTGTTGCTTGAGATAATTTCTAATGCAGGGAGTGAAAGTTGCCAAGTGTAAGGAACAGGTTGTTGTTTGAGTTCATCTAAAAGTTACATTCTCATGCTGGGGAGGGGAGAGCCCTCAGGAACATTAAGCTTTTGTCCAGACCTAACATTCACCGCTTTTCATAGTTTCTCAGGAGAACCAGAGCTACTTGGATAAATGTCATTCAACAAAGTAACTGATTTTTGGCAGTTAACTTTCTATTTACTATTTACATCAGTTTCTGTCAAAGTGTACTGTGCATCTTAAAGAATTTTAGGAAACTGGTCTCTGAACTCTCAAATACTCCCACACAAAGGATTCCATTAGAAATTAAGAATTAAATAGAAGGAAATGTGGAAAGAATAAGGAATCTACAGAGACATACCATGGGCTGTGACAGTAGAGAACGAGGTAACCTTCAGAAACTGGATACGATTAGAAAGGGGGCATTTCATGCTAAGCTCTGTCCTCCATATGACAAGATGGTCAGGAGAAATAAATATAATAAAATTAGGGCAACCAGAATTATGAGCTGTTAGGTTATCCTGGAGATCCAGAGTATTGGCTTTCCTTTTCTCTTTTTTTGGTGCACCATTCCTGGAGGTACTGCAATACCAGGTCTATGAATGGAGTAGAGAGAGCAAGCTCCTATTCCATCTCCCTATTCCAAAAATCCATTTAATATATTGTCCTCGGGTAAGGGACGTATCAGATATTAAACTCATAAGGACAGATACCACACTTGATCTCAGCCAAAAGGCCGAGAAGCAATGGGCTCTGTTTCTTTCTTTCTACCTAGGTTCGTGCTGACTTTTGTTTAGAAGGTACTTTTTGAGAAAACAACTCTAGTACTTAGAGCTGTTTTTAGGCTTAAGAATAAGAGATGACGGGGACTTTGAGATTTCTTTTTTTGGGGAGAGGTGCAGTGAAGAAGGAACTAGATTCAGTGCAGAACAGCTCAATTGTGATATCACATGGCTGTGAGGCAGCCCTGGGGCCAGGCCCCTCTCCAGCCAGACAGCTCTGCTCCGCTCCGCTCCTCCAAGACCCGCCTTGCTTAGCACTTCCTGCTGGGCTGGGCTGGGCTGGGCTGGGCTGGTCTTTCAGCTCAGCCAGGGAGACGCATTCTCCAGTCTTCCATGGAATGGGAAGGTGTGCTCCGAGATCTACTGGACTGTCTAGTTTAGTTCAATAGGAAAGAAAATGAGAGAGGAATTCAAGGGAGATGCCCTTTCTAGAAATAAAGATTTTGCATTAGTCTAGATTCCTGGGAATCTGAAGGTGATGAATGTGATCCCGGAAAGCAACAGGTTCCAGTAATATTTCTTCAAGTTAAAAGAAAGTTCTCAGACTTCTTGATTGCTTCTTGGGTCCCCAGTGAGTTCCCTAAACCTTACAGAGGCTAAGTATTAACTGCTCTTGTATTTTTGAGGCAGAACATAGAATTAATAGCTAGAAGGTATACTGCTTAAAATGACACTTTGGAGGAGTTCCAAAGTCTACAGAATTGGGGTCTCTACTAATACTCTGCAGTCTGAGGCAACACAAGGCTGACATTCCCATAAAAGGCTACTGTGCAATATGGCCTAAAATAGGACATAGAGAAGCCAAGCTGTCTTGTCTCACCTGAGAACACATGGAAATCTCTCTCTGCTTAGAGTCTGGATTCTAGGAAACAGGCATATGGGAATCCCATATGAGAAGGGTGTGTAAGGGTATAGCGAATCCTAGCTTGACACAGGTTGGAAGGGAGGTCACAGAATTCTTGACTGCAGTTCCCCTCCCCCACATTCCCATGCTCATACCAAAACTCGGGATTGATGTTATGCTTTAAGATGACTTTGAAGGTAAGAGTCACTTTTACTCACTACTGGTGAAGGTGACATTAACAGCGTAAGACTGTCCTTTCTGCAGATGGCAGGGCTGAACAGGACATGGGATCACATTCACTTCCTTTACAACTCCAACCTCAGAACCTGCAAAAGAAAAAGAGTTGAAATAGGAGAAAAAATAAACCACCTAGGCTGTCCCTATCTAATGGGAAGATGCTCTATTCTCCCAGTTAAGATGAGCTTTTCTCCTCTGACACTTGGTGATATCCAGGAAACTGTTCATATTTGATGGGTAAAAGAGAATTAAGGAAGGTATTAAGTACACATAGCCACTCCCCTACTCTATAACCTGGGAGGGCTATACCATGAAAAATCATCCCCCCATCCCCACACAGGATTATATATATATTACTGATTTCAGAGAGAGGAAGGGAGAGGAGGAGAGAGAGAGAAACATCAATGATGAGAGGGAATCATTGATCAGCTGCCTCCTGCACGCCCCCTGCTGTGTTGAGCCCGAAACCCAGGCATGTGCCCTGACCGGGAATCGAACCTCCATCTCCTGGATCATAGGTCGATGCTCAACTGCTGAATCATGCCGGCTGGGCACCCCCACAGGGTTTTAAAGCAGCACACACATCCTACAAGTGATGGCTCAAGTCTAGCACTACTGTTTCCATTTGGAATCTTGAGACTGGCTGCTCCCAAAATCCCTCCTCCACCATCTTCCAATCCTGTACTGGTATTTCTCCAAATTAGTGGTCTTCAAGCTTTGTATATCCCCACCAATGAGAACAACTTTAAGCACTCATCTGCAATATTCAGATGTGTACACTCTACTTTGGAAACGTGTTCTTCAAAGTAAGTATCTTCGGGGCAAGGTGCGTGTCTTTTTTTTTTTTTAATTTCAGTCTAAAAAGGGACAAAAGTGCTGTTTATTTACAATAAATGCTTGATCAGAAAAGGTTAAGTACAAATTGTTAAAAATCCGTTTATCTCATCTAGGCCCCTGATGCTGGACAGCTGAATGGGAAAGAATGCAAGAGAGCCGATGGTCAACACTGCCTGTAACAGGGTAAGTGTAAGCTCTGCAATTCAGCCATCTCTGTTGAGAGGTAGACTCTGGGACCTGATTCCTGGGTTTAAAATCTTACCAATCTCGCCCGGCCGGGCGTGGCTCAGTGGCTGAGCGCCAACCTAGGATCCAGGCGATTGGGGTTTCATTCCCGGTCAGGGCACATGCCCGGGTTGCGGGCTCGATCAATGACTCTCTCATCATTGATGTTTCTATCTCTCTCTCTCCCCTTCCTTTCCTCTCTCTGAAATCAATAAAGATATGTTTAAAAATATATATATATATATATAAAATCTTACCAATCTCAGTAATGGCTCCATTACTTACTGTGTAACCTCAGGGCAAGATATTTAACCTCTCTGGGGATAATAATAGTACCTACCTCATAGAGTAGGTGAGCTAACACACATGTAGCGCTGAGATAAGTATTTGGAACATACTAATGGTATACAGTAGCCCCCTTATCTGTGGTTTTTCTTTCTGCGGTTTCAGTTACTCACGGTCAACTGTGGTCCAAAAAAATTAAATGGGAAATTCCAGAAATAAACAATTCATAAGTTTTAAATTTCGAATAGCGTGTTGAAATTTCACCCCACTCCATGACTCATCTCTTTGTTTAGCAAGACAGTTAGCAGCTGACTGTCCTGGTATCACAGTGCTTGTGTTCACATCCCCCTTACTTTACTTAATAATAGCCCCAAAGAACAAAAGTAGTGATGCTGGCAATTCAGATATTCCAGAGAGACGCAGTAAAGTGCTTTCTTCATGTGAAAAGATATGTATGTATTGGAAAAAACAGTATGTACAGGGTGGGGCAAAAGTAGGTTTACAGTTATGAGTACACAAAACAGTTTATTCTTCTGTTATTATTAATTAATTATTGTATTCTTTTCCATATGAACACCTGTAAACCTATTTTTGCCTGACCTTGTATAGGGTTGGGTACTATCCATGATTTCAGGAATCCACTGGGGTCTTAGAATGTATTCCTCATGGATAAAGGGGGGCTACTATATAACTGTTTACTACTATTGTCATCATATCAGGATTCAGTCCATAAATTTAATCTAGACTACCTGCTCCTGAGTGGGTTAGCACGTTCCCTTTTACCACACAAGGTGGGCCTCTCATCTCAAATATACTTTGTGGGTAGAAATTATGGATCCAGCTGATAGAATGGATTCTGTCTCTAAAGTAGAACTCATGAAGACAGAAAGCAAACTGAAGGTTGAGAGCACGTTATCTGCTTTGCAGTCACCAGGTTAGCTCTGTCCTGTAGGATACGAACTGAGCAGCTCAGGTGGATGCCCTCTGCTTCCTCAGCCTGCGCCTGCTCTTGGGTGGAACAGTTTCATCACACTGACCAACACTGCTTCAGCTACTCTGTAAATACTTTGCCTATCCTTTATCCCCAGTTTGCTTCTTCATCATGGCAAAGTTCTCAAACTCTACACTCAAGAATTCTCTAAGCACTGTGTTTCACTCTGTCATATCTTCCACGGATGGGGGGGTGAAAATCCAGAACTTTAAGCAACGGTCTATTGAAAATCAGTGCTTATACTCAAGCTTTCCATGCCTAGCTTCTGCCAGATTCTTTCAAGGCTGGGTCACACGACCTAGAAGGAACTGAGTAAAGGGTAGTACTTGTAGCTCCTTCAGCCAGTTTTTTGGCTGACAAGAGGTTCTTGCACTTCCAATGTCAACAGAACAAACTCCTCAGTCCTAACCTGCAAAAATTGCAAAACTAATTTGCTTGGCCTTATTTCTCACTTGAAGAAATGACACTCCAGGGAAAAGGGGGTGCACAGCGGAACTCAAAAGACTTTTGATGTGGGCACTGAAGTTTTTACATTGTATTTCCCAATTCAAAAGTCAACTGAAAATCTGTAACTGAAACGCACCTTTCCTTAAGTTCTTGCCATGGGTGTACACCTGCTTTTTTCAAATGAGTAGAACAATGTCTGGATTTAGTTTTCTTAGTTGTGTGTGTGTGTGTGTGTGTGTGCGTGTTTAATGTTACTGTTGAAACCCAAAGTGGCTCAAAAACACACACCAGTTTCCTACTGCTTGCTAGCTGTGAGAACTTGGGAAAGGGACTCTATGTGCTTGTTTCCTCATCTGTAAAACAGATTGTGAGGGCTGGATGAGTGTCTTCATCCAAATGTTGGCCACTAAATTTAATGGAGGGAAAGACAGTAACCCGAGGTGGTAACAGCACCTCCTCGCTCAGTGCAACAGCATTTGTTAAGAATCAATAGGCCAGCCCGGCCAGGCGGGGCTCAGCGGTTGAGCTTCGACCTGGGATCCAGGAGATCAGGGTTTGATTCCTGGTCAGGGCACATGCCCGGGTTGCGGGCTGCAGCCGATCAGTGACTCTCTCATCGCTGAGGTTTCTCTCTCTCTCCCTCTCCTTTCCTCTCTCTGAAATCAATAAAGATATATTACAAAAAAAAAAAAAAATCAATAGGCCAGCAGTCGTTATTCCCTAACCAATCTGTTCCCTAGCCCCCAACTTTTTGCTTCAACATGAATTTTAATGACATGGTGGAAAGAGTATTTACTCCCTCATTTCCTTTTTCAACAAATACTGATTGAGCAGTTACTATTACTTGGGAACTGGATGTAAAGGAGCAAACTTATGCTGGTTCCCATTCTGCTGTGTGACTTTGGTTAAGTTACCTAACATCTCTGGAATTCAATGACTGACTTTTAGATAGTTTCCTTCCAGCTCACAAATTTTACAAAATCAGTGTCATGCCTCTTCCATTTATCCTTGCACCTCTCCACTTCAAAAACGTTCGGCTGGAATAATTAATGCTATAGACTTGACTGAACGAACTCACAATGCCTACGCCCTTCCCTCTTGCATTTCCTATCCAAGATTCCAACCTCAGCAGCAACAGGGGCTTATGTGTCACAAGCTGTGACCAGAAATACGAATTTTATATAAAGGAGGAATCACAAAACTCCAGAGCCCAAAGGAAACGCTAACGGAAAAAATCATGAAAAGGAGAAGTGACTTTTGACTTGTCAGCAAAAGGTAAAATAAAAAGCGAACAGAGTGCGGAGGGAGAGGCCGTGCGAGATACAAGGCAAACACGAAAGTCCTGCGCCCCACCCCTCAATCCCCGCGCTGCCTATGGACCTTCGGTTCCGCCCTACAAACTTTAGGAAACTTCAGCAAAAGGTCCATCCACCTCCAGGAAGGTCCAGGGACCCCGAACACGCGTTCCAAGGGCAGAGACAAAGTTGTGAGCGGTCGCGTTTCCTCGAGGCCGGCGCTTCTCGCCTACCGCACCCCACCGCACCCCACCCCACGAGGGACCCAAAGCTGAGCCTACGGCACCCGCCCAACCTAGCTCGGGTCTCCGCGCGAGCTTCGGGCTGAGACTCCCGCCGAGAGCGCGGGAACCTCGGCAAGGTGCGGGGCTCACCGCAGTCTTTGAAATGCACGGGCTCCGCCAGGGCGGAAGCGCTGAGCGCCAGGAGCAGGAACGCGGCGGCCGAGAAACACATCGCTGCCAAGGAACTTCCAAGCGTCGGGAAGGAAGAAGCGGCCGCGGCAGTCACAAGATAAACCTGGCGGGGCGGGCTCGGGGAGGAGCTCAGTCAGGCGACCCGCGCCAGCAAACAAGGCCTCGGCCCGCCCGCGCCCCGCCCCCGGCTGCAGGGAGCCAGGCTCCGGTCCGTCTCCTCCCACCCCTTCCACTTCGCCGCCGGGCGGGCGAGGATACATCCCCGCCCCGTGCGTCTCCGCTCCCGCAATGGGAACATTTCTAGCCAATAAAATTCCTCTGCCTCTCGAACCACCCAATCGGCGTGCTCGGAGGCGGGGGTCTCTGTGGGTTCCGCCTCCCGAGGCCCAGGCGGAGAAGGGGATTGGATGACGCGAGGGGTGGGGTTTGTGGAGGAAGATGGCGGCCGCCCGGGGTTTATCCCTGTCGGCGGCGGCGCTGAGAGCCGTCACCCCCTGGTGGAGGAGCAGGTACCAAGCCTAGAAGGGCACTTGGGAAGTCTAGTAGGTTTTGTGCCTTCCAGGACTAAGCGGAAACTAAGGTCCACGGGGGAGGTGAGGGTGTGGCGGGAGGCTGCCCAGTTGGAGGTCGTCGCGTTTGGCGTGAGGCAGTGCCGGTGGGCGTCGTCAGGTTTGGCTTCATTCTGTCCAGATGGGGGTCGCCAGGTGCCCCTCTGCTCGCGGGCTCAGCGTCCTCCCTTGCGCGTGGCAGGCTCCTCGGGGCTTCCGCCCGACCTCAGGCGCTTCGGGCAGCGTCGTCCTCCAGCCCCGAGGCTGGCGAAGGGCAGATTCACCTCACCGCCAGCTGCGTCCAGGTAAGAGGGGCGGCGGTGGCCGGACTAGGGCCCTCCCCTCGGCCCACCCTTCTGCCTCCCCTTGCCTAGCATTCCGGATCCCCTCTTCCTGCGTTTCAGAGGCTCCTGGAAATCACCCAAGGCTCAGAATTCCTCAGGCTGGAGGTGGAGGGAGGTGGATGCTCCGGATTCCAATACAGATTTTCACTGGATACAGTTATCAACCCGGACGACAGGCAAGGAGGAAGGGGTGGGTCCTCGGGAACCGAGCGGGAGGGATAAAAGCGTGTCCAGTTTAAGGTGCGCTTTTATCCCAAATTTAAAAGGTTTGCTGAAGTTGCTTAACACCACCCTTCTCACACAGTGGGGATACAGTGAAGATTTGTTGTCTCGAAGATTTGGTGTTTATGATATTCAAAATAACTAAGTTATAGGAGGAGAATTGGCCTGCCTGGGTCCATAGGGTAGTTGATAGAGTTAGGCTGGACTGGATTCCAGGCCTGAATCTCAACATTTCCCAGTATTCATTCCATTGAATCTTTTTGCCTCAACATCTGCACCTTTTGGAGGTAATAAGGAATGCTTCCTCAATTTCAGAAAACAACGTGCACCTCTCACATCAGGGCTCAGAGGGTGTCATGTTTTTGGTGTTTATGATATTCATTAATGCTTCTCTTCTGTTTTTTTCTTCAGGGTATTTGAACAGGGTGGGGCAAAAGTGGTGGTTGACTCTGATAGCTTGGCCTTCGTGAAAGGGGCCCAGGTGGACTTCAGCCAAGAACTGATCCGAAGCTCATTTCAAGTGTTGAACAATCCTCAAGCTGACAAAGGCTGCTCCTGTGGGTCATCCTTCTCTGTCAAACTCTGATTCGATGACAGGTGACCTAGAGATTGCTGCCATTGGTACCAATTGGAGGAACCTGGGATTAGTCGAATTTTAGTGGTTTCCTTCCAATCATGTCCCTCCCTCAATTCAGGATTGTTGTGTTTTGCCACCATTATTTTCAGAATGTGAAGCTGTTACTCTTGACTTAATTTCTCCTGCACAATTCTAAAGCCAAGGCCCTAGATGCCGTTACCTAAGATTTAATAACTAGTTGAAATGCAGTGTAATCTGTAGAGCCTCCAAGGTTCCAAAATTTGAGTTACTTCTCTGGCCTTCAGAGGTGCTCATACATATATGTAAAACTATGTATAAAAGCTATATTTTACAGAAAGTCCTTATTTACTTGTGTTTTGGATCAGTCTTAGATTAAGTAGCTTGAACACTTGTTACTAGGCCAGAGAGGATGAGAAAGGCCAGTGAAAAGTTCTCATCTTCATCTCACCCTTCCTGAATGTTCTCCTTGACTTATCTTTATTTCCTATGCAGTTCATGGTCTACTTCCCATTTGTTAGGCAGATACATTTTCTCACACTCAGAATTTTATTTTATTTTAAATTTTATTTTATTATTTTCATCACCATTTATCCATTCTATGCCCTCTTACACGCTCAGAATTTAGATTCACAAAACCAAAAGCCCATCACTCAGAAAACAGACCTAACTCCCACTGATACCCTAATTACTTGAAAAATAGCCCCTGCAGTCCCACAGACATTTCAAGATTCTGTGATCATTTAGCGACTGAATCTCTTAAGGGTATGTTGCTTCACTTGCCTTATGGCGTAAACATCTCTGGTCTGTGCATAGTAGGAACTGGTCCCTTTGTTGGAATAGATAACAGATAACTCAGGGATTTTCTTTTAGGTTGAATTACCAGATAAAATGCAGGATGCCCAATTAAATTTGAATTTCAGATAAACAGTAAATAATTTTTAGTATAGGTGTGTCCAAATATTGCATGAGACATACTAAAAATTGTTTGTTGTTTATCTGAAATTCAAATTTAACTAGGTATCCTGTATATTTCTTTATTAAACCTGGCAACTTCACTTTAGGATTACTGAAGGAAAAGCATTTTAAGCCACAAATTCCAGTGAATTTTAAAGTATTTGTTTGAGCCCTGGGCAGATGGCTTAGTTGGTTGGAGAGGGCTCAATTCCCAGTCAGGGCATGTACCTGGGGTGTGGGTTTGATCCTTGGTTGGGGCATGTATGGGAGGCAACCAATCAATGTTTCTCACATCAATCTCTCTCTCTAAAAATCAATAAAAACATATCCTTGGGTGAGGATTAAAAAAAAATTAAAGTACTTGTTTGGGTATGGCATTTAAATAGGCTACAGAGCTAGAAATTGTTGTGGTATGTGTATGACTGCTGGGGGAGCCAGAACTGCATGGACTGACAACGAAAAATACCACCACCAGGATGAATGACTTATAAATGCTAATGTTGGGGAAACCACACCCAAGTTGATTCTGGAAGAATTATTGGTTAAACCCATCTTTTCCTCCAGAGCCTAAAAGTTTGTTACAGTAAAAACTTGCATTTCTGGCCTGGATTGGAACATTTCTAGACTAGATTAGAATTTAGGTCATTCAATAAAAGAATTTACCATTAAAAAATGGAAATACAGAATTTAGAGACAAAGTATCTAAAATAGAGGGGGTAAAGGGGGTCATTGGGGGGAAAAGGGGACATCTGTAATACTTTCAACAATAAAGATAAACTTACAAAAGTATTTGAGATAGAAACTTAGATGCTTACATTTTTATCATGGGAAAATCTAGGACTTCGAGAAAACAAACCTATCCTGTGTAGACAAAGAGGAAAGAGGGTACACTCAGAAACCTGAGCAGATTTCTTAGCAGGTTTTCATAGGCTGAAACCAGTATGCCATGGAAATGTCTGTGTGTAACTTTACTAAAACATTGAAAATTGCTGCCTGGCCGGTGTGGCTCAGTGGTTGAGCATTGACCCAGAAACCAAGAGGTCATCGTTCAATTCCCGGTTGCCCAGGTTGTGGGCTCGATTCCCCAGTGGGGGGAGTGCAGGAGACAGCTGATGGATGATGTTTCTCTCTCATCAATGTTTCTATCTCTCCCTCTTCCTTCCTCTCTAGAAATCAATAAAAACATTTTTTTAAAAATTGCTACCAGTGAGCATAAGCATAATAGCTTTAGTAGCTAAATAAACCATTGAATTGTAGTGGCCTATTAGGAACAGGATGCCTTAGAATGCCTATATCTAAGTACCTACTGTTAATGAGAAAAATGGAATTTTGTGTTTAGAAAGGGTGGATTTCTGTGTGAAATCTTATTCTGGGGGAACTTCAGAGTAACAAGAAGTAACAATGGAGACTTCTTGTTACTTCAGAGTTACAGGAAGTCTCCATTGGAGGTGAGTGACAGAAATTTTAATAATGGGGCATGGGGAAATGATAGCATCAAGTGGTGACAGGCAGTTTGCTTGGAGTAAACAGCAATGTGAAACAGGGTTAGGACCTTTCAGGGGCACTTTCTGACCAGATGCCGCCTTCCTGGCAGGCCATAAAGTGGGCAGATATTTTCACAAATACTGCTGCTCACTGTGCTAATTCATTTATACTCTTTCAGCATCAACTGGAAGGTATTTTTGTTTGTTTTTGCCTCTCTTTCAAGGGGAGGTTATCAAGGCCCTATTTGTTGCAGAATTGATTTTTTTAAACTCACTATGCAAGCTAGTGAGTGCCTGGGGCAGCATGCCCTACGTTTGCCTTAGCAAAATATAGTGCAGGAAGCAAAGGCAGGGGAGCCTTGGATCTGCTTTATGTTGTGAATAGCTTTATGTTGTTTGCTCCAAAGAGGGGGCCTCTTGGTCAGCGTCCAGATCTTACCTTGTTGCGGCATGAAGCTTTAGTTATATGATTGATAGTGACTAGTGGTATGAAAACTATAGGTGTCCCAACTATCCTTTGTTTCTTTCATAATCAGGAGAAAACAGGTTCAGAAGTAAAAGATTAGGAAGGACTACTAAAGTAGGTGTCCAAGAAGATACTATTTTTCTTCTGAGAATTGAGCACTATTCTTGTGGCCTTTTGTTATAAAGCATCCTAGTAGAGGGTTGACATTTGACAGGATCACCCTGTGTAGAGAAGTGGGCAGCACTGGTGGTCATGGTGTAGCTCTCCCTTAAATTCTGGCCCCGAGCTGATGTCTTACAACTTGCAGTGGGCAGGGAACACTGTCCACTGCAACATTATTATGGTTTTGTATGTTTGTCTCGAAGGCAGAAAACTCTACTTTTCTAGGTATCTAGGATTGATATTTATGATTTTTTAAAAATCCACCTGCCATTTCTCCACAGAAATGCCACAGGACTGCTTAAGGGAAGTTTGCTTTAAGAAGTTTTGAAATAATGATCTGGCTTTAATTGTAAAATGTAGGTAAATATATAAAGAGAAGGAACATTTAAATAGTCTATGGCCAGCAGCTGTATTTAAAAATATTTTATTTTTTGAGTAAGACGTATGGTACAAATTTCCAAGAGACACAAAAGGGGGATACAATGAAACGTGTCCAATCCTGCACCCATCCACCGTCATCCTCCCCACAAATTGCCATTGTTTCTAAGAATTTAGCTCACAGGTATATAATCCCACAGATACAGTATGAAATAACATTTGCACAAGAATATTCATTATAGCATATTTTTAATAGCAAAAGATAGGAAACAATGGAAATGTCCACCATTAGGGGACTGATTAAATAAATTATGGTTTATCCATTCAATGGAATAGTATACATTTATAAAATATAATGAGACAGCTCTTATGTGCAAGTATATGTTTAGTGAAAAAAGCAAGTGTAGAACAGCATGCATAGTATGCTGTTTGTGCTTTTAGTGCATGGAAATGGATATGCATGAAATATCTCTGGAAGGGCAAGCGGGGTGGGGGTGGGATGGGTGCGAGGGTTGGGAGAGGGCAGTGGGAACAGCTTTTAAGAAAGCGCAGTGCCATCAGGGTGATTTGAGGAGTGGTAAGACAGTCTCTGAAGTATGGGGTATGAAATGGAATTAGCAGATGCCCTATTCACTTTCCTTTCTGTAGACAAATAGCAGCATGTGTTACACTTTGTCGTTCAGCCTCCTTTTCCCCTTAATCTACTTTGGATATCTTACCAAGGCAGTTAGAGCCACGTTTTCTTTTTCTTTGTAGGGCTCCATAGCAATTAATTGTTTCTGGTCTTTTGCTATTACAAATAATGCTATAATAACCTCTTTCATATGTCATTTCACATTTGGTGAGAATATAGCTGAAGATTAAATTCCGAGAAGTGGAATTACTGATTCAAAGAGTAAGTGCTTTTATAATTTTGAAAGACATTTCCATATCCTCTTCAGAACTTGTATCAATTTATACTTCTGTCAGCTATATAGGTGAGTGCCTCCTTCCCCAGAAACTTGCCAACTGACAAAGTATCTCAGTGTGGTTTAACTTGCATTTCTTTTATTATACATGAAGGTCAGAATATTTTCATATAAAAATAGTAAATAGGATTGTTGGACATTTAAATGAAATTTGTGTATAGCACTCAACATTGCCTAGCACATAGCAAGCATTCAATAAATTATTGTGTGATGGGTGACCGTCAGAGCAGCAGGTAGGACAGGACAGATTAAATTAAGAAAATGGTATTCATTTCCATGTCTCCAGGCACAGGGAGCCTTGTTCACTTACGTTGCTGTTCATCAGAGAAACACAAAGAGCTTTCCTTGTCTCAGAAGAGGAAAGAGCCCTTTCCCATTGGAACCCAATCATAGGCTATTGTCAGAGCTGGCAAAGGGTGGGCACAGCCTCCTCTCTTAATATTTAGACTTAGCCAATATGGTAAACTTGGTTTGGTGTAAAACAAAAACAAAAGAGCCCAGATGTACATTTCTTTATTCTGCTGTGATGGTAAATTCCCAGCTAGCCAAGGTTGGGTCTCTACTTGTAAACTTAGGAATGCCAGCCAGCCATTTTATGAAGGGAAGAGGGCAGAGGCTCCTGAGTAGAGAGGAGAAACAACATAGGAAATCTGGCTTCCCCCAAACAAAACTACACTGTATTTCACAAGCTAGAAAGTAGACCTCTTTATTTTTAGCACATCAAATCGGAGAAATGTCTTTCCTGTAAGGAGCAGTATGTATTTAATACAGGTGTTCTGAGACAGGAACCCTGTCTTGTGGTAGCCCTTGTGCACTGCTGGGTACATTTTGAATATTTACTCAAAGCTACTGAATATTTTCTTTAGACTTGTATAAATCCCTGTCTCCCCCCTCCCCCACTCTTTTCTTTTTCTCGATTCCCTAAATTTTTAATATTTCCCTCTTGCTTTCTCAGGCTCCTTGTTCCCTTTCATTTGTGTCTCTTACACTCGGCAAGCTAGTATCAGTCTTGCTTCTCTGAGATGAGGGGATCTTCTGCCCCTCTCTGGGGCCACCGAAGTGGCTACAGGATGATATGGCAACATCTGGTCCAGACCAGACTGGCTAAGCGGCAGTGATGGTTCTTGGGAGGAGGCGTTGGAGTTACCCCCCACACTTCCTCCAGTCCTTTTTTGCGCCATAGATTCTGAAGGGCCATCCCAGGACAGATGTAGCCTCTGACCCAGTTTTGGAATCATTGGGGTGATATGTGTGGGTCATGGCTAGAAGAGGGTGTCTGCAGTGTGAGGCCTAAGGACCTTGCACATTTGCACAACTTGAGGGGGAGAATGAGGGCCATCCTTTGGTAAGCATCTCGTAGCAAGGCCAGGACAGATGGCGGACTGGGCCTCATGGCCAGTGGATGAAGTATTAAAGCATTTGGTGGTGGTTGAGCCAAGCAAGGGCATGGCGACATGGAGGCAGTGACAGCTCACAGCCAGAGCCTAAGCTGGGAGAGATGAGAAGCAGGCAGGGCTGGCTGGGAGTGGGGTTGCAGGGCCTCCTGCCCGATGTCTTCACGGTGTCTTCCCAGCTAGGAAAGCATCCTCGAGGTCCCCGCCTGAGGCCCATTTCCAGGTAGCTGCCCACACTGACCCTTCACTGCTACTCCTTGGCAGTGCAGTGGGGGGGCCCTGCCTCGGCCACATAACCTGGGGAGCAGTGGCAGCGGTAGGAACCCTCCGTGTTTTCACAGTGACCATGGGCACAGAGCGCAGCAGGCCCGTTCAAGTCGTCACACTCATTCACATCTAAGAGGAAGGAAAGCAGGAGAGCTGGTGGGAGCCCAAGTCCTCTGGCCTGTTGCTTCTGGCCCTCAGGTCACTAAGCCCTGCCCCCCCCCCCCCCCCCCCGTGGAATCCTAAGTATGACAGCCAGAGGCTGAACTCACTGCCCCAAGCTAAGCTACTCGAAGACACAAAGCAGGTAGTAGTGAGCCCTTACAGTGCCCAGGAGAGTGGCCATACTCTGTCCCTGCCCTTTTCCTGTCTCAGCATCTCGATGGAAAGGGCTTTCTAAACACAGATGTCAACCTTCCTTTGGAGCTTTCTCACCACCCGACCTGGCCTGGCCCTGGGCAGCCTCACTAGGGGGCCATGGTGGATTTTCCAGCCATTCTAAGTTTAGTCCCGCATCCCTAAAGTGAGCAAGGGGCCAGTCTGACTTTTCCACATGGAGCTATCAGGGCCAGTCTGCTTCCCGGGCATTGCCACTCTGATGCTAAACTTACCCACACAGGCCATGTGGGCCATGTCTAGCTGGAAGCCCTCAAAGCAGTCACAGGTGTAGCCTTCCCGCACACGCACACAGCGGCCATTCTCACAGCCGTTCAGGATGCCGCACTCCTCTGCCTGAAGCCCTTCGAAGCCAGCCTGGTGGTCTGGTAGGAAGTCAAGAGAAGGAAGCTGATGCCCAGCCTCTGTGGCTCAGTGGTTGAACTTCATTTCGACTTATGATCCAGGAGATCGTGGTTCGATTTCTGGTCAGGGCACATGCCTGGGTTGTGTGCTCGATCCCCAGTGGGGGGTGTGCAGGAGGCAGCCGATCAATGACTCTCTCTTCACTGATGTTTCCATCTCTCTCCCTCTCCCTTCCTCTCTCTAAAATCAATAAAATATATCTTAAAAAAAATAAAAATAGAAGGAAGCCCAACCCTGGGACCCTCACCCTCCACTACAAAGGGTTGCCCTGTTGAATTTCTGGCGTGGGGGTGGGGAGGGTCGTAAAACTCTCACAGAAAGATGCTAAAACAAAAGGCGGTCCTCTTAAAAAATAATAGTCCTTTTAGGTTGGGTAGGCCTTTAAGTGAGACCTGTAACTGAGGCCTCCAGGAAGGTTGGGATTCACTGCTTTCACAACGCCAGGGCTCCTGAGCAGTGGGTCTGTACAGTTTTGATTTTGTTGTGGTTGGTTGAAGTGATAGGGACACTTACAACTTCCAAAGATTGAGCACCTGAATTAACCTGAAATATAATTATGTTACTTAAAAATTAGAGAACACATACTTATGTGAACAGGGGTTTAAGTTTCTTTTTCCTAGGCCTTTACGCCCGCACACTCCCCTTGATCCCAGAGGAAGCAAGGAGGTGGCACAGCTGTGGACAATGTATCTTTGAACAGGCATGGTCAGGCTGGCCCAACCAGGAGTCAAGATATCATCTTATCGAGACATCGCCAGATGACCAAGAACAAAAGGATGACATATGCAGACTTCTGAGACTACACGTAGCTGCATTCTGTTCCCAGCCTCAGTTTACCCCATTTCCCTATATAACCCTATCCCTCAGGCCATTCCTTAAGACAGGTTTTGGATACTCCTATGCTCCCTTGTTTTCTTGGTTGGCCAGCCTTCTCAATAAGCACCTTATATGATTCAACCCTGCCTCCGCTGAATTGGACACAGCTATAGGCAGCCCGAACCCCACCTGGGTTTCCCAGTAACAGGAGGGTGTTTTGTTAAAAACTTTACTTTTTTTTCCCCCTGCTGGGAGAAGATTGGCAGCAAAAGTAGATTACCCTCACTCAACACAAAGCAAATCTACCAGGTCTGCCTAACCCTCTTTTCTCACTAAGCAACTCCCCACCCCTGAAAAGACCCCATCCCTAGACTCAGTGCAGTCAAGTCAGTCTGGTACGGTGGCTGGGCCTGTGGCGGGTGCACTACACAGATGCCAGGCCTGACTTCCTCATTAGAATCCAAGTCCTGAGTGCTGGGGTCACTGCCACTTACAAACCAAGTCACCACCAGGGCCTTTAAAGTGATTGGAAATCCTGAATTAACACTTCAGGTCACAAGTTTGAACTTGTGGAGCAGGTTGTTCTGCACACCCTATGGGTGAGGGTGAAAAATGGGCCATACATGTGTACCTGCTTCCTCCACCTGCTTTCTCCCACTCTTAGCTTCCTCCCACCGGGAAGCTTTTAAGGTGGGGACGGTGGGGTCCTGTAACTCTATCCCCTGTGCTGGTTTACCAAAGGGAGTTGTTAGGGTCTGACTTGGGCATTTGGAGTTGTCCCGAGTGACCCGTGAGAGGGCTTGGAGTATCTTTCCCCTTCCCTGTCCTCACCCTGCTGGCAGTCACTAGCAGGTGGAGGAGATGGAAGTGAAACTGGTGCCCACCTCTTCCCCATCTTTACAGCAAGACAGACCTGGATAGCTGGCCACATAGTGGGGCTGGAGTTCTGAGGGCTGCAGGGGAGACTCAAGGCCTGGTGCATGGTCCCTTGGGTGGCTGGCTGTGTTGGGGAAGGGCGGCTCAGGGATGGCGTCCTCAGGGCCCAGGTAGTTGTAGAAGGGGGCCCCATCTGGGCCATAGAGGCTGTAGTGCAGGTCCTCGGGCCCAGGGCCATACTCATAGCCTGGTCGGAAGTGGACCCCGGCCTCCCGCTCTGCTTCAATCCGGGCCACATTGCACAGCTGAGCATAGACCTCTGCCAGGGAGGAGGGAGAGGAAGTTGGGCCCAGCTTCTGGTAGCTAGAGCCTGGTGTGCTATCCCCTGGCTCACTGCCCCAGGGAGAGGGAGCATGCTGGGACTGGTGCCCTCTGAGAGTTCCTGGCAGTGCCCCACCATTCTATCCCCAAAGAATAGGGTCTGAAGACAGGGCCACTACTCTAGCTGCCCTCCTTTCTAAATCCCTCCTTCCAAGGCCAGGGCATTCTTTACCCTGAGGCCCAACCTGGTTCTGCAGGTGTCTCCCCTCTCTGCATGAAGGCACGGGCCACCCCTCTCACCAGAGCTCCTGGGGGGGCACAGAGCGCACTGCTGGCTCCAGGCCTCGCCATCCTGGCAGCAGCATTCTGTGTAGGTGGTGCGGTGCCCATGCAGGGGTTGGCTGCACACATAGTTGGTGACTTTTTTCCAGCAGATGTCCATGTGGATGTCGTGGTCAGGCAGGTCTTCTAGTGGCACAGACAGAGGCCCATGAGCCCTCCAGCCCAGGTCCCCTTGCCCCCGCTGCCCTCCCATCCTGGGCCCACTGACCCACGCTGCTGGTGCTGTTTACACAGCGCTGCTGGCTGGGGTCCAGGGTGAGGGGTGGGCTGCAGAAGCAGTGGAAGGAGCCCTCTGTGTTCACACACTCGCCATTCTCACAGGCCATGTCCTGGCACTCGTCGTGATCTGTGGAGGCAGGAAAAATGGAGGACAGTGTGGGGCAGTGCCAGGGTGGCTTGCCCACCCACCACCTTCACGGAAAGGGATTTGCTTGTAATTGATAATGAAGAGGTGGCACCCTGCCTCCCCCTCCCCTGCCCCAGCCCAGCCTGGGCGGCCCCTCCCCAGGGATACTTTCCCAACAGGTCCCCACATACAATCCCTGACGTCCCACAGCTCCCCTCACCTCAGACCTGCCTGCTGCCGCTGGAGTCTGGCCCTGGAAGGGGAACTCCCAGCCAGAGGGGCCGGCTGGCAGGGCTGGGTGGGCCTGGGGTGGGGAGGGGTGGAGTGTGTCCTCACCCTCACACTTCCTGCGGGTGGCATCGTAGTGGTAGCCAGGGTTGCACAGGCAGATGTAGCCAGGAACCGTGTTGAGGCACCGGCCGTTCTGGCAGAGCCCAGGCCCGAACATCACACACTCGTCAGCGTCTGTGGAATGCAGGGCCGAGGTGAGGGCAAGGCGAGAAGCAGTGCCTGAGACTCAGGGCTCCAAAACCAGACTCACTGGGTTTGAATCCTGGCCCTGCCACTTGCTGGTGGAGAGAGTTCAGGAAACTTGCTTAAGTCCTTGCCTCAGTTTTCCACCTAAAAATGTAGATACGACTAACCTCTTACAGTTGTTATGAGGATTAAAAGATTAATACTTGTAAGGTGTTCAAAATAGTGCTTGGCACATAGCAAGCACTTACAGAAAGCTGCTTCAACTTCCGTCGTTTCCTTGCCCAGCTCTAGGATTAGGGCGCTCACACCTAAACTACCCAATTTGAGTATGGGTTCCCCAAAAGTGCTAGCTTCATAAGTGGGGCAGGGAGATAAGCAGCTGCCTCTGGCCCCTGCACAGTGGCACACCCCTCTCCCTCCCTGTGCCCTGAGACTGGGTCAGTCAATACAGCCTAGTTTGTTCCTGGAGGGCTCAGCCCCGGGGGAGCAGAAAAACCAAGGTGGGGTTGTATGAACATTCCTGGAAGGGCTCCGGTCAGAACTTCCAGCCTTAAACTCTGCAGGTCATTAGGACAGGGATGATGACTGACTGGGGAGTCTGGGGCTGTGTGCAGTGCAGAGCTTCCCAGGACCTGCTGGAGGGCCAGGCTGAGCCAGCTCAGGTGAGTGGAGTCTGGGGAGCAGGATGTGTAGGGAGGTTACCTGTGTACGTAGTCTGTCCAAACATCCAGGCTCCTTCCACAGGGATGTAGCCTTTACCACTAGGGCAGATCTCACTGAATTCCACTGTAGGGAGGCATCCAAGCTTAGAGAGAGGCAGGCTCTGCCCCCTTCTCTCAGTGTCACCCTGCAGAGCTGACCCTGAGAGGATTTAGGACAATTAGGGGCTTTACCTGAGTCCTCAGCAGGGCAGAGCTCACAGGTGTCTCCCCAGTGGGCACCCTGGGTGCAGCAGCACTCGGCCTGTGTGGTGTTCCGGCCCAGGAGGCTGGAGCAGGGTGGCTGGTCTTTGTGCCCAGAGTAGCATTCCATGCGGATGGGGCCCGAGAGGTGGTCCCCTGCTGGGGTCTCGGGGATGCTCTGACCTATGTGTGATAGATGTCCCTTATTATTGTCTGTTCATGGCTGTCTGGGATGCCCTAACCTTTACAAATTTAACATTTATATACCACTTTATAGTGCACAAAATGCTTTTTCCCATATTACTCACTTGATGTTCTCAACAACTTTATGTGGTATTATGTCCATTGGCTTCCTTTTACAGATGGGCAATTGAGACTTAGAAAAGCTAGCTGACTTGCCACAACCCTCAGCTATTAAGTGGCATAGCAAGGAGTTGACCCCAGTTTCTCAGGTGCCAAAGCCCCTGCTCTTCCCAGTATACCCCCCTGCCTTCTGCCACTACAGTGGGGTGCCCTCAGTCATAAGGGAAGCCCTCTGCCCATTCCTCTGCTTCACACTGTACCCCACTCCCTCCCACCCTTCCTGTTCTAAGTCCTGCTTTCTTTTCCCCAAGTTAGAGAAGGCCAGCTGAGTCCTGGTCCAGCCTGGGGTGAGAGGCTGAATGAACCCAGCGGCTCTGGGGTGCAGTGGGAAGAGGAGAGTCCAGCTTAGCTCTGCTTCCAGGCCTCCCTCACCTAGAAGGTCTCCTGGTGTTAGATTGAGGGTCCCTCCAAGGCTCAATCTGAGATCCCTAAGGACAACCTAAGTCAGCATCAGAGCTTCCTGAGCCTCTTGTAGGGTTCCTCACAGCCCTGCAGCCTCCTGGATGTTTCTTGGCCTGGAGCAGAACCCCTCTTGCCTTGCTGCACTCTCAGACTCCTTGCCTCTCTGCACTCCATTCCTAAGCTGCACCCCTGCCCCAGTCCTGGCCCAGACTCCCTCTCAGTGCCCAGTGGTTGGGTGGAGTATGGAGCATGCTCACCTGCAGCCCCCCGCGGACGGCAGTGCCCCTCCTGAGCATCATACTCCTCCAGGTCGCTGGCACAGAGGCACAGGAAGGAGCCCTCCACGTTCTCACAGAGTGCCGCCCCACACACTGCCAGCATGAGCTCACACTCGTTCACATCTGCCAGGCATGAGGACAGGCTTGTGGGTGGGGAAGGGGCAGCCCCTGCCCTCTACCCCTGCTTCCAGCCTGGGGGGCAGATACTCATCCCCTCAAAAGAAAGAGGCTGGGTCTTGGGAGAAGAGCATAAGTGGGTATGAGTTAGCAGGAAGGAGGAACAGAGGGCATGGAAGAGAGAGAGAAGGGTCACAGACAAGGGTCACTAGACAAAGAAGAAAGGCTCCTCCCTCTGCACATTCTCTGAATCAGTGTGCCTCCTAAGACCCTGAGGTCTCTGGAGAGAAGGGTGGGGCCTCCATCAGTCTGCCGGCTCCCCCACTGGTAGAATGTGGCCACATTTCCTCTACCAGCCTGGCCAAGGCGCCAGCGGTCGGGTGTAGCTGAAATCTCCCTTCCTTGCCCACTCCATGAGGGCCCGTTATGGAGCCACGTGACCATGGACATTTGAGGAGGAGGGCCCTAGGGCCTCTATCCAAGATGGCCAAGGTCTGTGGAAACGGGATAAAGGGCCCAGAGCCTCCCTTTCCCTGCCCAGAGCCTAGCTGGCCCTCTGGCTTCTCACCGATGCAGTCCCAGCCGGAGGACGAGGTCTCGAAGCCCTGGTCACAGAGGCAGCGGAAGGAGCCCTCCGTGTTGTCGCAGAAGCCGTGGCTCCCACACACGGTGTCATTGGCACACTCGTCTATGTCTGCGGGACAGTGGAGACCAGAGTGTAGGGCACATTCTTACACACTTTATTTGCTGGGAATACTTATTTACTTGGCCTATTAACACCAAAACAGAGGACAAGAAAACTCTAACATTCCTCTTCAATTTCTGTGTGAGCCCTGCTATATGGAAAACATACAAACTCAAGCAGCTGCAAAAATAATTTCCTCAGGATGAAAGACTTTCTAGCTGGGTACATGAGAACAAGGTGTCTTCAGCCCTCCCGCTTATGACACCCCCAGCCCCACTCACCAATGCAGTCTCCAGTGGGGGCCATGTGGAAGCCAGGCTGGCAGCCCAGGACACAGCGGTAGGAGCCAGGGTTATTCTCACACTTCCAGGCCCCACACACCGGGTCTCCGTAGTCCTCACACTCGTCAATATCTGTCCCCAGAGCCACGAGAGGAAACAGAAGTGGCCAGGTTACTGCTCTGGCCCCAATTCTGTGGCATTAGAAGGTCATGCCCCACCACCTCTGGGGTCTTTGATCTGTCCCAAATTACTGTGATCATCTCAACCCCAAAACATCAAGTTCAGGGTCATTTCCCCTGGCCCAGCAGGGATGAGCATCTGAAAGAGAGCTCTGTGCTCTTTAGGAAAGCACTGAGCTCTCAGCCTGCTCCCCCCGCCTCCCCCCCTCCCATTGCAGAGCACTTTATACTTCTCTGTATATAAAACCTTCACTGAAGTGTATTACAGAGAGTTGTCTTCATATCTGTCACCCTTGCTCAATTTCACGATTGCCCGTAACTGTCTATTTGTCCTAGCAAAAGATATTGAACCTAGCAGGTGTTTAATAAATGTCTACTGAATCGGTTTGGCTTCAAAAACTAGATTGTGTGCCTTGCCCGCACAAGGATTATGACTGTCTCCATCTTGCAGTCCTTGCACAGTCCCTGAGTCAGCAGAGACTCAATAAATGCATTATCCATCGGGTGATTAATGTGTGGAAAGTGCTCTGCTTCCCGGAAGCTGCAGTTGCTGATCCCAGGGAGCTGGGGACCAGGCAGGGGTGGAGGTGGCAGACGTGGGGCAGAGCCTGTCCATTCCCCCTTGAAGCCCTTACCCACACACTCCCCGTTCTCTGGGGAGGGCTGGAAGCCAGTTTCGCACAGACAGTTGAAGGAGCCCTCGGTGTTGACACAGCGCCCTCCCAGACACCGGTCTGTGACTGTACACTCGTCCACATCTAAAACAGGGACATCAATCAGCAGACCCAGCCGTGGGACCCTAGGGCCCTGGGCAGGTTCCTGTGGGCCCTAAGTAGCCCATAGGAGGGCCAGGGAGTGGCTCAGGATAGGAAAGGGCTGAAGATATGAGGAGTGCAAAGCTGGAAGGCAGAGGCCAGGCTGGGGGGAGGAGCCCTGGAACCGGGGCTCTGTCAAGGAGAGAAGGGTGACCCTCAAAGACTTCAGAGGGTGCACACGTGCTGTAGACATTGCAGAGGCCCTGGTGAAAGTGTCCCTCCCTGACACTTGGCTCCTCATTACTGTCAGCCTCCCATCTTCCCATCCCAGGGTGGGACCAGGAGCATTTTACGTCAATATTCTAGACAGGGACTCTCGCGCCCCCTGCTGCTGGCAAGTGGACATGGCCACACTTGCTTCTCACCCTGGCATCTGGTGCCTCCCTCCACGCTAAGGAAGCCAGGTGCACAGAGACAGAAGAAGGACCCGTGGCTGTTGAGGCACTCGCCGTGGGGTGCACAGTACTCTTCTCCCACGCACTCATCCACATCTGCAGGGAGAAGACAGGCAGTGGTGTCTCCCGGGGCTGTTCCTGTCTCCCCACGCACTCACTGCTCCCAGTCCCCCGTGGGGAGACCTGAGCCACTCACCCTCACATACAGTGCCGTTGGCCAGCTGGAAGCCCCGGGAACAGAGGCACTGGTAGGAGCCAGCTACGTTCTTGCACTCGCCTCCCAGGCAGTTGCTCTGGAGGTCTTCACACTCATCCACGTCTGCAGGGTCACACAGGAGGAAGGAAGCTGATGGCAGCACCTCCCAAGGACAGGAACCAATGGGGAGGTTTCCAGAGGGCCTGTCACCTGCCTGAGGAGCCTGGCCTCATAGAGGCATCATCCCCTTATAAAGCAGCACAGCTTGGAGAAGCTGGTGAGGGAGCCTTCGGGCAGCAGGATGACTGAAGCTCCCTCCACTTCTGCCCCCTCCCAGCAGGCTCCCCTGCCTCTTAGCTGGGCTTCTCCAGCTGCCCAGACAATGCCCACCTTGGGGACACTCGGCCTCTCTCAGCAACCCTGGCCTAGGATGGCCAAATGCCACTGCCCTTGTGGCTGAGATGGTTTAGATTTTACTGAGAAGCAATAGGAAGACAAATGGGAACTAAACCAAGGAAACAGATACACAAAACCTGAGAAGATAACAGAAACTAGATTCTTCAAGTTGGCCTATAGATTCCCTGGTACAGGTCAGTGTTTTTCAAAATACGGTTCCAGCACCCACCCTTACGAGGAACTCTTAGGGAGCTTGTTAGAAAACAGATCCCATGACAACGCCCCCCCCCCCCAACAGAAGTTAATTTAACAGGTCTGGGACAAGGCCCAGGGAGCTGCACTCCCCCAGAGATGCTGATGCACACTGAAGCTTGTGACCCAGTGGCTCATTGGCCCCTCAGAGCCATATCTACAGCTGTCTACAGCTAGCCTACCATCTGAGGGGGACAGAGAGCCCCTGGTCTGGGAACCGCCCCTGCTGTGCCCAGGCCATTCCATTCTCTAAGGGTGGTGGGTTGGTCTCCCTCATCTGCCACAGGAGCTCTTACCTTCACAGGTGTGGCCCTGGGGGCTGGGCCGGTAGCCCTGGTCACAGTCCCTGCAGGAGAAGGAGCCGGCAGTGTTGGTGCAGACTCCTGAGGGGCAGACTCCAGGAAAGGCGCACTCATCTAGGTCTGGGGCAGACAGTTGTGGTCACCTGGGGGCTGGGAAAGGCTCCCTCTACCAATTCAGGCAGGAACTTCCCATGTCTCTGGTCTCCCTCTCTGAGCTTAGAGGACTCTCTCTAGGCCCCTGGGAAGGGCAGCCCGGGCTGTGGACCTGTAGGGCAACCCCAGCACCCCCTCCCCAGCTGTGAGCTTACCTCTTATCTCTGGCTCCTCTTTCCTCCTGTCCTTACCTCTAAACTTGGGGATTATGACACTATAAACTCTCCTTGGGGCCAAGTCCATGTATAGGGTCTTCTAACCTAGCCTGGAGACCCTCAGCATTAGCCCAAAACTAGGGGACAAATAGAATGTTCTTTGGACCATAGGAGGGCCTACATTATATTCTCGGTCCCTCTCTGCCATCCCCTCCCCAGGATTACCTTCACAGGCAGTGCCTTCTGCATTCACCCAGTACCCACTCTCACAGGCTGAGCAGGCAAAGGAGCCCTCAGTGTTGAGGCAGAGGCCTGTGGGGCACGAGGCCCGGCTGGCACATTCGTTGACATCTGAAACAGGTCATTGAGTGCTGTGTGGGACTCTGCAGGACAGACATGCCAGGACAGTAGAGACTGACAGGTGTGAGGGGATAGGGAAAGGATGAGTCTTGGCAGCGATGTGTTGGGTAGCATGGCTAGGGTGTGGGACCAGGGTGGATTGGGAGTGTGTATGCAGAGGGAAGGGGCTGCAGACTGGTTTGCTGTGGAGGAAGCGTGCTTCAGCATCTCTGTACCTTGGCAGCTCTTCTCATCTGAGGTGGCCTCGTAGCCCTTCTCACAAGAGCATCTAAAGGAGCCCTCCAGGTTGTAGCACCTTCCATGGGCACAGACCCCGGGATTCAGACACTCATTAACATCTGCGGGAGAGAAGTCCAGGATAGCGAGCTGGCCTCCTCTCCTTCACGCAGCCCCCTTGTCAGGCTTAGAGCATTTCTGTGATGAGGCCAAGGAATCACCATTCAGAGGACCCAGAGACCTTGAGGTCATGCCTGCCCCTGGCTCCACTCACCTTCCCCACTGAGCTCACTTCATCTCTATCTAGTAACACCGAGAACCCTGCTTATGTCCTAGAAAAGGGGACAGGTCCCTTAGCCCTGGGGCTGGTTTGGCACATCCAAGGACACCTGGAGTGAAGTGTCCAAGACCCCTGCTCACCTTACAGTGGTCCTGAACCTCTCTGGCTTCCTACCTGCCAACCAAACTGGTATGGGCTCTTTCCCAGCCTCACGACTAGCTTCAATAGGTGAGTGGGCAATGTGAAGAAAGGCCAAGCTCTGCCTGGGTGGCTGAAAGGCAATGTCAAGGGCCTGGGAAATGTCTGCCCTCTCCAGAGCCTCAAAGCATCTATTCACAACTCAGTCCCTCCTGGCATTCAGAACCCCGGGCCCTTCTTCCTGTGAGGGCGGAGGGGAAAGAACATTCCTCCTACAGCTGACATGCAGCCCCTCTGGAGAGAGAAGAGCACCCACTGTTGAGTTAGGCGTTGCTCTTTAGACACTGCTGCTGGGATGCAGGGCAGCAGAAGACCCCTTCTCCCAGGAAACCGCAGCAGGGCCTGGATGCCAGCTCTCACCACCAGACTCAGCTTCTTCCTAAGATGGCTGGCACTTCACTCTACCCAGGATCCAGCCGCAGAGGCTTTTGGGACCTTGGGCTATAGCTCCTGAATGGATATGACCACAGTGGCCACAGTGGCCCCCACCCTGGCTAATTCAGAGAGTGGAGCGTCAGCAACTGAAGTACACTCATCTCATGCCCAATGTCTTCTGGGAACCCAGCCAGCTCATGAAGGGCAATAGCCTCCAAACCACTTCCCTCTGCCCACCCCTTTCTCTCCCTGTGCGTTGGCTCAACCAGAGGTCCCGAGGCCAAACAGTCCTCTCAGTACCTTGGCAAGCAGCCCTCACCTACACAACTCCCGCTCTGGCCCCTGTAGCCCTCCTCGCAGGCCAGGCAAGTGTAGGAGCCGGGGGAGTTGACGCATCTCCCATCGGGGCAGGTGGCAGGGTGACGGCATTCGTCGATATCTGCAAAATAGCAGACCCTCCCTTGGTCATCCCTGGGAACCACAGCACAAGGGTAGGTCTATGAGGAAGCAAGTCCTTACCCCGCCCTTGGTTGGGGAGGGGAAGGAATGCCAGTTTTGGTACAGATGGAAAGTAGGAAAAAGACAGTGTTGTCCTGTGTTCCCAACTCCACCTCCCACCCACTGTCCTGGACAAAGGGAGAGATGGAAGAACTTTAGAAAGGGAGATTTCCTGGGTGGGCGCCGGAGGCTGTGGCTCCCATGAGCTGTGGGAGGGGGAGAGAGCACTGCGTTGTGAGCTGGACTGTTGGGAATGGCCTTTGTATCTCTCCTGGGGAACTCCTGTTTTTTGTTTCTTGTTTTTTTTTTTACAAGTGGTGACAATTACTGGGATTGTATGTACTTGGAGCAGCAGTCCCCAGAATGGATCACCAGCCGGGTGATGAAGGCAAATAGGCTTTCTGCACCAGAAAATGAGGACTGAAGATGACCCCCAGCCTTCAATGTGGCCAAGACCAGCCCTGAGGCTGATGCAGAGCTAAGGGTGGATACTGGCAAGGTTTCTCCGCTGGAGAGAAGACTTTTCTTCCAGCCAAGGTCTATGTAGGGCTCCCAGCACCCACTTTGGTGAGATCCAGGAAAGTCAGCCAGAAAGGATGGGCCTGAGCATCAACCAGACAAGCAGGGGAAGTAGGGACCTAGGAGGGAGAGAAGCAGCAGTCCTGGGAGAGTGACAAGGAGGAGGGTGGAGATCTTGCTCCTAGAAACTGCACACAGGGCTCTTCCTGATGTGACCTGACATCTCAGGGAGCCCATACCCCAGGCCCCAGGGGATGGGGCTGAGTTAGGAAGGTCCTAGCACAGGGACAGAACTCGGGGTTGGGCCTGCAGGAGAACACAAAGCTCCCCCAGCCCAGTGTCAAGGCTCCTGGTCTTGACATCATGACACACAGACTGAGCTCCAGAAGAAACAGGAGGGTTTCCTCTCCCTAAATGTGTAACTGCCATTGTCTTGGAGGAAGTCTACCTGCTTATGCAGATTCAGAGGCCCTATGGCTCAGAAGGAAGACCTACTCAGCCCCATGGAGGAAACACCGGAGGCAGGGTCAAGGCTCAGAACACAGGCTTTCTGCCAAGGGACCAAAGGCAGAAGATGTCATTACAGAACAGGACATGGGCCCTGCAGTAGAGGGTGAAAATGAGTCTCCCCTGAGGTGGTTTGGCTTGCAGGAGATAGGATAGATCAAAGCCTCCTGTCCCAGGAAATCAGGGCCCTCTCAAGACCAAAATTTCAGCCTGAGGTTCCCAGAGAAGAGAAAGGCATTCACAGGGTAGGTAGATAGTCAGGTGGGTGTCTACAAGGAGACACTCAGAACTCCTGTGCAATCTTGGGGACACCGAGATAAGGCTCATCTCTGGAAAGAGGGCAGCCCCTAGTTGGGTGTGGTGACACCAAGCTAAACTATTCTAAGGGTTCTGTAGAGACAGAGATGGAGAGGATGAGACAGATGGGGGGAATGAAGGGTCTAAGGCCACCACTTGAGCGGAGGTCCTTGCTTCAGGAAGGCAAGACTTCGGGGATGAAGCAAAGGGCAAGGAACAGGCAGGGAGCCTCCTCTCAGACGACACTGAGGAGAAATGAAGTCTTTGGACTTGCCTGCAGGGATCAGGAAGTATAGGAGGATGAGATCTGCCTGAGGTCTGTCCTGTCCCAAATTATCTGGGCACATCCGTGGAGGTGGTGCATGAAGTGTCTTATGCTAGGGATTAGGAGACTGTGGTCCCACTGCTGTTCACTAAATATTCTAGCTCTTTTGGGTCATGATGGGTTTGTGCCTGCCTCCTGGCCCCTTGGTTGGGCGGGGCCAGGGGACTAGACGTGTGTGATTTATGGACCAAAGCGTTTAATTGTGTGCAATGCTGCAGTGTTCTTCTGCTCTATAATGACACCTTCTGGCCACATTCAAGACACCGGCTATTCCTTTAGCCTGGTTCTAGAGCTAGGAAATGGGGGGCGGGATGCCAAGCTGACCCGCGATGGGCATGTGGCATTGGTCAGATAGAAAGTTTGCTGTGTCCTGGGAGCATCTGAGATCTTGCTCCCAGAATGTCTTCAGTTTGGCTCAGATAAACTCTTATAAAAATTCAAAAAATAGTTTGCTGTGTTCTAAGTCACTAAGATTGGGGTTGTTCATTAGTGCAGCATAACTTAGTCTGCCCTGGGAGGCCACTGCTGCCTTCCTTCCTCAGAGCCCCAGCCAGCAATGATCACACCGGAGAGGTCTATTAGCAAGTGCAATAGACCAGAAGATGAGGGCAGAAGAGCAAAGCAGCCCTTAGTCTCCCCCAGACACAGGGAAGGCCTCTTCTCAATGGGAGCCATTAGCCAACCAATCAAAAGAAGTCAGATAAATATTGTGCATGAAGTGGTGCCACATCTAACAAGTCCCTGTTGAAAGCACTAGCTCTCCCATTGTCACCAGATTTACTGAGGCTGTTCCACCAACCCTTTGGTGCCTGGAGTGGAGCCGGGTTTTTCTGCCTAGTCTAGGGTTTGAATTTTAATTCAAGATTATGGTATATTTTGGTAGGTTTCACCCTGGTCATGAAGGTGGGAGCTATCATTCTTACTGCTATATTCTGAGCCCATGGCTGGGACACAGGTGAAACTCAGCAAATGTTTGTGGATCAAACAATGAGATTAACACATTGTATGTGGGAAACGTATTTATACGTTTTAAGTTGACTGGTAGTAGAGTGCGCGATAAAAACTACCTGCAAACAATGTGTTAAAACTTCACACCCTCTTGGTATGAGGATGCTGAAGAAACCCTAGAAGACCCATGGAAACAGTCACTCTAGGCACCAGCTTGCCAGCCTGCTGTCTACTGGGAGAATTCGGAGCTTCTCCACCAGCACTGCAGACTTTGCACTAGGAAACAGAAGGGCGCCTGCCTCTGTTCCTTGTGAGGGCACAGGGTGGGGAGGGTGCTCAGTCAGGGGCCAGAAGCTCAGGTGACCTTGGATGTGGGTAGGGGGCAGCAAAGCCCTGGCAGTCTGCAGGGGAATCTAACCCCTTTCCACAGGAACTCAGAGTCCTGGTTCAATAGACATGCCATTGAGACTTTGGATGGGCTGCTGCCCAGACCACTCAGGCCTTTCGGCAGAGACCCTGAGTTTAAGTGCAGAGAGTGGTTTCTTAGTTGGAAAAAGAAGAAAGAGGGAGAGAAAATTGACTGGGCTCCTTGGGTGGTGGGCCTGGTCTGTGGTTACTGATGGAAACCTGGAGAAGTGTGCAGGCTACATCCGTCTTTCTTTCAACAGCCTCAGGGTCTGCCCTGGGCCAGGAACTCAGCCTGACCTCCCAGCTGAGGTGTGTGTATGGAATCTTTCCTCTGGAAGGGGAGGGGGCAACCCAGAGGCATGGTCTGGGGCGTGGGGTCAGGGGGAATCTAGATGCAAAAAAGAATAGGGCTCCCAGATAGTAACACTTCCCCGTGTTCACGGAGGGTCTGCGTGTGCACATTGTATGGTTTATTTGGTCCTCACAAGAGCCTCTGAGATGGGCATGATTGTTTCCATTTTCAGACACTGAGACATGAGCCAAACCCAGGCCTGTCTCCACCAGAGCCTGTGCCCTTAACATGGACTGGTTAGCATAAATCTGATCTTTTTTTAAAAAATTTATTTGAGGGAGGGGGAGAGAGAGAGAGAGAAGGAAACATCGATTTGTTCTACTTATGCATTCATTGGTTGATTCTTATATGTGCCCTGACTGGGGTTTGAACCAGCAACCTTGGCGTATTGGGATAATTCTCTAACCAACTGAGCTACCCAGTCAGGGCCAAATCTGATCTTCTTAATGTCCTGATGTTTGCTTGGTTCATTTCCTTTAGTTTTGTTTTTCTTTTTAATGAAGTTTAAGGTCAAATTCATAACAATGCTTAAAGGAGGCAATCTATCAGGTATCTGGCACAGTGCCTGGCACATGGTAGGTACCTATCAAATGCTAACTCCCTTCATTCTCCATCATGCTAATGAAAACAAGGGGTCCTGGCTTTAATCATACAGACTTGAGTTTTAAAGGGGGAGCACCAAGCAGGAGGCATTGAGAAGGGAAGGTGCCATGCGGGGGCGTGCAGACAGAGTTTTCCACCCTACAACCCCAGCTGCCTCTTGCCTTTGCTAGGAACTTCTAGGACTCTGGATTTTGTTTCTGTGGTCATGGCATTGGGAAGGGGGCTCTCCTTCACAAGGCACACAAGCTAATCCCTTATTACCACAACCCTCTAAATCCAGGCAAGTCCTGGTCAGGAAAAACCTGGAGGCTGGGAGCAGGCTGGGCCTAACCTCGGATCTGGGGCATGATTTCTCTCTGAGAGAGCCTTGAATTACCCTCATTTATTCCTGTCTCAGCCAGTCTTGAGAGCACATAACCCAGGCCTCTTGCAAGCATTTGACACCCCAGCCTGGCAGGGAGGTGGTGGTGGCAGAGCTGCCAGGAGGTAGAACAATAGTGGCAGGTTCAAGCCAGTTGGCAATATCATAGCCACCTTTTGACCTAGGAAAGGGAGAAAGGATAGCGGCTCATTCATTCATTCATTCATTCATTCATTCATTCATTCAATTAAAATTTGTTGGGGGTGTCCAACACATAGACAATTATCATGGGTCATCTAGGATATGGTTCAGTTCTAAGGAGCTCACAGCCTAAATTCTTTAGCAAGGAGGCCAAGATTGAGGTCCCTGGTGCCTCCCAGGTAGATCTATTCCTCCTCTCCATACAAGAAGAGTTCTATGACTCAAAGTGAGGGCCACAGGTGTATGCAGGGATGTTCCAGGGTCTCATGTACACAAAATTGCTTATGTTCCTTACTCCGGGGGCAGATAGGATGCCAAAATATCACTGAGGGGAAGGAAGGGCTCAGATGTTCCCAGATAGGTCTCTGTCCATAGGAGTGGGCTTGGCATCAAGGGGCCCAGTCAGGGACAAGCTGAAAGGGGATTTGGACAATCAGTTCATGGGGAGAGAACAGGAGGTGGTGGGGTGGCATCCAGTTCCTTACCTTGGCAGTGTCCCTTCCTGACCATGACGTAGCCCTGATCACACTCGCAGTGGTAGGAGCCCTCTGTGTTGGTGCACCGGCCCCCGCGGCACGCCCCTGGCTGCTCACACTCATCTATGTCTGCAAACACACAGAAAAGACCTGAGTTGGAGCCAGCCCTGCAGAGGGTCCTGGGGACATTCCCTTCAGAGGCCAAGGACAAGGATACCTATGCTGAGGCCCAGGAGGGGAAGACGTCTTTGCTGTGACCATGATTGGCAGGGGACTTCTATGCCAGGTTTGAGACTGGCCTAGCTCAAACCCCCGAGTTCTATTCTCCCATCAGTAGGGAGGCTACTTTGGGGGCCCATGGGGACTTTCACAGCTGTCTCCTCACCACAGTGCAAGGGCTGGTCTTGAGATCAGGTGGCAGTCCATAGGGCATGATCTGAGGAAGCTAACAAAGTCCCCCTCCTGACCCCAGTAGAGCCCTTGTGTTGGTCTAGTCCTAGAGTTCTTAACAGGCCTCCTTAAAGGTTGGGATTAAGCAGCAAGTGAGAGGCAGAATGTTAGGCAGCTGAGGAACTATCAGTGAGGCTTATTCCCATGTCCCAAAGCATATTGGTGCCCCATGATGGCTCCAAAGCCCAACCCTGGCCATGCTACTCCCTTGCTTAACCCCTACCAGGGTTCCCCACTGCTCAGCCTGTATTTGATGATCCCCTCTGGTCCAGCCTCTAAGCCTTTGTTCACACGAATGCCTCTGCTTGGTTTGATGGCCAGCAGAGTTCTACTCCCATTTCAAAGACTGGCTCATTTGATTAACTCTATGTCTCTCTGGCCACCTCCCATTCTCTGCCCCACAGTCTAATTAAAGGAGGATTCACCTTTGCCCCCACCCCCAGCACTGATTCAAACACTTCACAGAGTCCTTCATAGATTAAATGAGACAATCCAGGTGAAGAGTTTAGCTCAGGGCCTGCCTGGCACAAAGTAGGCACTGAAGAGATGTTAGCTATTATTATTGTAGCATTAAACCTACCCCATAAAATCCAAGCTCCTCCGCCCGGCAGGTAAGATCTTCCGTGCGCTGCCCCGTTTAAGTCCCTCACCTCGGTTCCTGCCTCCCACACACCTCCTGGCCTCAGCTACATAGGACCTGCTTCTGAGCTTCTGCACATGCTGATTCCCTGCCTGGAGTAGCTTCCCACCCCCTGGCCTGGCTGTCTCCTGCTCCTCTCCCAGTCTGACTGCTCCCCTCTAACCCACATGCCCCTTCCCAGCATTCCCTTAGGACTCACCCCTAACCGTAACTGTTAATTTACTTGCTTTTTTCTCCCCGATTGCCAAGAATATGTCCTACTATCCTAGTGACCCCAAGTGCCCAACACAGAACCCCAAAAAGTGTATATACAGCATGAACGGAATAATCATCATTTGTTTATGGACAGTGTTTTCCTCTGAGCGGTGCTTCATAGCACCAGCGCACAGCAGAGTCACCGGCAGAAGGTGTAAAATGCCTGCTCCCGGGCCCACTCTGGAGGTTCTGACCCAGCCTTACTGGATGGGCCCAGGGACCTGCATTTTAGTAACTCTCCAGGCAATTCTGAAATAACTAGTCCTCCCTTTAGAAGCTCTAATCCCAATGGAAGAGAAAAGGGAACTCAGAGGCAGAGCCATGTGTGGGGACTTGATAACGGACCCACAAGCTGGTGGGGCCAGGATGACTGTCTGATAGATGAGGCTGGGAACACTGATGTGCTCTCTGGAGAGAAATGGAAATGGAAAAAAAGCCCGGGTCTTAACACACATGCAAGGTGGGCTCCGGGTGAGTTAAACATGCCACGGAAGGCGAAACTATACCTTTCCTGAAAGAACATGTAGGAGGACAGCTCTGTGGCTTAAGCCCCAAAAGCATAAAAATTGGGCAAAAAGGTGAATTTCAATACATCAGAATTAAGGATTTCTGTAAAAAGAAGGGCCTGTGAATAAGGATAATGCACAGAGGACAAAGTGGGAGAGTTGCAGCACCCAAGCCCAGGCGAGTCTGGAATATAAAAACTGCAAAAGAGCCACAGGGAAGCGCAGCGACCGCCACTGGAAAACTGGAAAACTGAGTGAAAGACGGGAACAAGCCATTCCAGGTAAGGAAACCCGAAGGCTAGCCTACGAAAAGAAGCTCATCCGTAAAGTAACTTATTTTAAATACTTAATAGCCAGGTAATTTATGTTACTCAATTAAGCTTATATTATCTGAATTCTAGAAAGTGTAAATTAATGAAATAACTCACAAAGTAAATATTTAAAATAATGAGATATTGTTTCACAAGCCCAGTGAAATTTAGAACATGGATGTTTTGCTCGATAAGGCCGCATTAGGTGGCAGCCAGGCCCCACTGGGAGAAGTACTGACAGCTGACCTTGAGCTCCCCCCCCTCCCCACTGTGGGGTCTGGCAGAGACATCCCGGACACCCAGGCCGGCACACAGCAAAACTCCTTGTCTGGGCCAGTCCTGGCGACACCATTCCCTGCAGCAGCCACTGCTGGTCCCAGGCCAGCACCCAGGGCTGGGCCTGCAGAGAGCAGTGCCTCTGGCCCACAGCACCCGCCAAGGCCTCGAAGCCCAGAGAAGCCCCTTGCCCCCAGCCTCTCCCCTCGCCAACTCCAGCTTGTTTGGAGTACCGTTGCCTGAGTCACGTCCCTGAAAGCCAACTGACCGAATTGTCAACCTCTGCTTACAGATCTCTACTGGCTGCCACTGCCTGTGGGACAGCATCCAAGCACTTCAGCCTGGCACTCAAGATACTTCGCAACTGGCTACGCCCCTGCCACTTCCTCCGCATGCCCCATGTTCCAGTCACACTGGATTTATCATTATCCCTGGAGCATGCCAGGCCTGTTCACTACTCTGCTCCCTGCAGAAATGGTTCCCTTTCCCTGGAATACCCTCTTCTCCCTCCAGTCCTTCACTTCGCGTGTAAGGGAGTGTGTGGTTAGACACAAAGCTCTGCCACAACTAGGTGTGAGGTCCCTGGGTGTTTCAATTCACCTCTTGAGCCTCAGTTTGCTAAACTATAAAATGGGCATAAAGATTTCTATTGCATGGGCTTGGGATGATGAGCTTCATAAATAAAGTGCTTAGGACAGCACCAGCTTGTACTAAGTGCTCATTAAAAGGTAGCTCCAATTCTGCCCCAGCTCAAACACCCTCATGGGGAAACCTTCCCGCATTCTTCCATATAGAACCAATTGTTTACTCATCCCCTGGACCCACCGTTCACATCTCACTCATCACACTGTCCTCAGAGCTCACACAGCTCTTGGCACATAGGTGCTCGATGCTTGAGTGCTGAATGAATGATGCCCTCAAGTCTCCCACTCTTCAATTAGGGAAGTGGTTTGTCTCCTCTACTCCCCTTCCCCGACAATCAGGTGAGGGGACCTGGGCAGCCTTGGTCTCTACAGACCAGATCCTTGGGGACCCTGGCAATGGGAGGGTATACAGCTTCCTGGAGGGGCCCTCGAGCGCCTGCTGGGCTGCCTCGGTCAGAACCACAATGCGAGCCCCAAGAAGGCAGTGCCATCCTCCAGGTGAAGGATCCAACTGGGTTATGGATCTTAAGTCCCAGCTTGGAAAGTGCTGCATCATATTCTCTGGGAGCTCTTCTGTAACAGTGTGTCTATCACAATATAACTGCTGCATATTAAAGGATTTGTGTAGGGTTTGTGTCGGAAGCATCCTCACCCATACACGGCTTCCTTGGGAAGCTCAAAGCCTTGCAAGCACCAAGCTGCCGAGGACCTGTGCTCCTCTCCTCTCCTCTCCCAAAGGCATGTTTTCTCCCCAGTCTGCCAGGAGTCCTAGATGGTGTCCTCATGGGTTGCCCTCCTTACCCAAAATGAAAGCAGCTCCCTGTCACTCAGATTTTGGGTCACCCTGGACCCTCACACTCTTGGCTTTAGCCGCAGTGCCCTGAAGCTTTTGGGAATGTTGCTGCTTTTTGGACTCATGCCTCTCGAGTTCGGTGCCAGGGTAGGTGGGCTTCCTCCCCAGTCCAGCTCAGAGCTCTGGTCTTGGTTCCCTGGGCCCCTGAACTCCCCACACTGCAGAGCTGTGGCTGAGCGCTGAGGATGCCTGGATCTTCTTCCACTTCAGCCCTCTCTGTGGGGTCTTGTGCCCCTCCCAAGGGCAAGGGCTTACCTTGGCATTCCTGCGTGGTCCCCGAGGTGGCCGGTGTGTAGCCAGGGTAGCAGAGGCAGGAGTAGGAGCCCACATGGTTGACACAGCGCCCTTTTCCCACGCAGGGGTCCCTCAGACATTCATTGTCATCTGAGCAGAGGAAGGTGGGGAGGGAGGTCAGGGAGGCCTTTCTTTGGGCACCTGCCTACAACCTGCCCCTGCTAAGGGCTGGACAGGGGATGGTGCTGTGGGGCAAGGAGGGGATAAGAGAGCAGAGGAAGCCAGAAAGACGAAATATTTCTAAGACTGGGAGCCATGAAGTCAGTCCATAGGGCCCACTCAGGCACCAAGGGCCTGGGGAGGCTGTCCCCCACTTCCTCCCTGCCCTACAGTGTATGTGCCTTCTTTGTAGGGATCAGGCCCACACTTGATGATGGCCCTGGTAGAGACATTTACAACAAGGGCAAACCTTGGTCCACTCTGTAGGCAGCAAGATGGCCCGTTTGGGGGGTGGGCTGAACTCACAGCTGAGGGTTCCAGGCACTGGTCTGGGGCCCTGGGATGGCTTCCCACTCTCTTGGAGTCCTGGAGACTCATCAGATGCTGCTCCCAGAGATTGGTCTCCCCAAGGTTAAGGTCAGCTTTGTCCACAGGGACTGCACTCCTTAACCCACAAATCACACAGCACTGCTTGGACCTTCTGCTGCCTGGACTCTTGACTCTGTCCCCTAGCAGCCCTGCTCTCATCTACCCCAGACACTGAGCGAGCCAGGACCCCTGGGTAAGTACCCGTGCAGTAGGCCTGGCTGGGGTGCAGCCGGTAGCCGGGGCTACAGATGCATCTGTATCCATCTGGGAGGTTCACACAGGTTCCAGGGCCACAGACGTTGGTGGCTCCAGCGGCACATCTGTCAATATCTGTGGGAGACAGAGCAAAGCAGAGGTTATGGGGGGTAGGATGTTGGCAAAGGCAGTGGAGCTGGTGGGAGGAGTGGGGGAGGCAGGACACAGGGGCCTCAAAAGACTCACAGAAACCTCATCTCACCCTTAGTTGGGCCCCCTCTTGGCACCTCCTCCAAGGGCCTTGAGCCCTACCAGGAGGGAGCTCACAGGAGTGCATCGCTCTGACTGAGACCAAGTAGATTCCAATGACCCATGTCCTGAGTCACAGCAGGGCTGGCCCTGCTGAGATCTCCCGCCTGACCTTACCCTGAATATGGGCATGGCTCTCACCACAGTACCCAGTGATTCCCTTCCCTGGCAAATCCTGCCCAGTTTCCCTTAGACAGACAGACAGATAGATCTGGTGAGCAGGGTGCTTGGGGAGAACTGCCAGGGGAAGATGGGAGAGGGGCTGGGGCCAACTAAGCAGGGCCTTGAATGCCACATTGAGACATGTAAGCAAGGGGGTGTGATCAGAGCTGCCTCAGAAAGACCACTCATCTTGCCATGCCACTGTGCTCAGAGAGATGGGGGGGGGCACTGGGGGCCCTTAGCAACCTGATGAAATAATTTAAATAAGGACCATTTTAGGTGGTGGTAATGGGGTAAAAAGTGAGGAGACAGACACTGAATTCAGAAACAGTTTGAAGACTCACCAGGACTCAGGGCTGAGGCTGCATAGAGGGCAGAGACTAGCTTTTTAAACTGTGTCCTTGATATTAGAAAAGTGCCCGGCACTCAGCACATGCTGAATGGACAAATCATTGACTGGATGAATAATGATGCTTTCGGCCTCTGTGTCCACCCGGATGTCTTAGCGGGAAGCCCACACACCCTGGGCTCCCTGCCTTTCCCCAAGGGAATGGTTTGGGATAGGGCCTGTGAGGGTGCTCAGTGGGGTTTCACAGCATTTGCTAAACTGGACTGAATTGAACATGAACACTGGCCTGTTTGCAAGGCTATCCTGTCACTGGCCTGGCTCCAAGTGTCAGCCTGGGGACTCATGGGGACTCCAGCCAGGTTCTAAATGTCCTTCCAGAGGAATGAGGATGGGGGATGGCTAGGAAGACGGGGGATCAGGCAAAAGGCTATTGGTGGTGGTTGGGGGAGATTTTGGTGGTGGTTTTGTCCCACTTAGAGCTGCTGCTGAGCCTGGCCAGGACCACTCCTGCCCCTCTTCCTCTGCCTCCAGGCCCATTTTCCTTGTCAGAGGCTCAGACTCCTAAGCTGAGCCCCTTACCCCAGCTCATGCTGCCTGCCAGGTGGAGGGGAGATGAGGAGCAGTTGCTGAGCCTAGAGGAGAGGTCCTGGGAGGGGGCAGCAGATGCCCTGGTTCAAGCCCAGGAAGACAAACCCAGCCCCCACCCCACATTCTCTGGACTGTTCCACCAGGCTGCGGGGTCTCTCCTTTTGCCAGAGGAAATCCAGAAAGACCCCTCTCCACCAAGGTGTCCTCGATCTGTGAGGTCAGGAGATCAGCAAGCCCTGGTCGGGGCACGTGTGAGGGCACATGTGCCCAGGGAAGAGCAGGTAACACCGGCCCTGCTTCTCTTGAACCAAGTGCCCAACAGTGAGCCTTAAGAAGGGCACATTCCAGAGCAAGGTGGATTTGCCAGGAATCTCCCCACCCTGCACCCCCTCACCACTGTAGCTGGTGGGGTGGAGGGGGGAGCACAGGCTCCCCGGCAGTTAAACAATCTTGAGAACTAGACCTTCCCGAAAGTCGGCCCTCCCCGTGGGCAGGAGGCTGCCACTGCCAGTCACTCAGATGACTCAGGGTCAACAGGCTTCCGGAGGCTCCACGTGCTCCCCTTCCTCTAGAGGCCCCTGGATTCTCCTGGGAGGCCTCTGAGTAAGACCCTCCCCCAAGGTGTTCTTTCCTTTCCCCTTCCTAGTTGGACCCGTGCTCCAGTCGGGACTCCTGGCTCACTAGGTAACCCTGTGGTCTCTGTGAGATGAGGCCAGGGCACTGAGCTGGGGTCAGAGTTCACTGCAGAGTTTGTTCATCTGGTTGAGAGGCCCCGGAGTCGGCTCTGCACAGTCACCCCTCACAGGGCTGGCTGCAGTACCTGGGGGACCCAGGGTCACCAGCACGTTGGTGGGGGTAGTAACTTGCTCTTCTTCCCGGGACTCTGGAATCCCCTGCCCAGGCAGTGGTGGCGTTGGTCTTCCTGTGGTGTCTCCTGTAGGGGGCAGAGGGGAGGGGGAGCAGGTGGGCACCAACCCCTGGCCACCTGCCTTCCCACCAGGAACAGTGCTCCCTCCAGAGATGCTGGAAGTGGCCTTTCCCTCCTCCCTGCTATTCTAACCCCGAGACCCAGGGGGGAGCCTAGGGTGGGCCACCCCTCTGCCTCCTAGCCTCCTGAGACTTGACCTGGCCCCAGAGAGAGCCAGAGAATCTGTGAGCCCATCGGGTCTTAGAGCGCATCCAGCCTCACCCTCCATTTCACAGGGGAGGAGACCGAAGCTTGCAGACATGGCCACTTGTCCAAGGCTACCTAGCTTCCTGGACACAGAGCCAAAGCTGGGAATCTGGTACCCACATCAGCATTCTTCCCCTGTTTGCAAAGAGCTTTACAGTTTACAGAGCTCTGCATGAACATCAACATCTCATGGACCTTGGGAGGCAGCAGGGTAGGCGTTCATGTCCATTTTATAGTAGAGGAAGCAGAAGCCCAGCTTTCTGACTTTGGAACAGTGCCCTGTTCCCAGCCCCAGCTCCTTAGGGGTATGGAGCTCCTGGAGAAGCATTCACATGTCATGTCTCATCCACGACCTCATCTGATCGGAGACCCATGTGTCAGCTCATGTGCACTAACTCCACTACTAGATGAAGGTCTCTCCTGTCCCTTCTCTGTTAGCTGAGAGCCAATAGGAGGAGGTCTCTTGTGACAGAAGTCCTACCTTACCTGGGCCAGTCCACCCTGTCTTAGCTATAATCTTCCTCCTTGCACTCTCACCTCCTCCCTCCCAAGCCTACCAGTCACACCAGGTCATTCTACCCCTTGCCCTGGGCTACAGGCCAGGGGAACAACAGTTCTAGTAAGGAGAGGAGTTGCTCTTGCTTGGCCAGTGTCCAGTTCCCATGATGACTAGGGCTCTGTCCTGACTTCCCTATCTGTCTGTTCTGGATCCCTAGAGCAATTTTGACCATCACATAGTTCTCCTGGTCCTAATATGTCCTTTGCCTCCTGCACTCTGGGTTACCAGTAACCTGGGCATGCCTTCTGCATGGTTTTCCAGGGAGCCTGCCAGGGGTGCCTCAGGCCCAGTCTCCTCCCAGCCCCATGCCTCCTGGGCCTAAGGCAGCTGAGCTGGAGTTAGTGCTATGACTCTAATGCCAGGGTTGGAGATCTAGATTCCCCAGGATCCACCTGCCAGCTCTTTAGGCCTTGCAGCCAGCACCAGTCTCAGAAGCTGCATGGCCAGGGGCAGGGGATGGAAAGGCCTGAGCAGCTGGGGTGGGGGCTGCTGGTGACCTCTCCCACCTCCATTAGCAACCCTCTGGAATGTGGGTACCTCTTGACCCCATACGGGAGAGGAAGGGGGCGAGGCCTTCCCGTCATGCCAGGCCAGGGGAGCAGGTTCCCAGGGCTGGGTGCTGCTGCTCCAAACTTCCTTTTCTAAGGCTCCAGAGATGGATGCCATGAACCCAGGATAAACTCCCGGTGGCTGTCCGAGGAGCTGTAACCCAAGGGGAAAGGGGAACCCCTCAGGCATCTCCCCCAGCCCAGATACCCTTGTCAGGAGTGGTCCCGGCCTCCAGCCAGGTGCTGGTGGCCGCCCGGAGTGGCTGCCTCTCCGCTGGCTTGGGCAGAGTCCCACTGCTCTTCTGCCCTTGCTCCCTTGCGGGCCTGGCCAGTTCCTCCTCCTCGGCTTTCCTCATAGTCAGGCGGATGTCTGAGCTTGAGTAGGTGTAGCCATGGCCAGCAGGGCAGATCTCCCTGAAGGCCTCTGCAAGGTCAATGGTCAGAGGCACGCTGAGAGATGCTGTTCCTGCAGGAACCCAGGGACCTCCCTCCCCTCCCTTTGAGGGACAAGGCTGCTGCAGCAGCATGGAGGGAGGGACCCCAGGCTGGGTTAAGGAGTTGAGCAGGAAGGAAGACTAGGGCTTTCTGGCTTGAGGTAAGGTCTAGGCGGGGGAAAATGGCCACACGCTTGGAAGAAGCTGAGAGGGGGACCGAGGGTTACCTGTGCCAGGCAGGGGGCATTTCTCACACTTGCTGCCCCATGCTTTGCCCACTCGGCTGCAGCAGCATATTTGCTTGGTGATCCTCTGGGTCAGAGGCAGGGTGCAGGTGCTGGGCCCCAGTGACCGGTAGCACAGCCCCTGATGCATGGACACAGCCTTGTCCGCTGCAACAGACATAGGTAGGAATGGGCAGGTGGCCAGGGAGAGGGCAGAGGATGGCACAGTGGCTGGTCGCGTGCACTCGGATTGGCTGGGAGTTTGGGGCCCTGAAAATGCTCATGAGAATGTAAGGAGGAAGAACTGTAGTGGAATGCTTCAGCACCTCCTCATGTTACCTGTTTGAGGGGACCCTGGCTCCCACCCACATGGAGAAGCTGAGAGCAGGAAGTGGGGATGCACCTGCTTGTCTCCGGGTGCTGAGTTAAAAGTGTTTACCAAAGCCCAACATGGGCCTGGGGTTGAATGGGGAGCAGTGTGTTCTGAGGGCCACGGTGTCCGTGGGGAGATGAGACAAGGTGAGAACCAAAGGCCCGAGGGGGAGCTTTCAGGACCGGGACCCTGTCATCTTTGTCCCCCTTCACATGGGTGTTCCCTCTGGGTGGCACTAGAGTCATGTTCATTCCATGGTCTTCTTGGTCCCAGTGCCTGAGGGTTTGCAGACTGAGTGCTTAGCCAGCCACAGGGAGCTCTGTTGAGCAGGGTGGCCGTCCTGATCCGGGCTGTTACTTGGCAGAGGCCAGTCAGCACTGGTTTTATTCAGCTCTGGTCAAGCCCCAGGAAAGCCCCGTCTGGACTGTGGCGTCAGTCTGCCATCTGAAGGGGTTGCCAGCCTGGGCCTCTCTCCGTGGGAAACCACAGAGGTCACTGGAAACAGCTGCCAGGCTGTACGCGCACGCACACACGGACATGATGCCAATACCACTCGTGACACGTATGTGTTTACGGATGCAGAAACACATTCAGAACCACAGAGGACCACAGGATTGTGGAAAGGCCTGGGGCTGGGCAGCAGTGGCATTCATGATACAGGCCCTATCAGGAAGATCTGCAGCTGAGTGACAGGGCTGCTCCATGCAGGAGCTGGAAAAGGCAGCCACCGCTCAGCCAGGTGTTAGGGCAGAGGCACACACATCCCCCCAAAGTAAATGCGGCCACAGATGGGGCAGAAATGATTAGAGAAAAACAGGAGTAGAAAATCCCAAACCGCCAAGTCCCAAAAGAAATGCTTAAAGCCCAAAGTGAAGTAGCAGCTGTCTGTGTGTCAGCGGGAGGGGACAGATCCTTTTTTGTACGCTGGGCCCAATTCTAGGTTGAGTAGCAGCCACTGGGCCCTGGGATGGGGCCTGGGGGAAATTTCTGCTCTGGGCCTGGCCCGTGGACCCTGAGGGTCCCATCTTGCCTCCCAGTGTACCCCAACCCTGCTCCCCACCAGCACTTACACACACAGCGGCTCCTTGACGGATCCAGCATGAGGCCAGGTCTGCAGGTGCACAGGTAGCTGCCCCTGGTGTTCACACACTCCGAGTCCTTGCACAGGCCCAGGGTCAAGCACTCGTTGATATCTGCAGGGTTGGAGAGGACCATGCACCCACCCTACTGAGGCCTGATGGAGGCGAAAGGCTGGGGGAGAGATCTTCAAATACTTTCTCCAAATAAAGGGACAACAGTAAGAGAGCTGCCATTTATTAAGTTGATCTCGCTCTCTGTGCCTCAATTTCCCCATCTTTAAAATGGGGATAATAAGAGTAACTACCAGATAGCCTTGAATAGGAAGATAAAACAAGATAAAAATGGCAAATCACTGGGTGCTGTAACTGGTAATAATGATCATAATATTAAGAGCTAGTGTTTACCGAGTGCCTATAACATGCTAGGCGCTTTACATGTGGGACCTCATTTAATTTTCACAATTTTATCAAATAGGTCCACAGGTCCTTATTTTACAGGTGGGGGAGCTGAGGCTCCAGGAGTAACTTGCTCAAAGCCACTCAGCTAGTAAGTGACATGCTGGGACACAAACAGGGGAAGCAGATAAGGGGACAGCTGGGGTTGGAGGGTGGAGAACGGGGCTCCCAATCAGCTTTCCTTAAGAGACCCAGAAGCATCTCCGCAGGACCCAAGTCTGGGGGACATGTGCGCAGGGAGCTGCAGGATGGAGGTGCCCAACCAGGAGGAGGAGGCAGGTGCTGTGTAATTGTTTAGGTGTCTGTCTTCACCTGGGGCAGCAGCCGTGTCTTAGCCATCCCTGTGTACTAGCACCTGGCACAATGTATGCAGCTCAGAGCAACACCCCAAAATTTCCCTGTGGGAGTAGGAGAGAAGGATGGGGAGAGAGGGGAGGTGGCACACGGGACGCAGAGTTGGGTGGGGCCCTTCGCAGACATGGAGACCACCACCACAGACATGGGGCATCCTGTATCCCGGGGGCTCAGTGGATGGACGGCAGAGCTCGTTTGAGATTCTGGAAATAACTTTAACCTTCCAGGCTGGGAAACCTGCCAGGAGGGGCCACTGGAGACAGTCTAGATATGAACAGCCTTACCGCACCCTCCAAGGGCAAGACTACAGACACCTCTCTGCACCCACTGTGCACTAGGCCCTCAGCCCACTGGCTGTGCGGGAGGTGGACCCTAGGCCGGGCTGCGCCAGGAGTCTGCCCTTTTGCCTGGTTCAAGCCCTTTCTTAATCCACAGGCCAGAAATCCCTTGTGGGGCCTGGCACCTCACAGGCAGACAGCTCAGCCACCCCAGGGTCTCCTCAGACTCCACTCCCCTGAAGAAGCCTCCAGGGGGAAGGCACCCAGGAGGCCATCTGGGTCAAGCCCTTGTCTCTAACCCAGCTTCACCTGAAGTAGCCATACGGACAGAACTACATCCGGCTCTCAAAGCTTCCCAAAGGGGAAACTGCCTTAGTTCCTCACTGACGCCCATCAGCCCCAGAATCCTCTCACAGGCCGAAAGGGCCCACTCCTATCAAACCTATTGCCAGGCCATGGCCGACAGGGGCTCTTCACTCAGAGCCTGAGCTGCTGAGTGGCAGCAGCTGCCTCCCTCAGGGGAGCCTTCTGGACCCCTCAGTAATCCTGGTCCCACTGCCCACCCCTACTGGAATTCCCTGCAGTGACAAAGCCATAGCTGAGCCCTACCTCTCACCCTTCTGTCCCAAGGTGCCCCTGGACCTTAACCCCCTGGAGGCCCTGGGGTGGCTGAGCTACTTTCTAATGCAGAGCACTCTGGGTCTCATCTGGCCTTACAGAGCCTGTCAACCAGGCCAGCAAGGCTGGGTTTATGCTTTGTGGTCCCCCTCTCCTCCCCCTGTGCCCTCTCCTTCCCCTGTCCTGGCCATGGATTGAGGCAGAAATAGCTGAAGGTGCTTTGCTGGGGAAAGTCCACAGATGTCTCCACTAACTCAGGCTGATTTGATCTTCCAACTGGAGTCAAAAACTCTCCCATCCAGAGAGCTCAGTCTAGGAGGTGAGTGGCTGTGCGGGAAGTGAGGTGCCACCTTCAGACATGGAGTCATACATTCCTAGAGAGGCATCTGGCCCAGGTCCAGGAGGGGGTGGGTGGAGAAGGGGAGGAGGAGATGGGCTCAGCTGCAGGTCCTTTCTCAGCTCACTCTATCACTATCCCCTGACTTCCTCAGGCCTCTGGAACCAGAACCAGCAACCCCCAGAGCTCCCCCAAGCTGGGGCTTAGAGGTGCCCAGTGGAGACCATACAGGCAGTGTCCACTGACGAAGCAGGGTGGGTGGGGTGTCCCTGCATCATCAGGCCTCTGTCATTTCCCATCCCCAGCTGAGCCGTGGCCCTGGTCATCCTTACCTTGGCAATGAGTGAGGTTTAGTCTCTTGTACCCCTGGGGACACTCCAGGTGGCCATTTTCAATCACTGGGGAGGCTGAGGAGTGAAGATACAGACAGGTCTCAATGAAGGCCCTTGGGCTCCTCTGTCATCCATGCTGCAAAGTTGGATGCAGTCTGAATTTCCCGCCCACTGCAGCTGTGGGGCCCAGCTCCCCAAGCCATCACCTTGGGCAGCTGTACCTCCTTGGCTCCCACCAGGCTACTCTCAGTCCACCTTGCTCTTAATAAAAATGATACTAAATAACTAGTACATATCTTGTATATAATTATATATAGCATATACAGTATATAGCATATAGTAAATATTTTGTATATATTGTATACAGTATATAGAATTGTATGTAGTATATATGTATCAATGTAATACAATATCACATATGATTAAACATGTTTTATTACGTATTTTTACTTTTTTTTTTTGGAAGTAATTATAGATTTGCAGGAAATTGCAAAAAATACTACCTGAGTATCCATCACCCAGTTTCTCCTACATAACTACAGTTGTTTTACTGGTTTTTAAACATTTGGATAGAACAATTCACACCCTGGCTAAGTTCAGTCTATTTTGATACTTGGTTTTAATGCTGCCGTAGCTGACAAAGCATCCTAGATCAAGAGGGAAGAAAGCTCATCAGTGTCTGTGCTTATAAAACCGTGACATTTATTTTTCACTCACATTTACCAACCATGTGATGCTGCTGAAATCTGGCTAGTAAATTTCCATCTTCCCGTGAGGAGGTCAGTTAATTGTTCTTACAAATTAAATTCTAAGTTAGAAAATTCCAGCTTTCAAGTTTTTCAAGTGTACAAATGGATATGGTTTATAGCACCCCATAATGAGGAAATAATTCTCAGTGTTTTGGTGTTGATACATCTCCTGCCTAGATTTCACAACATTCCCCTTTACTTTATAGGGAAATGAAAAACCCATGTTAAATAAAAACATGGAAAAGTCTCCACTACTTTGGAGGGACAGACTAGTCTGTCGACCTTGTTGAAAAGCTCTAGCAGGTAGCCACTGACAGCCACCTGTCGTCACAGAAAAAAAGCAACAAATATGGAACACCCATCTTTTTTGGTTTTTAACAAAGAATAGCTCATCTTTAAGTCTGGCAATTCCTCTGCCAAGAAAGACATAGCCAGCAATTCTCAAAGGGCTCAAGGAATTTTCACAGACAATATTCCAACACAAAGTTCCATAAAGATACCATCATACTTTAAAGGTCTTGTTTTGTAAAGTTAACTGCGCGATGACTTCCGGGGACAATTTGTCATCTGGCTTTGACTCCTTTGCGGCAATAGGTGGCCCATGAAGTCTGCTGTGAAGGAATTTTACATCCAATGCTCTCCTCGCCGTTCCCTTACCAGTCATAGCTTCAGCGGATATACTTCCAGGGTTGTTTAGTAAAGCTTATTTTCATTCAAGAAGTCATTGACTGTCGAGAATATATGTCCTCCGGTTCATCCTTTCTTTCACGACTTACAAAAAGATAGTCCTTGCCTTGGCCGGGGCCTCAGTTGGTTGGAGCATCAGTCAGTGCATGCAAAGGTTGCAGGTTTGCTCCTCCTTGGGGGCGCTACGTCAGGGCGCTGCAGGAGGCAACCGGTCGATGTCTCTCTCTCACATAGATGTTTCTCTCTCTTTCTCTCTAAAAAATCAGTAGACGTATCCTCGGGTGAGGATTTTTTTAAAAAAAGATAGTTTTTCATATATTTTATTGTTGAAATAGATTCTTGCAAATACCAAGAGACTTGGACAGCCAGGTTTGAGTGTCATGGTATTGGTAAATGGTTTTTTAATCCTGACAGCTTTGACTCTGTCATTAGCTGCTATGTCTGGGCACATTATACACCCAAGGCAGGGTTTGTTAGTAAAGACGGCAGACGTAAACTATAGTTCACATGGCCTTCTTGATCATTGCATCCTGGGTTCCATTTTGGGTCACATCTGAGAGGTCAGCATTGTTTTACCTTGGGATGTGGCTTGATTACATGTTAGAGGAGACGCGTCAGCTTTGCATCTTTTCATGATTACTTGCGATTATGTTATTGGTGTTATTTTGAATCCTGTTTCTTTGCAGGGATTTTTGAGCCGCTTCTCCACTTGGTGAGGGTTGCTGGTTAAAATGAGACAATATAATTGAAAAATCCCGTAAACCACGCACTGTTGTACATTGTGTGTTGTGAAACACCAAACAACCACGAGAGGCACCACCTCTCCTGGGAACTCCACTCTTCCCTGACACTTTGCGTGCCAAAAGTGATAGGTGACAGTCTGATATACAGACCAAGTGAGGACATAATTAGAAAAGCTTAATTTTTAAGATTAAAAGGATGTGCATATAAGTTGTAATATTTGTTCCTGCCGTGGAAGGTCTTGCTCGGGGTTTGCATGGTGTTCCACCGCGGGGACTGGGCTCCGGCTGAAAGCGCTTGAGCTGTGTGATTCATAGTGAGGGGGGAAGGCAGGTATCACCTGCCTGGCACCCACCCAGGCACGTCTCTCAGGTGCTCACAACACGTCCAGGTCTTCCTGCGTCACAGCACTTAACATGACAGGCTGTTTGCTTGTCTCTCTGCCCCGATAAAGCATAAGCTCCGTGAGGACAAGGACCTTGTCTTCTTCGTTGTTGCTATGTCTCTAGAGCCAAGCATAGTGTGTGGAACAGCAGTGCAGACACTCAATCAAAATGGAACGAATACTAATAGCAGACACTAAAACAGCACTCACTGCGGGCCAGCTATTATGAAGGCTTTACATATATTAACTTATGTAATCCTCATAACAGCCCTCAGAGGCACTTAATGTTATTATCCCCATTTTACAGATGAGCAAACTGAGGCACAGAGGGGTTAGGAAACATGCCCAAGCAGGTGGGTTAGAACTGGGATTATGATCTCAGGCATCTGCCTCCAGAGGATAGATTCTGAACCATTCCTCTCTACTGCCTCCAAATAAATAAATGACTGAATTCATGGCAAGTCTTAGGAGGTGTTTAGGCTGAGAATCCTAGGGTCTGGGGGTCACGGGAAAACACCTGCCAGCAGGAAGCGTATCACCCTTTCTGGGAACATTCCCTCTCCCCTGTCTCCCCCCCCCCTTTTTTTTTTTTACAAGGGATCAGGAGAGTGAATGGGAAATAAATAAAAAGACAAGGATACCCAGGAGGAGGTCAGAAGAACTAATTAGATGCTGGGTAAATGCTCCACAATGTATCTAACCGACGCCATGCAGAATCGATAAAGGAAATGGTGACGAACCTATGCCACCCTCATGGCCTCTCAGCTCAAGGGTCAGAGAACAGAGAGAGAAGGAGATGTGAGATCTAGAGAGAGTGCCTGCTGACCCGTGATTTCCACAGACACTTAGAGGCTACAGGCGACCTTGCAGGTGGGACTCTTAGACCCAAGGAAGCCAACGCAGCTCCTGAGGGCTCAGCTGGGGTCAACCTGAACTCCAAGGAGTCTGAACATCACAAAATGCCTGGGGAGCATGTAGGGCAGACATGTATAAGGAAACCTGGGCCATGGGGGCCTGCAACTCAGGTCTTCTGGCCTCTGACCTGGGCCCTGTCCATTCGCTGCACCTCTGCCTGGGCACATACCGGGAAGCAAGCAGAGGCCCCCTGGCTGCACCGTGCTCCCGCCTGTGAATTCTCCCCCTTGGCTTTCTTCCCCCAGGAAGTCCTCAACAAGAGCAAACCAATTGCTGGAGATGGTTTTGGCCCGGACCCCATGACAGAGTTCGGGAAGGAGGTGGGAATGTAAGTCTGGCCACAGGGCTGTTTAAAAGCCATGCCGATCTCAGCCTGCGATGACAGATGGCTGCAGCAGGGAGATGTGAAGGGACCTGTCACACACCTCTCTGCGCAGAGAACACACACACACACACACACACACACACACACTAGCAGAACCCCCGACTTGCAAACCTCAGGCAGGTAAGCTGGAGAGAAACTCCTATTCCCCAGAGCAGGTGAAAGAGTGTGGGAGCTGGGGCAGCCAGACCTGCATCAATTTCTGGCTCCAGTCCAAAGAGCCGTGTGTCCTGGGGCACATTGCTTAACCTCTTTCGGTCTTAATTTTTTCATCTGTAGAAGTCGGGGCAGAAACTCAGTTCGTGGGTTGTTGTAAGGATTAACTTGACCGAAACAATCAATGGCAGATTGAAGCTAGCACGATGCCTGCCACAGCCTGTAGGCGCTCCCCAAGGATTCCTTCTTCCTTCCTTCCTTCCCTCCCTCCTTCCCTCCCTCCCTCCCTCCCTCCCTCCCTCCCTCCCTCTCTCCCTCTCTTCCTTCCTTCCCTCCTTCCACACAATCTCAGTGTTGCCCCTCACTGGCTGGAGAGACTTGGGCAAGTTACTCAACCTCTCTGAGCCTCAGTTTTCTTATCAGTAAAATGGGTTGAAAATTCCTTCCTGGAGGGTGAGGGGTTATTGTGAATGCTGAACAGGCATGTAAAACTCTGAGTACGATGCTTGTCACATGTTGGTAATTATCATAATGTTTATTATTCCAGATTTTCCTTTTTGATGAAATCCTAAGGGATCCTCCCAATAATTGTAGAAGTTCTGCCCAAAGATGGGCTCTGACTGCTTCCTCAGGGGGGCACTAGAGCCAAAGTGGGCGTCTTAGTCACCACAAACAATGAGGTGGAGAGAGGTCTGGTCAGACCCCTGGCTCAGACAGGTGCCACCCTGCCACCCTACCCCCATCCCTTCATGGAGCTCTCCAGGCCAGAGATGCCACGTGTCAGGGACACCCCCGCGGGTGTAGGGAGGGTGTTAACATGAGCCCTGGCACAGTTCCCAGGATGCTTCGAGTCCCTTGGAAGAAGCTCTCAGAACATCCCCAAGCCAAAGAAACAGTTTTTTTCAGCCCAACAACTGAAATTCTGAAAATCCCATTTTTTTAAGGGTAGGATCCAAAGTCCCAGAGGGGAGAAATCCCACCCCAGCACAGCTGTTCCGCAAGCTGGGTCCTCTAGCTCAGCAAATGCCAGGGGCACAAGAAGCCAGTTAGAGAGCGTTTAGAAGCAGAGGTCTGGGGTCGTGTAGAACTGGGGTTTCAGGCCCAGTTTCCTCATCTATAAAAGGAAGACAGTAATACCTGAAATTCCTAGATATTGTTAGGATACAATGAAATGAGGAAGCACTTAGCATGGGGCCTGGCACTTATGAGATGCTCTGAATAACAATGGCAGTGATGATAATGACCTTGCTGCTGTGGCCCCAGGTTTCTCTACTCCAACCTGGCCTCATGCCCAAATCACTCTCACATCCACCCTCCACAGGGGTGGCAGCACAGACTGTGCCTGTCATACTCCTCATGGGCAAGGGCCCTGACAAAACCAGGCCAAACCCAAGCTTCCTTTATATTGAGTGTTTCACATAAATTTTCAGATGGAAATATAAACCTCCATTCCCTCCACAATCGGTTTCCTTCCCAACCCCCTTCTAGGAACTTTCTACTGAGGTAGGCACACTTCGCGTGTCAGGGAGCTCAGTACTTCTGGGCACACCCCATTGTATTGCTGGGCAGTTGCAGTTTTTAAAAAAATTCAATCTCAGCGTGGCTGCTTCTTTATACGCTTAGTTATAGGAGTTCTTTTCAGCTAGTCTTCAGGTGGTTCTCCAGGGTGATTGGTCTATAATGTAGTGTAATTTTGATGTGGTCGTGGGAGGAGGCGAGCACAGCATTTACCTGCTCCTCCGTTTGGACCCAGTGACAGTTTTTAATAAGCTGTTGCTTGCACTCAGTTTCGAGTTGAGCTCTGCTTACTAGAAACATCCACTCTTCGGCTTTCGCCCTCCTGAACCACGTGGAACAAGCCTACTCACTCCACTATTCTGTCAGTGCATCTCGGTTAACTCTTAGGCCTGGGCTGCAGGCTGCTTCCCAGACTGTCTATTCAACTCCAATCTTCTTGAGGGACGTGGTGCTTCACACACACATAACTCATGAAACACAATCCTCGGGTGCATCCTCCTGCCTGTGAAATTATGGTTTGGGGTCCTGCATTTTGCTGTCTCCAGACAGGCCCAGGCCTCCCCAGAATAATTGGGGAGATCTTAGCTAGGAATCAGACGCGTTGTGGTGTTTGAACCCTAGCTCCACTTGTCCTAACTGTGTGACCTTGGACAAGTTCCTCAGCCTTCTCTGAACTTCATTTTCCTCATCTGTCAAGTGGGAATAAAGAGCCTTAGCTTGTAGGTGGTTGTAACAATTCAATGAGATCGTGCAGGTGGCGAGCCCAGCATAGTGGAAAAGTTCAGTAACTGGTGGCTATTGTTGTTTTAAGAGGGAAAGCTGCCAAATTCTTTGAAGGGGCAGAGCAAGAATCAGTTCTCCCTGGAGATACAGGGAGGGGCCGGGTTCTGAGGTGAACTCATCCCATGCCAAGCAGATGGAAAGACGATCTCGTGGCACACAGCTGGAGCCCACCAATGCAAAACTCCAGCTGTGGGCCAGCCCTGCTGCCCCAGCAAAGGGGCCTCGGGTGGACACAGCCAGTGCCAAGACAGATGGGGCAGCGGCCAACTTTCCAGCCAACCCAGATGTCTGTCCTTCTCAGATGAAATCTCAAAAATGTGGCTTTAATCAAAGTGGCTTTTGAGAGCCAGGTGCCCTGCAAACTCTGGCGGGGGACTTCGGAAGTTCTGAGTGGGGACCTTCGATAACTCCCACGGGGTCAGGAAGGTCAGCTGCATCTGTCACCCAGTGAAGGGAGAAGGGTGACCATAGGCTAGCCTGGATCGATCGATGGAGCCATCTCCCCAAGAAAGTAGGCACGGGAATTTTTCTGGAAGAAAGGGGATTTGTCCGTGCCATGTAACAGGCTTCAAGATAGTCCCTTTTCCATGTCAGAAATAGCAGCATTCTGCAGGGGCCTTCATCCAGAGTCCAGCCCCAAGCCTCAGAGGCCAGGTGATTTAGGGGAAGCCATGAAGTCACAGAGCTTCCTGGCTGCTGGCTGCACTACTCCCCTCACCCCTGATTCTGCTAGACCACCTCACTGGGGATGACAAAGTCCTTCCCTGAGATGCAAAGCCTCATTGTATCAGAGAAATAGAGGCTCAGAGGGGCAAAGCCACCAGGGTTGAGAATGTTCTAGAACCCAGAAGTTTTGCCCACTATTCCCAATTTCCCTCTAGCAGCTGGCCTGTCTTCTGCTCACTCTTGCACAGTAGCTTGCTTGTCATGCCTCCTTAAAGAAACATCCCCCCCAGCCCCAGGCTTGCGCATGGAGCTAGGTGTGTGGCACCCTGTCAACACAAACAAGGCTCCCGGCTCCTGCCCTTCCCTATACAATGCCCAGTTGCACTTCAATGTGTTTTAAATGCTTATGTTGCCCTGTCTTTGTTATTACGCTCTTTGGTGTGTTAGAATGCTTGCCATTCCAGGGTCTGCACCCTGGTGCCCAGCTTGCTGAGTGTGCTGAATATAGCAGGGAGGGGGCGGGGGGGGGGAGCTGGTGGCATATGATACCGGGGGCGGGGGGGGGGGGGGCTCAGCCTTGGGTGTGCTGTGCTCCAGGAAATGTTGTTCACTCTCTTGATCTCACCTGCATATGTAATTTCCTTGGCTTCTTAAGCAATTCCCCATCTCTTTGACTGGCTTACTCTGATAAATCTTCACGCCACCTCCTCTAAGAAGCTTTCCCTGATTCACTAGTTGGAGCTAGGATTTCCTACCTGCAGTGTACAGATGTGCAGGTTGTGCACGGCACAAAAGCACCACATTAAGGGGATCATTGGCATCCTGGATAGTATATTTATAAAGGCTGTTTTGAACAAATGGAAGGGGGACCTTTCTCTAATTTGCACAAAGGTGCTATAGAACTTATCAGTGTCCCTGGTTCTGCTGTCTGTTCCCACTGCTTTTGGCACTGTCTAGTCACTGCACTAGCACTCTTTCTCTTTTACTGATTCCCATTATATGTCTGTGCCTCTTTTCCCCACCAGACTGTAGGCTTGGAGACAAGAAGCACTATTTCTACCAAATTCTCCACTCTGGCCAGGGCCTGCACACTAAGGGTATTTTAAACTTGCTTCATCAATGTAGCTGTTGACTGAGTGGAATGTGGGGTATGGAAGTCTCCAGGGTCAGCTGGACCAGGAGGAAGGAAAAACAAGGGGAAAAAAGAAAAGCGGCAAAAAAATCTCTGGCCTGCAGGGGGAGATGCTGAGCAGTCTGACCACACTCCTAGTGGGCCCGTGGGTCCATTCCCTTTTCCCTTTTTGGAGAGATCTTTCTAATAATAATATTAACAGCTACCATTTATGGACCTGACACTAAGCACATGCATCATCTCATTTACTCTCCACAGCAGCCCTAGGAGGCTGGCACTGTTACCCTCTGCATTTTCTAGATCAGAGGCAGAGAAGAGAGAGGTCAGCAGGCAGAGCTGGGACTGATACCAGCTATGTGCTGGGTGTTTAAGCCTGGGAGCTTAAAACAACCTTTTGCTGCTTCACCAAAAATTCTATTACACTGTGAAACCGTCCACACTTATTTTTAGTTAGGAAAATACAGTCACTGCTCCAAAGCCTGGTCTGAAGTTAAGAACAGCCCTGCCCCTCCCACCTTTGGGCTCCAGTCCAGGCCCCCCACCAAGCCAACTCACTAAGTTGATTGCTGACAGGCCAAAGAAATACATGGCAGGACGGAGCCCAGGAGTGAGGCCTGGAAGGGAAGACAGGCCAGGCGGGCAGAGCCATACTCAAGGCACAGGCACCTTGTCTCAGCCTCCCGACTGCAAGATCAATGCCTATGAGAGCAGTGTTTTGCTCACCCCTGAATTCTCAGTGCTTGGCATGCACGAGGCACCTGGCAAGTATTTGCTGAGTGAGTGAATGAATGAATAAATGAATAAATACATGTTAGGTTTTCCCACTATCCAAAAGAGGGCAGGGAACTGCATTTCCCATACCCAAGGCTGAGGACATTCTGGGACAGACACCTAATCCTGATTCAAAGACTGGAGGCAGAAAACAGGAGGCAAGGAGGAGGTCTGGAGCCACTCCAGGGAGAGAATGAGGGAAATACTAAATCACCAAGTCTTCAGGGGCCATATGGAAGGGGGTACAGGGGTAGAAGAGGGCCCAGTATGGGATGGGATCCCTAAAATCTGAGCAGGAATACTGGCAAGATGGAACCTCTTCAGGCATGAGATGGAGCAGGTAGGCCAGGCTGCCCTGAAAGAGGGTCTGAGCCATCAGGAGCCTCAGCCACCAGCCAGAGGCACCCTCGAAGCAGATCTGGAAAAACTGCCCAGTTTATCAGCAAGTTCTACCTGCTTGGCCTCTGAAACCCTGGTAGGAGATGGGTCAGGGGTGAAACAGAGGTGAGGCCCCAGGATAGCTTGCCATACAACCCTGGATCCTGGCACCTAGCACTCACCTGGTCTGGGCGGGCATGGGGCACACAAGGTCACCCCCCAGAAGGCCCCCACACTCCCACAGCAGTCCTCTTGGGTAGTGAGCTCCAGCAGGGGGTTGGCACACTGGAAAAAAGGCCATGGACATGTGTCACCACTTCTTCTCTCCCCTGCTGTGCACAGAGATGTCCCAGAAAAGCCTGAGACAAGGGCTCCCTTCCCCCCACACCTTGCCAAAGGATACCCACACCCAATGGAGGGTAGGAAAGAATCAGCTGATGTCCCAGAAGGAAGCAAAGAAACCTATAGTCCACTCAACCAGACCTTAAATTTGAGGGGTGGGGACATTCCCCAGGCAAGATAAGATCTCTGTGCAGGTCTGCAAACTGCCTCCTTCCATGTCACAGCCCATAGATAGAGGATCCCAAAGGATGTGCTTTTCCTCTGTTAAGCTCCAGGGTCACCCACAGTGCCAGCCTTCCTCATGGGCATGGCCCAGGCTCAGGGACACCACAAGCTGGCAGGCCAAGGAGGGTCTGGGAATTCAGAGTCTCTATCCCCTGGCTACTTCCACCTCCTCCAGTTTCCTAACCTCAAGAGCAATTTCTGGGAACAACCAACTGCAACCCCTAGAAAAATCATCCTGAGTCTGGCTTAGCCCCCATTCTTAGGTGCCTGGACTCAGAAAAGCTCACCTGATTTTTCATCACTGACTGTTGCTTCCAGAGGGGGATGGAGTGTCTCTTATCAGTGCACCCCCAAGGCTCTGGGGTTTAACCTGCATTTGCTAATTCCACATCTCTGTGACTCCAATCTCAACTGAATGCCAAACTCTTTCTTGCCAGATTTAATAGCCCCACTGTCCATGCACCAGGACATCCTAGACTCAGCTCAGAGAGAGCCCAGGATTTACTGGGGCGCAGGGATACAGGGGACCCTCCAGAGGGGGAATCTCTTGGGCCCCGTTCTGCTTGCACTGATAGGTACCTAGCGGAGCCCAGGTAGGAGGCCCAGCCTGTCTGCATGCAGGCAATTTTATGCCCTGAGTTTTCTCATCTGGGGGATGGGAGACTCTGCTGACACTCACATTCCATAAGAACAAGGAAGAGAGAGAGAAGGGGGCAGAGTGGGGAGGTATCACTGTTCTGGAAGTTTCCAGGGCTGAGATAGGAGCTACTTTCTCACCTGGCCATTCACACCGCTCAGGTAGCACCGACCCAGCAGCCCCTGAGGCCTGGGTGCCGCTGGGGGCAGTAGCCGAGGGGCCTCTCCAGACCGAGTGGGGATGCTGTTGCTGTCCCAGTGGCTGTGGCCGGGGCTGGCAGGGAGCCGGGGCGAGGGTCTGGTCTCCACGCTGTTCTCCTCTGGGGTTTCCTCGGCCTCGCCCCGCACCCGAGCCACCTGGTGGACCTGCACGGAGGCCTCGGGCGGGTGGTGAATGTGCACCTTCACCAAGGAGGGGTTCACAGAGGCTGGGCACAGGGGCTGGGATCAGAGTCAGGGAAATGCCCCCCCTCTGAAAGTGCCCCCCAGCCCTGGGCCAGGCAAGCCACTGGCCATGTGTTGCCCCCCAATTCTCCCTCACTTCTTCACTTTCTACTCAAACCCCAGCACAATTCCCCAGTAAGGACAGGATGAAGCACAGACTCCTTCACTCCTTGCCTCTCAATGAAGGACCTTCATTATCAACTTCTAAACTACCCTCCTGATTCCACCTTCCCCACGATCCTGCATAATCCTGAGCTCCAGCGCGCAGCCGAGCCCACGTGGTTCCACCTCCATGGCTTCACTCATGCTAGTCCCTCCGAGGCGGAGCCTCTCCCACTCCTCTCTGCAGAACCAAAGGCTGCCCATTGTTTAAGACCTAACCAAAGTCCCCCTCCTCCAAGCAGCCTTCCCTGAACACCCTGGGCTTAGGGGGATCTCCATCCCCACCCTGACCTCCTATATTTTTTGTACCTTTAATTTGGCACCTAATAATGGAAGGCAGGGGAAATGAAGGGTTTTATAATGCTATTCTCTTTCCATTCACTCTCCCTCTATTGTCCAGGTCCGTGGGTGCCTTGAAGGCAGGACCCTGTCCTTAATACTCTTTTGTCTCATGCATAGCGCCCAGTATGGGGTAAGGACAAACATATCGCTAATTCAGATGGGAGGGCAAAGAGAAGTTTAGGGAATAAAACTTAGTGCTGAGGGCAGAGGAGAAGGAGGGAGGCTTGACTGTGAAGAAAGGCCTGGAGACAGCTTGCTGTCCTCCCCACCACAATGGCGGCACCCCCCACTGGGTCACCCAGTGCACCCTCAGCCCCACGTCCCCACATCCCCACATCCCCAGCCCTGTACTCACCCAGCTGGTTGGAGAGCGGCAGTGTGAAGGTGGACTGCCTCAAGGGGCCCTCCATCGGGGCCCTGTGGTGGGAGCCCCTCTCTGTAAGCTCCCTGTCCAGCTTTGGGGCGGGCAAGTGACAGAACTTCCCGGTGGAGTTGGTGGGGCACCAGCACTCATCCCTGCCGATGCAGCGGCCTCCATTCAGGCAGGGGATCTGGCAGAAATCTACAACATCAACCTCAAGGTGACCGACGGTGGAGGAACATAGCACCCACCGTGTCGCCAGTGGGTGACAACAGAAGCAAGGGGAGCAGTAGTGCTCCAAAAATACATGAAATGTGGGGACTTTCCAGAGGCCCAGGGTGAAGAAGGGTAGATAAGAACCAGCCCTCGCCCTTTTAAAGAGCCCTTTCATGCCTTTCCTCGACCCCCCAATAACCTGGGAGACAAGGCCAGCCGAAAACTGAGGGAGGAAGGGACTCACAGATGCGGAAGCCAGACTTGGGGTCATGCCCGTGACCACCCTGGCTGTACAGGGTGGTAGTGTCGCCACGCTCACAGCTGTTGGCACAGTGCCCGTAGGCACAGGTCTGCTTGCAGATGGTAGGAGTGAAGACAATCTTGATCTTCTTGATTTTCTCCGTGAGGTTCAGCCCTGCAGAGAGAGGGCTTGGGTCCAGGGGGCAGGGCTGAGAGGCACAGCTGTGACCTCCAGAGGCTGCTTAGAAAGGCCCATGGGACCAGGGGTGAATCCATCCCAAGGGCATTTGCTAAGTACCCACCAGCATTTATTGAGGGACGTCAGTGTGCAGCCAATAAATTCATGCTTTATGCACATTAACTCTCAGCCCTCTTGAGTGAGTATCATTTTAGGTTGAACCATTAGAAGATGCCATTTTTCTAGGTTAGAATGGTTGTATGTTGGCGAAGTTCCTACATCCAACCTAATATTTCCATTTCACAGGTAAGGAAACAGGCTCAGAGAAGGTTGGGTTGCAAGTGGTGCCGCTGGGCTTTGATCCAAAGGGCAGAGAATAGAATGTAGCTCAGACCTGCCGGAGTGGAGAATTTTCTAAGAAAAATGGAGGAATGTAAAGCCTGAAAGATAAGAGACAGGTTGGGGGCTGGGGGACTGGTTTCCAGAACAAGGATTGGCACTTTATTTGGCTGATAGTGGGAAGTCACTCAAAAATTCCAGTAAGAGATCAAAGGGGAAACGTGGGGGGACAAATGCCCTCCCAGCCTGGTGTGCAAGTGGAGGGGACGCAGGGTGGCCAGTGAGGAAGTCACGAGCAGTGTGAGTTAAAGTTGTTTCACTGAAGGGTGGTAGCAGTGGAAATTCAAAGGAGGGGTGTTCATTTGGTGTGGGGAGCCCAGAGAAGGAAGCCGGAAGGCAGAGGGGTTGAGGAGGGAAAGTGAAAAGTCTATGTGGCCACCCGTTCAAGAGGCTTGACTGATGGGAGAAGAGGGAGAGGAAACCAAAGAAAAGTGGAGAAATAACTCTGTGTGTGTGTGTGTGTGTGTGTGTGTGTAAGAGAGAGAGAGAGAGTGAATGTGAGAGAGAGTGAGCTGTAAGCAAGTGTATATGCTGCCAGGAAAGGGGTGAGAGAGGGACAGGTTGAAGGGGGATGGAAGAGGGGGTGCGAGGAGGACCTGTGATGGCCTACCTCTCCAGAGCAATCGAGAAAGGAGGTGTGTGTGCCTTAGACAAGAAGCGGGACATCGCCTTTTCAAGATGACAAGAAAGGAAGGCATCAACCATATGCTACCACATGGATAAACCTCGAAAACATTATACCAACTGAAAGAGCCAGACACGAAAGGCCACATATTGTGTGATCCCATTTATATGAAAAGTCCAGGATGTGCAAATCTATAGAGACAGAAAGTAGATCAGTGGGGCCAAGTGACTGCTTAATGTGACTGCTTAATGACTGAGGGTTTTTTGGTGGGTTTTTTTTTTTGGAGTGATGACAATGTTCTGGAATAATTAAATGGGATTGTGTCAAATTGTGAACATACTAAAAACCACTAATGTGTACACTTTAAAATTTAATATGTTATGTGAATTTCACCTCAATTTTTAAAATGGAAGAAAAAGAAAGGAAATCAGCTTGGGCATGGGTTGAGATAAGGGGGCAGTGTGCTCATGGTGGGGCGGATGGGCAGGAAGGGAGGAGCTTTCTGGGAGGTGGGTGGCATGTCCATGTGCCGAAGGGATGGGACCTGGGAAAGTGGGAGCAGTTGGAGTAGCTGCTCTGAGGAATGGGATGGAGTGTCCAGGCACATAGGGAAGGACTGTTGGGAGACCATTAAGCATGTGCGGAGGTGTGAATCCACAGGGATCCCCGGTTCTCTCCTCTGGGAAGTGGAGGCCCAGCCATTAGGTGCTAAGGAAGCAACTGGTTGGTTTGGTTCAGGAGGTGGGGTTTGCAGGAAGGATGAGTTGGAAGGACTAGGGCCAGGGAGATGAGGTTCATAGCTGGACATGAAGGAATTGAAGGCAGGACGGGTGACAGATGGGGCAGAAATGGAGCAATCAAAATCTAAGGGTCTCAAAGGGGCAAAGTCCTGACCGCTGGTTTGGGACCCCTGGAGCCTGGCACAAAGCAGGCACTGCACAATTGTTTGTTGACTGGCTGAGAGGATGAGGGACAGGTAACCACTTAACCCTTCAGTGAGAGTGGAGGAGAGAAGCAAGGTGGGGGAAGAAAACCAGAGATTGAGATGCCCTGTTCTTCTAGGTCCCCAAGACAGGGCATCCTTACCCCAGGGGGATGACAGGTGATCCAGATATGCTGCCTGCTGGGTGCCATCCCTCCGCGCAAGGCCTGGCCCCACAGGCAGGGCATTGGAAGTCAGCTGGCCATTGGCCGTGGTGGCCGGGTAAAGTCGGACGGTCCGGGACAACCCCATGCGCTGCTGGGAGGGGCGGGTCTGGCTGAGCTCACTCAGGGACCTGTGGAGACAACGGTGGCACAGGGGTTTGCATTGAAGAGCAGTGGCTCTGTGCAAACCCTGCTCAGGATGCCCACACCCACCTGCACCGGAAAAGTGCTCTGTACTTGGCTGCCTTCTTGCCAATTCCAAGAAAATGAAGGTGCCCTGAAGTAGGGGCCTGAGCTAAGGCCAGCCAGCTAGTTCAGTGGGAGTGCCTACCTCTATGTGGAACAGCCAGGCTTTGGTTGGGTATTCTGGGCAAGTCACTTAGCCTCTCTGGGCCTCAGGCCCCTGGACTGCAAAATGAAGGTGTTAGACTGGTCCCATGTAGCTCTAATATTCTGAGTTTTTGAGACATTTATGGACGAGCCCCTGCCCCCAAACCAAGTCCTGTGCCTACCCCACCACTTCTTTTTTTTTTTAATCCTCACCTGAGGATAGGTTATATTGAGTTAGAGAGAGAGAGAAAGAGAGAGAGAGAGAGGGAGAGGTTGATGCAAGAGAGAAACATCGATCAGTTGCCTCCCATACATACCCCGACTGGGGATCAGATCAGCAACCTAGGTATGTGCCTTGATGGGGAATTGAACCTCCAACCAACTGAGTCACCCAGCCAGGGCCCTCTGCCACTTCTTAATGCAACCCTTCAAGCACATTACCTGTGGCATAGGTGCCCAACATATATGTGTTCACAGAATGATTCAGGGGCAGAGCCTAGAATATCCCTTTCATTAATTTTATTGCAAAGATAATATAACAAAAATATTCAAGTAGAAAAAATGAATTCATCACCCCCACCCCAACAGAGCAAATAATTTTGCATATTTCCTTTCAACCTTTGCTCAAGTATATATTCTTAAACTATTGTCATCGCCTGTAGATACAGTTCAAATTCTGATTTTTCACTTGACCTGCTGTCACTTGTTTCTCTCATTGGAACTCAATGCTAATGGCCCCAAGATTCCTGAGTTCAAATCCCTTAAGGGCCAGCTGAAGATCATCAGGGGAGCCACCAGCTTGCCTGGACAGTACATTCCCATAACGTTGCCACTCAGTTAAAAGTGATGTGCCTGCACCCTGCCCAATACACTCAGGTGTTCAAACAGGGATGGGAAAACAAATCAGTAAGGGGCTCCATGCCTTCCACCCCACCCTCCACCCCACCCACCTTCACCCTCACGTGGGAGCTCCACCCCATCTCATTTATAAATGGGCTTCCATATACTATTGTGTTTGATAAATATTCTGCTGCCAACAGAACCTTTAGAAACATCACTGCAAGGTGGCTAGGACAGTTATAGCTGCCATTCACTGAGCACTGAGCCGGGTGCTTTAAATATATCATGTTATTCACGTTATTTTATTGAATGAAAAAAAGTAAGTTGCAGGCCAATATGGGTAGTATGCTTCCAGTTTTGTGTTTTAAGAAAAACTTCTCTTTCTCTCCCCCTAAAAATATTTATACAGGCACAGGAAAGGTCTGGAAGGATCTGTAAACAGAGGCTGCCCTGGGGAATGAGAGTGCCTGTGTATGTGTAACTACTGTTTTAAACTTTATGTGTTCTTATATTTGTGGAATTTTTTTAGTAAAGTTTTTTTAATAGTAAACACGCATCATTTTGTAATAAAAAGAAATGTCTATTTCCCCCAGCAACTCCATTTTATAGATAAGAAAACCGAGGCTCAGGAAAAGCACAGTAAATGTGTGCAGATAACCAGGATCCAAGGTGGACTATGACAACTAATAGAGGTATAGGAATTCAGATGTAAGAAAGACTATGACATCTGAGCTACCCATTTAAGAGATGGATAGGATTTTTAGTCTAAAATGAGGAGAAAGACATTCCAGACAAGAAAAATAACATAAGGAAATGCATGGAGGTGGGAAGCATGGACCATATTTAAGGAAGAATTATGAGCACTGTTAGAGAAAGCACAGAATTGAGGAGAGGAGAGGGAAGGGAGATAACATTCGTTCAGTGCCTATCAGGTAGTAGGCCTCCTGCTATGTGTTTTACATAATGTATCATCTACTCGTCCAAACAACCCTATGATAAAAACTCTCTGCTTGGCCAAAACTACCTTAAACAAAGTAAAAAGACAAATGACAAAATGAGAAAAATATGTGCAACTCATGCCATAGACAAAAGACCAAGTTCCATAATATATAAAGAGCTCTTAGAAAGAAAAAAGACCAATAGCCCTAAAGGAAAAATCAGCAAAGGAATATGTCTACAGTTCACAGGGGGAAAAAATACAATTTTTTCTTAAGCATATGAAAATATGTTCAATCTTTTCATTCTACGAGATGTGCAAATGAAAACTACTCAGATTAGCAAAAACTCAAAAGTTTAATAATATATTAATTTGATGAGATTGTGCTGAAACAGGCACTCTCAGATGTTGGTAGGGCTGTAAATTCATACGGCCCTTATGGACAACAATTTGGCAATGTCTACCCACACCACGGTGCATCTATGCTTTGCCTCTCCAGTTCCACCTCCAAGACTATCCTGCAGATAAACCTGCTGTGGTGGGTGCTGCAGGCTCCCGGCCCAGGTCCCCTTTGCAGCTGCTGCACCCTCCATTGGCTTCTTCTGAGTCCTGCTCTCGACTGATGGCAGCCACCTGACAGGCTCCTCCCACTGCCATGACCACTAAAGCCAATGACAGCTTGAACCAGAAGTTCAAAAGCCCCACCCTTGCCTCAGGGTAGGAAAACTGCAAGCTGCACCCTCAGTCGGGCCTTGGCTTGATTTCCCCAGGACCAATTCTCTCTTGGCTCTTCCCACCTTCCCATTCTGCTTCCCTCCCTCCCTTAGCTCTCCCCCAGTAAATCACCCAAATCCATTTCCCAGCCGCACCTCTAGGGGAATCTGACCTAAGACACTTGTAAGTGTCAAAAATGATGGATGGACGAGATTATTCATAACAACACTATTCTGTAGTAGCAAAATCTTTTGTAAAGAATAGAAACAACTTAAGTGTCCTGCAGTAGGGGACAGGTCAAACAAACTAGGCTGCGTGCACAGGATGGAGTCGCACGCCCTCAGAAGGGAACGAAGCAGCTCCCTTACAGCTCTAGGAAAGGTCCCCGAGATGTGCCCAAAGGTGAAAAGCAGCCCAGACCTGCCCTCTCACTGTTTCTGAACAGACTGTGAAACAATAGCTTTTTTACATTTTTAAATGGTTGAAAAAAATCAAACGGATAATAATAATATTTCATGACATGAGAAAGGGGTATGCAAATCAAACTTAAGTTTCCATAAATAAAGCTAATTGGAACACAGCCACACTCCCCTAAGACTGCTTTTCCTCAGCAATGGCAGGGCTGGGTAATCACAGAAACCACATGTTGTTCAAAGCCTAAAATATTTACTATCTGGCCTTTTATGGAAAAAGTTTGCTGACTCCCAGTGTGGGACATGTAAACTTTTGGGTGAAAATAGAGAAAATAAGGACACCTTTTGCATTTATTTGCATATCCATAAAGCAGCCTTGGAAGGACGCCCTGGGAAGTGGTAGCAGTGGGAAGTGGGTGGATGGGGTATAAGCTAGTGCTACTGTGTAACGAAGCTTTCTCTGCACCGGCCTCTGTCCGGTAGGGCACGTCGCATGCGTCACCTCACGTGGGCCTCTCCAGAACCCCAAGAGTTACTCATCCCCATTTTACAGCAAGAAAACAGGGTAGGAAGCTTCTGTGCTTTGCCGAAGGTTGCAGAACTCCCAGGTGCAGAAGTGAGGTTACCAAATCAGGATGAACTTTAAGTTCACCATAAAGCCACCCCAGCATTTGTGATTTCTTTACCACTGTCTTACAGATGAGGACATTAAGGCTTTGAGGGATTAAGAAGAGTAAGTCTGGTCCACATGGTGGAGGGTCTAAAATATGGGGGTGTCTAGGCTGTACTGAATGGGTAACGGGTAAGAAGCATCTGTTGAGTGCTTGCCACATGCCAGGCACTGAGATCCAAGGATGGCAAAGACGCTCTTACCCTCTCTGCTCCAATGGAGGCTTGGCAAAGGGACCAGCACCCCAGGAAAGGTGTGGGGGCACAGGGGGAGCCACATATTAGCCTCAAGATATTCATGGTCTTTAAGAAGGTCTCGGACATGGAAGGATGGGCCTTTCAAAATGATTATTACTCTGGTGAGATTACCTGGTGGTGAGTGGACCAGATTGGGGAGGGCTGGAGGCTCTGGTCTAGGCTACAAGGACCAAGGGTGGGACCCAGAATGAGCTTGGCTTCAAAGGATATTTAAGACAGAGAATTCCCAGTTGTGAGTTAGACAAATGGGCAGAGAGGGTTCCAGGAGCCAAGATCCCAATGTAAGAGGTCCAAGAAGTGGCTCAGCTTTGGACATGAGGACTGTTGAGTGTCTCAGGATGGATCTGCAGATGGAAACACCCAAGAGGAGGCACTCAGGAGAGAGATGGGGGCTGGGCTGGGGAGTCGAGTGTAGAGGTGGTGGTTATAGAATAAAGGAGGAGGGGTGATATCACCCGGGAGTGTGCAGAACAACCCACACTTCAGAGTTCCTTCCACTGGTGGACTGAGGCATTAACTCTGTCAACGTTTCCCAGTTTCAAGAGGGGAAAATGTCAATGAACCGGTTGGTCTCCGTTTCGAGTTATGCTCCCATCCACCCATCTCCGACCTTTGGTGCTTGCTACCACTTGTCTGCTAGCACACGATAAAACAAATGAACAAGCTGTAAATGAATATTAAAGGAAAAACATGGCAGCAGCCCACCGCACTTCACTTGACAGCTGATTCTACTCACGTGTGCCCGCAGCCGGGCTTTTTATTTTGCCCATACAGACGATCGTCATAGTTTCTGCTAATAAAACTGTTCCCAGCTCTAATCGTGGGATTAATTACATTGATAGTTTATGGTATTTCTTATGACTTCCAGGTGCCCTGACACCTAAACACTGGGAAATATAAGAGAGAGTAGAGAAGGGTAGGGGGGTCTGGGGAGCACCCACACTTAGGAGGCAGACAGAGGGAGAGGCTGTGAAGGTGCCGAGGGGGAGCAGGCAGAGAGGAAGGAGGGGACAGGAAGGGAGCAGCAAACAGGAGGCTGTTCCCAGAACTCCATCTCTGTTGCTGTGTGAAGGGGCGGAGGCTGCTCCTTCCTGTGACCGAAGGTGAACATGTCCTGGTGCCTCCCAGGCAGCTCAGTCTCTCCTGAGAATCTGGGCGCTGGCAGGGCAAGGGGAGCCCTCACAGAGGTCTGCTCCTCCTGTCCTCCTGGCTGGCCAGGCAGGCCTCACGCCCAGGCCACGGTCAGATGGCCCCTGTGCGATCCCCCAGGCACCCAAGATGGTATTGCCACACATCCTGCCCCAGCCCCTGCCACACACCAGCCCTGTCCCAGCAGGGAACAAGTGGGCACCTGGACCTGGAGGGTAAAGGGGAGGGGACACTGTGGCCTTGGCCCAGAGCCAGGAGCCTGCTGATTCTGGGTGGTGTAGGGCTTGAAGGCTGAGCAGGTGAGACCCATGCTGGGCTAAGGCCACAGCCATCGTTCTCCAGCCTCTGGGTATCAGAGGTACCAGCTTGGTGGGTTTCCAGGCGTCACTGTGGGGAGGGGAGGACTTGAACCCTGCCCCACTTGTGCTAGACAATAATAGTGAACATTTATTGAGCACTAGTTCTGTGCTGTGTGTTATATGTTATATTTGCCTTATGTTAGCTAATCTTCACAACCACCTTAGGGGCTAGGGACTGTTATTAACCCCATTTTTCCGAAAAGAAAACTGAGGTGCAGAGAGGTTAAGGAACTTGTCCAAGGTCATGCACCTGGATCTGTGCTGTCCAATGGAACTTTCTGTGCTGATGAAATGCTCACTAGTCTGTGTTATTCAGTCTGTGAACCACTAGCCGCTTGTGGCTTTTGAGTACTTGGAAGTGCAGCTGGTGTCACTGAGCAACTGAGTTTTACATTAAATTAAATTTAAATAGCCCCCTGTGGCCGGGGGCTACGGCACTGGACAGCACAGTAGAGAAAATGGAGGAGTTGGGACTTGAACCCCAAAAGTCTACCTTGGCCTGTAACTGTAGCATTAGGAGGCTCCTCTAACGACCCTCACTGCATTTTTTTGTCCCTGGAAAGCTTCACTCATACCCCCGGCTCTTAGGTTCCCTCCCTGTCCTGTTCCAGGGGAATCAGCAGCCCCCCAACCTTGCTGTCTGGCCCCCGAACTGCATTATCTGCCATGAGATGTCAGCAGGTCTGTGGCAGAAAAGAGACTGGGTTTTCCAAGGACACACCAGGACCATGTCACAGGGGAGCAGGTTTCAGCCCAGTGTGAGGAAAGACTTCTAAAGAGCCAGACTTGACCAGCAACATGGCAGCCCCTGGAGAGGCCGCAGCTCCCAGGCCCTGTGTCCCTGTGTGCCAGAGAGGAAGCCACAGATAGTCCTGCTCGGGGCAGGGCTCCAGACTGATGACTTCTGAGGGACCAGTGGTGGGGGTACTCAGTGGGCAGTGCCCAGGGGACCCAGCCCCACCTGCTGTCTGACACGCTGATGCAGCACAGTCAATACCAGCACCCTCACTCCCTGGTGCCCTCCTGAAAGGGCCCAGAGCCAGCACCCTCAAGTGTCTCAAGACCTCTCCTGCTGTGGATTCTGCTGTGTTCACTCCTCCAAACCCCTCGGCCTTGCTGGTCAGCCCAAGGCCTCCACTCCACCCCACGTGGCCGCCTGTGAGTCACATCTCCCTGCTCTGAGGTCACAGCCCCCTGCTCTGAGGTCTAGCTCTTTCTGCAGCCACACCCAAGTCTGAGGAGTCTGGAGCTCCTGCACACAGATCCCAGGGGATGCCCCGGCAGGTGGCAGAACTGGGGGGGGCGCAGGGGGGAGTGTCTCCTGCCCAGACCACATCCTGCTCTGCCCAGGAGAGAACACAGCATTCCTGTTTCCTTGCAGCTAAATAAGAGGCAGAGGTGGGCAGGAACTGTACATGTCTGGGGAAATGTCTGGGGGGCACTGAGGCCTCGCCTGGGGCCTGATCCCTACCTCAGGCAGTCGTGAAGCAGAGGCTGCCTCAGTCTCCCAAGGGCCCAGAGGCCCCTCAGAGCCTCATCACTGGACGAGTTACAAAGGAGCACAGGGAAAAAGGAAGTGGTGGGAGAGATGAAGCCGTTGGACAGGAATGAAAACACAAGTCAGGGCCAATGGACACCTGACAAGGATTCCAGAAGATCAGAAGAGGAGAGGAGAGGCCTTTAGGCTGAGGGGATAGAGCTAGGATCACATCCTGAAGCCAGGGAGAGCTTCGTATAAGGGCATCTCACCACCACCAAACTGTCATGAAATGCCTACCTCCTGAACCCTTGAGTCCCCAGATCATGATCTTTAGGACCTCTCGACCCTCCATAATATACCTCCCCCCCCCACACACATGCCCCCTCTCCCCTGAGCTGAACAGGCCTGCACGATTGGACAGCAAATACAGGCCTATGACTTCAGGTGAGCTTACCCCACTCCTGGACTTGCCTGGGCAGGCCCACTGTAGACAAAGGCAGCAGGGGGCCTGGGTCAAGGATACGCTCCTCAGGGGCTGGCCAAAGTCCTAGCAGCCTGCAGCCTGCAGCCAGCATACTCTTCCAGTAGCTGAAACTCTGCCCCAGGACCATAAACAAAAGGAGATTTCTAGGAGAACTGGGACCCAACCTGAGAAGTCTTTACTCAGTAATGTAGCAGCCCAAAGCTACCAACTGATTATATGCCAGACATCAGCTATAGGCATTTCCTTTTTTATTTTTCCTAAGCCCTTTATATGTGAATCCTCACTTGCTGAATGCAACAACTCTCTGCTATAGGAACTATAGCAGAAGAGAAAACTAAGGCACAGAGAGGCTGTTACCCTCCCTGGGACCCCCACTAGCAGGAAAGTTCTGTGTGTGTCTCAGGGCCTGAGCTCCGTCTGCCTTTGGCAGGTGACATTCCCCACCCTGAGGCTCACCCTTGGCCATGACACAAAACCTCACCAGGGCCAGAAACACTTTCGAGTGGTCTGGGCAAACAGAGTTTCTATTTACCACTGTTGCTTTTCTGATGGAAACAAAAAGCTCAGATAACCCCAGAATCCAGGGACAAGCAAGAGTGGGTGCCTTCATAGAACATTTAAAAGGTGTCAGACGTATTTATATATATTAGTAAATCCTCCTGACAAGTCTACAAGGTAGCGATGTTGTCCCCAGCTTATAGAAGAGAAAACTGAGACTAGTGAGGTTAAATCACTCGCTCTAGGCAGCATAGCTGTTAAGTGGTGGAGCTGAGATTCAAACTCAGACTTGTCTAACTATGAGACATAAATGATTTCACGATTCCTCCCTCACACACTACTGCCTGCTGTAGGGGCTCTGACCTTGACCCAAGATCCTCAAAGAAAGAAAGAAATGTGGAATCAATTTGTTTCCCAAGAGTGTGGCTTGGCTGGGGTCTAGAGAAGACACCCCCACTTCCTCGCAGCACCGGATTCCCTCGAGAGGCCTCTGACGCATCGCTCGCCCTCCGTTGGGCACCTGTCTGTGGACATGTTCGCAGCAGTCGGGGGCTGAGGCTGGGAGGAAAATGCAGCCTAGGTGACCAGCTGGAAGCAGAAGTGTGGTAGCTCCAGAGGTTTTGATTTGCAGTCTTCATTTTGCAAGGAATGGAGATTTTTCTTTTCAAAAAGCACTGGACTTCCTTGAATTTTAGATCTTTCCCAAATATTTTTTTTAGGAGAAAAAAGACCAAGAAAAAATCCCACAAAATGCCTGTCACAGCTACTCACTTCCACAATGAATCATGGACACAAAACCACAGCTATGTGGCTAACAAAGGAACTATGTGCCTTCACATTTTGTTATTGGAAATCATTTAGCAATCTTCACTATGTCATCTGCAGACAGACAGACAGACAGACAGACGTGCATACACACCCCTCTGGGTCCTAAGTAGCCAATTTTACAACCATGGTCACCACATGACTTTGCATGTAACCCATTTTCCTTTTCTAATCTTTTTCCGGGAAATTATCCTGCAAGACTTAAATCTTCCTCCTCAGCCCGCACCAGAGGCGGGTGGGTGTATGCCCGCCCCTCCGTGGACACAGGTAGCTGGTGGGGCGGGGGGGGGGGGGGGGGGGGGGGAAGAATGCTGACACACTGATTCAGTTCCACAAGTGGAAACTGTACATTTCAGAGCCCGCTTTTTATTACTGTTACCATAATACAGCCCTCCCTCCGTATCCAACCCTCCGCGCACACACCAAGATCCATGGATGCGCAAGTCCCTTGTATCATATTGTGCAGTATTTGCATATAACCTATGCATAGTGTCCATATACTTTAAATCATCTCTAGATTACTGATCATACCTGATACAATGTAAATGCTATGCAAATGGTTGTTATACTGTATTGTTTAGGGAATGATGACAAGAAAAAAGTCTGTACATGTTCGGTACAGACTCATGGGCCTAACTATATAGCACACGTCAGCAACAACGTAACTTTTTTTTCTGAAATGTTTTTCTTATTGACTTCAGAGAGAGGGAGGAAGAGAGAGAGAGAAACATCTATGATGAGAGACAATCATCAATTGGCTGTCTCCTGCATGCCCCCTACTGGGGATCGAGCCTAAAACCTGGGCATGTGCCCTGACCAGTAATGGAGCCATGACCTCCAGGTTCATGGGTCGACACTCAACCACTGAGCAACACCAGCCGGGCTTTTCTGAATATTTGTGATCCGTGGTTGGTAGAATCTGCGGGTGTGGAACCTGCAGATACAGAGAGCCAAATGTAGCATTTTGGCACCACTTTACCTCAGTGAAGTATTTTCACCTGGGAAGCTTACAGTGCCTTTTCTGATAGTGGCAAATTAGTTAAGTGGTGGCAGATTTAAACATCGTGTAACTGGAAAAACTATTGGACCCATACATCCGAAACTTCCTCTTCATTGTGAATGGGGGTGAAACCGGATACATATTTGAAAACCTTGAGCTCAAAAGGAAAATTCACAGGACCTGAAAAACTCTATTGTGATTTTCGAGGCATGACCTCTCAGCACAGCTTTCCACTCACACCCCACGTCTCTCTCACACACACACACCCCCACCAACCCAGAGGGTGGCATTTACTGAGCATCCACAGCCTACACAAAGCCACCGGATGGGACAGACATTCCCTGGGGCATCTGAGAAAGAGTATTAATTGTCTTTCCTTTCCCTCTTTGCTTCATCTCTCCCTAACTCTTTCCTTTCAAACAAAACTCCTAGAGGATTAGATCAGTTAAATGCTATGAGGAAAGCCACAAGCTTGAAATGTTTGTTGTTACTATTTTTTTAAGCTGGATGCTGGAAACTGCATACATTAACGTTTTAATGACCCAGCAAGCTCCCTTCGCTCCCACACACCTGGCCATGCGCAATGCTGTTCCAGCTCTGGCCAGGTTTCCGTAGTTTTCTGAAAAAGACACTGGATGCCATGCCAGACCCATTCCTCCGCAGCTCCCAGGCCAGGCTTGCTGGTCTGCACGTGCCTCGGCTCACCTGCTCTAGGGGCTGGCTAGCTAAATGGCTGCAAGCACGGGTTCCTGAGTCTCGAGCAGAGCAGAGCTGGAGTCACCCTGCCTCGGATTCCTCATTGTGGAGTGGGGGTAGTAGGAGTATCCTTCTCACAGGGCTACTGTGGGGACTGGCCAATGTGCTGGAGATCTTCTACTCGCCCCAGCCCACGTGGGACCCAGCAAAAAGCAGAGGTATTCATCCTCCGGCTCTCTTCTGACGGGCCGCTGCGGGTGGGCCGAGGCTGCGTTCCTCTACCAGGGGCCCTATGGCTAGAGCTACTCTGGGTTCCAGTAACCCCTGGTCCCTGTCCCCTTTAGACCTGGAGGGTTAAGTAAGGGCTTCCCTGCACAGCTATCCCCAGGATGCCCCCACCCTTTACTGTCTCCCCTAACCCTGTCTGTGCCCCTGTGGACAGACCCTTTATCAAGCTGTCCCCACTGAGTGTGCCGTCTGTTTCCTGCTGGAACTCTGACCCATACAGATAAGAGAACATCAGCTATCAAGTACTGAGCACTTAGCTATGTGGCTTAGCACTTTGCCTGCTTTCTTTTATTCTGGCTGCAACCCTGTATTTTATTTTATTCTGGCCAGTATTTGCATCATCAATGTACACTGAGACTCAGGAAGGTAAAGAAACTCATATAGTATCAAAGAGCCAGTAGGCAACGGAATAAAATGAAACTGAGGTCTGACTCATGACCCACACTCTTGACCACTGTGCCATATTGTCCCCAGGATTAAATTAGGTGGAGCCTGTCAAGTGCTTCACACAGTAGGCCAGCTGACTCAATAATGCTCGTAAAGGGTAGGTTAAAATAACAACCCTACCACACTAAAAAAAACCCACAGTCCTAAATTCTACTGTGACATAAGCCCAACCCAACCCTAACCACAACCCTCAGGTTATAACCTCATTCTGACACCACACTCAAGTTACCCTAACCGCCACCCTGTTGTGAAAAGAATGTCACCTCAACCATAACCTTAGCCTCACTCGGTCCTGACCCAAACATTTGCCACTGTAATCACAATTCCAGACGCCCCATTAAGCTGAGGCTAGGTCAGGGCCGTGGTGAGCACCAGGAGCCTCCCTGCCCCTTTGGTCCTGGGTGCCTGCCCCCACCCCAGCGGCAGGTGGAGCCCTGCACCCCACTCCATTTATACGCCGTACTTGGACTCAACATAATTAGCCAAAAGACATTTGTGCAGCATCCATTTCTGGTATGTCACTGAGCTGGTGACTTTGGTGTGGGGAGGAAAGGAGAGAAGAGAAGAGGGCAGAGTACCCAGTACAGTGCCTGCAACAGAGCGGGGTGCAATGACCCTGTGGATGGTGGTGACAAGGAAGGGGAATTAGAAGAGGAAGCGGCTCGGAGCTTTCTCCATCACTTTGCTGCAGCTGTGGGCAGATAGGAGGCCAATAGCTCCTATGTTAGAGATGGTAGAGGGCTGGGGCCAGGGCCGGGCTGAGAGGAAGCCCCTCTCTGGCTCCTAACCTAGGGAAAGATCCTGGTTCTCCTCTGCTCAGGGAGGGTCCTGGAAAAGGGAATCATGCAGTCTTCATCTGAGATCTGGGGCTGTCTCGGGCCATCCAGGCCAAATGTCCATGTTCAAGCTTAAATAGGAGAGGAGGGGGGTAAGAGGAAGTGGGCAGAAAGCAGACACCACTTCCCTTGAATCTTCCCACTTGCTCTATGTGGGGAGCAAGGAGGCCCCCCCCTCCCTTGAGCACCCAGAGGCCTGAGCTTGGGATCTTCACCAGTCCAGAGATGAATGCTCTGGACAGAGCATGGGGGAAGGAGGAAGGCTGCAGATTCTGTTGCACAGAGAGAGGCACATTGGGCTCCACCTTCCTCATGACTTTCGTCAGGACCCCTAGGCCTAGAGGCAAAGCATAGCCAGATCCCGTGCCCAGGTGCATCTGCCCAGAGCCCGAGTCCTTTGATATTCACACAGGTACCCTAAGGCCAGCTACACCCTGCCCGGACCCTGAGCTCCATGGGTCTCAGATATATGGGTGGATTGGAGAGGCGTACATTAACACTCTACAAGGTCCCGGAGGTCTACTTCCCTTTTAGAGAAACCTAGAGAGACCTCAGCAGCTAAACCCAGAGGACAGGATGGCCTTGGAGTAACATGCTTTATAGGAGGAAAATGGAGGACACTTCCCTTTGGGAAGGGGCTAGGTCCGGGGTCACCACATACAGTTGCACATTGCACAGTTCCTGGAGTATCTGCCACAGAGACTATGAAGTGACAGTCGTCTCCTGGTATCGTGTCCAGTCACTAAAAGGTCCAGCACAGAACAGCCTGCTTCCCTCCTCTCCCCGGTGGGAATGGAGTACTTCAGACCCACCCAGTTACTCCCAGTCATCTCTGCTGGGCAGGGATGGGCACAGTTGGCAGGGATTAAGTGCCAAGGGACCACGCACAAACCCTAATGTGGCCCCTGTCTCTTTTTCAGAACACTCTGCAAGCAGCAGGGAGAGGGCCATGGACAGTCAGGGAGGTCCTCAGCTGAGTCCTCTCAAAAATCAGCAGCAGGGCTTCTGTGACTTCAGACCTGGGACAACAAAACCCTTTCCGTTTGTTCTGGCTGGAGGCCAATGAGTGAGCATCTCCCTCCGGCTACTCCCTTCTAAGCCCTCCCTCTTCCAAACCCACAGTCCCAGGGAAGGGGTTCATGGGATTCTCCTAAGGTCAAGAGATGGAAGAAACTAGGGGGAGACCCCTTCACAGCTGCCACAGTCCCACACCAGACTCCCGGCACTCCTGAGGGTCTGCTAACCCCAGCTCTGGCTGCCCTGTAGTCACTTTAGGAGAGAAGTATGGCCCTCAGCCTGCCCTCACTCCAGACCCTTGTGGCCAAGGACACAGGGTGGGTAGGTACCCACCTGTTGGGGGCATTGGGAGATTCCCCTTCCCGATCAATGGCATGCTAGGGGATGGGCCGCGTGCAAGCTCTGAAGGAAATGAACCCTAAACCATCATCTTTGCTCCAGGCAGCAACAGGGGATACATTGCGACAGGGGTATTCATCCAGTAGCTATTTATTGAATGCTTACTCTACAGCAGGCACTGCGCTGGGAGCCTTGGATCTATCTGAACAAAACAAAGATCCCTGCCCTGGAGGAGCTCACACTGTAGTTGGGGAAAAACAGACAATAAACATAATTAGTAAATTATGTCATATTAGAAAGTGGAAAATAAAAAGCACTGCGGAAATAAAAAGTGAGCCAATAAATAGGGGACTTTCAAGCTGGAGGTTTACAATATTAAATAACAGGAAAATGGGAGACACCTCCCTCTGGGAAGGAGCCAGGTCCAGGGTCACCACGCACAGACACACAGGCTGCACACTGCACAGCTGCTGGGTACCCATCACAGAGACTACGGCACGAAGCACATCTGGTGTTGTGTACAGTGGCTAAAGTTAACCCTAAGGTCGAAACTTTAAAAGATAGCCAGGGAGGGCCTCAGTGAGGAGTTCCTCCTGAAAGTAACCCACTCACGTATAAGAGGTGTCAGAAGATACCTCAGCCCACTGCCAGGACTGAGGAAGAATTACAATAATTCAAGAAGAAACCTTTCACGGGCATTGTTTCAGTTAATCCTCACAACCTCCCAGTGAGGCAAGAATCGTCCTTCGCATTTTACAGATAGAGACATTAAGGCTGAGGGAGTTAAGTAGCCCTGGTTGCTAGGCCAATTAGTAGCCCAGCTACAAGCAAAATTGGTCTCCTAATTCTGCCTTTTCAAAATAGTGTAGTCAAGGTCCTAAGGACTGGGAAATTCCAGAAAAACCCCAGGAGGCAAGCTTGGGGTTTAGAGTTATAAAAACAAATCAGGAAAAAATATATATAAGACTAAGAAAAGAAAAAAGACAAGAAAAGGAAAGAAGGCAGTCAACTCCCGGAGGTCCCCCTGACTCAATCAGGATTATAGGGTTGAGTCAACGCTGCAGGGGGGCGCCACTCAATGGCCTCTGAGGAATTTGTGACACAGCACAAAAGGTGTGGTCACTTAACCCCATCACAGCCTTGCTCTGGAGGAAGGACTTGAGACCAGACTGTCAGGGACAGTCTGCCCTGGTGAAAGGCATCACATATCTTTGTCACGACCTCGAAGATGGGTAAAGGGGGGAATGAGCGTGGAATAGCCATGGAAGTAGTCAAAGCTGGAGGCCACCAGCTGAAGTCATGAACTCTTTTTTAAAAATATGTTTATTTATGGAGTGATTTTGAGCAAGAGGAAGGGGGAGAGAGAGAACCACTGATTTGTTGCTCCACTTATCGATGCTTTCATGGGTTGATTCTTGTCTGTGCCCCGACTGGGGATCAAACCTTGACCTCAGAGAAGATCCATTCTATCCCTCTGATTTACAAATGGGGAAACTGTGGCCCAGGAAGGGCAAGGGAGTTCTCCAAGTTCTCCATTAGAGAGTGGTCTTGGGTCCGAGGGACTTGAATGAGAAGGACGGACAAACGGGCTCATGTTGCCCAAAGGAGCAAGCAGAAGCCCAAGCCAGAGGAAGGGAGTGGGACGGAGATGGCTGGAGCAGGAGGCAGGCTCAGAGGCCCAGCGAGCCTTCAGACTGGGCCAGAGTCAGGATCTCCTGGCTTCCCAGGATAGACCGACAACCTAGCTGCCAAACGTTGTCCTGCCTCAGTTTCTCCATCTATAAGCCCAGACAGTGGGGTGGAAGAAAACCTACCCTGGTAAATGGGGTGTCTCACACTGATCTGTCACAAGCATGGGGAATAGGCAGGTAGGGTAAGAGAGTTCACATTTATTGGACTTACTGTGTGCCAGACACCCCGCTATCATTCTACCTGCATTATTTCAGTGAATTCTCTCAACCATCCTATGAGGTAGTATGAGTTTCTCCACTTCAGAGTCTAAGAAACTGATTTCAGGGAGGTGAAGGGACTTGCATAACTAGTTTGTGCAGGTACCAGGGTCCAAATTCTGCCTGACTCCAAAGCCCAAAGCTGCCCCTGCCTCCTTGCACCTTCTCACTGTCCCTTCTGTGCCCAGCTGCCCTCTCCCCAGGGACCTGGTCTCTTATTCTGGATCGTCAGTCTCCTGGGAATATCCCTTGCCATTCTTTCGGGAAGAGGTGCCTGGGTCTCCCCTATAGGGGCTCCAGGCACTGTGACCTACTGAGTGGTTGCTTTGTTCCCCTAGAAAAGCAGAGACTGCCCCTTGGGGCAGAGTCCTCTTCTCCCTGCCCCCTCCCTAGAGGAGACCTGGGCAAGGCCTGGGGGCAAAGGGAGGCAGCACTCTCCTGGGAAATCAACGGGCTCAGTTCCAGCAACAGCACGTTAAAGGTCACAGGTCAGGAAGTGCCAAGAGGGCGAGGGTGGGGACTGAGACATGGGGGCTGAACAATACCAGGGTCCTGATCCAAGGCAGCAAGTTCTCTGACCACCCACGCATAGGCATACACAAGTGCTCAGTGGCCCCGGCACTCACTAACCACTGAGGGCTGGACTTTGGGCAGGAGTTGCACTAGTGACCCCACCCTTCTGCCCTGTCCCCACAGACAAGAGCCCAGACAGGCTTGGCACAGATCTGTGTCCCAGGCAGGGCTGTGGGAGTCGAGACAAGTGACCTCACCTCTCTGAGCCTCATCAGTAGAATGGAGTCATTGGGAACCCACTGCAGAGCTGTGGAAAGTAAAGGAAATAGTGCAGATAGACAGCCAAGAACATATTTACTCAACTCGACTCCAGGCCAGTCTTATTTGAGGTGTTGGAGATACATCAGCAAAGAAAACAGGTAAAGTCCTTCCAGACCTGCCATTTTACTGGGGTAAGGAAAACAACAAATCAAATAAATAAGCAAAATATATAAGATGCTAGTCCTGTGCAGAAAAATATTAGGGGGTAGGAAGTGCTTGGGATACACAGGTTTAAACTGGGTGACTGAGGAAGGCCCCACTGAGAAGGAAAGACCTGAAGGGGAGGAAGCAAGCCAGATATGTGTGAGAAGTGCTTGATGTGGGTTGAATTGTGTGTGCCAAAAAGATATTGAAGTCCTACCCCCAACTTGTTCATATTAACTTATTTGGAAATAGTCTTAGTAGATGTAATTAGTTAGGTTTGGAGGCAGTCAGATTGGATTAGGGTAGATCCTAAATCCAATGACTGGTGCCCTTATAAGAAGGACACCACACACACACACACATACACTGAAGACCATATGATGACAGAAGCAGAGATTAGGATGATGCAGCTATAAGCTAAGGGATGCCAAGGATTGCCAGGAGCCAACCGATGCTAGGAGAGAGGCATGGAACAGATTCTCCCTCTGAGCCTCCAGAATGAACAACCCTACCAACACCTTGATTTTGGACTTCTGGCCTCCTGAACTGTGAGAGAATAAGTTTCTGGTGTAGCCACTCAGTTTGTGGTAATTTGTTATCACAGACCTAGGAAACTAACAGTGTTCCAGGGAGGGGCATAGTGCAAAGGCCCTAAGGTGAAAGCAGGTCTGGCATGTTTGGGGAAACACCAGTTGGTTGGTATGGCAGAAGCAGGGTGAATGAGGAGAGCAAGTGGTGAGCATCAGAGATGTCAGAAAGGTTTTTGGGGCCAGGTCCTGTAGGGCTACCCTTGTGGCAAGCTGTTGACAATGGAGCTATCACACTTCAGATGGAGGGTCCCAGCAGGAATGGGGGGCAGTGGTTGGGTGTGGCTGGCCCCCATGATCTTTGTCCCCTGGTGTTATGCCTTGGAACATGTTACATTAAATGGCAAAAGGAAATTAAGATTGCAGATGGAATTTAGGTTGCTAATCAGCTGACCTTAAAATAGGGAGATTGGCTTGGGTTTTCCAGGCCCAATGTAATCACATAGGCCCTTAAAGGAGAAAACAGAAGAGTCAGTGAGAGAGATTCAGCCAAAGAAGAAGCAGAGGGAATTCAAAACATGAAGAGTTCACCCACCATTGCTAGCTTTGAAGATAGGAAGGTGGCCACAAGTCAAGGAATGTGGGCAGCTTCTAGATGCTAGCACAAAGAAACAGGGACCTCAGTCCTACAACTGCAAGGAGCTGAATTCTGCTGACAACCCGAATGAATAGGAAATGTATTCTCCCCTAGAGCCTCTAGGAACTCAGCCCTGTGATACCTTAACTTGACCTATAGAACTGTAGGGTAATCATTTGCATTGTTTTAAGCTGCTAAATTTGTGGCAATTTGTTATTGCAGCCATAGAAAATTAATACAGAGGATATAAAGAGAGGGAGTATGCAGAGAAGAGCTGCCTTCTTGGGGAGCAGCCCACTGAAAGCCACCACCAGCCCAATTGAGAGCCCACTGGGGTCCACACCTCTCTGCCATCCCCGTTTGCTGTGCTCAGCACTGTCCTCCAGGCTCCTTGTTGCCCAAGTACTGACTAAGATGCTTAAATGTCCCCAGGAGTCAGCCTCTAAGTCCTCAGGTCAGGCTAAGGGGCAAACCCAGTGGAAGTTCCTCCCATTCTGAGAAATGTGACAATTCCCCTTGATCCCATCTGCCATAAAGCCGCTGAGACTCGTCCTGGTGGAACAACCAAGCTGGACAAAGCCACCACTGGTGCTACTGCTGCATCTGCTAGTCAAACCTCCCGCGAGGCTGGGTCTGACCTCTGGCTTCTCCCCAGAGCAGGTCTGCACTCACACACACACACACACACACACACACACACACACACACGCACAGCCACATGCACGCACCCTAGTTTTCTGTCTGCTCTTTGCCACAGTCTTCTGTCCACTCCAGTCCCTAAGGCAAAGAGAACCGCCCTGCTGATGGCGAACAGGTATTGAGCACTAACTCAAATCAGGCACCATTCTAAGTGCTCTACGCATGTGATCTCATTTAATCCTCTCTGCAATCCTAGCAGGTTGAGACTACTGACTCAGGCTAGGATTCTCACTACTTAAGGTGTGGTCCATGGACCAGCAACATCAGCATCACCTGAGACCTGACAGTCACCCCAGACCTGCTGAATCAGAAGCTGCATGTTAACAAGTTCCCAGGCAATTCCCTTTCCGTTGCAGAGTTGAGAACTGTGTGAAGCACTGTTTTCTAAGGTCTGCTGGTTTCAGGTTGTTGTAACCACCCCTTCCCCAATCTTCAAGGCCCTTCCCCAGCTGCCTGGCTCTTGTTCCCCAGACCTCAGAAGAAGCAGTCAGACCAGGCCACAGCTGGACAACATCTATCCATGTCTGGCTCTGTGTAGGGTGTGTTGCCTGCTGCCTCAGACTCTCCTGGCCTCTCCCTCTCATCTTCCTTCTGGGACACAAGTCTTTTGGCCTCTAGCTAATCCTCTCTTAACAGGGACCTCTGGCTGTCACCAATTCCTGCAGTGTCTCCCTCTCTTGGACATTTGTACCCCTCTCTCGCTCTTAGAGTGCCCCTGAGTCATGTCACTCCCTCTAGCTGGACACCAAGGGCCTGTCCAAGTTGCCACCAGGAGAGAGGCAAGCAGCTGCTTGGGAAACCTGGCTACACTCACAGGAAATGTCTGACACCACAACGCAAGCAGGATTTGGCCTCCAGAAGCAAAACACAGCTGGGCCGACAGCGGGCCACTCGGACTTTCCCAGATTTCATGGCACTGAGGTCCCAGGGCAGAGAGACTGGGCTGGCCTGGAGGATGCAGCTCATTAAAAACATCACAGTAGCCCCTGGCCAGGGAGCCTGTGAAGCTCAAAGAGGGTGGCCCTGCTGTGGGCCACAGACCTCACCCTGGGCCTTTGCCCTCTAGCACGTCTTGCACAAATGAAACCTTCACTGGGAGATCAAAGGCTCCCATAGCTCATCCCCTTTTCCTCCCAGCTTCCTCCTCTCCCCAGCATCAAGCCTCATTCATTTATTCATTCAACTTCTGTTGAATGAGTACCTGCAGTTTTAAGTACCAGGGCCACATTCATGAATGAGCAGGACAGAGTCCCTGCTCTCAGGAGCTCCTGGTCCAGGGAACAAATAAACAGACCACCCCAAGCAGAGTGAAAAGTGCTACAGGAAGGCAGGGAGCCTCCCCCTGCACTCCGAGCCATGCCCTCAGTTCCAGGCACAGGGTGAGGGTTCAATGCTAACTCTTCAGTTTGGACCAAGTGATAGTACAAATGCAGACTGAGTGCTTTCTATAAGCTAGGACCGTGGGAGGAGCTGCAGAGAAATCCAGGGTGTGAGATGGAGTCCCTGCCTTCTAGGGCACAGGCCACACAGTCTGATTGCAGACACAGGGCACAGACCCACAGAGATGCATGCCAATGTGTGATGCAGGAAGTCAGAGAGCTGGGTAGAAGTACCTGGGAGGGGAGGTTTGGAGGAAGCAGGAATGGGCCTTGAAGAATGTGAGGAGTAGGGTGGGCTGGCAAGATCGGGCAGGGGATATTAGATAGCTCTGACTCAAGGGTGTGAGAGCAGAATCACCTGCCAAGCAACCACCCTCCAACACGCATGGGCACACACACGCACATGCACACATACCTGAACACACACACATACACATGAACACACACATACAGAGAAGATCAGTACATCATGAAATGAATGAATCACACAAGCCAACAGAGAGCTTGCAGGGAGGAAGTCCAGCTAGAAGGACTCTGTTCCCACCCTGCCCCAGGCTGGCCCTGGAGCTGGTACCACTGGGGCTCCTCAAGGTGCCTTCTCACCACCTGAAACCCACAGCTGGGACAACTCAGAACAAAGCTCAGGCCATGTCCACCTGCCCCTTTGTTGTCCACCTAGACACTTAGCTCTGCCCCTCTCTGTCTCAGCATCCCCAGGCCTTGGCCTAAGGGTTTGGCTCTTCTGGTTTTGACATTGGAGCCCCCTAGGCTTTGACCTGAGTTCATCCTTCAGCTCTTTCTGCTCCTGGCTGCCTTTGGAAACCGCCTGCTTGGGTGGTCGGGCCCTAAAACTCCACCTTACCAAGACCCTGGTTGGCCTGGCCTCCTCTTCAGAGTTGCTGGACAACCTCAGGCTCCTTTCCTTTCTCTCCTGAGCTTTCCACTGGGGACCCATCTTTTCTCCCTGGTTCTCCTGGCCTCTGAAAGGGCAAATCCTTTTTTCCCCTTAGTTCAGCAAGACAAGGTTGCAACATCTCACAAAGAACTTCCTAAGTGGAAAGCGAATGGAAAAACTAACCTGAAAAACCAAAAGAGAAAACACAGCTCTCTAGAAATGGACCAGTTTACAAAGTTCAGGTTTCCTGCCTGAGCTAGGAAAAGCCTCGCCAGTGCAGCTGGCACGCGGGCCAGGGAACCCTGCCCGTGAACACTCCCTTTGCCCACTTTTTCTTCAACGCCCTTCCCCCATACGCTCCTTCTCAGCCCTCCAAGGAGAGGGCTTAGCGCTGGGTGGAGAGTGAACCGAAGGGGCTTTTCAGGCAGAGGAGTCCTCTCTGCATTGCTGAGACCACAGGTGGAGGGGGACAAGGGGAAGGAGAGACATTTATAAAGAGTTTACTACTTGCCAGGCACGGTTCTAGCGCTTTCCTTGTGTTGACTAACCTAATCCTTACAGCTCCATGATTACGGTCATCATTGTCCCCTCCCACTGAGCAGGAATCAGGTACCTTGTTCAAGGTGACCCACCTAGGAAGTGACAATGCCAGGACTGGCAGCTAAAGAGCCTGGTCCCAGGGACATGCCCACCTCAGCTTTGTCCTACCTCCCACCTCCCTGTCCACCCCAGCCTGGCAAAGCCTACGCCAGCCCCAGCACCTGCTCCCCGCACATCTGGAGGGGGCAGGGGAATGGGAGGGCAGTGAGGACGAGGGAAGGAAGGACCAAGATCTTCACCCAACAGTCTAAGGGAGAAGCCCCAGGCCCGACGTCCCCCTGACGAGGGGACTTACCTGGCTGGCGGCAGCCGTGGTGTCAGTGGCCATGTTCTGGCCGCTGTGCTTTCTCTGGCTGCGCTGCTCCGGCGCAAGCTGGACGAACCCTCGGCTGAGCGTCGGGGGGCCGGCCTGGAGTTCTGGGGGTCAAACTCCTCCTCAGGGATGGCCTCCTCGCAGCGGGCTCCGCGGAAGCCGGAGCGGCACACGCAGAGCTGGGGCCGGCTGCAGGAGCCCCTGTTCTGGCACGGCGGCTGGCACACGGCTAGGGAGACAGGGAGAGGGGTGAGGGCAGGGGCCGGGGGGCTGGCACCCTCCGTCAGAAGGGCCCCTTGCCTCGTGCTGCTTGGCCTCCTCCACTCAAGCAGGAAGCCAACTGCTGGCCTCCGACGGCTCCCTGGCCCCATTTCTCTTTCCCGTCTACCCATAGGCCTCAGGGCGAGGTTGGCCTGCCCACCTCTCCCAGGACCTCCTCTGGGGAGCAGGTGGGAACCTAGGAGAGCACAGTGAGCTCATGCTAGGCCATCTAAATCTAGTGTCTCCTCCATCTGCCATTCATTCATTCAACAATTATTTGCTGAGCCCCTACTATGTGCCAGGCACTACGGACAAAGCCTTTGCCCACATGGAGCTTGCAGTCTTCGAGTGAGGGAGACCAGTAAGAAACAAGAAAACAGCAGCATAATGTCGTATCAGGCGTTATCACGGGCGATGCAGAGGTCCGTGCCCGGCCAGCTGCTTTAGATGGGGTGATCAGGGCAGGCCTCTCTGAAGAGTCAGATATGACTGGTGCAAAGGAAGTAGACGGGAAAAGATATGGGCAGGCTCTTTTAGGAAGAGGGATAGGCAAGTGCAAGGCCCTGGAGGCTGGAAGGAACATGGAATGTTCTAGGAGTAGTAGAGGTCTGGGGAGGCTGGGGTCTGGTAACAGAGTGGGAGAGTATTCAGTGTGAAGCAGAAGCAGATTTCGCAGCCCCCACCTAACTGCCAGGTAGGTACCTGTCACCACCCCCAGACAATAGCCCCACTGCCAAACCAGGTCCAGCAAACACTGGGGAAGGAGGTATGCCCAGGCCAGGTCTCTGCCTTGCTTTATTTTAGGGAGGGAGTAGAACGGGCAGGCCTGAGTGGTTTTCCATGGGGACCACAAATGCTGCATTACTCCTAGTCCCTCAAAGCCACGCCTCTCTGCTGACAGAAGCTTGGCGTGGGCGAGAGGAAGGTCATGCAGCTGTCTCCCAGGATAGGTCACTTCCTCCTTTGAATGGGTGGTCCTTGCTTTTAAGATGGCCTTTCAAAACCAATCTAGCTTCTACCATTCCCCTCATGGACTCTGAGGACAGCCCATTCTTAACTTTAACGTCTTCTACTCTCTAAAACCCAAGGCCCCAAATCCCTGTTTCACGTGGATTCGCTTACTTCTGGCTGTGCCTTACTTGCTAATACATTCTGCAAACAGTTAGTAAGCACCCTCTTGGTCATACTGGCTGCTGGGGGTGCAAAGAAAACAGCACTGGTCACTGCAGAGGAAACTCTGCCCAGTGGTAGGTTCTCATAACCACAGAAGCCCCTTCCCATGCAGGGAGTTAGGTCCTCAGTGCAGACCAGGGTTGGCAAGCTTCAGCTGGTACAATGAACAGCTCATGGAAAATGGGTAGTTAGAGGGGGAAAACTATAAACATGGCATTTAATATGTATATAACACTGTGGTAAATAAAAATTCTAAAAGGTTTCCAAACCAGCCCAATTTGTTGGCAGAAAAAAACCTCCCTGGGAAGATAACCTTTCTGGATCAGATCTTCTAAGAAAGATTTTCCAACAAGTTTCAGGTTTTTGGAGGTGTTGAGCCAGCCCTCGCCGACTTCATTTGCATCCGCTCTTGAGATGTTTTCATAAGTCTCAGCAAGAACTGACTTCCTCACTTAAGTAAACACTTTACTTTTGGTCTGAGTTGAGCCTCTGCATTATGGGATTGGAGCATAAACTCCTCTCCTCTCTCTCCATTCCCCACAAATCACCCCAAAATGGCCCCAAATGGTGGCTCCAAGTGCCTGTCTATGAAAGGGTACATTCTTATGACAGTTTTTATTGGTCTACCATAAATAAGGGAAATAAAAACAGTTTCCTGGGTTTTTTGTAATGCCTCTTCCCCCCATTTAATAATTTTTGAAATTATATCTTTTCTACTTTTTTGGTGTTAAAATGTTCTTTTTTAATTAAAGGTGATGGCAAATGGTAGTTTGTTTTTCTAACACCCTCACTTGGCAAAAAGGAAACCTGGCTACTGTACTTTGGTGCCCAAGATGTTTTTGGATATTTTACTGGTGCATGAAATCCAAAAGTTTGGGACACTTTGGGAAGGAGGGGGCAATAGTGGCTACGTGTCCTTTTGTTTAAAGGAGACTGAAGCAAAACATCCCTCTGTCAAATGAGCACTGCTTTCAAAACTGAAGGATCTGAAAGGAGATCAGCCAACTCAGAATGGCAGATGGCAGGGGCTGCTGCTTAAAGCAAAGAAGGAAATGTGGAGGGTCCAGGAGAGACAGCTCCATGCAGCACTGTGGGAATTTTGAGAGAGAAAACTCCCAAACTCGGCAGGCCGGGAAGTCTTTCTGTTTTACTTCTAGAGCCTCATCCCTTCCATTTTTCCTCAAGGGCACAGATTGTGCCTTACACATGAGAAATCATCCCAGGATGGGGGACGTGGCTCGAGTGATTCTTCCTTGATCGATTATTGGTGAAATGTTAGGAAGCATGAAGTCATGATGGACATGTTTGATTATTGGTGAATGGTTCTCAAGCCTGATGCCAAGAGGTCCAGGTTTAGCCATCGAGGACACACCCTTTCCCTTCCCTATTGAAAGCCAGCATCCTTAGACAACCGAGAGGTGATGCTGTTACCAGCCTCCCTATGCCCCCTCCCCAATGCCAGCCTATGGCCATTCATAATTTGGGCACTTCCATACTTCCCTGGCACTCCCTTCCTTACTGAGGACTGGGCATGTGGAAAGTTTCAGCTCTGGGAGTGCAGCTCTGTGGAGTTAGCAGGATGCCAAAAGAGAGGGGAACAAAAAGAAAACTCTCAAAATTGCTTTGCAAGTAAGAAATAGAAGGCATTGTTCCTCTACACACCACCCCACCCCCCCGGCCTTCTGGCTGTGCCCCTTCTACCTTCACTCTGCTCCAAAACAGCCAAGCAGAGATTTGCTCAGATTTTCCACACAAAACCCCCACCTTTGGGAGGAGACCAAACTCGGAATGGGCAGGCCTGGGGAAGATTCTGGAAACAGCTCCCACCGTTTGGGCTGCTCAGCTCCCACCATGTGGGCTGCTCCTACCATTTGCTGAGAGCCTCTGCGATCAACTACCTGGTAGCAGTAAGAGCATGGGGTCGGGAGTCAGTAGGATTTAGTTTGACTCCAGCTCAGCCACATCCCAGCTGCGCGACCCTGGGATCATCTCATCTCCCTGAGATTCTCCAACCGGTGCCTCAGTCGTGTCATCCATAAAGTAGGTGTGATCATTCCTGCCTCCAAGAGCTGTAGTGAATCCCAACAGAGACCATGGATGTGGAAGTACTTTATATTCTTTAAAGCTGTGCTGTCCAACATTGTCTAATGCTGCAGCCATGAGCTGTATGTGGCTATTTAAGATGAAATTGGTTACAATGAAATGAAATTTAAAATTCATTTCCTCAGTTGTACTAGCCACATTTCAAAGGCTCAATAGCCACAGGTGGCTCATGGCTACCATGTTGAACAGAAAGACACAGAGCTTGTCCATCATCCCAGAAAGTTCTATTGGACGGCATGGCAACGCTTAAAAATACCCACCATAACCCCAACGGCAGCAGCAAGAGGGCTTCTGACCTCTGCTATGACCCTTGTCCCAGAGAAAGGCAATGTCAATGCAGGCTCTGGTTAGAGAGATGGACCAAGGCCTGTGGTCCAGAAAGCAGGGCTGCTTTCCAGGTGTGAAATTCAGCCAGTCCCCTCTCTACCCCACCCTCCCAAGGGAGGGTTTTTGTCATCAGGTCTCTCTCCTGGGCCCCAGAGATACTTCCTCCCTCCATCTATAACCCCTTAGATGAGGCACTGACTTGGGTGGGCCTCTTAGGCCTGTACCCTCCTCCAAGGCCTTGAATACCATTCTCTCTTCTCTGGAAGATGAACCTCAGCACCAGATCAGACTCTGGGCCCAGTACCCCTACACCTGAAGCTTAGCTGCTCTTCCATTAAACCTCCATCTTCCCTAAAATTTGTGTCAGCGTGACACTAAGGACCTACCCGCCGAGCTACTCGATTCCTCCCTCACAGAAAGGGGGCCCAGATGTCAGAGATCTCCGAGACCAAGGAAAGGCTTGTCTGGCTTCCACACCTTAGAATCCACCTGGGGACTCATCCTCTCCACTCCCAAGCTCTGCCCAGGGTCTGTGTCCCTAGGCCCCAACCTCAGCCTCAAGCCTCCAGGCAGTGGGAGAAGTCAAGTCCTCAAGGACTGACCCTGCTCCCACCGCAGCTGTGCTCGGGCCTCAGCTCAGGATGGCTGGAACAGCACTGGGGCTCAGGGGCCAGCCAAGCGCCCGGCTCCAAAATAGCAGTTGTGTTCACATAAAAGCCTCTAATGAGAGAAAGATGCCGTTCTTGGCCCCTCTCGAGCTCTCTGCAGACGCTGTCTGGCAGGCTGAGTGGGCCTCTACCGTTTGGCAGAGGGAGGGGAGGAAAGGGAGGTGTGAGTCAGACCTTGGACCCCAGCCCCTCTGCATGGACCGCCCTGCTAATTGCATTAACAAATGCCTCGATGCTGGGCCAGTTGGAGGCCAGGGCCAGGGAGCAGCCCCAATTCCCACGGGCTCTAGCAGGCATGAGGAGGGGGACCATGGGCAGGGCTGTGGCCCAGGGCTGAGGCCTGGGTTCCCCTCCAGCTCCTGCTCCAAAGCAGAGGTCCCTGTCCACCCTGTCACAGCCCAGAGGGCCTTGTCTAGAAGGAGGCAGGGCTTTGGAGGCCTTAGTGCCAGCGAGGTCCCTGGAGATGAGAGAAGGATGGGATGGCGTCCTGGGACAGCCCCCATCAGGGACAAGCTTGGGGCCAGTCTTTTCCAGGGGAGCAGCTTCAGGGCATGGAAGAGTTGTGTGGCTGGCAGGGAGCCATCCAAGCCGTTCTACAGCAGCACCAGCTCCATGTCCAGGACCCAGGAAGGTCAGGAGGGGAGGGCACCATTCCCACTTATAGCACAGCCAAGGCCAGGGCGTAATACACAGGAGAGCGTGGCCTTGCTGTCAAAGCGATCTGCATTTGAATTTTGCCCACGTGACCTTGGGCAAGTTTCTTTACTTTGGTGAGCCTCAGTGTCCTCATCTAGAAAATGGTCATGCACCTGATATTTACTATTTGCCTAAGATGGTAAGCAAGATAGACACTGTCCTCACCTTTATGGACCTTTCAACTTAGAGAGACTGTCACAAAACGAGCAAACACACAAGCAGAAGAGCAGACATTGGGATGTGAGTTAGGATGGAAAGAGTTGGGGGAGGGGGGCTGAGATCTAGAAGAACAAGGCTAGTGGGGGGCAGCTCTAGGCTGAGTGGTTAGGGGGAGCTCCTCCAAGGAGGGGAGCTTGAAATGGAGACTGGAAAGATGACAAGGAGTCAGCTTCGTGAAGAGAGGAGAGAAAGCAAACCAAGAGAGCGGCACATGCAACAGCCCCGAGGTAGCACTTTCTATCCAGGAGCCCCAGCTTGCTATGGCGAGCAAGGGGGTGCACACTGAGAGGCAGATTTGGACAGGGATGTGTTATGATCTAATTTATGGAGAAAGAGCTGGAGGGTAAGGTGGGCAGGAGATAAACAGTCAGCTGGTGGCTGCCGTCACCCAGGAGAGGGTGCTGGAGCCCCGGACTAGAGAGGCAGCAGGGGAGTCAGGGAGAAGCAGGCAGGTTCCCCAGCGATTCAGGAAGTAAAACAAACAGGGCTCAGGACAGAATGGATATAAAGCTGAGAGGCGAAGGTGTCTTGGAGGGCCCCCAGGTGTCTGGCTTGAGCATCTAGGTAGATGGGGATGCCTTTTAACAGGGTGGGTAAGACCTGCCAGGGGAGTCAGCTCAGAGGAAAGGAAACCACAAGTTCATTTTGGACAAGGAGGGGTGGGGATGTCTGGGAGGCATCAAGAACAGATGTCGAGTAGGCAGCGGGACGGAGGAGTCTGGAGGTCGGAGGAGAGGTCTGGCTGAAGATATATATAAATCTGGGCGTCGTCAGCCCAGAGACGATGTTTACATCCATGGGAATGCATTAGATCATTCCAGGAGCAGTACAGCTAGAGAGCAAAGCCGAGGACCCAGGACTCTGTTCTGAGAAGCCACGTTTGGTTGTTGGGCAGAGGAGAAGCGGCGGCAGGGACACAGGAGGGGCCAGGATAGTGACATGATGGTCGCTCACAGGGTGAAGGGGATCGAAGTGTTTAGTGTGGTCCCTGGCACACAGAGAGCTTTGCTCTTTTATTGTTGCATGTTAATTGTTTGTCATGGTGCTTACTGGTGCTTAGAAATGGGGAGCAAATGATGCTTGGCTTGGCTCCCATGGCCCCCTTTGTGTGGGGACTTGGAAGATCTGGGGAAAGTCCTGGGGCAGCCCAACATTAAGATGCTGGGTAGAAAAGGAGAAGCCAGCCAAGGAGGTGAGAGGAGGCAGCTGGGGATGGCAGAAGGAAACTACCAGGTCACCCCTGTGATCATTCACCTACTTAGTCCTTTAACAAACGTATGCCAAGTAGGTAGAGAGGGCGAACACTGCCCTGCTATCAACAGGACATGGCACTCAGCTTCAGGAGGCCCCGGGTAAGAACATCTTCTAACTTAGACCTTCAGGAGATGCACCTGCTCACCAGGAAGAGCTACGGTGCCCGTAGGTGGGGGGTGGAGGTGGATGGTGTCTTGCTGGGACTGCACCCTCCGTGTTGGCTGGGTCTCACTGAGGTCATGTCGCAATTCCCCTTAGCCACCTCCCGCCCTCCTCTCCACCACTCTGGCTGCCAGTGGTTCCTGACGAGTCAGTGAATGGCCTGCAAATCATGCCCCTGCCCTGACCCTTCTCCCAGCCGTTTGTTCAGCGCTTACCATTATGAGGCCCTGGGCTAATTTCTTTACACATATCTCTTTTCTTCCTTCTTATAACCACTATAAGAACTATTCTCACTCCCACTTGACATATGGGGAAAGTAAGGCTGAGGGTGGCCAAGCAGTTGCCTGAGATCACCGTGCTAGTAAGTGATGGAGCAGGGGTTTGAACCCAGTGAGTCTGGCTCCAAAGTTGGGGCTCTTACCCTGTGGGATGAGATCATTACAGGGTTCGGATGGGTGGGCTAAGGAAGCTCCCTCAGGGAAGTCAAGGCAAAGCCCAGATCAAGAGGGTTAAAGTCCTCATAGCACTGAGATGTGGACCAGAATGAAGGCCACGCAGAGGCTCTAAACCAAGAAGGCAGGAGCACATGCCCAGGCCACTCCAGGATCTCCTGAGGGTCTCCTGAGGACTATGAGGAGTTCTCTGGAGGGGCTGACAGACCTGGGACTGCAGAAGGGCTCACCTCAGCACAGACCTGGGCTAGGCCCTGGATTATTCAGTACACACTTATTGAGCCTTTACTTTGTGTCCAGTGAACACTTACTACTGAGCGGCATGCTAGGGGCCAGGAGACACAGTCCCTGTCTCAACACCAAGGCCAGATGTGGACAGAGCATGCCAGGCCTTGAACTGAACACTTAACTTGAGTTATCTCACTTGTTCCTTCCACCTATGAGAGGCAGAGACTAATATTAGTCACATTTTACAGGAGAGGAAACTGAGGCACAGAGAGCTTAAGCATCTTGCCCGCAGTCATGTAGCTAAGAGGTGGAGTAAGCATTTCAGCCCAGGCAGGTAGCACAATCTCCTGGGTCCAGATTAAGGGTAATGGCTAAACTTCCAGGCTCTGCTGATTCCCAGCTGCAAGACTGGGACAAATACTTAACCTCATCTGCAAATGAGAATAAAGATTGAATCTAGTTTCTAGGGTTGTTGTGAGGATTAAAAATTAATTATTTAAGCTCTGACCCACAGTAAGAGATACAGAGTGTTATGATTAATCTCCCCGAACAACTCTATATAGATTATTATACCCACTGTATAGATGAGGCTCTTTAGCAAAAAAGGGCCAGTCACTTGCCTGAGGACACAGAACTGGGATTCAAACCCACCACGCCTTGGATCTGGCACTAGAATTCAAAACACGTGCTCTTAACCTTACGCCTTACTGCTGCGGGGTTGGAGGGGAGCGACCCACCTAGACCCATCCTCAACCCCAGAACAGCCCCAGCTGCTGTGCAGCTAGGCAGAGATCAAATGAGAATTTAAAGAATCCTCTTACTGTTGTGTGTGTGTGTGTGTGTGTGTGTGTGTTTGTGTGTGTGTGTGTGTGTGTGTATTGGGGTGATGATGAGGGTGAGCCAGTCTGGGAAGGATGGACAGTCTTCCAAAAGCCCTAATTATACACAAGACCCACTCGCTCCACACTCTACAGACCTTCCCCTCAGTTGAGGGGGCCAGGCAGGCCCCAGTCCTCAGCTTCCACAAATGCATAAAAACATAAATTGCATGACAGAGCTGGCAAAGCCACAGAAGGACAGGCAGATACCAAAATGAGAGGAGGAGAGAGGACCCAGCGTAAGACCCCGCCAAGGCAGAGGGAGGAGCTGTGGCTCCAGCAATGGCCACCTGCAGATACAGTGGCTCCCCGAGGTCCAGCTACTGGGCAGGGGTGAAGGAAAGGACCTGCCAGGGAGATGGGCTTGTGTGTTACAGCAACCTAGGATTCTGTGAGAGGATGCAAGAGGGGGCCAGGGAGTGGCCCCAGGGGGCTCGGCCATCACTCCCTGTACATGGACAGTGGGTTGTACCCATAGAAATCTGGGAGACACCTGGGGACAGACTGAGTCTCCACACGGTTCTGGGACTAGATTTCATTCTTGGCAGTGGGAGGATGTCACACACCCGTCCTTGTCAGCTCTCCTCCTCTGCTGTCCTAGGAGTCACCCAATATGTGTGAAACTTCTCGGACAGAGTCATGAGCATTCCCCAGCATTGACAGTCTCAGCTCCAGCCAGAGGGGCAGCTGTGGGGAGGGGAGAGGGAGCCGGCAAACCACTGGGGGAGGTAGGAGAGCCAGCTGACAGGGTGTGGAGCCAAGAGCCCTACATTCTACAGAGCTTAGGACCCAGCCATCCAGAGCCAACGCCCCACTGCCCACGTGGTTCTTGTTAGGCTTATTAGCAGAGGAACAGCAACAAGCAAACAGCACAGACCAGCTAATTAGCACACAGCCCTTCAGTGGGCAAGCTGACCAAGTGGGAAAGGCTGACGCCCATTGGCAATTCCTTCAGGAGAAGTGCCAGCCTGTGTGCGTGGGTCAGGGGACAGCCAGGGGAGCAGCAGGGTGAGAGGGCCCGGGAGGGAAATAACAGGGGCTTAGGACCCCCAGGGTGCAGTGGGCATTGGAAGCACGCTGGAGCAGCCCACTACTGGGGCACAAGGGTGTACACACACATTGGTTCTGACAATCTGCAGACTCACCCAACTTCGAGTTTCCAATGTCGAAACTCCAGTTTGGCAGAGAGTAATGCTGGAAAATCACGTGCAAGTCAGGAAACTGAGAGCTTTGGGGGCTGGAGGGCCAGAGCAAGGCTCATGCCCAGATTTCTCAGGCAGCTGGTGAGAAGCCCACCCCCTCTGAAGCCACCCTGCTCCAACTTCAACTCAAATCTCAGCAACACTCTCTGTTAAGCTAGCTAGAACTTTCCAACCCTACTCCCCACCTCCAACCCCAAGTCCCTTCCACAGCCTCCAGAGTCTCCCAAGGCCCCCAAAATGTGGTCCCTGGACCAACAGCACCAGCCCCTGGGAACTGTTAGAAGCACAGATTCTCCAGCTCTACCCCAGACGTGCTGAATCAGAATCTGCACTTTAGTAAGATACTAGAGGATTCAGGGGAACATTCACATTTGAGTAGGACTCCCTCAAGGCAGATCTTCCTATGATGGACCCCAAACTCTGTTCAGTGTCTTCAGCTCTGGCTAGAATCACCTAGGGTGATTTAAAAACACACACACCAGAGCTTCTGCTGAGCATAAAACTACCTGACTACACACATCTCTGGCTTCTCTGCCAGGGGGGTCACTGATTTTGATTCTCAGATCCTCTAATGAGGTCTGTGACCTTGAGCTAGTCACCACTTCTCCGAGGTTTGCTGTCTTCATCTTTAAAATTATGAGGTGTCCCCTGACTCTTCCCCCAGCCACAGAGGGCCTGTCCTCTGAAAGCCCACACTAATCCAGGGTCCTGAAAGGAAAGAATTTCCAGGGAGACAATCTGCTTTGCTGTTTGTTTTTGAATTTGGGGTTTTGATTTCTTTATCTGTAGATCCTTAGAGAGGCCCAAGATTCTGCCTGACCATCATCAGCTGACTGGGAGAGATCAAGGCCATGAGGTCTGAGGCAGGACTAAGAACTTGGTGAGCCAGCATTCCCATCCCCACAGGCATGGAAGCAGCCCCATCTCATCCCTGTCTCATCCCCACTTTGGAGGCGTCAGAACCAGAGATGAGGGTTTCCATCAGGGCTGGAACACCATAAGTTTTGTCATGAACCTGGAAACCCTCACACTGCTAAGAGCCTGTGGGCTTGTCCTTGGGCAGGAGGGGTTGCTGGTGAGACTGAGGCTTTGCAGCCAGGCTTAGGGCCAGACTAAGGGTGGTGGCAGCTCCAGGAAGGACCGCTCGGGGGAGTTCCTGGAGCTGCCATACAGACCTGGGAGCTGACGGGAGCTCAAGAGGGGCCCTGGATGTGAAAGAGAAAGATCCAAGGGGCTCCCTGAAACCCCCATATCTGTTATTATCTGTGGGGATTCCCAACTCCAGAAGGCCCAGCCTCATTGGTGTCGGGAGGGAACAAAGCCCCATAGAGAAGAGTGCTGGGTTCTGGAGTCAGACTGCCTGAATCCAGCTCTTCCTCCAGCACTTGAGGTGAGATATCCTTGGCCATGTTTCCCAACTAACCTGAGCCTCGGTTTCCTTGTCTGTAAATGATCAATAAATACTCATATTATAAGATTATTGGGAGGCTTAACTAAGATAGGGTATGTGAAGAGCTTAGCACAGTGTTGGGAACAGTAAATCCTCAGCTATTAGCTACCAGTGTAGTGGGGGGAGCAGCAGCAGTAGCAATCCTAGCAGTGGTAGCAGCAGCAGTAATGGTGATAGTACTAGTAATGGTAGTGGCAGTACTAGTAATGGTAGTGGCAGTAGTAATGGTTGTACTGGTAGCAGTAGTAGCAGTGATGGTAGTAGCAGTAGTAAAGATAGCAGCAGTGATGGTAGTAGAAGTACTAGTTATGGTAGTAGCGGTAGTAATGGTGGTAGCAGAAGTAACGGTAGCAACAGTGGTAGGAGCAGCAGTAACAGCAGCAGTAATAAGGGTGGCAGTGGTAGCAATGGCAGCAGCAATGGTGGTGGTGGTAGCAGTGCAGCAGCAGTGGTGGTGGTGGTGGTAGCAATGGCAGCAGCAGTGGTGGTGGTGGTGGTGGCAATGGCAGCAGCAGTGGTGGTGGTGGTGGTGGCAATGGCAGCAGCAGTGGTGGTGGTGGTGGTGGCAATGGCAGCAGCAGTGGTGGTGGTGGCGGTGGTAGCAATGGCAGCAGCAGTGGTGGTGGTGGTGGTGGCAATGGCAGCAGCAGTGGTGGTGGTGGCGGTGGTAGCAATGGCAGCAGCAGTGGTGGTGGTGGTGGTAGCAATGGCAGCAGCAGTGGTGGTGGTGGCGGTGGTAGCAATGGCAGCAGCAGTGGTGGTGGTGGTGGTGGCAATGGCAGCAGCAGTGGTGGTGGTGGTAGCAATGGCAGCAGCAGTGGTGGTGGTGGCGGTGGTAGCAATGGCAGCAGCAGTGGTGGTGGTGGTGGTGGCAATGGCAGCAGCAGTGGTGGTGGTGGTAGCAATGGCAGCAGCAGTGGTGGTGGTGGCGGTGGTAGCAATGGCAGTAGTAGATGATTGTCATCCCCAGTTCACAGATGCACAAAGGCCCAGAAAGCAAGGTAAGATATGTGGAAGGCGAGTGTAGTGATTTAAAAAAAGGGACCCTGGAGTCAGGTTACCTGAGTTCAAATCCTGCCGTTTCCAGGTCATGTGACCCTGAGCACGTGACCTGCCTGTGCATCAGTTTGCTCATCTGCCAAATGGACAGTGGTACCATCTGCCCTGTGGGGATGTAAGTGCGCCTTGCACAAAGCAAGTGCTGCGTGAGTATCGGCTCTGGCCCTTGTTACTGCCCCTGACACCATCAGTGGAGGCTTGGCTCCTCCTGCCTCACTCCTTGGTTTCCACGTAACTAAGATGACTGTTCTCTCTTTTCTCTCGTCTGGGCCAGCCTGCCGGGCTTTGAAGCAGTCCAAAGGAAGGCTGCTCCAGACAAGTGGTCAGAGCCTCATCTGACCATCCTGGCGGGATGCCTGACAGAGGCCAGGTCCAGAGAGCGGCGTCTCTGGAAATGTGCAATGCAGAGGCTCTGGGGCCAGCCACATTCTACAGACCACAGGGCATGTGGGCACCTAAGGGACCCTGTGGGCACAGCAAGTGAGGTGCCAACACAGTGGGGCAGCAGGAAGGAAATGCAGGAAGCTTTAAACACGTAAGCTGGGCTTTTATTTGAGAAGTTGTTTTCAGTTGGAGGCATTTTATAATCTCCTCCCTCCCAGGGCACATTGCCTCTACTCCCATCCTCAGGAGGAAGGTTGGGGAAGACACTTCTGCTCCAGGTCTGGAGTCCCCACACCCAGCCCACTTCAAAGGAGAGAGAGGAGAAGGGTAGGTGGGGAGAAGCACTCACGTTTGATGCAGTGGTTGGTGCTGTTTGCTGTTGTCCATCCCGGGCAGCACTTTCCCCCACAGACGTTCCTCCTGTGGAGTCACCAAGATGGGGTCAGGTATAAGGATGCTCAGAAGGGGACTATTCACAGAGCCCCTCTGATGGTCCTGCCCTCTACAGAACACTGTCAGGCTGCACAGACTGTCTCCCTTCTCTAGGGAGGCCACTCGGCCCGGGGAAGGCACTTTGGGATTCTGAAGATCTAATACTGAGTCCTGATTGCCATTCTCTGCATGACGTTGGGGAACATCACTCTCTCCATCCGTACAGTACAGAGCCCACTGGGACAACAATGACAGTGATCATGAAGATGGTCATAAAGCAAGATCAGAGAGGTTCAGTCACTTGCTGAGGCTAAACAGTAAGTGAGAGCCTGAGCCAGATTCAAACCTGAGTTGGCCCAACACTGTCATGCTCCAAGTCTACATTTCCTCTCACCAAAAAACAAGCACCACGTCCTTGCCCAACAAATGCTGACAATCCAACGGGAGCTGGAAGACACACATAAAACTCTTACAGACATACATTTGCATTGCCTGCTAACAAACGCACATTGGGAGGAGCCTTGGCCCAGGGGCTGGCTGGTGCACAGTAAGACTGAGCACTGGGCTCTAGCTCTTCTATTTAAGCAGGACTTGTGAGGTGGCAAGCTGGTAGGAAGACGGGGCTGGGGACTTGGGTTAAGCTGCCTCTGCTGAAGGAGCACTCTGTTTTAACTTGGGCAGGCTGAGGGAACTTACTTAATAGGACACACTTAATAGGACACAGTCCTTCTCCCAGCTCCTCTTTGGTGCTGGCACTGAGCGCATCCACTGGAAACACTGACCTACGCTCACTGCTGGGGCACTCACCCAACTCACTCAAACTTTGCTTTCGGGCATCTGGTGAGGCCCCCTGCAGCACCAGCAGGTGTCGCCACTCCCTGAGTCTCCGTCCAAAGACCCAAATGTCTGGACCTGGGTGACTTGCCTAGAAGGGATCTTCCTGGAGAAGACCTCTGGGGGCTTGACTCCTCAGCTCAGGCCGTTCCTGGTTCTGGCTTCGTGGACCCCATCATCAGCATCAGAAATTGTCTACCAAGCACTCATGAAACTCAGGATGAGTGTGGTGGCAGAGGTACCAAGCTGGAGAGTGAGGGAGAGGGACAGGACAGAGGCCATCCCATGACCTCTGTGGTCAGAATGGGCAAGCATCTGGTCTCACTTAGGAATTTGCTTAACATTTGAGTGGACCCCAAAGCTTGTGTGGTTTTGGAGCCTTACAAAACTTTCCAAATAAATTCCTGCAGCTTGAAAAAGCTGAGGCTCATTCCTGGCCCTTTGGCCCAACCTCCCAGGAAGCTCCCAGAATGTTCCCCCAGGGAAGGGCTATGCCATTCCAGCCACCCCAAAGCCTCTCTGGACCACTGACTGCCTTCAGCAGCTTCTTGGCTCCATGATGGCCTCCTTCCCATCAGGGCCCAGGCACCGGGTTCTGGAGAGGGGGCTGGTTCTCATACCCAAGGTTTCTGAATGTGTCCCCTGGCAGAAGGGGGAAACTACCCACCCATTTGTAACTCACTACTCCTCATGGTGGTGACAAGACCTCCTAGAGGCCTGGGAAGTTTTTGAAAGGAAACAGACCACATTCCCTGGGAGTTTTCTAAGAACTAGGGCCTGTGGGAGTCCAGATAGCACAAACTGAGGGGCCCGTCTGGCTGGGCAGTCATGGCATGGAGCACTGCCCAAGGAGGCCCCCTGAGCCAGCTGATGACCTCAGGATGGTTTCGCAGCTGACTGTAGGAGGGCGGCAGCTGGGCCTCCCTTGCCTGCCCATGGTGGAACCCTCAGGGCCATCAGGGCCACAGTGAGGAGTGGCTAGGATTAAAGGCTGCCAGGCAGTGGGGGTGGGAGGAGCAGCTTGGGACTGGATGGGTGCTCAAGAGGGATTCAGGTTCTCAATGACGGCCTCTTGAGGGTCCTTTTTAGGCCAGTATTAGAGTTTTGGATAGATGGCCAGCTAAGAGATGACCCAGGGAGGTGGCCAGCTAAGAGATGACCATTCAGTGGGCTCTGCGCGGCTGGTGATAGCAAATGAGCCTTACTAGCTGGGGTATATGACTCTGGTCTGCCTCCCCGGAAGGTCCCACTTAGAGATCATATGAGCCCAACCTTCCAGGTGATACCACTCAGCAAACATTAGCTTGATATGCAGCATCATTGCCCAATACTTGGGGACACTTCTGACTAACAGCTTGGGACAGTTGCTATTCCACCTCAGACAAATATGATCATAGTAATCCTTTGTTTAAAACCTCTCATAGCTCTCCATTGGCCTCTACAAAGTTAACCAGGCCCCTACTTGCCTCTGCAGCCTAATTGTTTCCATTACCCCTCCCTCGTCTCCATGACCACCCGCAACCAAGGCTGTGATCCTCCAAGGATACAAAGTTTGTCATCTGCCAATTGCATTCTCTGTGTTCACATTTTGATGCCTTTGCTTAAGCTACTCTCTGCCTAGAATGCCTTCCCTCTCTTCTTTGGCGATTAAAATCCTTTGCACTCCAAGACTTCCAAATCAAATGTTACCTTCTTTGTGTAAAACCTACTTTGACATCTACCCTGCCTTCCCTGTTCTCCATTCCCTGTGATCTTTGAATAGTGATTGTCTCAGGATGTTGGTTGTATGATTCTCTATGTGACTACCTGAGGGTTCTTTTCTGATTCCTCCTTGTGCCTCTAGAGTCTAACACAGCGCCTGACACATGCGATACATTTAATACTTCTTCGTTTAACTTAATCTAGTGTTTCCCAAAAAGCAGATGAGCAGCACTGAGAGCAGAGAAGTGGGTTTTAGGTTTCCACAATCACAGCATTCAACAATTCTGAGTTACTTGGTGATAAAGTGATTCCTATTTTGGTGATTTTCTAGCCTAATTAGGTCAGTGAAAAAAAATTGATCTGTAAGCCAGGTCCTTCCCCCAACACCTGCCAGTCCCCCTTTTCAACAGGGAGAACACACGATTGAGCTTCTTAAGATAACAGTATCTGACTAGAATTTGAGAACTTTTGTTTTCATTTCAACTTTCCTACAGTTATCTTCTCTTCATGACAAGTGAAACTATTTTCAACTTATGATAGTGATACAAAGTTTCTTTGGAAGTGAATTTATTTATGTAGAAAAATGAGTCAAGCGCTGTTTGTAATAGCAAGGAAGTGTAACTCATCTGAATGTCCCAAAACAGGAGGATGGATAAATAAACTGTGGTATATTCAGACAGTGGAATAATATACAACAGTTCAAATGAATAAACTTGGGCTAATTATATTAACATGGTTCAATCTCAAAATCTAACGAGGAGAGGAGAAGAAATTTTAGAAGGATAATACAGCATGGCATCATTTATCTATGTTTAAAATATGCAAAACAAATTGTTGCTCTACAGATGCATGCATATGTAGTAATAGTATAAAAACATATGTTGGACTCATAAGTAAATTTAGGGTAGAGATGGAGGCAAATTCATAGAGGAAGTTTCAACTAAAAAAAAAATCAGAAGCAAAATGTGCCAAAATATTAAGGTTTGATAAAGTTGGCTTGTGAGTTATAGTACATCCAATACCTTTTTGTGCATTTGTACAAAACTTCATAATATAAAATACTTTAAAATAAATAAAACACAAAATCCTGTTATTTTAACAGTATATAAATTTAAAGAAAAATAATAAAGCAAGAGATAAAAGAGGAAAATATTAAAAAGGTGGCATGCTTTGAGGCTAGTCCAGGAAACCCTAAATATTGAGAAACAATGGCTCCAAAATTTTCCTGTAGACTGTAAATTTCATTAGTGCAGAAATTGTGTCTGTTCTGGTTTGCTGTGTGCAAAAAACCCTCACTATATTGCAAGTTCCATGAAGACAAAGGCTGTGTTGGCCACTGCTGTATCCCCACCATCCAGCACAGTGCCTGGCATATAGGAGGCCTTCCAAATACTTGTTGAGTGAATGAATGAATGAATGAATGAATGAATGAATGAATGAATGAATGATCCAATGATCCCTGGCAGTAGTGGTGTAATTCCAAGTTTCACCAGCAGGTGGCACTTGGTTCTTGGCCCTAAGGAACCCACAAGGCAATTGCCAAAGAGGTCAGCCTGGCCAGGGGCCATCAGCCAGAATGGACCTGGGTTGAGAAAGCCCATTAACAAGACTGCCACTCAGCCCCTCCCTGGCTGACTTGGAGTGGCTGGCTGGAGTGCCAGAGGAACTCACTCTTTATCAAAGCTGCAGAAAATTATCTGGGAAAGGAGCCAAACCCAACATGTGATATTCTGCATGCACCTGCATACAGCAGGTGCCTGTGGGTGGCACCCAGCCCATGTTCTTACACACCTGTGCACATCTGTCAGCCTTATTGTGGTGACAATCTGCTTTGCTCATCACTACCTCATTTCATGACTTCTAATAGTACACCCTCCCACCGCTAGCCCCCACCTAAATGCCTACAGTGAAAGCTCCTCCACGACCTGGCCTAACCTACGCTTCCAGTCTGACCTCCATGGCTCCACTACACACAGGTGCAGTCCTGCCTCTAGGCCAGTGCCAATAGTGGGAAGCCCTTGTCCTCGGGCAGTGCTACGCCTCTAGGTCCCACTTCTGCCACCTCCCCTCTGCTTCCCCACATGCTGTCCATTGGGCACCAGGGGCTCCAGCTCACAGGGCCTCGTTGTCCTCTGAGCTTCTCAGCCACACTTGTCCCATTCCTTTATACTTAACATGAAGCTTCTGGTACTAGAAAGCACATTCACTGGTACATATCTGTTCATTTCTCCAACTCGGTTATAAGTATTTGAGTTGCTCTCCTGGCAGGCACAATGCCTTTGTCTCTGGGACCCATCTCCTATCCCATGCTCCCCACACTTGCTCTTAGGAAGCATGTATTCACTTGCACAGGTCAGGAAAGAAAACAACCTGAAACATGGTAGGTGCTCCATTAACAGTTGTTGACTGATTCTGTGTGTAAGAGACTTGGCAGTGCATGAGTCTACAGTCCGCCTGCTTTAAGCTGGGCCTTCCGTGGGCAGCAGGGAGTTCATTCACTCATTCAACAGGTACTTAATGAGCACCACATATATGCGGCACTCTTCTAGGCAATGGTAACAACAATGAACAAAACAAAGCCTCTGTTTTTATAGAACTTACATTAGCATGAAACACAGAAACAGATACATAATATGTCACACGGGAATAAGTGCTATGAAGAAATATAAAACCTGTGAAGGGAGAGAGAGGGTGGGGCAGGAGCAGAGATCTCAAAGAAGCCAGGGAGTCCTGCTGAAGTGTGGGAGAAGGTTGCTGCAGCCAAGGAAAGCAGCCAGTGCAAAGGCCCTAAGAACGTGCTGGGGAATAGAACTGGGGGTACAAGCCCTTCTGCTCATGCACCAGGACTAAACTCAAATGGTAAATCGGACTCAGGCCAAGAGGGATGCCAAGTTTCTTCCCAGCCTCCAGGTGGTGCCCCCACCCAGCCCTGCACTGCCCAAAGGCTCCCCTTCCCTCCGTTCTGGAAACACCTGACATCCAGGCAGGGCCCAGCGCCTGGCAGCCAGGATGATCCCCGACTGAGGAGCCTCCCCACGCTGCGAGGGCGCCCCCCGGCGGGCAGCGGGTGGTGCCTGGGGAGAGGGGAAAAAGTAAATCGCTGGGCTGGGAAAAACCTGCGAAGTGACTGAATGGCGCTGACACTTCACTGCACAGGGAGACACACAGGCCCATTCCCAGGGGGAACCACTGTGCCACAGACACACCGGGGGCAGGCTTCCTGCCCAAAGTGCCCCCGAGCCAACTCCCCTTCCGTGTACCCAGGCCAACCTGCGCCCAACCCAAATATTCGTCCCCACGCGCAGATTTCGCTGCCAGCCCCCTTCTCAGAGATGCATCTGCCTTCGCGCCATGGAGCCCCCGACATCCCCAACCAACGGCGCTTGGCGGGCTCAACCTCCCCTGTGCCCGAGGCGCTCGGACGCGCGCCCTGCGGCTCCCGCCCGCCCCCTCTCGGACCCCAGCCGCACCGGTTTACTGAGGGGGCGGGATGCAGAGGCACATTAGGAAAGGATTTAACGTCCGGTATTGGCGAGCTGGTATGAAAGGGAGAGGATGGTGTTTCTCTTTCCCCTCAACTTTCTGAAAGTGGCTCAGATCTACAAGCCCCAGTTCGGTGCTGTTTCCCCGCACTACTGAGGCCAGAGGGACTAAGGACAGAGCCCCGGCACCCTCTCTTCTCGCCTGCACATCCCCCCAGGAATGAACGCTCAGCCGCAGCCCGCGTTCCCCCCAACCCCCATGCTTTCCTCTCCAGTGCTCACCCCGTGAGTCGCCCTCGCGGCGGGGTTGGGGGCGCGGCCCGGGGCCGCTGCAGGGTCCCGAAGCGCGGGAGAGCCGGAGAGGCCCGTGCCCGGGGTGCGGGCTGCTGCTGGCTCCAGGGGCTGCTTCTCCAGGTCTGCGCAGGTGGCCGGACTCGCCGCGGCTGCTGCGCTCGGGGTGGCCTCCTGGCCTCGGTCTCAGCGGGCCTCCTGGGGCTCCCCCAGCCGGGTTGGGCCCGTTCCGCCGGCGGCAAGCCCTGGACTGGCGCGTCCTGCTCGCGGAACAGACTGTACACCTTGGCTGCAGCCCCTGCGGGGTGGCTGCCCCTGGGGCGCCACAGTCTACTCGCGTCCCTGCCAGCCGGTTCGTAATGTCCCACCGGGTCCCTCTGAGCGTGACCCATGCCCACGAAGAGAGCCAGGGTGAGCGGCAGGAAGCGCCTCCAGGGGTCCCGCAGGGCGCGCCCGGGGCAGGAAGAGGTGGTCGGCGGCCTCATGGCGCCGGGGCCACTGGAGAGCAGCGCGCGCGGGACCAGTCGGGGGTTGGCAGTAGGTTACCCCGGCCGCCCACGGGCTGCGCTCGGGTTCCCTCCTGGCTTCTCCTCGTGTGCGGGGCGCGGAGAAAGGCTGCGGGCCGGGCTCTCCCCAGGGCGAGGGCTGGACGGCAGAGCGGCCCGGGGCTGCGCGCTCTGCGCCTGGCGTCCGCGCTTGGTCTCCAGCTGGGCGCGCACCGCAGCTGCACCTTCGCGCGCTCTCCGTGTCGCCGGAGCCTTCCGAAGGGGAACTGGAACTGGAAGGTTTTTATTTTTGGAAACCTCTCCCTGTTTTTTCGTCTCTTTTATCCACACCATGCCCCCTCCTTGGAGGGACAGCTCAGCCCCCTCATTACGGGAGAGGGAGAGAGGAATTCAGCAACACCCACTTTGGCACCGGGAAGCGAGCGGGCGGCTAGGGGGTTTAACCCATGAGTAGCTGGGGGTGGCGCAGGGCTGACCCGAGGGCTAGTGCGGGAGATGCCGCCTGCAGGAACAGCGGCACTGGAGCCACCTTTCTCCTGTCCTGGGCAAGCTGGGCTGGAGACCTGTTCCGAGTTTATCTCCCGCCCCTGACCTCAGAGACAAACTCCGGTTTGGATGACCAAGGCTGCAGCCTCGAAGGTCTGAAGAAGGCCTGGAAAGGTACCAAGAACGGCGTAACAGAGACAGGTTCCTAGGGACCGACGTCTGGTCTCTTCGCTACTCACCCCGGCCACTAGGGGCGTTCGCCCGGGTGCAGGCTGGCGCTGGGACGCGGCGCGGGGGCTCTGGACCGCCGCCTGGGAGGGCGCGCGCCCTCTAGTGGAGTTGGCCGTGTCCTTGGCCATCCTGCAGCTTGGAGAGCGACCCGCTGCTACCAGCAGCCTTAGCTCCCTGTTCTTGTCCCCTTCCTGTTGAGTCAGCGTCAGCCCGCTGGTGGACCCCAGAAAAAGTGTTCTCTTTTTCACGGAGGGTAGACCTGGAAGAGCTGGAATAAGATCATTCAGTAAGACAGCGTGTATCCAAGAGGTGAATGAAATCCTGGCTTCCTGCCTCAGTCTCAGAAGTCCATCCCTCCCTGAGGAATTTCACCCAAGGGGGATTTAATTTGCCATTGATTGATCCGGTGCTCACATCTTCTTATGTTGGCAGTGAGGTGGCATGGGTGCAAGAATGCCAGTTGCCATCCGAGTACCTCCAACAACATTCGTGCCCACGGCCCACTGTCTTAAAGCCTAAAGGCCTGACAACCATGGCTGCACATGGTGCATTTCTGCAGACTACTGTTTCTTAGAGAGACAGAGCAGTCAGGAGGGCACCAGTGTGCAACTTCCCACACTGCACAAGGGACAGGCACAGCTACTACCTAATGTTGGAATACACCCTCAACTCCTGACCTTGGCCTACAAAGCCCTGCATGACTGGCCCCCTATCTGATCTGTCTCACGTCTTGCATGAGCATTCACCACTGCATTGCAGCTGCATTGGCCTCCTCTCTGCTTCTTGTAAAAGCCACGTTAATGCCCACTTCCTGTCCCTGGAACACTCATCTCCTAGATGTTTACAGGACTAGCTCCTCATCACTTCTCCTCTCAGCTCAAACATCACCTCCTGGAGTGGCCATCCCTGACCCCCCTCCCTGCCAATCTAGAGCAGCCCTCCTACTCCCCAGTCACCACTTTCTAACACATCACCATTTTACTTTCATGGCCCTAATGACTAGATTAAATTATCTTATTTATTCCTTTACTTGTATAACTGGTTTATTGGATGGGCTGAACCTGAAAACATCAAGTCTTAAGGATAATCAGGAAACAGCTATATTTTCCTCCTCTCATTGCCTTCAACCATATTATGGTGAATTTCCTCTCTCCACCCTTAATCTCAGAGCCTTTGGCTTGCCCTTTCCGATCAGCCACAAGAATAGTTTCATTTCTATAATTAAGACCAATTTTCAGGCACTAAAATGTCTGGTCCTATCCAAATCAAATCCTTATTCAATTTAATCAATAGCAAATCCAATTCAATACTCCTCCCTGCCCCCCATGGGACTGTTTCCTGGCTAGAGATTCTGTAGTGGAGAGAGTGGCCTGTGGTCTGCTTTTCTGACCATCCTTTTCTGTGGTGGCTCCTCTTTGTTGGGGTCAGGGCAGAGGTAATAGAAGAAATGTGGCAAAGTTTTATGTGACAGGTGTCCTTGGCTGGCAGGTGCCACACGCTGACTCTTTCATGGGCACATTTGCGGATTCTTGGGAAGCTCCCTGCAAGACCTCCACCCTGCACTGCTATAGCAAAACACTCTCTGGCCAACCTCTTACAGATCCCCGTATCCTCTGTCCCTCATGGACTTTCCCACTCATGCCAGCAAACCAATGGTAAGTTGGCTGTTCCTCACCCTGCCACAGAAGCCACTCCAGCCATGCTCCACAGTCAGAATTCTCCAGACAGGAAGTGCCCACAAGTCTCTTCATTTATGTTCATCCCCGATTCCTAAAGACATATGTTGGGTTCTCCCAAGAACTTTCTTGCTGTGCTTTGGTACCTCGGGATGCTTCCAGCTTCCAGCAACTCAGCCAGCATCAGTGGAGGGAGAGTTGTGGGAAGTCATGCTACTTTCCTTTTCTTGTAGGCCCCCCAAACTCTGCAACTGGTTCTCTTGGAGCCCCCTTTACTTGGTTTGCATGGGGGGGGGTACCCTCAGGGAAAACCTCTGCTCTGCCTACTAATGCAACAGTTTTCTACCTCAACACTTTCTTCAATCCCTTTCATTCATAGGCTGGTATTGAGGGATGTGGCTCTATAGTTGTTGAACCTGTTATGTTGTTAGCAAAGTGTGTAGCACTTGTCTTTGGAATGTGAGAATCTTTAGTCATTATTGGTCTGTTCTTGTGGCTTCAGCAAAAATTCAAGACCACAGGAAAAATCCTGTTCAACAACTGAAAAAGCTCATTATTGCCTGACTTCCCAAGCCGCAATGGTAGCTCTAAAGGAACTGCTATCGCGTCTGCCTGGCTCACCACTGTTTCCCCAGAACCCAGAACAGTACTTGACTCTAAGAGACAGCCAAGAAATTTGGGTTCAATGGATGGCTAACTGAGTGAATGACAGAATAATCCCATGAAGTAGGGAGGCTGGTATCATTAGAACCATTTTAAGAGAGAAATACTGAGTTCCTGGTGGTAGTTCCTGGTCCAAGTTCATGTGCTCACTGCCTTGAGGGATGGCCCTAAGGATCTCCTTGAATTCTGTGCCTTGTGTTTTGGGATGAATGCCACCTTGATTTCCAGAATGCTCAGTTCTCTCCCCGAGACATCGCTCCTTCACAGCTATGGGGAAGCCCGAGCTCCACACGTCCTGTCCTTCCCCGTTATCCACCCAACTCTTCAGTTCCCGACTCCCTTCCTCTCCCCACTACCTGCCAGTTCCTTCAGGAGCACTCCTCTTCATCCCTCGGCACTCACCTCAGAACCCCATGAGCCTCCCAAGGCCAGAAACCTTGGCGTCATCTTCGTCCCTGAGCTATTTTTTCCTCCCGTGTGTCCAAGTCATTATTACTGCTCCGTCTCCTCCGTCTGCACTTCTGGAAGCCTGCCGCCCATTCAGCCTCTCACCGCTTGGCCCCAGCCAAAACCCTCAGGCAGACACGCTTCCCACTCCGCTAGGCGCCCCTCCTACTCCTTGGTGAATACAAATGGTCCCTTGGAAATTCCCACCCTGTTCCCCTGGGAGCCCACAGCCCGGTTAATCTACCCTAAAGACTGGCATCTCCTACTCCCCCATCCCAGCGCCACCCTCCTGTCTTGTCTCCCACTTACTGTCCATCACTCCCTTTCCCTGTAACTATTGGTATCTGTTGATGCAGCTCTTCGGAATCACCAATCCCATAAACACTTGAGGTTTTTCTTTCTTTCTTTAAGTTACCAAAATTTACAGAGTCTACTATGGTTCAAACACTGCGTTAAGTATGCTATGTAAAGTGGCCCATTTAACCAAATAAAGGAGGCACCATGATTTCCACCTACACAAAGAAGGAAACTGAGGCTGGGAAGAGCTACTGGCTTGCACAGTTGATAAGTTCCAGATGCAGGTTCATCTGAGCCCAAGCTTTTAAGACTGTACCATCTTGCCTTCCCCTTAGGCTTGTGACTCTGTGGCCATCCTCACATTGAAGTGATATCTTTCCCAGCCACCTCTGCTGCTGTTGCCACCTAAGTATCTGGACTGCACATTCCCCAGTGCCCCCCTCCCTGTCTGTTAACCCACAACTCAAGTCCCTGGGGATGTGGAGTTACAAGAACTTTCTGTCCCCCTTCTACCCTCCCTGCCCAGTAAAAGAAGAGGGGCCGTTTCCAGCATGGCCCCTGACTCACTATGTGTCACTTCCTTACCCCTGATCCCAGCTTCCCCCCTAATGAGGCACAGAATGCTAAGCCTACTCACCCACCTCTTGGGGAGGGAAATCACCTCTGGAAAGCCCTGCAGAGAGTCCCAAGGGCTTGATAAGAAGGCTCGGGGGAGGGGGGTTTGCCATGACATGCACACCACGAGTGGGGATGGTAGCCTGCTGGACACCCAGGGCAACCTAATTGCTTTCCTATGTCTTTATGGAATCATGCTGGCAGCCAGAAAGCTACCAGAACCTGAACTAATTTGGTAAATAAGGACCAAAAAGCAAGGACTGCGTTTCTGCTCCCTTTGCTAAGACCCAGACTCCCAACAGAATTCCAGGGATTTTTCCTCCTTGGAAGTGACTGGACCTCCAGCCCTGAATTCCTCTCCCCAGGAGAGCTTGTTCCCCTGCTCAGAACAAATAACACATTTCCTGGTTAATCAGTGGGCAGGACAGCTGAGGAAGGTTGATTGGGCCCCAGCTTTCCAGATGGGAGCAACTCAGGGGCTGGGATGTCCCTGTCCAGACACTGGGCAGCTGGGACTCCCGCACTGTGCAGCCTCACCTCCAGTTTGGAAGATACAGGCTGTATGAAGAGGCCCCAGCTCCCTCCTGCGTGAGGTTTTCAAGGCCCACAGAGGCTGCCAAGACCCCTCCACCTCAGACACCGTGGCCTGGCATTGCCCCCAGAACTCACAGCCACCCTGCCCTGGGCAGCCTGTGCTGTCTCCTCCCATGAGCACGAATGTTTCTGTCTTCTGCAAACTGAGCTCAGTTCTCAGCTACGCTTGGCTTCTATTTTCTCATCTGAAGGTAGAGATAATGATGCTCTTCTTGCCACCCCCACTTTCGGGGCAGAGTAGATAACCAGCCCCATCTACCCTGTGATGGGAGGTGCTCAATTACTGCTACTCCATTTGCCAGTGGATATCTTTTGAGTGCTTAAAATGTGCCAGGCACTGAGCTTAGTGTTTTGCAGACGTTTTCTCATTTAGTTCTCACAATAGTCTTATGAAGGAAGTACTATTATTTCACCATGTAGCAGATGAGGAAATGAAAGCTCAGGGAGGTAAAATTACCTGCCCACAATTGCTAAGCTAGTAAGTGGCTTCACTAGGATTCCCTCCCGGTTTCTCTGGTTCCAGACACTAACCCAGTGCTGGCTTCCAGGGGAGTATTTCTGCCAGCCTCTGACATAGAAGGGTTCACAGCTGTTCGTGGTGTGGTCAGGGGTGCTGATGGCACATAGAACTGCTGTCACGAGTTAGCCCACCAGGCACATCCCACCCTCCTCCCTCCTATTTACAGCTAGGGGTCCACAATGGGTCAAGGGCAGACAAAAATCATCCTCATGGTGAGCTTCAGTGGATCTGATTCTCACTCACCAAGAAGGAGGAAAGAGAAACCAAGCTTGCCCCACATCAAGTCCTTTTCAATCGCTGAGCAAGGCTCATCTCAACCCTCAGCTTTTCTCTTTGGACAAGAGAAGTGGCATAAACAGAACACCTATGTGGCCCTGTGTGGTAGGCACCGTAATCCCCATTTCACAAACCCAGAAGGGCGAAGGCTCTTGCTCAAGGTCATACAGCTAGGAGTCAAGCCAGTATTCAACGAAAACGTCTGACCGGCTCCAAGGTCCGTGCTGTTTTCACTATAGCACACTGTACTCGCTCCAGGATGTCCTGCAATGATGTGAAATGGGCAGCTCTTCAAATAGCTGATTTCACTTGTTTCCCTTCATTTCCAGTCCCTGATACAAGGGTGGGCTGATCTGAAGGTGGTTCTGTGCGTTTAGCTAAAGCTCAGACAACATTTCCTGCTTACCCGAGTGAATTTCTCCAGCCTCTGGCTGAAGTGGGATCTTCTAGAACTCCCGAGGGGGCTGAAGCATCACTTTGTCCCAAGCAGAGTCTTGAAGGCCTGAGCAGGAGAACAATGTGAGTGAGCAGCCCAAAGGCCTCCTTCTTTCCATCCCCCCCAGTAAGACCACAGGGGCTTTAGGGGCTCGCCTGGGGTGGGGGCTGCACGGATGGGATGGGATCGCACATTGTATTCCCCTTTCAGAATCTCCAGGGAGGAAGCCCTGTGGGCCAAAGGGCTGTGCACATCTGTCCTGGGTTCTGGAATGGCAGGCAGGGATTTCAGGACAAGGTGAGCAGGAAGCAACTTCCCTTGGCTGTCACTGGGGTCTCCCAGCCTGTCCCCACCTTGATTTCCTGCTGGGACCTAGTGACATCCCTCACGGCCCAAGGAATAGATGTTGTGAGGACAGAAACAGGGGCTGCACTAGGGTCTTTCCTAAAGTAAGCTCTTCCAGAGAGGCCTGTGAGCAACCTCCCATTACGCTTCCTTATCAAGGCAAAGACGGGGTGCCACCTTCTGCTGTCACCTCCTGACCTCCTTTTCCCCTGGGATCACATGTTGAGAATGAGGACACTCAATAAGGTTTTCCCTGCTGCCTCCCACTACCCTCTAGGACCCTGAGCCCTTAGGGACAGGCCCAGGCCCTAGCACTCCCCACGACAGGGCACAGACATCAGGCTGGGGGGGGGGGGGTAAGGTACAGCCCAGTCCCAGCCGATCTGCCATGACTCATTCCTTGTTTCTGTCCACTCTGGTCTGAGTGCCTTGGCCCAGGGGCCTCCAGGAGGTTGTAACACAGGCTGGCCCCTCGCCCATCGGGGCTCAGCAGACAAAAATTAAAGATCTCACTCCTCAGGAACTCACACAGACAGCAGAGGCATGCTCTGTGCTCTGCCTCACCAGACCAGACCTCAGGCTGGAGGAGAATGGAGACCAAGAGAGGAAGGAAAGGCATCTCCACACCTCCCCTTGCGCTGTATCCCCCACATCCAGCCATGAAGCCCTGCTCCCTACCCACTCCTCCTCAAGTCCTTGCCTGAAGACAGGGTACCGCTCCCAACACCTCCTCTCCCCACTGTTGCCTGGAGACAGCAGTAAAGGACATACAGATTTGAAAGCAACAATCGTACATTTTCTGGCAGCATTTAGGACAAGGTCAGATCACGGCAGGACGGCAGACCCTGGTTGTAGCCCACATGTGCCCCCAGGGTCTCCCTCCCTGATCATGCCCCTTCCGCTCCCAGGACCTGTTTTCTCATCCATAGAAAGAGAGGATTTTACTAGATGAACCCAAATTTGCTGTCAACACTAAGATTCTGATTTGACGAGCAGACAGACAAAGGATGAGTGTGGATCCAAGAACTACAGGAGGAACCTCCCTAAGAGATCAGCCAGTCCATTCCTTCAATTTACAGTGGAGGAAACTGAGGCCCAAAGGGCTTGTGCAAGGTCACATGACTGGTTATTTGTCAGCACCAGCATTGGAACCAGGGTCTTCTGACTCCCAGGCCTCTCATCTCTTTCTCTTTTAACTCCCCCAAGAAGCTGGGAGCTATTTGACCCTCTTGGCCAGGAAAGCCACGAGTGGCTGTGCATGTCAGCAGCAGGGCCTTAGAGCCTGGGAACGTCTCTGATGTGGTAGGTGCAAGTGCCAAAGCCGCTGGTGGAGAGGGATGGGGTTGGGGGCCAAGGAGGGTGTATTAGTGATAAGCTGTCAGCATTTCCCCTCTTCCAGTTGGCAAGAAGAAACAGAGAAGTGTCCATGATGACTGAGGGGAAACAGTCCCCATTTCTGATTGAGCTGTTGTTCCATGAAGTACTAGTTTCTGTCTATTTCTCTCTCTCTCTCTCTCTCTCTCTCTCTCTCTCTCTCTCTCTCTCACACACACACACACACACACACACACACACACACACACACACACTGTCCACACCTGCCTAGCTCATGAAACAGCCTGTCTCAAGATGTGCATTGATATGCTCAGGTGCACTATTTGGTGGGGCCTAGAATTCCTTTTGCTGCCTGAGATGCCGCTAAGCACCTGCCTGTTTGGCTGGGAACATGATGCCCTCATTCCACATTTTTGGAGCACCTAATACGTGCCAGGCACTGCAGGTGGCTAGGATACCCTCACTGCCTGTGTGATGTGTTTCAGTGCAGGGATTAACACAGTCTTTGGGGCTCACTGAAGAACTGCCAACCATGCAGGGTCGGTTTTGGCTAGGGAGCATTTCTCAGAGGGTCCTTTCACTTGAATGTTGGAGGCTAAGGGAGTGTTCACCGTGTAGGGGTGGGGTGGGGGGGCATGCCAAGGAGAGGCACTGTACATGCAAAGGCATTGGTGTAAGACAAAATTGGGCTATTGTGGGGATAACAAGCAGTTTATGGAGCTGGAGTTTAGACAGGAACAGGGGTTATGTAAGGGGATAAGGCTGGAAGTGAAGGTTGGGGGCAATTTATGGAGGGCTTAGCTCTAGTCGGCTCCTTTTCTCAAAAAGATGGACCTGTTCCCTACATTTAAGCCACCAGCTGGCCTAGAAGGGGACAGATAATTTATCTGGAATTCTGAAAATTATGCCCTCCAGTCAATAGCAAGGAGATATTTGTGTGGGGAGGAAGTGCCATCAACCCACCCAAAGCCACTCGAAATAAACACCAATCAACATAAAGCCAGTGAGCTTGCCTTGCTTAAAAGCAATCCCCCAGCCCTGCTTCCAACCAGTCTCTTCCCCCTTACCTGGCTCCCCTTTTATAGAACTTATGGAGCTGTTGATATGCAGCTCTGGCATGGTTTCTGGGCTCTTGCTGCCATGACCCACCAACCTACTGTCCCTTCTTTCCCAACCCTTTTTCAGGTATCTCCACTTCCCCTAATTCCTCGCTTGCTCTGGGCCAGGAGATTCAGTCCCCCAGTTAGGCTTCTGTCCCCAGTCTCGCTCAGACTTGGCCTCAGGTTCCTCTCCAATCCCACAAGCACATGTTGAGGTTACCTCACGCCTAAGTGTTATAATATACATATCCAAGCCCACCCACTCTGCTGCCTCCCTCATAGCTTGGCCCATAGATAGATAAGCCATATGTGTTTGACAGATAGCCTAGTGCATTTTAGCCACCATTTATTGAGCACCTCTTTGTCAGGCGTCAGTGTTGCCAAGAAGAATAAAGATTAGTTCCTATCCTCAAGGAACATCCAGTGTAGTAGGAAAGGCAGCAACACCTATCAGAGTAAGTGCTGGGATTGAGATAAGCCCAGGGTACACTGTAAACACAAGGACAGAGCATTCCATGATGGGAATATGGGACACTTGATCAGGGAAGATCCTAGAGAAGATGCTGAGTGGGGTCTCACCCTGGCAAAGGTGGAAAAGATGGTGAGAAGGAGGCATAGCAATGACTACCAAAGCCAAGTTTGCAAAAATCAAACCACACCAAGGTCTACTCCATTCCCTTTTCCAATGGGGTATGATCAGAGGAGTTTTACCAGGTATTTGAATGATAAATGAAATTAAAATGATATTTAATGTGGATAGGCTGGGAAAATGTAGAGCCCACAGTAATGCAGTTAGATATATGTATAGATGTTTAAACAGCAATGCCCCACACTGAAGACTGGATGGAGGTCATTGAGATCTCCATCATGAGACAGGGCTGGGATCTGTACAAGACTTCTCACAATTTGGATGAAGTCAGAGTATTTTTATCAAATTTTCACATGATAAGAAATAAATGATAAAACTGGATGGTAGAAGCAAGATATAAACTGATGTACATAAGTTGAGATTTAATAAAGATAAGTGAAAAAGTCTTGCATCTTGGTCCTAAAAAAGCAATAATTAAAGGACAAGGGATATTTGCTTTGATAGCAGTTCATGTGAAATGACCTTATTGGGGGGAGGGAGGGTGAAGTGACTTGTAAAAGGAGATCCTAGTTAACCACTGGTTTGAAATAAACTAACAACATAAACTTCTAAAAGGTCTAGTACCATCTTGAATAAAATCCAGGGCTCAGAGCCAGGAGGACAACAGTGTACTCCAAGCTATTAAGACACAATGGCAGTTTTGTGCTTGATTCCGCTCCCATATTTTAAATGGCTTATTAAAATCGTGATGCATGTCTGTGAGAAGGTGACCTGATGGAGAAAAATACAACCCAGGAGGAGCAATTGAGATACTGGAGAAGAGAAATCTTGGTGGAGGAGAGTCTGACAATCTTCAACTGTTGACAGGATTATCAGGTAAGAGAGGGGTTCAGTTGTTCTGTGTTTGCATTAGTCATAACGGGTTAATTGTAGTAACAACACCCAAACAGTAAGTTTATGTCTGCCCACATCAAGCAGGGCTCTGATCCACATGGTCATGCGGGGCCCAAGGAGCCTTCCATTGTGGAGCTCCAACATAAGGATGCTTCTGCCTTCTCATTCAGCAAGTAGATGGATAGAGAATGAAAAATGTGGAGGATTGCATGCCTTTTTTAAGGGCAATGTCTGAAAGAGGCAAACATCACTATGTCCACATTCCATTGACCAGAACTCAGTCCCATGGCCATACCTTACAACAAGGGAGGCTGGAAAATGTCATCTGTGTGCCCAGAAGAAAAAGGCTGTGCGTGGGGCTTTAACATTCTGGACTTGGAAGAGAATGCCTTAGGAGTGAGAAGAGTTCAGGGTTTAGAATATCCACCCGAAGACTTGCACACACATAATGTAGACTTCATAGCATTATTCATAAAAACCAAAGGTTAGTTTTTGGCTAAATGTCCACTGACTGGTGAATGGATCAATAAAATCTGATATTTCCATACAATGAAATACAATTCAGCAATAAAAAGGAGTGAACTACCAATACATGCTACCACATGAATGAACCTCAACAACATTATACACAGTGAAAGAAGCCAGTCACGACATCACACATTCACTTATATGAAATATAAAAAGAGCAAAGCTGTAGAGAGAGCAAATAAATTCAGGGACAGGGGTAGGAGCGGGGCAGGAAGAGTTAACAGTAAATGGGCACAGGAGATCTTATTAGGGTGATAAAGCTGTTCTAAAACAGATTTATGCACAATTTGGTAAATTTATTTAAACATAAATGAGTTGTACATTTGACAGTTGTGAATTATATGATATACAAAATATGTCTCAATAACATTTTTTTAGGTGATAAGGGTTTAGCACTTTGAGGTTGGGGAAAGGAGAATAATCCTGCAAAGAGAATGAGAAAGGAACACCCTAGTGGAAGGAGGGAGCAGCCCAGAATCCAAGGGAAAATTCTATCTCAGGAAGGAAAGTATGGCCAACTCTAGCCAAACTTACTGAGATGTCACTTAAGATGGAAAGTTAGGGGTATTGTCTCTGTCACAGTAGAGTTCACAGTTTTGTTCCAGAGCCCGGGTCAGGAACACACAAAAAAATCATGGCAACACAGATTTCCACTTACAGTAAATGCAACATTTGGGCTTGTCCAACACCAGGATAGATCCCATTTCTGAGTAATAAACCCCCTGATAGGGGAAGTGTTCAAAGACAGGATGGATGGGCATTGTAGAAAGGCTTTCCGCATGGGAGGAAGACCTCTAAGCAGTGTTTAAATCCATGAAAGGCCCAGGATTTTCCTACGATTTCATTCCCTCTCTTTGCCCAAGGTCTCCTCTCCACTCTTGGCCTTGAGCTCCTCATCTCAGACATGGAGAGCTGTCCTTTGGGAAGACAGAGTGGCTCTGCCTCCTAATACCCCAGGGACCTCACTCCTGTTGGGCAGGAGTCCTTCAGCCACTGAGGGCTCCCTTGAGCCGTGAGCTAGCTCAGGGATCGGCAGTCACACAGTGGAAGATTTTACCAAGGTCAGTACAGAGAACTGAGTAATCATGGGAGGCCAGGGGAAAACAAGCTGAAGGGCCAGAGAGACCGCATGAGAGAGCCAGTGCTCGTTTTTAAACATGTGCCTGAAAGCCAATCCTACAGCTGCCTTGTGTCTCTGCCTCACATTCCTCCCACATCCCATCCCCCCAGAGGTAAGAATGGGAAGGAGAAGATGCAAGGTGAAGTTCATGGTAACCCTGGGGATTCCTGGGACAGGAAAAGAAGATAAATCCACAATACAAGGAACACCCACATATCAACCGTCCCTTTTAAAAACAGACTATCATTTCATCTTTGAAAAAAGAAGAGAAGAAAAAGAAACACACAGGTATCTGCACATCTCCTAAGAGGCAAAGGGAGCTGGGGCCCCATCACGTGAGTTTAAGGAGACTTTAGGGCAGCTTTCTTAATTGGGGCTTTGTTTGTCCAATGCCACGTGTTAGTCACCCACCAAGAATGGCACTCATGGTGTGGAAATAAAAACCATAATTGAGAAGTTGGAAGAATCTTGTTTTCAAGGACTTGGAAAGCTGTGTGGGGCTTCTGCATGGCCCGAGTTGCCAATGGCCATGACCGTAGCTGCTGGCATTGCTCCAGCATGAGCTCTGGTTCCATTGCAAAGGAGAAGGAATCCTGAACAGCCTCCACAGTAGACCTGAAAAGCTATAGTGCTGCCTGGTCACGAGACAAACACTCCAGAGGCCGTTCACTGGTCTCAGCAAACATTTGTTGGGCATCTTCTATGCACCAGGCCCCCTCACAGAGCTTGCGGTCATTCATTCTGAGGTGTGAGGGCAACGGCCCCAAAGTTCCAAGGTATGCAGCAACCCAGGTGGGTAACAGAGCTAGGTGCATGCTTCTGAACCTGCCTCATGAGGTCAAACCCAACGGTCTGTCTTTCTTATCTCTGGACAAGAACCACAGCTGGGGGAGTGAAGAGAAAGAAGCAAGAGTTTGTGCTTTTCATTGTATAAATGATAATACTGGTATCAGGATTGTTGCACATCCAGCCACAACGGTCATCCCGTGTGACAAGTAACCAGAACAACTGTTCCTAATACCTTATCTTGTGGCGCAAAGAATCAGAACCAAGGCACCGAGTCCCCCTCCCAGCATGCGGGAGGGCTAAAGGAAGAGTGTAAGGGTGTACAATGCAAAGGTGGAGCCTCAGCAGGATCTCAGAGTCAAAGAGACCTCAGGGGGCATTTAACCTCTAGCCCTTCCACTCCCTCTCCATTCCCCCAACAATCATCAACATTGCTCCCACAGATTCCATTAGAGAGTGTTCCAGGTTTCACCTTCTCTGGTCTCCCCTTCCACATGCCCTGGCCCCGAGGGAGTCCCAGGCCCAGCAAGCTCATAGATGACCGTGTCCTCCATATCCACAGGCACAAGCCAGCTGGGAGCAGTAGCTTTAAAACCACAGATCACAGTAAAAAATACATCCACAACACAATTCACTACACAAGGGTACACATCTATAACTGGAGAAACCTATCCTTACATGCAATGTGTTCTCACATTTCCTATTACCCCTCTTCTATTTTTTAAAAATGCTGGTTGTGACTCACCACACTGATTTTACAGCCCATGAATGTATGTCAATGTTCATCTAGTCTAGAGTTACGGGCTCTGCCACTGGAGACCTGAAGAGGCCGGATACCTCAAGGCAAGTCAAAAGGGCAAGACATGAAGAAACGACAGGGATGGTCAATGTATCTGCCCCAAGAAGAAAGGTCTTGAAACCCTTCAGCCCAGAGAAAAAGGAGGTAAAGGAAAATTTCACCAGGTCTTCATATAGGTTAAGGTGTTAGCTTTGTTTGTTTAATGTAGAAGACAGTGAGCATTTATTCTTTTTTTCAATGAGCATTTATTCTTCACACTTGTGGTGTGAAGCACTGTTGACAAAGACCGCAGTGGAAATTATTTCAGTTCAACATGAGATTTGTAGGTTAGTATTTGCAGGGAGAAAGAACAGCAAGAGATTTTACCATTAAAAAAGATTCATGTGACATTTCCTTCTGTTAAAGGCAAGGAAAGGGAAGGCAGTCATCCTTAAAAACTGATTAAATTCTTGTGGATCTAGGATGGTTTTAATGTTTTTTCCAGAAGACAAGGAACAGCTATGTGGCTTGAGGAAGTCCCATCCAGCCCTAGAAGTCATGACCTCTTCAGATCGTCCCAACAAAACCAGCCTATGGATTTTCATGCTGGCTCAGTGCTGGCTGTGGAAGCTTGAGCTAGATCCATGGGGTCTCCAAGCAGAAAGGCCTCCCCATTTCCAGACCCTGGAAAGAGGGCCAGGCCAGGGGCAGCCAGAGAGAGAGAGAGAGAGAATTCATGGGGGCAGGCGAGGGGAGAAGGGCTGCTCGCTCTGTGCCAAGTGCTCTAGACTGGTTGGGAAGCCCAGGGTGCTAGGGCAGGGGTACGGGAAAGGTCCCGCAGAGTAGGGCCATGAGCCCAGTGTTGGGCAGGAGACAGGTCTGGCTCCTGTTGTACCTGCACTAATGAACTGAAAGCAAGAGGAAATGGCCCAGCATTAGAAAGCCAGCAATGGAAGGCCCTTCTCATGCCAGCTGGACAGGAGAAGACCAAGCTGGGTGGAAAGAGGACCCATCCTGTGTCCACACCCTGGATTCTCAAGCAGAAGGCTGGACCTTCCAGGAGAAGGGACTTGGGCAATGAGGGTGGGTTGGCCAAGGCTGAAATGAGACCCTCTGGGAGAAAAGGGATTAGAAAGATGCCAAGGAACAATGGCAAGGGATGGCAGAGGTAACCTGCCAACCCTGGGAAGGGAAAGGATCCCAGGGGGTTGTCAGCTGTAGTTGCAGGCCCTGAGGAGAGAATCTTCACAGAAGCAAAGGCTGGATGGTCTACTGAATTAAAGGGGGCAGGCAGAATCGATGAGGCCTCCCAGCCCTGCAGTGAGGCAGAAATGACCACAAGTATTCACAGACTGTAAACACCAAGAGGGACAGAGCTTGTCTGGGTCTGCAGGAACCTGGCTAGGCCTGGCAGGGGTAGGGCAGGGCCGAGACAGAGGCCTGAGCCGAGCCTGGCATTCTCTGAGACTCTCCTGAGACCCTAGAGGAAGGGTCACTGAGGGAGTCCCAGAGCCAGCTCTGAAAGCCCCACTAGAGACAGGAGCTGGACACAGCCCCAAACAGGTCACTCCCATAGGGGTCCAGGATCCTGGCATTTCTGTTTGTATCCTGGGCATGGCGCTAGAAGTGTGGGGGAGCCAACTTTGCCTCCCAGCTCCACTGTGCAGCCCGGGCAGTTGGACAAATATTTATGGAGCATTCGCATTAACCGTTCAGGTGCAGGGTCTTAGGATCCCTCCCAGTGGCTTCCATAGGGACCCTCACCCGCACTCTATTTCTGGTACAGACACTTTCTACCAGAAGCAAAAGCCTGTGGGTCCAGTCTGGCATTCTGTGTGCATCTTGGTCAGCACTGGCTGCAGGTTAGAACCCGAGGCTGTGACCAGGGACAAGTCATCTCCCATCTTGGGGCCTCAGTTTATCCACCTGTCTCATGAGGAAACTGGGCCTACTCCATATGCAGTAATTTTTTTTGGTTACAGCCCTTTACTCAGCCTGTGATTGCCATGGAAATAGCCCAAGTCAAAGGCGGGCCCAGCAGGCAGAGGCGTCACCCTCCAGCCTATGACTAAGGTGGTCTTTGTCCTTTTGTCTGCCCAGCATCCCTCCTGTATCTTATTCTGGTAACAGCATCTCTTTTCTCTTAGGGAACTGTCCTTCCATTTTCTAGATCATTCTGATGGGGGGGCCAATTGCAATACCTGCCATATGGCACATGACCCAAACGGGCCAATCAGATTCTCTCCCAGGATTTGAACCCCCCACACTGTATATTAGAACCATCCAATGGCAGCTCCCAAAAAAGACATAGTCCAAGGAGTTCCTGGGGCTGAGAGCCCTGTCACTGCCTAGATTCCTGACTTTCTTGATAGCTTTCTGTTCAGTTCTTATTTCTGTTATGTTTGCTCCTAAAAATCTTTTTAGTAACCCCACTCTTTTTTCATGTACAGGTAGTCAGAGTCCTTGTTGTTGCTTGCAACCAAAGAATCCTAATTTATATACAAACTGACAGAGAGAAGCCGGGCCCTTCCTCTCTGCAGCCCTCCCTCCTTTGTGGTCCCAGGGCAAATTGGCTCAGCTTTCCAATAACACTCAGCTCAGGCAGGAGACAATGTGGGGTAGAGTCTGTTTGCTTAACAAGACTGCAAACATCAAAACAAGCACATTTTATCCCAGATATAATTGGCTTAGGACCTTTCACACTGTAGGTGCTCAGTTGTACTGAATCAAGACCTTACAGCTTGAAGCAAGTAACTCCAGCGGGGACAAAACTTAATGAGTATCAGGGGATAATATGTGGAGGGCAGATATAAACAGCTACTGAACAAGTCAGTGCTGGGACAAGGCAATTCCCAATGCATACAAGTGATGAGTGCTGGGAAGAAGTGGTCAGGGCTCATTTCAGGGTGTTTTGGGGAAAGCCCACTCTGTCCCCAAAATCATCCAGCTCTTCATGGATACTTCTAATTCCTGAAACAAGAGGCAAAGGCACTTACACATAAGGCTGGAAATGCAACTACCCAGAGGAGAGCCAGAAAATGTTTTCATTCACTCTCAAGTGTAAATGATGGGTGCAGACCCTTTCCTGACAGTAGATCTGCATAGGAGAAAAAGGGTTGGGAGCAGAAAGGTTTTCAGAGGCCCAGGAAGCCAGGGACCAGGGCAACTCTGGGAGTCTGGGTGGCAAGAACCCACGGGCTGGCTGGTTTTGGATGGTTGAAGCCAACTGCCTGTTGTGATCAGTAGCGACTCCACCCCAGAAACAAATTCCCCACAGAGAGAGTTTGATGAGAGTCCCTGGGGTCCTGTGCCCACTCTTTGTGGGAGGATGGGTGGGAGAAGCCCCAGGGCTGACAGCTCCACCAGGAATTCTTGAAATAGGAGAGGCGGAGTTCCCCAAAAGGAAAATTGAGTTTCTGTTATCCAAGGAAGAGAAAGGAGTGCTAGTCATATGAATACAGCAGATGTTCACTACACATGGCATTCAGTTTAGAGAGGAGGGACACGATGGAGGTAGGGTATGGGAATTTCCAGGACACTCCAGAATCTGCCATGGGGGCCAAGGCCCTTGCCCCAGCCCTGGATTGCATCTCCATTTTCCCCTATAAAAGCAAGCTCAGGGAAAGAAGGCTGTTTTTTCTGTTCTTGACAGCTCGATAGAATTGTCTCCTTAGCTTCCAGTCACGCTTGGCTCCTGCTAGAGTAATTACCACCCACCTGTTCTCCATGCAAGAATTCACAGCCAGTGGACACACATCTGGCCTGCAAAAGACATGCTTGGAAGTCTCCCAGGCTGCTTGGAACAGGCTGGGGACAGCATGGGGTCAGCCACCAATTCAAAGGCAAGGAAACAGCTGGCCTGAGAGCCGTAGTCACTGTGGCCTGAGTGGCTGCCTACCCTTCAACCCGCAGGCAGCTTGATGGGAGTGGGACTGGCACGCCCTGGGATGAGCAAAACCCCTGGGACTCAGTACTGGGCCAGGCCCTCTTCCTCTAGAACATTGCTGTCCTCCCCACCCCCACCTGCTACTCCAGTGGTGGGGAGGGCTGTTGCCTGCCTGTCTTGGGAGTCCTTCATTTTTCTTCCCATTACTGTCCACATCACTCACTTCTGAAGCACCCTGGGGCTGCCCTGGTTGAGAAGGGACCCAACCAGACACCCTACACTCCTCTCCACACACACATCACTTGCCTTGTAGCCTGTGAGGCATCTGAGGAACCACAAGGCTTATTAGGACATAGCTTAAAAACCACTAATCAGGCCCTACTTGACATTTTCAGATGAGAAGAGTGAGACTTGACAGCCATCCACCCCCAGTGGCCTCTCTGTTAACTTTGGGCACCTAACTCATCTCCCTGGAGAGAAAACTGACAGGGTATGAACTGGAGGGGAGACAGCCACAAGAGCCAGCCCAGCATCTGGCATGGGAGATGTTTCCCTAGGATAGGATTTTGCCCCTTGTCTGCCCTAGGCCCTCAGTCTCCCCCCACCTCCTCCCACCCTGCTGGGAGAGTCCCTGACCCGCCTTGGCCCCTCTCCATCACTCATCCTGAGGCAGAGGAAGGCCACTTGCCAGGATAGCAGATCCCACACAAGCTCCAGACTTAACATTCCTCTCTACCCGGGGGTCAGGGTCAAATGTGGGGTATTTTCCCAAGCCCTGGGGAATAGTTACAGCTACTGCCCCTGACTAGAAGGGCAGCTACCAGGGAAGGAAGGCTGGAGAGGAGAGCAGTCAGCTGGCTCTGGAAGCAGGACTGCAAAGGAAAGGGGCCCAGGGAGGAGGGGCCTGAAATAGATCACCAACCTCAGCCCCGGGAAGCAGAAACAGAAGCTGGAGATGGGAAGAGGCGGTGCATGGCAAAAGTCAGAGCTGAGGCTGAGATTTTCCTGCCCCAGCCCAGCTGGTCCTCATCCAAAACCCCTCTGGGTTAGGTGGGGTCTGGCCTCTCTGGAGACCCTACTGGCCTGTCTGCAGCTCCTGGGGCAGAAGCCAAAAGCAACCACCAGCCTAGAGACAGCAGCTGGGCCAAGAGTCCCCTTTGCAGTCCTGCAAGGGGACAAAGGCTAAGCAGGTGGGATTGGCGGGAAGGTTCTGAAGATGAAGGGAGAGGCAGAGGCACTTGCCCCTGGGCCAGATCAGGAGTAGCCACTGAGAGAAAAGTCTCTTGGAGACTGGAAGGTGGTTTCATCAGCCAAGGCTGGCTTGAGGCTAAACTGTGCCACAATAGTCTCCTTCCTTCTCACTTCTCCCTCCTGCCACTCCTCTGGCACGCTGCTCTGAGCATCAGGCAAGGAAGCAGGTGCCAGACACCTGAATTCAAGTTTTGGCCACTCCCCATTGCAGCTGTGTGACCTTCAGCAAAGATCTCAAGCTCTCTGAGACCCCACTTCTCCTTCTGTAAAAATGGGATAAGTATGACCTACCTTGTAAGACTATGGAAATGAATGAGAAAATCAAGGTAAAGATCTCAGTTAGCTCTTATTTAGTCAGTTGTGGATACTTCGAATTTTCAAGATGGAGTGCTTGATAAGTGGGGAGCTTCCAAAAATTTAAAACTCCATTTCCAAGCTAGAGGCTGGGCTGGACAGTGGGTGGTGTGGACCTGAGTCAGGGAAAGTTATTCTGTATTTTAAAAATAAAAATAAAAGGAAAGAGGGAAGTCAGATCTCACAACACATGTCAGCCCAGAGCCCCAGGCAGACAGCGTCTCCTTCGGAGGAAGGGCTGGTGTTTGCTCTGTTGCCCTCTGGCAGCCGCTTAGCTCCTGTTTTCCTCGTTAAGGGTGGCTGTAACCTGGCCTCCTTTACACTGCTGATACAAGGTCCAGGAACAATTCAGAGTCCCCAATACAGAGACATCAGCTGCTTTCAACATCATCTCCCAACTGGGTCAACAAGGTGGGGCTGAACTGCAGGGAGTCAGGGCGGACAGTGTCATGTCCGGATTGGAAGCCAGGACCCAGCATCCTCACTGTGTGCCCAGTTATGCTAACCACCACGACACCATATAATAGAAAAACTAATATTTGTTGAGCATACACTATTTGCCAGGCCTTCTGCTAATGTGATTAGATTGAGGTTATCCATTTTTGGTAAGAAGACCACAGGAGCGATGCTGTAGCCGTCTCACTTTGTTATGACTGGGTACACGATGTGGGCTTGCCTTATTACTGGTGGTGTTAACCTTGATCACGTGGCTGCACTTGTGTGTCTGCCAGGTTTCTCCACTGTTTTTCTACTGTAAAATGACTACTGGCCTCCCCTTTGGAATTAATAAATATCTTGGTGTGCGGAGACTTTTTGAGACTATGCAAATATCCTGATTCTCCTCCAACTTTCCCCCACTGGTTTTAGCATCCATCACTGGTGGCTCTTGCCTACAACAATTATTACTGTTGTGTTGGCCTGATGGTGATTTTTGTATTTCTCTCATTACAACTATATTTATTCATTGCAATTCTTTTGTAAAGAAGAGCTGTGCTGTCTTTCCCTCTTTTTTACAATTTTTACTTTTTTTACTTCAGTGGGGAGTCACGGCTATATATTTTATTCTATGAGTTATAATTTAATATTATAATTACTTGATTTTTGTTGTTCAAATTGCTCCACCCTTTGGGAGCTCCCACAGTTGGCTCCTGTGTCCTTTTGACCCCCCCCCCCCTTTCCAAGCACTTCCTTATTTTCTGGCACCACGAGATATTCCAGTATCATCTTGTTCAGTAAATATTTTTGAATGACTGAATGGAAGAATAAAAAAAAATGTGCTCAGCTTTTTTATGATTTCCCAACTAGGAAGGTTTCTACAATTCAATTTCCAGCTAGGAAGAGGAACAGGAAATGTTCTGATGCCCCACAGAACCTCCCACTTCGACTTCCCTGTGAAGGTCGAGGAAAGACAAAGGAAACAGTATCTATGGAATTTGTAGGCTGGGAAACTGATCTTCCCTAAGAGTCCAACTTATGGACTTTCCACATCTACCAAGCAGTCCGTTGGAGGGTTTAAGAGTACATGTGCTGGAGCCAGAAGCCTGGGTGTGAACCAGAGTTCTGTTACTTACTGTGAAACCTCCCTGTGCCTCAGTTTCCCCACCAGTAAAATGCAGGTGATAATAACAGCACCTGCCATGGAATTGAGTGGTGACTAAATTAGTTTAAATTGCTTAGGACAGTTAGTGGTACACGTAAACATTCAAGGGAGGAGAACAGCTATGCTGCTGCCACTTACCATGGGATTCGGGTCTTAGCCAATCAGTGCACTGCCCTCGCCACGGTGATGGGTTCGGGCCAGGACGCACGACCCATCCAGCACCACCGGGGCTTTTGCACTGGGGCCCCTGGTAGGAACCTGGGAGCTCAGAGCTGAGGCATGAGAGGCCGGGCCTGAGAATAAGCCACCGCCACTGAGGGCTCAGTCAAGAGTGGAGGGGAAACAGCCCTGATGGCATTGTTCAAGCCCCCGCCTCAAGAATGGGCCTGGAGGAAACAAGATGGCGCCGAAGGTAACAGCTGCACCCGCCGCCTCCCGCAACCACATCAAAATTACAACTAAAACACAGAACCACCGTCACTCAGAGCCTCCTGAAGTCTGGCTGAACAGAAGCCCCACAGCCAGGGGACTGAAGCAGCACCGAGACCGGGAGGAGGGGCGGAGACGCAGGCGGATCGGGGCTGAATCCCCGAGATGCTGCCACAAGCCCACATCCGGTGCCGCGGGGTAAACCCAGGAGGGACATCTCGGCGGTGGGGGTTTCCCAGAGCAGTGAGGGGTCCCAGCCCCACAGCAGGCCCCCAGCCCAGGGCTCCAGGGCCTGGAACAGAAGTCCCACAACTTCGGGCTGTGAAAGCAGCGGGGACTGTCCCTGAGGGTCACGGAGGCTGCAGCCCCAGCAGCTCCTCCTAAAGGGCCCGGCACGGACTCACTCGGACGCTCCCTCTGAGCCCAGCTCCGGGCAGCAGCCTGAAAGGACCTGGGACACTCGGGGAGGAACTAACCTGCCTGGAATCCGGGCGAGAGGTGGAGGGGCGGCTTCCTCCCAGGCAGAAGGGCTGGCAGAGGCCATTGCTCCTTTGGCGAGTCCTCCCCACACACAGCCGGCAGGCAGGCGCCATATTTGAATCGCCAGCACCTGACTCACACCTTTGGCCCCGCCCCGTGATTCCCGGAGGCCCCGCCCCTCCCCACCTGCAGCTCATCCGGGCCATTTCCAGGGGCTTTTCTGTGCAAGTGGCCTCTCGAGCCTCATGCTTAGGACTTTCCTAAAGTCTCTCAAACAAGCAGCAGTGGGCCCCATACGGCTTGATAAGTGGCCCCAGGCCTGGCACTAGTGGCAGCCTGCACTGGTTCATAGCTTGGCCTCTCCTGGGCACCTCCAAGCCCAGCACAAGTAGCAGCCAACTATGGTTTGCTGAGTAACTCATGCTGGGTGGCCCTGGGCAAGGCACTGGCACAGGCTGACTTTGCATCCCCCAGGAGGCCCCAGAGACAGTGCACCTGGTGGTCAGATTCGACCATGCTGGATTACAACCCTACCACATCCACGAGTGACACTCAAGGGGCGCACTTGGTGAACACCAAAGCTCCACTGAAGTTAAGCCTTCCCCATAGGGGTGTCTCCAGCACAGCAGCTCTTTGGCTGTAGTTGCAGCTGGTCCTCACAGCCTATTGGCCTGGGGCTCAATTCCTCCCGGTAACACCAACAGCAACCAAGGCTCAACTACAACAGGACAGTGCACACAGCCTACACAGGGGAGCACCTGGAAGGCCCAGCTCAGGTGACTAGGGAGGCTGAGCCACTGGACCCTACAGGACACCTACTACACAAAGCCACTCTATCAATTCCAGGAGACATAGCAGCTTACCTAAAACATAGAAACACACACCTGGAAGCAGCCAAAATGTGGAGGCAAAGAAACCTGTCACAAAGGAAAGAACAGAAGAAACCTCTAGAGGAGGAACTAAATGAAATAGATCCAAGCAATCTAACAGGTACAAAGTTCAGAATTTTGTTTATAAGGATGCTCAACCATATTAGTAAGAGTATTACGAAAACAACTGAGAAAATCGATGACATAATAAAGTACCAATTTGAAATGAAGGCTACACGAACTAAAATGAAGAATAATTTACAGGGAATCAACAGTAGAGTAGAAGATGCTAAGAATCAAGTCAGCAATTTGGAACATGAGGAAACAAAAAACACCCAACCAGAAGAGCAAAAAGAAAAAAGAATCCACAAATATGAAGATAGTATAAGGAGCCTCTGGGACAGCTTCAAAAGGCCCAACATTCATATTATTGAGGTGCCAGAAGGACAGGAAAGAGGGTAAGAAATCAAAAACCTATTTGAAAAAATAATTACAGAAAACTTCCCCTACCTGGGGAAAGAAATAGACTTACAAGTCCAGGAAGCACAGAGGGTCCCAAATAAGAGGAACTCAAAGAGGCCCACAGCAAGACACATCATAATTAAAATGCCAAAGGTTAAAGACAAAGAGAGAATCTTAAAAGCAGCAAGAGTAAAACAGTTAGTTACCTGCATTCTGATTTCTCAACAGAAACTTTGCAGGCCAGAAGGGAGTGGCAAGAAATAGTCAAAGTGATGAAAAACACGGAACTACAACCAAGATTGCTCTACCCAGCAAAGCTATCATTTAGAACTTAAAGTCAGATAAGGAGCTTCATAGATAAGAAAAAGCTAAAGGAGTTCATCTCCACCAGACCAGTACTACAGGAAATGTTGAAGGGTCTTCTTTAAGAAGCTAATTAACAAAAGAATCTGACAAACTAAATAGATCCAGAGACACTGACGCATGCAACAGACGATCATATTTCAGAGGGAAGGGGGGTAGAGGGTGGGAAGAGATTAACCAAAGAAGTTATATGCATATATGCATAACCCATGGACACAGTCAATAACGGGGTGAAGGCCTGGGAGGGGGTGGGAGCGAGGTGGAGGGGGTCAATTGGGGGAAAAATGGGAAACCTGTAATACTTTCAACAATAAAGATTAAAAAAAAAAAAGAATGGGCCTGAAATCTGTCCAATTATGGACTTTTCAGTTACACAAGCCAATAAATTCCCAAAAGACTGAGAGAGTCTTGAGCTTACTGCAGTCCCTCAGAAAGCTGACATCTGAGCAGGAAGCTGGTTGCTGCTGTTCTGAGCCCCTGCTCTTGCTCTGAGCACTTCTTGGTTTCCTGTCTTGTCCCCAAGTGTAACCCATCACACACAAGTGTGTCACCGCTCCATCCTGCTTTCCACCTCTGGCCCACCCACCCCTGATTCCTTCCTGAGGAGAACCCTGCCCAAGGACAAAGATCAGCCCCCACCTCCCATTTTCCAGAGCTGGATCTCTCCCTCCTGCTCACCTTACACCCCCACCAACTCTAATGCCCAAGCCTCTCCTTCACAGGCAAGCCTGGCTGAACTCCCAGGAGAACCCTGCCCAAGGGCAAAGATCAGCTCCCATCTCCCATTTTCCAGAGTTGGAGCCTCTCCCTCCTGCTCACCTTCCCCCCCCTCCCCCCCCCCCCCCGCCGCCAACTCTAATGCCCAAGCCTCTCCTTCACGGGCAAGCCTGGCTGAACTCCCAGCCCTCAGTCTTGCCTTTTGTTGCCCGGCCTCTTCCTGTCCAGCAGGACTGAGGGACTCTGCTCAGTCCCTGGTGGCCAGTAGAAGCAAGCCATCCCAACCTTATAAGTCACACTGAAGCTTGCACCCTAGAAGGCCTCCCTTTTATTTCCTAATTTCCCATCCCTAGGGTCTTCCTGTAACTCTAGGCCTGGGCAGCTTCAGGGCTTACTCAAGGATGTTCGAGTTCTCCTACCTCTATGTCCTGGTAAAAGTCATATCCTAGGGGCAGACCAGGGGAACCCAAACTTCCACTCCCTTGGAGAAGATTTTCATCTCCCTTCGCTGTATTCTAGAGAATCTACTGTCTAAACTACTCCGTCAGTTACACTGACTTGTGCCATTTCTTGTGCTGACCTCTAACCCACCGACTCTTGTGTTAACTTTCACTCGGTATGAGACTTGCGTCTTTGACAAACTGGTGTCTTAGCTCTGGCTGCCATAAGAAAATACCACAGGCTGGGTGGCTTACACAATGTAAATTTATTTCTCACCGTCTGGGAGCTGGGAAGTCCAAGATCAAGGGGCAGGCAGATTCAGTGTCTGGTGAGAGCTCTCTTCCTGGTTTGGGGATGGCCACCTTCTTGCTGGGTCCTTACATGGCAAAGGGAGAGAGAGAACTCTGGTTTCTTCCTCTTCTTATCAGGACACTAATCCCATCATGGGACCTTCACCTTTATGACCTTACCTAAACCTCATAACCTCTCAAACCCCACCTCCAAACACCATCACACTGGGATTGGGGCTTCAACATTTGAATGTGTGGGGACAAAAACATTCAGACCATAGCAACTGGACTGTAAGCCTAGCACAGTGCTCAATAAACACTGAATAAAGAAATCAGTGGTTGAATAATTATTGAATGAATGGTGAAATGAATGAGTAAATGAATGAGTAAATGAATTGATTAATAAGGAAAGGCAGTAATAGGCCTGGGGTGGAGTGGCAGAAGGGTCAAAAAGTCCAAGGGACTGGGGGTGGGCACAGAGAGGGGAGGAGCAGAGAAAGGAAGCCATCAGGAGGATGGGCAGCTAAGTGTCATGATGACAGGAGGGGGACCCGTGCCATCAGATCTCTCAGCCTTGTGTTTACATAAAAAAATAAAACTGGGGCTTGGGCCTGGGCTTTTTTACAGAGCTCATTTATTAGCTTTTAAAAACCTCTTTTTTGGACATTGTGCAGCTTGCTTGGATGTGGTCAGTCTTAATGGCTGGAGGCTCTGTGCTGGTGTGTCCCACCCCGGATGCAGGAAGAACAAACTGGCCATGTCATCAGCAAACGAGGTGCAGCCTCAGGGGAATGGCTTGGGAGGTCAGTGGACTTGGGGTGCCTCCCGATATCCCTTAGGCAAGGATTCCAAGGCCTGTCCAGGTCAGAGACAGGGGGTCAGTACCTTCCCTCCAAAGGCTCCCCTTCTACACCCTCTGCCACCAACCGCCCGTCCCTGGTGCCACAATGGCACTGCAGGGGCCTGCAGGGCCCCACACAACCCAAGAGAACCGCAGATGTCTGCGTGGATTTGCAGCTACGAATGAAAAGCCAAGGTTTGTTTTGAATGGACTGTGGCTCTGGAGAGAAAGCCTGGGGATGCAAATCCGCCATGAGTGGGATCCAGATGGGAAGCAGATGTGGACTGTTGGAAGTCCCTTCTCCAGAGCCTAAGGCCCACCTTAGAGAATTCCTCCCTTTCCCTGCAGAAGCCTGAAGGGCAAGGCTGCACTTGGACCCCATGGGAGCCTCAGCTCAGGGCCGTCTGCTCAGCTGTCTCCTCTTCTCTTTTCTTTCCTTTGCATTTCTCTTTCTCTTGCACTCCTCTAGGATATAGCTGTTCTCTGCTCTCTCTCTGTCTTCCAGTCTCTGTTTCTCTCACTCCGTCTCTTTGTCTTTATGGCAATGCCTGTCTTGCTCTGTCTCTTGCTCCCAGACAGTCTCTGACTCCATGTCTGTCCTCAGTCTCTGGCTCACACTCCCTCCCTCTCCCTGGCTGCTTCCCAAGGCCAGTGCCCTACCCGCCATGCTTGGATAAGTCTGCCAATCAGCTTGAGCTCCTGGGGCGAGGGACAGGAAGAGCAGGCTGAGGGCAGACAGCAGCCCCGGTCCGTGAAGGAAGGAGATTTTAAGCCAGAGAGGCCTGGCCAGGCCAAGGCCAAGAATTTCTCACTTAGCCACAGGGCTGGATATTTAGTCTGGGTTGGGGAGGCAGGTGGCACCCAGCCTGGAGCTCCCGAGCCTGCAGGAGCAGCTCCGCCACAGCCCCTCTCCAGCTTGAGGTCCCCTTCAGTGTGACATTTCTCTCCCTGTGTGTCCTGGCCTGGACCCTGCTCACTCCGGCACCAGGAAGAGGCAGTTGGGCACCACAGTCACGGTTTCTCCCAAGGACACAAGCCCAGGTGAAGAGCAGGCAGGACCGGATGGCGTGTTTTGCATCCCCCACTGCTTTTCCAAGAACTGGGAGCAGCCCATCCCTTTTAACCCCTGCCAGGCCTCAGACAGTCTCCAAAGGCAAAAGTGCTTTTTCTTTGGCTTGTGTACAGTCTAAATACTTCACCCAATTGATATGGACTCCATATCCAGTGGTCTTATTTTAATTTATGGGTCTGTCCACAACCCTTTGAGGTCTCAGGCTGGACCTCGGGGCCATTAGTGGCACATTCCAGAGGCCACTAGTGACCTCACACATTAACTTTAATCTTATGTACAAGCTGTGAATGCTATACAACTCTGGGGGGGGAACCTGAGGGACACATTGAAACACATCCCAAAATAGGCTGTTGTCATTCCCAGGAGACTGGAATCGTTTAGAGGGCAATTTCACAAATGTTTCTGCAGATGTGAATGAAGATGCCGTCAGAATACAGCTGGGGCCTGTCTCCCCAGCACTCTCCAAGTCTGCCCAGGGCTACCTTCTCCCCCCAGCATGCATTTGTTCAAGGATCCAGGTGCACCCTGTAGTCCTTGGCACCACTACAGTGCCATAGCATGAGGTGTGGTCCCCGGAGACGTGGCATGTAGTGTGGTGGCCGAGCCGTTGGTTCTGGAATCCTTCACGCATTGAGCACCTATTATGTGCCGACATTGTGCTAGACAGTGGGTGTGAGTGGTGAGCAAACCAGACAGGGTACCTTGGCTCATGAAGAAAGCAAACAGGGTGGTGAGGCCTGTGGTGATAGTCAGGGAGGACCTGGGAGAACACGTTGCGGGTGGAGCAGATCACAGCAGCTGTCTCTGAAATTCAGTTGCTTCCTCCATGAAACGGGGGCAATAACAGGGCTGTTTTGAAGGTTCAATGAGATAATCAAGTAGCCAGTAGTGATAACAACCCATGAATAAGGGCATGGAGCTAAGCAGTTAGCAGCACACAGGGCATGGGTGTAGCCGATGCTGTCAGCACTCTACCCACACGTCTTCGGGTTCCTGTATCATTTCAGGACACTCCTGCCAGCGCCTGTCCCCAGCTGCTGGAACCTACTTTGGCCACCTGCATGGAGGTCAGGGAAGTATATGGGGAGTTACTATCCTCAGCCCCTATAGGCAGAGCCTAACCAACAGTTTTGTATGGGGGGGCTATAAACACCTCCATGTCCCAAGCTCCCTGCACACTGAGCCACTTCCCTCTGAGACCTCTTGCTTGACATTGCATCCCCGCTTGGCCTCCTTCTCTTCCAGGTCCCCTCCCCCGCTCCTGGGAAGATTCCTAAGAAATCATCATGTTCACATCATCTTTGTCGCAGGGTCTGTTTCTGGGGAACACAACTTAAGACACTGGGAAACGCCAAGTAAACATTAGGAAGAGTCTCCTAAACTGTGTGACCCAGTCTTCCTGCCTCTGGCCAAGGCAGGTCCTCCCAAGTTCCCAAGGAATCAGTCACAGCAGCTTTCTATCTCTGCACCCTGTGTTTGAACATGGCAATGGCCACTGCCATGGGAAGCAGGCAGGATGCTCCTGGCTTGTAGCTCTTTGCCCTCAATTCAGGAAACCGAGCCATTGGCTTCAGGACTCTTAGTGTGTCCCCCCGGGACCTGCACGCAGTGCCAAAAGATGGCACAAAACTCATATTTAAGTATTATTGCCATCTTTCTCTATTCTTGGGAACCCCAAATGGTTATCCTGGCATTAATCCTTTATTGTCCCTCTTCCCACAGCCCATCAGAGGAGAAATGGCAGACCTACATGGGCCAGAGACTCACAGCGGCTAGCAGGGGCGGGTCCAGAGGCTGGTCTGCATGATTTTCCTGGACTTTGTGATGTTTGTGGTTTTTAAAAATTTACCTAATCCTCACCTGAGGACATGCTTGGAGAAAGGGAGAGGGAGAGAAAGAGAAAGGGAAACAACATGAGAGAGGAACATTGATCAGTTGCCTTCTGGACTCTCCCTGACCGGCGAGCAGGCCTGCGACCCAGGCGCGCGCCCTGACTGGGCACTGATGCAGCAACACTGCAGTGCACGGACGAAGCTCAGCCCACTGAGCCACTCCGGCCAGGCATTTTTGCTAGCTTTTTAAAATTTTGTGACTTGTGAAGGGGTTTCTTACTCCAAATAAATATTCTCCTTCACAGCTAATTTTGTATTCTTTTTCTTAAAGCACGCTCGCCAGATTTTATAAGCTTTAGACAACAGAAAACCTCAATATGTTCTGACCATCTGATGGGAGGAAGAATTTTTCACAGATCAGCTTCGGGCTCTGTGCAGCTCAGCCCTTGTTTCTCTTCTCCTACCTGCATACTTCTGGTGCTAGTAGTGACGAGGCTCTAGCCCTGCACCTGTCACCACATCAGGTGAATACCCACAGTGAGCGGTGGTAATATTCCAGAAAGCTATTCCTAACCAGATCACCTAGCAATCAATGTATCACACAACATAAATGTATTACATATAATCCGACTGAGTGTTTTCCCAACATAACCAAATGAATATATGACAGTAAACTCAAATGAATATATTCCCAACTCAAATTTCCTTAGTCACCCCCAAATGCTGCAGCCACCTCCCCCCCCTGACATGGAAGAAGGTGTAACAGAAGAGAAATTGGGTGGAGACAGTGGACTGAACCTGCAGGAGACATCAGTATTCATAAACCCAATCACTCCTCTTCTTGTGCATTTTCTTGATTTAATTTACCCTCTTAGTTTTTAAACCAAAATTTCTTCTGAGAAAATTCCAGGCTCATCTTTGCTGAATAGAAAAAGGGCAAAGGGATTTAGCTCCACCCAGGCCAGGTCAGTTGTAGGGATCAGATCACCCCAAGGGGTAGGCATGGCGGGGACAGAGCTTCAGCGGTGCCAGAGCCTCACGTGAGCCGGTGGAAGGGGGAAGTCAATGCCAGCATATATAGGAGGCTCTGTGATTTACAAAACGTCTTTCACATCCATTATCTCACTTGAGCTCCACACTCTCTCTGGGAGGTACATTGTGTAGGTGTTAGAATCAATCTTTTCTAGGTAAGAGAGATTAAGCAATTTACCCAAGTGTTTTCAACTAACAAGTAGCAAGGTCAGGATTTGAACCCAGGTCTTCCAAATTCAAATCCATAACAAAGCCAAAGACAGCTGTATCTGGGTTTACCATTATTACCAATAATAATACTACCTACCTTGTTTTTTTAGGCTTAATATGTGTCAGACCGTGCTGGTACTTTTCACGAATTCTCTTATTTAATCCTCACATCCTCTGACATGAGCTGGGTTTGAAGGATGGGGGGTTGGGCAGATCGAGACGGGCAGCAGTCCTCGGAGTGCACAACGTAAGCAAAGGCTCAAAGGCAGGACGAGGGAGCTCATTCAGCCACTTTCGCCACACCTGCACTGCTGCTGTCCTTGGGCCCCTAGTCAGGTAGGCCTCTGGGACCCCTCACCAGCACACTTCTCTCTTAGTGGAAAGGGGCTACTCCCACCTAAAGTGAGCTCTGACGTAGCCCCTGGCAGCAGCAGCTGGAAGAGGCCCCCAGCCTGCAACTACCCATATGGTTGCTGCTCTGTAAGGCCTGCCAGGGGGAGCTGGTATGTCACTGAGTCTCCCAACTTTCCAGCCAAGTGATGGGCTTGGCTCCCAACCCTCAGCTTTGAAGTTTAATGGGGCTCCTGGCAGCCCGGGCCTTGGCCAGCTCTGCCCTTTAGCTCCCCTTCCATTCCCCACCAGGGGCTTGGAGTCCTGGCAACTCCCTACATTAGTTGCCTCCCCGAGCCTATTTGGGTCAGGAGGTGAAGGGGGGGTAGAAAGCATAGGCTCTCCCTTGATGGTACAGCAGAAGCCTCAGGAGGCACAGGATGGTGGGACTGGATGGAGAAGTGCCTGCCAGACTGGCTTCCTGTGGTCCCAGAAGTCAGAGGCCCCCAGTCTTTCTCTGGCTTGGGTGATGAACAGGACACTAACAGTTCTCTCACCAATGTGCTCTGGATTTGACTTCCTGCCCCGAACCTCCCCCGCCTTTGAGCTTGTCTGACATCCTGACACCTAGACCCATCACTGGACATATAACCTTGGACAAGTTACTTTTCCGTGCCTCTGTTTCCTCATCTGTAAAATGGGAATAGTCATTGTCTTTACCTTGTAGGTTGAAGAATAAATGAGGTCACACAGACAGGGCTTAGAACAGGGCGTGGTGCCGAGGTACATGTTGGCCATTGTTATTACAAGAGTTCTGAGATTGTTCCCTTGGGCTCTTCGGTGTTTCCCTTGGGGGGTTTCAGTCACTTAAAATGGATTGAGTTTTCAGGGCAAGTGCTAGAGAAACTTTAAAATTCCTCCTCGTGAGGCCTTTTCCCTTTTTAAAATTTATTGATTTGAGAGAGAGATCGATTGATATGTTACTTATTTATGCATTCATTGGTTGGTTCTTGTATGTGCCCTGACTGAGGATCGAACCCACAACCTTGGCTAATTGGGATAATGCTCTAACCAACTGAGCTATCCGGCCAAGGCCTAGTGAGACGTTTGAGGCTGGCTTGTTTTTTCCCTCCTGCCACTGCCAGTCCCAGGCTAGCTTCCCCACTCCGGCTCGGTCTGTTTCAGCTTAGACACAGCTGCTAGCCGGCGGAGAGGTGTTTAATACCTCATTAGCACCTCCCCACTGCTTGTTGTGGGCACTAATCACTTCAGTTTGCTCCCTTTGGAGTGACTCTGAGCTGCCTTTGAAAAGTAGACCATGGGATGGCCGGGAGACTTCCCCAGCTGGTCCCAATTCTCTCCCTAGGCTGCGCCCTTTACCCAGAAAGTGAAACAATTTACTGCTTAGATTTTGGTGATACATATGCACATTAAAAAAAAAAAAAATAGATCATACCCTTAATCCTTCTGCAGCACCTGAAATAAAATCTTTAAGCAGCTTTTCCAAGAGCCTTCCTACCCCTTTTCTTCCTCAACCCACACCTGCAGACCTGCCCCTCGCCCTTGCCACCCACGGTTTGGTACAGGAATCAGGGAGAAGGCAAGGGCCCAAATCTGAAGCAGATGTTTGGGACGGTGAGTGAGCTTGGGGTGGAGACAATAGGAAGGATGTGGACCCTGCGAGAACTGCTTGTTGCTCTGACCCACTGCCAAGGCTGAGAAAAATAGAGTAACTGTTCCTGGTTAAATACCCAGCTTTTACTCGTGCCAAACTTTCCTGGGCCTCGGTCCTCGGAGTCTCTGGCTCTGTTTCCACAGTTCTCCGTATCCTTGTGCCAACCACTATCTTGGCCCATTTTTCCCACCACGCCAAGCCCCTAAGCTCAGCCTGACCCCCAAAAGTCAGGATTAGAGTTTTGCTTTGCTTTTTGTCCTCTCAGAGTTAATCCACAGTGACATTTTTGGAGCCCAAACTCAAGATAAGGTCTGACAAAGAGTCTTGCGCTGCTTCCGAGTGTGAGAGTCTATAAGACATAGCCTGGATGCCCCAACAATAGACTTTTCAAGGTGTAGAGGAATCAGAAGTCAGAACTGTTGAAACCAGAGCCATTGTGGGACAGGCAGATGTGTGGCTGCCATACCCACACCCACATTCAGACATTTCCAGAGCTACACACATGAGCCTGCCAGGATCCAACGTGTCTGCCTATCCTGATGGGGACAGCAAGTGTCAGGTCTACAGGAAAACACCCAAGTTTAATTCTATTGCCTTGACTTTTTGAGGCGACACAGGCTGGCATCATTACAAACAAGGTGTCAGAGAAGAAACCCCTCTGGGAAAGAAAGCCTGAAGTTTTTCCTAAAGACAGTGGCCTGACCCAAGACCCATCCAGCTGTGATCCAGCTCAGAAGCTTGGAGAATCAACGTCAAGGTCAGCCCCAACCCAGAGAAGAACAGGCATCAGCTGCAGCACACTACAAAGGGATGACCAAGGACTCCAGTCTCCTGGGTTTGATTAACATCGAGGGAAGCTGGAGTGAAGCTCAGTGTTTCCACCCACATTGGTCACAACCAACCAACTTCATGGCTGTTTGTGAAGTGGACTTGCCTCTTCATGCCTCTGGTTCATTAGAAATGGCGTTACTTTGTCTTTCCTCTGCCACCCCCTGGTCATCTGACCATAGTACAAATCCTTCTGATTGTTGTTAGTGTTGGAGGTACTTCCCTCTCCCCATCCACTCAAGATTTTAATTTCATTCACCGAGCTGCAGGCTGCTGGCCAGTCCCTGCTGCCAAAGTCAACACCTCAGGGCTGCTTTGTCTGGGAGAGTAGGTAAAAGGGAGAGTGGGTCCTAAGACCATGGAGTTTCCTTTCCCAGGACCTGCTCAGGTGATGGCATATTTATGGCACAATAAGGGGCTTGCTCCTTGGGTCTCTTGGTTTAAAATTCATCTTTGCAAGGGTTCTTGCTTCTCTGAAAATCAATAGGGAGAGTAATTTCCTTTCCTTTGTACATGTGTAAGGAGCTAGACAAATTTTACTTGCAGCTGTTACTCTGTACTATGGAAAGTCTCCAAATGCATAAACAGAAATGTTCCCCCCCTCCCCAATTAAACAGGAATGAGAGAAATTATGGGAGTGGGTGGCGATGGGTTTGGGCACTCAAGCTTTGGGGGAAGAAAGCCCTAAGGAAGATAGATTGTTTATATATGTCTCCCCCAAGAAGACTGTGAGCTGCTCAGAGGCAGGGACCACATTCTATCTTGTGTGTCTCTAGCTCCCTGCCCAGTGCCCGATACACAGGAACTGTCTGCTGAAATGCGGAGATGCAAAGAACTGAAGGGAAAAGGGAGGCCACAAACTCAGGGATGGAACAGAAACATCACATTTTCTTTTCTTTGTTTTGGCGGTGTGGCTGGGAGAGGTACATTATAAGAAATGAAATGACAACTTGGAGTAGGATTAGACCTACTAGCACAAAATGATGACACACACATAATTTCCTCTTACACAATAACACAACATTTTGTTTTCAACAAACATAAAAGCCATCAAAGGCTCTCCAGCTGGCTTGCGAGTACTCTGATATCCCTGACTCTGCTAATGGGCAAGCAGAGGAATGTCCTGGCAACTCCTTTGAGTGGGAGTTCTGAGGAAGAGGGAACATTGCTGGTCTGCGGAAAGAGGACAGACAGATTCCGAAAGATTCCTTCATGTGCAAATCCATAATGCAGATAAAGTGGGGTCTGTAGAGATGGCGACCTCATGCTAGAGAGGGACAGGACCCTCCCCCTGGAGATGGCATCTATGCTCATAGTTCTGGTAGAGTTGCAGTCTTGCTTGAGGTGTGTATCTGTCTCCCTCTAACTATAGCAATCTTGAAAATGTTTGCTTCCTCAGGCCACCAGGACTTTTGCCTTTGCCAAATGGTGCTGTGTTTCATGTAAGCAGAGTTTAGAGACGAAAGATTTATTTAAATGAGAACTTTTCTACAGTCTAAATTACCAGAGATGAACGTTGGGGTGTTGTGCAGTGGGTCTGACCTCATTCTAACTATTTTATTTGCCTTCGACCTACAGATTTCCCACCAAAGTGGGGATATTAAAATTGCAGGATTTCTACCCATTATATCCTTGGGGTGTCTTGTATTTTTTATGCAGGATTCATTTCCACTTGGAAGTCACTTCACTCAAGTCACTAGTTGGTATTCTATGGAACTTTGTACAAGCAAAGGATTTTAAAGCCATTACTAATAGCTGTATCTCAAAGTAGGGCCTTCTCATAAATCCCAAATCCTCAAGTGACCGAGACAGATAAACAAAGGTATAAAGTGTTCATCTGTCACACAGTGTCGCTAAGGGAACGTGAGGTAGAGTCAGGGAGCTCTGGTGGCCCAGTGCCTGGGCTGTTTTTAGACTAAACTAATCTGCCTGAGACAGACCAGCAATGCAGAGAGTTTAGACTTTGACATGAAACAGACCCATGTTCAACTACAGCTCTGCCACTTACTAGGTAAGGAAACGTGGCAGTTACTTATTATCCTCTCTGAGTCTCAACCGTCTTGTGTAGAATGGAGAAAACAAATCCTACCTTGCAGGGTCATTGTCAATATGAGACAACATGTATTAAAGCTCCAAGCATACGGAAAGTCTCAAACAATGGCAGATATTATCATGATTCAGTATTCAAGTAAGTTAATTAAACACCTTGCTGACCAGTCACAAAATAACTCATGTCTGCACTTACCTTAATTTCAGTAATTTTTTTTTATGTCTTTATTGATTTCAGAGAGAGATAGAAACACCAATGATGAGAAGATCATTATTGATCTACTGCCTCCTGCACACCCCCAACTGAGGATCGAGCCTGTAACCCGGGAATGTGCCCTGATTGGGAATTGAGCTGTGATCTCCTGGATCTCAGGTGATGCTCAACCACTGAGCCACGCCTGGTCAGGCTCAGTAATTTTAAATACTTTGTTGACCAAAGTAGCCAGCTGCATGGGTGAGTTCTGGTTCAAAACAGCCAGTCAGCAAGGTGTTAAGTCAAAGATATTAGGCTGCCTATTATTAGATTGCTTACCACATGACACAGGTTTAACATGCAGTCCCCTCAAATACCTCCTCTGGCCTTTAGAGGGTCCTATAAAGGAGGGAGAGGAGGTCTCTTCTGGGGACTCCTTCACAGATGTTCGGGCTAGGTGTCTTGGATACCCATTCTCTCTGGCCTGCCTCGAGATAAGGTGGGAAAAGAGCCACGACCCCATACCAGTCATCCACTCTATCACACTCTGCTGCTCCCAGATCCATATAGCCTCCAGCTATGGAAATTACCAGGGCCTTAGGCCATAGTCAATATGGCATCACACACGCTATATACAGAAAACTTTTTTCCAAGAGCTCCAAGTTATTAGCTGATTTTCTTATTTAGTTAATAGCATCATTTTTCAGGTCAGGAAACTCATATTAAAAAAAAGATTGTGTGCCCAAGTTGGAACCATGGAAGTTAAAAAATAAAATATGATTGTTCAAGTCTATCATCATCTCACTCTATCCTTTGGGGATCCCATTCTGCACACTTGATGCAAAAGTGTCCAAGAATATCTTCTTTGCGAAAAGACCAAATGACACGAGATGACTGTGCTGCAGGGGAGGCTGAAGGCCCAGGGGCCCTGGAGTCAGAAACAGAGGATACAAGTAGGCTCCTGTCATCAGGACGGGCCACCTGGTCAAGCATACATGAGGTTTAAAAAAGAAATTTATCTCCTCACCTAGCTCCTTGAGTAGTCCAATGCTGGCTTCTTCCTAGAGTCATCCCTAAGAGATGAAGTTCTATGACCTGGCTCACTCCGAAAGCTGCCTGGTTTGCCAGCTGAACCTGGTCTGAGGCATTCATAGCCATCAGACTACAAAGGCCATGTTGGTCTGCTAATTGGGTACACCAGAGAAGTAGCAACCACACCTGCAGACTTCATCCTGGATAAATTACCCATCATCTTCCTGAAGGAAGGCTACAAGGGCAACTAGACAGGCGTCCCACACTGTTCTTTAAAGGTGACTGAATGCTACAGTTTTGTGCTGTTTTGTCTGATCCCTGACCCTAGAGGTACCAACAGTGCTACCACCTTATGTTTAAGAAGCTGCTGCTTCCGGCTGGTATTAATAAGCCAGAGTTCTATTGACAACCTAGACAACTTTGTTAAAACCACCTCTGATGCCGTATCAAAAGCCTACAGCTTTCACTCCTGACTTCTGGTAATAAACTGTGTCCTCCACATCTCCTTACCAGGAATTCCCTGACAGCCTGGAGAGACTACACCCGAGTTCACTGCAGAGAACCAGGTGGGTCCCTGCTGTGGTTACCACGAAGTGTTCCTCTATGAACAAAATTAAAGTGAATAGAATCAGCTGGCAGGGGTGGGGGGGGAGCATTCACAGCAAAGCATAGACCAACTCTAGGCACCGTCACGCCATCAAACCAACCAAGATCATCACAGTACACCCTAAATCCACCCCCTTTGAACTCCAAACAGAAAAACTAAGCTCTCCAGTAACTCTGGGATGGCTGTTGGATGGTGTGGATTCCATGCTCAGAGTCACAAATCCTAGCCCATTCCACAACTTTTGAGACAATTTAGTGCCAAGTCATTTTCAGTGCTACTACACTTACATGATACTCAAGAACCTGCTGCTGACCACCAGAGAATCATAATCATGTAAGACCAGCCCACAAGACCTGTTCAGGGTACTGCAGAGGAGCATCCAGTGTAGACACCTGCGGGGGAATCTTGGCAAAGAGACCTTGTAGGCATTGAATACAATTGATCAGATTCAGCATCAGGAATCTTCACTAGAGTCTCATGGGGCAATGATGGTCTCAGGGGACTTTTTAAACAAATTGTGAAGCATAGCAATTACTATGGACACTCTGACTTTGCTTAGCATCTTATTAAGAGGCCACATGGGCTCTTTCTTCCCTTCTCCCCACTGTGAATTTTAGAACGGGCTGTTTGGAAAGGGAACAGGAAAAATGATCAGCATACAAGTTGGGACAATAGCTACTGCTAAAGGGGTAGGATGAGACCTGCACTGCAGTGCTGCAATGTTTTATTTCTTTACCCAGACGGTGGTCACACTTATAATTACTTATTAAATTATACATGCTCATATACCCTTTTTTTTTGTATATACATTACATCTCAAAATAAAAGTTTCTCATTTTTAAATATAAGTATTACAAGATACCTGGAGCTGGTCTATTATACTTTAGGATCTAAGTGAAGCCAAAGTAGAGGTAAGGAGTCCTCTGGTTCAGCCTCTACTGTGGTCCTAAGAAGTGTGGCTGAAAGCTGTCTGCAGTGGTTCAGAGGTAACAGTGCATGAGAAGCTGAAACTAGCATTTATTGTTTTAATTCAAGAGTCATCTTACTAGCCTCTTGAGAACTTAGTGATGGGCTAAAATCAAAGAGTGTTCATAGTGACCCATTCAAAGCCACAAGAACAGCAAGTACAAAAGACGTAGGATGGTTAACCTAAAAACGTAGTCAGAGATAGAATTTTGTTTTGTTTTGTGACAACTCATACCATTCAGGAGCTTGATAAAATAGGGGTAGAATAAATGCACTGTAAAAGTTTTCTAGCTAAAATTCCAATTCATTGGGGCTGCGGATAGGGGCAAAAATCTGTATTTTAAAAAGAATTCCAAATGAGATTTTGATTTTCCATATTGGAAACCACTGTACAAGACACCATGTTACTTCTCTTAGAAAGCCAGGGTCCCTAATACTTTTCTTTCTAGACCCAAATCAGGCCCGGTTTTCTCTGCCAAGCTTATCTTTGGTTGGAAAAGAATTGGTACCACCTGCCAATTTTGAGGAGCTGTGATTTTGTTTGCCACACCCAGAGCACTTGTGGGAGGGGGTGGAGTGGGGGGATGTTGGGAAATAAATGTGATTATATGCAAATCAGGATATATAAAGTGTTTATAGTGGTTACCTCTGGATGGCAGGTGATTTATCCCTTGCATTTTTTATTTCCAAATTTTCTACACTGGTTTCTTATGTAGTAAAACTATAACAAATTATTGTTTAAAAGACTGATGAGAACAGACATCCTCTGCTCTTGTCAAACTGCACAAGCACTTGTCCCGCCCATTGGTTATCTGTGCAATGACAGTGCCCCTGCTTGGCACCATGGACAGCAATCAGGGAAGGGTGAAAGGGCAAGAGGCCTGGGATAAGCCAAGGCTCCCAGTGCACATTCTACCCTGAGCTGCCTGCTTCTGAAGGAATTCCTGGGAAAATGCAAAAAACATTTCTACTCCTTAGTCCTTTTAAACATTTATTTATTTACTGTACAAAATATTTACACAATCACTGCAACTGTCTGGCCCTTTTGCCTGGCCTGACAAATTTGCAGCAGGGCTTGGTCTCCACTGAAGTTCTAGAAACATGCCAATGTTCTCCTTGGTGTTCAGTTGGTGTCTGGTCTCCTTCAGAGACACTGAAAGGCCAGGAGGTTAGCTGACCCCAAAGTACCTGGGCCACAAGGACATAAATAAAGAAGTGGCCAAAATAAGAAACATGAATAGAAAATTGCCCAAAAAGTAACAGACACTAGTCCTTCTCTCTGACATTCTGTACCTTTCCCCACACTGCCTAGTACCAAAGCAGGATTAGAAAGAGAAGGTAAAAGAAAGGCCAAAAAAAGCAACGATACATTTGAACAGAGTTAGGAGAGAGAGTAAACTGGAAGAATAGAAAACCACAACAGTACCAAAGGGTTTTGTTAAACAAAGGCCCTGGGGCCCAGGACCACCACAGGGACACAGCTGCCCCTGCTGGGCGGCAGTGGTGCCCAGGGCGCTTTGAGAAGTGCTATGACTAGAGCTTAAAATGACAGGTCTAGCCAAGAAAATCAAATAGAGCTCCAGCATCAGTCTGTGGAGGGCTGCTGGAAGGGAGAAAGCAGAATCCAGAAGAGGAATAACTGCCAAAGACAGCAGAGCCAGCCCAAGTGCCCCCTGCTGGAAACTCCTCTCTGGGCCGGAGGGGGCAGCTTCGTGTTTCCCAGGGTGATGACCAAGCTTGCCTTTACACATCCCGTGGGAAACACTGGGGCAAGCAGCAGCACCTTGTCCTGGTCCCTGAGGAGAGCAGTGACCGTGTGGCATGGAGGACCCTGTGGTGTAGAGGCCCTGATGATGGATCCTGGACCCCAAGAATGAGTGAGGTCAGCACCCACACCAAGGACAAATGACAACTGCGAAGGAGTGAGGTCAGGCAGGAACAGCAGCAGCTCAGGAAGGCTTGTTCCTTGTGATCCCTGGGAACAGAAGGGCTCAGACTTGCTTCCAGGAGGCCAAGGCAATGCCACAAGTCCTGCCTCCTCTCTGGACTCTGTGTACTTGCTGGTTTTGGCAATAAAGATGGCTTGTAATAGTCTCAGAGTTGAGCGCCCCACTGGGAATGGTGGCTTACAGCAAAGCCTTCTTAAAAACAGAAATTTTGGATAGTTGATGAGATTTTGAGTCTTGGAAATGTTTTCATTCAAATCGTAATGGAAAGGGATGTTGCCATAATCCAAGAGACAGCAGCAGGTTCTCTTCCATCATCACGTAATAGTGAACCTAATATATCTCCCTCCCTTCTTAGTTCCCCTGCTGGTAACTGATGGAGTAAAGGGAAGTAACTGGGACAGCTAGGTGTTTACTGCCTGACAGATCTCCTCTATCTGATCCGTGTCCTGACCCCAAGGACCAGTGATAAGCCTTAAACTACAGGTCCCTTTTCCCTTGCCTCAGTGGGGCCAGAGAACACCAGAGAGAGAAGCAGGGATCACTGGCATTCTAGTCTTACGGTCCCAGTCCCTTGCTCCAAAATGTTCTTCAGTAGAAAGCAAAAGAATCCCCAGCTATTAGCAGACTGCATAACTCGGAGGTAGGTGGCCAGACCCAGCCACGCTCCAGTGTGAAGAACAAACTCAGGGACAAGCATCAGTAGTCTTCAAGCCAGCCATGTGCCTAGATGTGCCCCAAACCTTACATAAGATCAGATTCAGCACTGAGGCCATAGCCCAGCTATCTTTCACATGCTTAGGTCTTCTCACTGGCTCAAACTCAAGAAAAAGCTTAGAGTTCTTCTTTAGAGATTAATGACCATTTCCAGAAACACCTGCAGGGAAAGCTCCTTTTCCAGTTCAGCCACCACACAAAAAGATCCTTTTGTGCTCTCAGCCCCCATTAGAGGTAGTCCAGTGGCACCGCCTATGCCTGCCATTGTGCAGAGAGACAAAACCAAAGACAGAGCATGTGGGCCACTTCCTGTCTGTGCTTCTCCTGGCTGCTGATGAAAAGAGGCAATAACCCTGCCTACAAGAAGGACTCACAGACCTCAGGTCAAGTAATGAGGGCCCAGAAGGACCTCGAAGGAGCATAAGCAGAGGAGGTTGAGCAAGGCGAGGACACCAGCTACCCAATTGGAGCTGAGCCCTTTGTGTAATCTCCTTCAGCTAATGAGGCAGCTCCTGCTACTGAGATCTTCTAAGAGCCAAGTGGAATTATAGCAGCACGGTCCTCTTCTCGTGACTGAACAAGTAGCTCAGATTACGTACCATGCCAAAGTGGCTGGGGCGGTGGGGGGGACAATGGGGCAGGGAGAGGGCGAAGGAAGGACAAGGCTTGTAGGTGACAAAATAGTCCAGACACTGGGGTGCATGCAGCAGCTTCTGGTTGATGGTTAAGTGTCATGTTAGTATCAGTGGTTATGATGTCTGTTGCGTGCACCCAGATACTCCAGAAAGCACGGGAGCCAAGAGGATGGCAGGAGAGTGGTCAGAGCATGCCAAAGCCCTCACAGCCCTCGCTGATGGCCAGCTGCAGCATCCTGTGCACCTCTTCATACGAGTCGTACGTAGGGAGGCACAGCTGGTTAAAACTGGAAGGGCAAGATGAGAAGGGATTAACTCAGAAACACTGCAAAGGCTGGAAAGATAATCCCCCAGGAGAGCATGCACTGGGCAATCAGACACCTACCATGTGTGGGCGGTTGGGAGCGTGCTGTGGGTCGGAGCAGCAATAATCTGGAATGAGGGACAGAGCGCAGCAAAGCCTCCGGGTGGTAGCTGAGAGGAGCCTGTAGTGAACTGAAGCAGCCGAGCCAACTCCTCCTGGGTCAAACTGGAAACCACCGTCCAAAACCACCTCATGACCTGGCAGGGAGGGCACAAGGCTGGGGTCATACCAATATGCAGCTCAGGATTTGACCCTGGGGCAGGGAAGCAATAGGATACCCCAAAGAGGGGGTGTGGCCCAGTAACCATTCTATGAGGACATGGGTAGGAATGGTTAGAATTCACAAACTCTTTAGGAGTTTGCATTGTCACAGTCAGGAGGGAAGTCGTCGACTGCTTGGTTCTCTTTCTTTGACTTTCCCATGCACTGCTTCTGTGGCAGTCAGCATGATAGCCAAGAGAGACCAGGGCTCCCTTTTGCCTAAACCACCACCTGCCTTTCCCACATATATCATTTTCCCCAGCTGATATGTCTGCTTTTCTGACTCCTCAACTTTTCATTTTTAATCGTCACCTGAGGATATGTTTGGGGGGGGTGGGGGGGTGGAGAGAAATATTGGTATGAGCTTCCTGTATACACCCTGACCAGGGATGGAACCCACAACCATTTGGCACATGGGACAATGCTCCAACCAATTGAGCCATCAGGCCAGGGCTTCAACTTTTGTCTTCTGAAACCTTCTTTACAACATGGCACAAACCCAACTAAAATAAATTTGGCCCACTTACCTTTTCTCTGAAATGCCATGAGCCACCAACGACCATTGCATGAGCTTTGAAGTCAGACACACTAATGTCTCCAGTCCCACACATCAGCAGCTGGAGAAGATAGTCAGGTGTTACTAGGACAGTCAGAGGGAGAAAGACCCAGCATAAGGTCAATTACCTCTGTTAATATGCAAAAATGTGGAATAAAGAAAACACCAGGAAAAAGACAAAAGGTGAGGTCACAATGCCAAAATACAGCTTTAGGAAAATCAATTATAATAGGCCAATGGTTCGTAACCAGTGCGGTAAAAAATCATACAGCCTTTTTTTTTTTATGCAGTTTTTTGTTGTTTTTAAATATATCTTTTATTGATTTCAGAGACAGGGAGGGAGAGGGAGAGGGAGACAGAAACATCAGTGATGAGAGAGTCATTGATCGGCTGCCTCCTGCACACCCCCTACTGGGGATCGAGCCGGCAACCCTGGGCATGTGCCCTGAGCAGGAATCGAACAGCGATCTCCTGGTTCATAGGCGAATGTTCAACTGCTGAGCCATGCCGGCCGGGCTTTTTTAAATTGACTTTTGAGAGAGAGAAAGAGAGAAACATGGATGTGAGAGAGACACATCAACTGGCTGCCTCCAGCACATGCCCCAACCATGATCAAACCCATAACCTGAGTATCTGATTCCTGATCAGGAATCAAATCGGCTACCTTTAGGTGCATAGATGACTATCAGCCAACTGAGCCACACCAGCCAGGGCAAATCACACAGCACTTTAAAAAAGATATAGATGCCTGTGGCCTTATCCTAAACCTATTGAATCAGAATCTCTAGGAGTGGGTTACGAGCTTATATATTTTGAAAAAGTTCCCCAAGCATTTCTGATGTGCACACCTAATTACAAAAAGGGAACTAAGTAGCTATCTGACAGTCTTCTCTGGACATAGCCTGGAAATACCAGGGAGAAAAGCAGGCCCTTTCCCTTTGATGAAGACCCCCAGCCCCATTGATAAATCTTTCAGATGGCCTTTCCTTTTCTCCAGGATCCATCCTTTTGTGGACTGAACTTATACCACCTTCCTTCCCTTCAGCCCTGCCCCTATTTAATCAGATAAATTTAAAAGCACGCCAAAAAATAAGAACATTAATGAGATCAGCACCCTCAACATCTCGTTCATGTCTTGGTCTGGTTCAGGATCCTGCACCTTACTGCACAGACTGTGAGTACTCATCCAATAGCTATAAGGATGATACGTCCTAATCAAGAGACAAGAAAGGCTCAAATTAAGCCTCGGAGCCTCAGCTCCTTCAGAAAGAACTTGTTAAGCTAATGAGCAACCAAGAGCAACTGTAAGAGACAGTGTCCTTCCTTCCTACTCACTTTTACAAATTGTTATAAATGCTTTGCTTCGTGATAAAAACAAAATACACCAGTAGCTATTCCTCAGCCCAAAAAAATAACAGCACTAGGTTTCTATCGGACACTTTAAGCTGAGATGGAGAGTTCACTTTGTTTAGATTTCATATTTAAGGGGACAAAATGTGACAAAAATTGCACAAGACTTTGAGTCTTGTTCTCTAAAACAGTTCAGTTTATAAAAATAAAAACTACAAACAAGACCACCTAAACTTTCTTGGTTTTTCATTTTTAAAGAAAAACTTTCTCCATACAGGAAACAGTCCGCAAGAACACACTCCTCTTAAGAGCTACGGAAAGTTGAAACTAATAAATTGCATTATATGTATCATCTGTGAGCAGCAGGTAAAAACAAACTGATTTTAGGTTTTGTCTACACCTGATATGAACTTCTACTGTGCTACTTATAGAATGGCATTTACCATCTTAGAGCCATTTTTTGGTTGGTAGAGGATCTGAAATAAGAATATATTAACTGTATAGCATTGTGGCCCCAAACTTTAAAATATGTCTCCTTCACCGGAACGTAGCTCCATGAGGGCAGGGCTGTTTCATTCATTGCTATCTCCCTAGTGCTTTGAACGCATGCGGCATACAGGAGGCACTCAATAATAGTGCCTGAACAAATAAATTACATTATTGCCTTAAGTCACCTTTAAACGTCAAAGACTGTACATGATACCAATTCTTTAGTACTCAACCAGTATTAATAATATTTGATAAATAAGTGAATAGTAATTATTCTCTTCAAAAATGATTAGTTGCTTGCTGGTTTCTAATTTTCACATTCTAACGTTCTAAAAGCTGAAAAATGGGCCAATGCAATGGGAAGAAGGTAAAAGTGAAGTCAACCTTGCACAAAGGGCTTTCCTACCACATCTCAAACCAGAAGATGCAATAAGCTAGTTTCTGTGGGCAAGGTAAACACTGGGTCAAGACTGGGGGTTTGTGATTGTAAGCACTTACCTCAAGCTCATTTTCATCAAAAATAGCCAAAAGGTTCTCCGGGACCAACTCATTCAGGCCTGAAACAAAGTAGTCCAGTTAAAACCATACCCACACCATGGATACAGGTATTTCCATCTTAAAGCTAAGAGCAGACAGAGTCTCACCTTTCAGGAAATGTTCCACCTCCTCTTTCACTTGACTGGCCAGCCGATATTGGGCCAGCAAATTTAAATAGAAGATTTTATTAGCATTGGTGACTGGGGTTTGAGCTCCACCTGTCATGAGTTCTATAACCTAAAATAAGATGCAAAAGACAGACAGGGAGAGGCTGTGGATGAGAGTTTGTAAGAGGATATCTGCCCAGTATGTTCCACAAACACAGCATTAATGAGGTCCATCACAGTTGGAAGTTTCTGCTTCACATTCAGCTTAACACACTTGGTTTTATACAGTTACTAAGCTTCAGGGTTCCTACCACTATTGCTGTCTTCTACTAGCTATTTCTGAAGTGGGTATCTGAGGGAGTCTTCTCTGACCTGGTCAAACAGGTTTGTAATATTTTAATGTCTCCATGATCCGAAATTAAACCATCACTGACCTCTTCTCTTAAACCCCTGAGCCACTTGAGAATAAATAAAGCCAGATAAGTACTGAAGTCTTTTTAGGTCTCAGAAGTTCTAAGATGGGAATGGCTGTTCCCTTACACATCCTTCCCTTACAGTCCCACATTGGTCACAAAGGATATGTGATGATCAGTACAATGGTATCAATCAGTGGTCACAGTTTCTCAGTCATTGCTATTTTGTTTTCAATTGTATGTTATTGCGACTTTAGCTTCCCCTTTATCATTTGATAGACAGAACTACATTTGCATCAGAAATACTTTTGGATAATTTTGTTGTTGTTTTTTGTTTGTTTCATTTTGTTTTTAATATGTCTTTATTTTTTTCAGAGAGAGGAAGGGAGAGGAAGAGAGAGAGAGAAACATTAATGATGAGAGAGTCATTGATGGGCTGCCTCCTGCACGCCCCCCACTGGGGATCGAGCCCGAAACCCGGGCATGTGCCCTGAACGGGAATCGAAGCACAATCTCCTGGATCCTAGGTCGATGCTCAACCATTGAGCCATGCCCGGCTGGGCTTAGATAATTTTGTAATAAAAGGTTTAAAAATATATAGGTACAGTGTTAAAATAAGAGTTACCACCACTAACTAAGTTGAGATAGACACTTCTATCCCTTCCAAAGTTCCTTGTGCAGTGACAGACACTTCATATCACTAAGTTCTTTTTCTACTGGAAAGTAGAACAAGTGGGAGAAATGGGCCCATGTGTCTTTTGTTCCATTTACATGGGCCAAGATCATAAAGTGTGCGATGCAATGCCCTGAAGCTACGCTCCCCAATGTGGCTGCCACTAGCCACAGGCGGTTATTTACATTTAAGTAAATGAAAATTTAAAAATGAGAAATTCAGTTATTTGGTCATACTAGCCACATTTGGGGTGCTCAACATACAGCACAAATAGAGAACATTTCCATTATTGCAGAAAGTTCTATTAGACAGCACTGCTCTGGAAGAGGGTGGGAATCATGGGACCCACAGGCTCTGGTCCTCTTTCTCACCTTATCCAATTGGCCTGATTTGTTATATTTCTCTTCTGCAAAGACCAGCTCCATCTCACTCATGTCATTGTTGAGGATGAAACAAACTTTAGATTTGTAGAATTCTGGGTCATCTGTTTCAAAGTACTAAGGAGACAGAAAGAGACAGAATAGAACATACGACTCTTACCCAGACATGAAATTATAACTGCTTGGGACCAATTACCCCTTCAGCCTTAAGAAGAATTAGCTCAGAGCAGAGAGACTCCAGAGTTAATGGCCAGCGGCCTTAGTAGAAAAGACACACCTCAGACATTACCTTGTAATGCATACGTAATCCTATGATTTGGGCCAAGAAAGAGCGGGTGAAGCGAGCACGGACCAACTGCTTGTAGGCTCCTCCTAGAGAGGACTCATAGAGGCACTTGCCCACGAGCCGCCCCGCAAACTCGTACATCTTCAAGCGCAGGTGAGCAGGGCGATTAGGGTTGGGATGCACCTGCCAAAGACAGACATTAAAAGGCTCTGGGCCATTTTTCTTCAAGCCTAGTTCTGGAAAGACCCTCCCTCCAAATCCATTCCAAGGGAGCAAGAATTTCAGGATTCGATCAAAGAGCCCATCCAAACGGTATTGGCCTTTTGGTGGCCACTACTGAGTAATCCAGAGTGACGGGAGGGTGAGGGGCAAAGGTGGACTTACACTAGGCTGAAGAACCTTAATGAAGCTTGAGGCCTCATCTGGCTGACATGGAAGTGAATCAGTAGATGATGTGAGCCTTCTCCCTAAACCAGAACTTCTTTCAGCCAGTCTACTTCTCTACTCCTGACACCTCTGCCTAGTCAAAGGTCCAGTACAGAATTCAATAGCTTCAGGTATGTTTTGAGAAAATGGATTAATTATTATTATAATTAGTAAAATAGCCATTGCATTATAATGCTTTTTAGTAAAATATTCATCTGTCTGCATTTTCTCTTATTCTAGAGATGAAATAATGAAGGCAAAGCAGAGGGAGGCAATCTGATTAGTTCATATTATAGGTATCAAAATTAAGAACGGCACAGGTTGTCAGATTCCCAAGACAGGTTATTAACCTTAAACCCTTGTCAGTCTATTGCATTATAACATAATCTACACCCACCCATCTACAGGGAAGTCACAGACTCACTAATGCTTGGTTGTTGTCACTGAATCGGGTGAAGAGCTGGTTGGTGGTATCAAATAGTGCTTTGCAGATTAGCTCAAACCATTCCCGGCGAGGCCCTCCCCAGTCCAGAGCTGAAAAGCATAATAAAAATAAAAAGTGACTCTGGCCTGCTACCTTTTATCATGTTTGTTAATTAACTCATTATTTTCTACTCTCCACACTTCCTCCATTCCACTACTTTAGTGTTTCCCCCTTCCAACCCACCTAAGCTGGGGACTTATTTTGAAATCCCACCCTTCTATAGGATTAAAGGTCACTATTTCCCCTATTGTGGAAATACAGGAAATAAGAGATCCCAGGAAATGGACATTTTTCTTAGTTCTAAAAAGATTAAAAGTTTGCCCTTCTGCTTCAAACTCATAGAACTCTCCCTTCAAATCCCTGTATGTCTGCACTCTATGAGATCCACCAAATCATCCAGCCTGTAAACACCACCCTTTTTATCCTGACTCGTGATTTTTTTCCCTTGGAAAAAGAAGCTGAGATGTGTTTAAGGGGGTTTTGTTTTTTGGGGAGAGAGGGTAAGAAAGAGAACAGGAATGGGGAGTAGAATTAAAAAGATGAATATGAAATTTCAAAGCTGACCTTCTTCATCCTGGAAAACCACTTCAAAGTTTTTGCTCCAATCTGAGATGGAAAAATTCCGAGTGGCTTTCAGAGACTGAAAAGCAGGGAAAGGAAGTATCAGAACACTGGCTGGCATCTCTTGGGTGTTAACGACAAGAACACAAGAATAATGACATTGTCCACTAGTTCTCAGAGGCGACCTATTTCTCATAAACAAGCTTTAATAACACCATCCCATATTTAAAATGCCTGTGTCTCCAGAAGAAATTTAAGGTTTTAAGGTTTTAAACAATAATCTAATTCATCTAAAGTTGAAGCTGGTTTTTCTTTTTATAACCCTCATTAATGAGAAAACACTTAAAGAGCTAAAAATGGCTCAGATTAGTAAGCTGTCAGCAAGAGAACTAAGGAGTCCTGGTTTTCAGTAAAGCACAGTCTACTTGCTAGACATCTTTATCCGAGGCTAGGTTCAGACAGGGAGCCACACCACATGGAGAATGCAGCAGAGAAAAGGGGTTTCCAGTCACACCTACCAGAGCCAAACATCACAAACACATTCTGGACTGCGACCAAGCCTTCTCATTCTTGGGGAATGTAACAACTATGCCAGTGTCTGTGCAGTGGAGACAGACACACATCAGGTGTTCCTTTTCCATCAGACCAGAGAGACAACAAAAATCCTTGCCTTTTAATCCAACAAGAGCTCTTCTATTCCAGGGATTCAATAACAAGAACTTTCTTCTGTAACAACTACTTACACCTGCCCTGCATATGAGTTCCATGAGCTTATTCAGGAACTTGTGCAGTACAGATTCTAAAGCCAATTTGTCAACCAGTCTCTCTCCTCAATAACATACCTCCAACAAACCTGCCCCAAACTTAGTATGGCCAAACAGAAGAACAGTCTTTAATAGGTATGTTTAGAGAGGAGAGAAATTCAGGTTTCATGAAAAAGATAACCTGAAGAATATAACCAAATACCAAAGAAGTTTCTGGTTGGGAAACTTTGATAACTATCGACAGAGATGAAACTTTACTCACCGATTCCAACAAGGCATGTCTGCTAACCTTCAGGGTGACTTTGGAATGTGGTCTTTTCATATGTACCTGCCGAAGCTCTCGCTGGAAAAAGTTCACCTTGTCCTGAAAGGTCTCAGAGCCTCCTGAGGAGCAAGATTCATCATGATTACAGCCTATTACAAGACATCTGCACAGGTGACCTCTATACCCTCAGGCACCCACAGTAGCTGTGGTCACTGCCCAACTTTACCTATGTTCTTATGGAGGGAACGGATGAAAGTGGCTGCGAGGATGTTCCTCTCCTTACAGCTGAGCTCCACAGGAGGCTGTATGCCATCATCCACCACCAGGGTAAGGAGCTTATGGACAGGGTCGGGCCCAAGGTATGAAAACTAGCAAAGGGAAAAAAAAGTTAATTTATAAAACCCTCTAATCCAATAAAAACCACCCACATCCCTACCCTTCTGTACCAACCAACAAAAACAAGTTAAGCCTGTTTTCTCCAAATGAGTACCTGCCAGGAGTATATCTCCTTGTTTTTCACCTCAGGGCTCTATAATTCAAATTTTATTTTAAATTACTTGATTCACAGAGATTGCCTTTAGTAAGGATCACAGGCAACACTACAGATCTTTCAACAAAGAATATAAGCAGGATGAAAACAGTAAAGACATATCAAATAGCAACTGAATACCTGAAGAGGTTAGGCAAACTAGATGGCGGAAAGTGATTTGCCTTTAGATTCCAAAAGCTCAGAAAAATTAAAAATTTAATATATGAGATCACTGATTCTAAAAGAGCTTCAGCATACTGGGAGACCAAGCTGGGGGCAAAGTTACCAACAGCCTCTCCGTTAACTTAGTCCTAAAGTTAACGGGAAAAAGAGAACTCTCACAATATTCTGACTTGCTTCTAAATTCCTGCTTCTGTAAGCACTTGTCTTTCCAGACTGTTTCTATTCTTCATGACATTTCATGAAGAGATAACAACGGACAGGCTGACATATTCCAGAGTTGAAGTCTGCTCAGTAAGGTTCCACTTACTTTGGTTCCTGGGCACACTCGGAAGGTGTAAAGGCGCCAGGGAATGATCTTCAGGTAGAACTCCTTCACTGAGAATTGCTGCAGGACCAACATACAAAAAATGAAGTGAGTGATAAGTAAGGCTCTATTTGGGTACTGTAACTCAAATACCAGAGTCCCTATCTAAACTTCTCATGGTAAACCTTTCCCTCTATGTACAAAAAAGATAGTTTACGTCAGCACTGAAATCAAAAAATAACATCACCCTATCAAAATAGGCAAATTAAAAGTATTACTCCGACAGTGCAATTTCAATTAGAGACATTTCGTAATCTTAACACTCGAGTCTTCCTCCCATTTGTAAATATCTGAGCTTAGGTTTCACTTTATGAGTAGAGAATATTTCACCTAGAAACAATTAAAATCTTCTGCTCAGCTAGGCGCTGCTCAAACAGACTTCTTATAAGTCAATGGACAGGGAACACCAGTGGCCCATACCCACTGCTTTGTCCCTATTTGAATGGTACCAAGGATTTGCCGGGGAAGAGGGATAGGGAGTAGAAGGGTGATGGGGGTGGGGTGAAGTTGCAAACCAAAAAGTTCATAAAAATCCATTATGTAAGAATAAAAAACGATCTCTTTATGCCACTTACCAAATGGGAAAAAAATGACATAATTTTTATTTTAAAAATAACCTATTATCTGAATGTGTAGTAGGTCAGATTTTTTTTTTTAAACTCTTCATTAAAGAAAATTTCACACACATAATAAAGAGTATAATGAACCCCTCACCAGCTTCAACAATTATCAATTCATAACCAATCTTGTTTCATCTGTACCCTACCAGTTCCCTCATTACCATTACCCCAGGCCAAATTAAGTCTAGATTTTTAAATGATGAATGGTAATGGTACACAGAAAAGTGTTCTGAAGGAGAACAGAATTAGAAGTCGTTTTGATTATGAGATTAAAGGATATAATGGGATGTTTCAAGAGTCTCATTTCTCTGAGGTTTGAATGAATAAGCAAAATACAAATAATAAAAGAAAATCCCTTAACACAAGGCACCTCTTAGCTCAGGGGCCTTGGGAAGTTCACCTCCTTGTCTCTGCCAAAATTTCTCTGTTCTAATCCTGTAGCCTGATGGTGACATCCATTTATTGTGGTTTCACAGATCACAGAATGAAAGATCAAATTGTTTTAAAATGGCACAAGGGGAAAACAGTAATTTTTTATACTAGTGAGATACTTTAAATGGTTAAAGTAGCCTTCTTTAAAACTCTAAGAGCCATGCCTTGAAAAAAAATCTTCCCAGAAGCACTCAAAGGGCAGAACACCACAGGTTCCCTAAAGCTCCACGGCACACACTAGACAGAGATTTATTCTGGTCCAAACCAAACACTGGCAGAAGAGGCGGCACACTCTGCTGCTTCACTGTAAGTGGCCTCTCTTAGTATCCTAGAAACCCTCCAAGTCAGTGATCTTCCCTGATTCTCACACTATTACTCTGTGGTTTTTGTTCCCAAATCCCAAATACCAATCACATACAGGCTCAGGCACAGGGATTTTGAGGCAAGAATGGGAGTTCCAACCTTTGGTGACACATAGCAGTACACCTTCTTGGGTTTCTTCACCTTCTCAGGTGTGTGACACTCAGAAGGTGAATCTTCATCTTCCTCCTCAACAGCCATGGAAGGCCGGCGCTGGGAAGAGCTCATGTGCATGGGCGGGAGGTGCCACGGTGTGCTGGTACAGTTGGTAGCATTATAAAGATAAGCCTCAAAGTAAATGCTCACTCCTGAGGTGGACACATTGCGTTCAACAATATTCTTCTCATTCTCTGAAGTCGAATAAAGAATAAAGTTTAGAGTAGGAGTCAGAGGAGAAAGAAAATTACCTGCCACTAGACCTTTAATCCACTGGACTCTAAGCTAAGTTTGGCTCAAACAGCAAATGTCTGTGAGGTCGTCAGAAGAGCACAGACATGCAAAGAACAAATCACAGCTTTTCTTTCAACTCACCACTTAGGACAATAATGTCAAATTCGCCGTTATTGATTGGTTGATTTTGGTACGAAATGCAAGCATGGAAGCAGCCGCGAGAATGCAGGGTGAGTCGCAAGAACACCTGGCAAGTCTGCCTGTTGGATGTCACTGACTTCTCAAAGGACACACCAGTATGTTCTTCTTCTTGGGGACCAAGCTGTAGGAGAAAAACAAAATATCACTAAACATATATAACTTTCCCTATTTGCATTTTAATTTATTCTTTACAAAGAACTTTCCTATCTATGAGCTAATCTAAGTCTCAATTACTAATGAGATGGGTATTATCAGTTGAAGGAAGAACAGCACAGAAGTCAAGAAGACGGAGAGAAGAGATGGAAGTGAATTAGAAAAGGTGAGAATGACAGAGAAAGGAGCACACAGAGAAGGAAAGGGGAGGCTGCTTACCTCATGAATGGACAAACTATAATTGTGCTCGTCTCTGAAGGACGTAGAATTGTTGGTAGGGTTGTCATACTCATCTCGGGGCACTATTTGAAGGGTGTGTGGCTGCCCACAGGTCAACACAAGAGTAGAAAAATGGCACACAATTTTTGTCTTGGAAGGAACCACCATTCCTGGAATAAAGACAGTATAATCTAACATTTAGAGAGGTGCTTTTCAGGGAACAAAGATTCCTCATTCAGTGAGTCCTTAGAGAGCTGGGTCCAGCCCAACTCCTAGGGATAAACACCACCATCAAGAGGCAGAGGAAAAAAAAGAAAACAAAGAGATTAATTCAAATAAACTTTGGGGACTCATTTTTACAAATTCCTAACCACTGCAAGCTCTAAACAAAATGAGAAGAGAAATTGGAGAAAACAGCACTGAGAGTTGCAGACACAATGCCTAGAGTCCCAGTGGAAATCTATGAGTGAGCCAGGCCTCAAAACTAAGCACTGAACAATTGCAAAACAAACCAAAACCCCCTAAATGCTCAGGTGCAAATCTAACAAAACATATACAAGGCTTGTAATTGAAAACAACAAGATGCTGATAAAAGAAACAAAAAAGGTCTAAATAAATGGTGAGATGTACCACGTTTATGAATTGGAATACTCAGCACAGTAAAGATGTCAATTCTTCCCAAATGATATAAAGGTTTAACACAGTTCTTATCAAAATCTCAGCAAGATTTTTTGTAACTTTAGACAGTATTATTCTAAAATGTATATGGAAAGGCAATACCTAAAATAATTCTGAAATAAAAGAGGGAAGTGGAAAGAGGCAGTTTACCCAATTTCAACACTAATTATAGAACTACAGTATCAAGACTGTGGTATTGGGGGAGGGAAAGACACATCAATCAATGGAACATAACAGAGAACCCAAAAAGAGATGCCTACAAATATGCCCAACTCATCCTTAACAAAGGTGTAAAAGCAATATAACAGGGCAAAGACAGCCTTTTCAACAAATGGTGCTAGAGCAACGGAACTGCTATGTGCAATAAAACAAAACAAACAACCTAAAAACCCCTTGACCCAAGTCTCGTTCATAAAAATGAACTAAAAACAGATCATAACCTAGAATATAAAATGTAAAACTATGTAACTTTTAGGGGGAACAAAAGGAGAAAATCTTCAGGATCTAGGACTACTCAAAGAGCTCTCCTACACTAAAGTATGATCTATAAAAGGAAACACTGATAAACTGACATCATCAAAATGAAAAACTTTTGCACTGTGAAAGACCCTGTTGTGAGGATAAAAAGAAAAGCTGAAGATTGAGAGAAAATATTTGCAAACCACTTATCTAACAAAGGACTAGTATGTAGAATTTATAAAGACTCTCAAAACTCAATAGTAAAAAACCAAAAAATCTAATTAGAAAATGGCCAACAGACATAAAAAGACATTTCACCAAAGAGGATACAGAGATGGCAAATAAGCACATGAAAAGGTGTTCAACATCACTAGCCATGAGGGAAGTGCAAATGAAAACCACCACACCCTCACCAGAATGGCTAAAATGAGCACTGGTGACAATATCAAACGTTGCCGAGGACGAGAAGAAGCTGGACTATTCACACACTGCTGGGGGTATGAAGTGCTATAGGGACGCTGGAGGAGAGCTGGGCAGCTTCTCAAAGATACTAAGCATGTAACTACCATGTGACCCAGCAATTGCATTCCTAGACATTTATATCAAAGAAATGAACTTACGGTCACACAAAAACCTGTACCTAAATGTTCGTAGGTTTATTCATAATAGCCAAAAACTGGAGAAAACCTAAATGTCCTCCAATTGATGAAAGGTTACAAAGAAAAAGAAAAAGGGAAAAAAGGAGGGAGGGAAGGAGAGAAAGGAAGAGAAAAAAAATGTACCAGGCTGAAAAATCTTGTAGTAGGGACTGTAGGCCACATTTAATCCACCAAGCTTCACTGAGATTTCATAACGCCCAGCCCTACGCACAGTGAAGGCCACCTTGACCACGTTGGAGCTGGGCTCCTGGAGGACTTCCTGGGTCACTGGAATTTCCACGGCTAGCTCCACATGAGAGATGTGAACTCTTAATCCCACAGGCCGATGTGCAGGGAAAGGCTGCCCGTTCTTGTAGAATAGCTGCAGTGGGAAGAGGAGGGGCACCCGTTAGTGAACAGGGGGAGAAAATCATTAGCCATCGAACTCAAAAGAGTGTGAGGAGAGAGGAGGTAGCTGGTAAAACCCAGTATCTACTCCCTCCTACAGTCCTGCAGACACAGGGAGAAACAAATTCTCTCAACACTTCAAAGAAAGCCATTAAATCATGAACAAATTCGTAACCTAGTTTCGAGGACGGGGTAAGATATACCATTAAATCAACTTTGACTTGACGTTTCTGAACCACAGGTGCTGCCTCCTCTGCCTTACCTGCCCTTGTTATTAGGTTATCACTGCTAATCCAGTGTAAAGGTAAGTCAGTGGGTACCACTGTCACTGAGTGACCTAAAGCACCAGGCAAGGCTAGGGGGGTTCAGGCTATCAAGCTAAGCATGTTGCTATAGTCAAGTCATCACAGGGGACAGCAAACTTTTTCTAGGGCCAGAGAGTAATTATTTTTGGCTGTATGGGTCACACACAGCTATTCAATTGTGGTTAACTACTCAAGTGTGAAAGCAGCCATAGGCAATACAGGAAGATGAATGGGTGTGGCTGTGTTCCAATAAAGTTGAATTTACAGAAACAGGAGGTGTGCCTGACTTAAGTCTTGGGCCACAGTTTGCCAACCGCTGGATCTACAATAACACCAACTCTATTTAGTAATATTTTTCTCATTTTGACAAGGTAACATTAAGTTTATACTTCTTCGAAGCTAAGCACCCATTAAACCAAAGTCCTTGAGAAATTCATGACTCTTGAGATACTAATAATTCCCAAGTTCCTGGGAGGGACTGAAAAACAAAGAAAAGTGTTAATATTTCAGGCCAGCACCACCAACAGACTGAACTGGACTCTGGAAGTAAGTGACTCAGAAACCCCAATGGGGACGGAGACAGAAACATTCCCTTACATGCACTCGGAAGGCCATGCTGTGGCCCACCTCATAGGGGTCCTTCCAATCCCAGGAGACTTTGCAAGACCTGGGATCCAGGTAATTTCCCCGCACGTAGTCATAAATAGTCCGGTCCCCTCGGCGCTCACGGTCCTCATTCTGGAGGAAGCTGACTACACGTGCAGCGAGCTCGAAGAGGAACTTAATTGTGAAGAAGAAAGCAACCACAGACACTGTGACTCCGCCTGCAGGAGAGAGCACACACACCTGCCAGTTACACACGACAGCTTCTCTTTACGGAACAGGCCAGCCACCTCTCAACATGTACGGGAAGTCAGGAAGAGAAAGCAAGACTTCCAAGGAAACACTGTACTGGCTGTACCTCAGTGAGTGAAGAGGGGAATTTCTATACCAGGACTCAGACACAACCACCCTGGGGCCAAATCCCACCCAGTGCCTGTTTTTGAAAATAAAGTTTCATTGGAATGAAGCCTCACCCATTCATTTACATATTGTCTAGTGCTGCTTTTGCCCTAAACTAAGACAGTTTGGTAGTTGTGACAGACATTGTATAGGCTTGGAAGCTGAAAATATATACTCTTTAGGTCTTTATAGAAAGTTTGTCAACCCTTGTTCTATACCATGGACCACACATATCATGCCTGCCTCCCACCTTCCTGTAGGTGCTGGGCTCTCACAAAAGTAGTAAAAAGAATGTGCATTATATTCCTGCCATTTGGAAGCTTTCCCCTCCCTTGTCCACTGGCAAAAGCCCTCCCCAACCTCCACTAGAGTCTGGAGTTCCCTCTTCTGGGCTCCCTCAGACTCCTTACATTCATCTACTCTAACTTTACCCCCCCCTTGACCATCCACCTCCTTGTTCACTGCGTGAACTTCTTGTATGCAGATTTTTGCCTTATCTGACTTTGACTCAGCAGGAAACGACGTCTGGCACTGACTATAATTAGTCAATAAATATTTCCCAAATGAATGAATTCCACTGCCAACTCTGTGAAGGTACTTTCCGGCATGACTGGAAATATGTCCAAGTCTATTTTCAAAGGGAGAGAGGATAGATAGACAGGGAGACAAAAAGGATGTAAGAATCCCAAAAAAAGATAATAAAGAGAGCTCGTTCCATAACATACCAATAACGTAAAACATCAGGTCCCTTCAATGCCGACAGAGGCCGAGGATCACAGCTGCAGCTGCAAACGAAAACTTGTTTAGTTTCTTTTCCAACTCCTTCTTACAGCCATTTCAGATTGACAGGTGCCCTATGACATATTTCAGACAAACATACTGCATCATTCCCCAAAAGACTTCTAATCTACCGACCACCCTAGGAATACCACAAACAGCCATTTGCTTTATTGCTAATTACAAAATGCAATAACATGGCTTTCATCTTCTCAGATCCAAAGCCCCAAGATAGTTTCCCTCCCCAAAGCAAATTGGTGCTAATTAAGACAAGCAAAGAGGATAATGGAGTCACTTTCCCCTTATATTTGCCTTCTGGAAGTAATTCATCTAAGTAGAAATAGTTATATAAAAATGTGGATTTTTAAAAGCAAGTATTATCATCATCATGTTGGCGTTACATAATTAAAATGAACTCTGGGTCATTCCAATAACAAGCAGTGGGCACGCAAGAGAAGTCATTTTTGCTGTTACCAATCAGATAAACTAATGGGCCCTGTGGAAGATGAGCTCAGCAGGAAGGCCAAGGAGAGGAACAAAAGGAGATCGTTCTTCTCATCGTAAATGATGCCTGCCAAGGTCACAACAATTCAAACAAGGGCTAGAGTTTGAGGGTAAACCTTCACTGTTATTAAACTTGTTTCCAGAATAAGGCTTCAATTGTCATTGCTCATTTGAACCCCCCAAGGTACTGCTAGGAAAAATGCAATATACACTGACTTTTGTATCTTATCACTGAGTTTTGACCTTAGTATGTATGAACTATATATATTCTCTATTCTACAATGCACTGAATTCACTCTTTCTTTTAGGGTCAATATATATTAAGGTTATCAATATTATCTCAACCCAGAACCTTTTATCAGTACTAGACTGTTACTTAGAAAAAAGGCAGCTGAAAATTTATAGGCTCAGATTTGAGAGGGACCAAAGCAACTTTTTATTTTATTTTATAAAGAGGGTGGGTGTACTTTTGTGTCTGATTGCGTGAAAAAATTTTAAGAGGGAGACAAAAAATGGCAGTAGTTCCTTTGATAACAATATACCCAATGAATGGCCATGTCAAGTTTCATAGAAATCTCTATTTAGACTGAAGTCCTACCAGAAATGAAATCCACACAGGAAACATTAGCATTGCCAATACACATGAATTAAGATGCTCCCAAAAGGGTCTATTATAAAGAGGCACTATACAGACCCAAAATTTGGGATCACAATTATTGAATCTCCTTCTCAAATAAGTATGTCATCTCCTGGGGCCCTATGCTGAAAAGTTGCTATCATCTCTCAAAAAAACATCTGTCTGCACCTTACAAGATGTGCTAGATGGCTTGGTAGAGCCAAAACTGGCAGTTTAACTGTTTTAGGTACTCCCTCAGTTAGATGCCATCCAATCTGATCCTGGCTGTGAAACTTCCAATCCTCAGAGAAGTAGTAACACCTAGCAGAAAATGAAGTATATGTGGCTTCTGTTATAGGACTTATAAGTCTCTTGCTTCCTGATGGAATAAAAGCAATGCCAAATTTATGGCACACACCATAAAGGTGGGGAAAATGCTTATCTACTATCTCTGACAACTACAGTCTTTTCGGAAAGAGGCAGCTTGGAGACCAATTCCAGGGCTGTAACTGTGTAACCTGTCTAGGATTCATTGCTGAATAAAGAGTTGAGATTTAATCCTTTCTATGGCACCACCTCCTTTAGTATGATAGTACTTCAATATAACTCCCCATAGCCATCAAGACTCTAAAAATCAAACCGTATTAAAAATAAAAGAGGATAGCACAGAGGATGAGGGCATGGACTCTCGAACTAGAATACCTAGGTCAAATCCATTCTCTGCCACTGACACTGTGATCCTGGAGAAGTCATTTAATCTCTCTCTAGAATGTCAGTTCCCTGTGTGTACCTCACAGGGGTGTTGTAAGGATTAAATAAGTTAACACATGTAAACAGCCTATAATAGTGCCTGGCCCACAGTGAGTTCTCAGTTTTAATTATTATAATAATTATTAATAGTAGTAGCAGTATCACTACTCCTTTGCTTCAGAGCCAACAGGAAACTCAGGGACCCTCCCTACTGGCAGTAATGAACTTGACCTTGTTGAATCCTTACCCATTTTTGCCCCCTTCACTAATTTATTAACCAAATCATCACCACTTTTCCAATAGGTCAATTCTACATTTCCATTCCAATTCCCTTTATTATTTAAAACTCAGCATACCAATTACAACTTTTCCCCAAACAACTCTCCTTGAAATCACCTTGTGACCAGGGAGTTAGCTTTGTCAATTCATCACTCACTGATCTGACCTTTACAAAATATCCTATTTCTCTCTAATAGCTCTCAAAAACCTCCCCAACAATATTTATCCATCTGCCAATTTTACCTATGGCCACAGTCTGAACTTCCTTATAGAGTTGCCATTTTCTGGTTCTTCCTGAACGCTGTCATAAAGCCTCCCTACCTTTGTCTCTGAGTACCTGATATCCTTCTAGGGTGAACCCTCGAATCACTTTTATTCCAGATTTACCTCTTCTGTAGCATTTCTGTCCTCGTACTACCCTGCCATGCCCTCTCTGCCAGTCTCTGCTCCCACCACTCCCTACAGTATTCTGCTTGGTCCCATCACCCACAACACCTTATTCACCCCACGTTCTGTCCAAATCAGACCCTTTACACTTTTACATATAAATAAGCTCTGAAATGTCCCATCTCCATGCCTTTGCAAAAGTCGTTTCCTCTGCCTAGACTATCCTCTCCCCTCAGTCTCTATCCATGAAAAACCTCTGAATCCTAAGTCCAGGGAAAACCCTATCTCCCCTCCCTGAAATCTTCCCTGATCTTCAATTTAAAAACTTATCTCCTCTGAATTCTCACACTACTTTGTTTTTATTTACCTCATACCACTTATGTTCTTTTAGTCCCTTGTTTTATTTTCCATTTCAGAGTGGTAAATAACATGAGGCAAAGACCAGTGTTAAAAATTCCCCACAGCATCCAACATGATTGCATATAGTAATTGCAATATATATGAGTAAAATATCTGCTGAGTGAACAGGATCAAATGTCTGTTCTTTTCTTTGCCCATAATGTCTAAGGATCAGGAATTTTCTAGATGGGGCCTTCACTTTAGATACAATTTTTAAGACTTCTCTAATTAGCAGCACATTCACTTGAGCCAGGGGTTATAAACCCTTCAGACCACCAGCTGCCAGTCTACTTCAGTTCTGCAATATGTGTCAAATACCCATGCCTACAGACGTGGGCTCTCCCGCACAGCACGGCACCCAGCTCTATGGCCCCATCCTCCTCATTTTGAGCACTTATGTTTCTACAACAGTTTCCACAGCACCCTCCACTTTCTGCTGCTCACACTCCTTCATAAAATGATTTTGGAAGTCTTCCTGAGTCTAATTCAAGCACAAAGAAGTAGTATATTAAGCCTCCACCATACTATTTCATGCAATTCAGCTATATGAATTTGTTTTCAAATTCATCCATCTCTTTAGTGTTCTTGCCCTTATACAGTTCAGCAAACTGTGATACCCTAGGCTAGCAGAATAATAGTAGTATATAATAACTTACATGCTACTATTAGCTACTATTAGTTATTACATACTACTACTATGTATGTAAGTTGTTACACATATAGTATTATGTGATAACTAATAACTTCAACCCCCTTATCAATCTACTTACCATAGGCCAATTCATCACTCACTGATCTGACCTTTACAAAATATCCTATTTCTCTCTAATAGCTCTCAAAAACCTAAGTGCACTAAGTGTTTTACATGTTAGCTTAAGAAATTGTCACCATAACAACTTGGTAAAATAAGCATTATTATTCTCACTTTACAGATTAAAAAAAAAAAAAAAAACTGGCTTAGAAAAGTTAACTTGCTGAACATTTCCCAGCTGATTAAGTGACAGAGCTAAGACTTAAGCCTACGTCTAACTCTGAATCACAATGTTCTTAACCTTGTACAACACTAAATAATGAAGAGGAATGGAGTCATGAGGAACAGTGAAGTACTTAGGAAGAGAAAAGATTTAAGAAAACAGGTACAAAAAACAAATATGAAAAACATTACCCAATATTGATATGAGAATCTCACCATGAGACTAAAATTAGAAAGATAAATGCTTATGGCCCCCTTTTAAATCTTTTGAAACATAAATAAAGCATGACAGAGGAAAATGGAATGCCGTACCAATTATCTAATGCAGAAATATCACTTGCTTACTAAAAGATCCCAGGCAAGTTGCTTAATATTACAGCACTTTGGCTCACATTACCTACAAAAAGCAGGGGAGGGGGAAAATACTTGAAAATACCTTTCTCAAGGGAATGTTAGAAAGCTGACTGATATACATATTCTAGAACTCTTTATCTTTTTAGGAGTATAAAGATTCATAATTACATCAAATAAATTTTAGCCCTAACACTGAAGATCAGTTGTGAACAGTCATTTCCCAGAAATGGAAAATTGATTTCTTTATACTCCCAGATGCCCTGCTGGGAGCAAAGTCAATTCTAATTGCAACTGTGCGCTTCAATAGCTTTTCCTTGCTAAAAAGGATCTGGTCACTGAGTCTATGTTCTGCATCCCAGTAACAAGTGATCCTTAACTAGACTATTGCCTTACCTTTATGCGAGGGCCCATGTTCTAAGAAACAAGAGGAGCTCTGCTATTCACCAAAGCAGGTAACTTGGCCCTTTCACCTTGTCTTCAACTTCCACATGAGAGAATACAGTTGCAAGGTCAGTAGAAAGTGTCTGTCCATCAGACCTTCACTGAGGGTGTGTCAAAGAGGCAGGCGATCAATGTTTCTGGAACGAACAGGGTGACTTCCAGAGTGGAGAAATATAACCCCAAAATATATCATCCTTGGGCTTCTCTCTAGTGCAAGGCGCAGTTAACTGCCAAAGGATGCATCTGTTCTGCTGTCTCAGGATTCCATCCTACAAAGAAAAAAGGGTTGGTGGAATAGGTTTTTATTTCTGAAAAAGAATCCCTCAAAACAAAAAAGAGGTAGAACAGGCAGTGGAAACCCTGGGACACTAAAAATAGTCAAGGGCAGGTAAACTCTGACCAACTTTTTCCAATTAAAACTCCACAAGAAAAGTCAAGCAAATCTCATTGCCTTAATTGTGTTCACTCCCAGAAGGAAGCTCCAGCACTTCAGTTGATCCCAACCCTTCAATAGAAACAAACTAGAGCACAGATTTAGAGTGAGCCTCACACAACCACAAGCCCAGTTTCAGTTTGATGGAGCTGGAGAACAAGGTCTGGTAACAAGATGAAGAGAAATGACACGGGACAGGCTGGGACAGGTTACAAAGGGCCTCCCCATGCATTTCCAAGACATGGTTAAACAATGAAGATCTTCTTTCAAAGAGTAAAATCTGTGAACTTTCAAGATAGTCATTGAGTAATGAAGTTTAGCAAAGTAAGTCTGTGACGCAAAGATATTCATGAACTAATATAGCAGAAAGGAGGTATGGCAAGGCATACACTAACAGCCACCATAAAACAAATGAGAAGAGCCCACTAATCACTAAGTGAAAAGAGACCATCTCTTTCTACATGGCGGGAACTGTTCTTAGTGCTTCATATGTATTAACTCACAACCCCAAGACAGATATAATTATCCCTATTTTACAGATGAGGAAACTGAGGCACATTCTCAAGATTATGCACAAATAAGTAGTCGCGCCAAATCCAGACAACCTGCACACAGAATCCATGCTCTCAATGACTACTCTATTGCCTCCCTACCATGCGAAACCAAGAAAGGAAACACAAAATGCTAGTAAGAGCACAAGGACAGAATGAGTCAAGGCCAGCAGATCAAACAAGTTGGCAAACTTTTATAATTAAAGATAAATAAGTATATGTATTTATTTTTAAAATATGGTGACAGACTTGCCAAGTACATGAGCCAAAACCTGGGTCAACTAACAACTGGAACCAGCTTAAAGGATCTGCAAACAAGAGATGAGTTACATAAACTATAAGAGATCCATCAGAATGCTATATAAGCATTTTTTTAAATGACACTTTTAAAGAATAACACAAGGAATTGCTCATAAATAAAATGTTAAACGAAAAAGCAAGCAAGAAGTTACTTACGTAGCATGAGCCCATTTTTACAAGTATTACATTACATAAAGAGGCCTGGAAGGAACACAAAAATGTTAACAGTGGTCCTCTCTTGATGCATGGAATTACAAATAATTTTTATTTTCTACCTCTACGTTTAGTATTCTCCAAATTCTTAATGAAGCAAGAACATATAAAAAGTTTCTAAATCTGAATACTTTTTTCTAAAAAAGGGAAAGAACAAGCAAGTTGTCCTTTTTTCAAAGAAGGAAACAGTTAAAAAATTAGCTAAAGATAACAGAATGTACTAAACTTTTATTCTGTTCATTGTGATCTTAGTGGGCCTCTAACCCTGTGATCAACTACTTCATTATTAAATCAAATAACTTCTAGTTCTATCATCTTTTCTATGCCCCACCATGAACTACCATGTTTACCCCCATCACCTCCCTTACCTGCTGCCCCCAGTGCTTCAGTGTCTCTAATGAGCTTCAAGACTCAACAAGTACCATCTCCTTTCCTGGTCCAACTCCCAGGCCCCTCTGAGGGATACTCCAACACCAGGCAGAACTAACCTCTTCCTTCTTCGTGATACTTACTCATGCTGAAGATACCCTGATTATAGCATTTATTAGTCTGTATTATAATTATTGGTTTATACAGTAGTCTCTCCTAATGGATTGTGGACTTCCTGAGGAAATACCCTGAGTCTTACTCATCTTTGCCTCCCAGTGGCTAGTATGATGTTCAGAGTCTGTCTCAAAGCTTATACTTTCTCAAGTTTCCCAGGTGATTCCTATGCATGTTAAAATTTGAGAAGCATGGTCTAGACTCTGGAGCAGTCAGGCTGAGAAGGGACCCAATATTCTATATCTCTAAGAGGATCATAGGTAATGCTGATGCTGCTGGTCTGCAGATCGAGCTTTGAGGAACAAGGGGTCTAGTGCAGGAGTTGGCAAACTACAGCCTCCAGGCCAAATCCAGACGGCTGCCTGTTTTTGTAAAAAAAGAAAAAAAAAGTTTGTATAAAAAGAATGAACACAGCCAAGTTCATTCGTTTACATATGGTCTATGACCACTTTTGCACTACAACAGCAGAGTTGAGTACTTGCAGCAGAGACGTATGGCCTACAAAGTTTTCCTATCTTCTTGACCCTTATACAAAAAAAGTTTACCAATCTCTGGTGTAGAGGTCTTGTTAAAGCTATATTACTGCCTTATATAAATGAAATCATTTTTATAAAACAGAAAAGCATAAAATCATTTTCTTCCAGTTCTATTATCCCCTCTTAGGAAAAGAGCAACATTTTGCAAATATTTCTCCTGGCTAATTTCAACTGCTATTTAAAAGTTTTATGCCTCTCACACCCCAAATAGGAATTTTATACAATCATTTCCCAAAGTACATGTTTCATACAAAGTTTATGCTTGCACTTCACCAAGGCTGTAATTTCCTAAAACCAGTACCCCAGGAACCAAATACTATAGCCAGGTTTCTAAAATTCTTAAAATACTTATCAACAACTCAGTCTCTACTTTTAAAGTACTATTCTAAAAAACTGTGGGGAAAAACCCAATGTGAATGTCCACCTAGATTCTGATGAATAAAGAGGCAGTGGAAGCACACAGGAGTTCCGAGCATCACCTACAGAGTTCCACAAAAAAGATAGGACAAAAGTGAAACACTGGCTTGGTAAGATGTAGTCTCCAGCATTCTCTACACAGAAGCACCAGCCACGAGTCCAAGGAAATCAAATTAAAAAACAAATCATGCAATTAGCAAAAGGCCCGTAAGGTTAGTGGTCTAACTAAGGAGGTTCCAAGAAATAAAGTACACCATCAGATATTTTAGATAATTTGTTTACATTTTCCTTTGCTTAATTTCACCCTTGGATTGTTCTCCCCACCCCAAAATCCCACCATAAAAGATTGCCCTCCCCCATCAAGTTTATACTCTTGAGATATTTACATAGCTGTGTATTCCTGCTATCTTGGTTCAGCCAAGTTATACAGTTTTCATTTCTATTCTTTCCTCATCAGTCAGCCCCTCCAGTCTCTCAATCATTCCTGTGGGTCTTCTGTGAACTCTCTCCAGCTAGTCCCCAGTGACCTGGTAATGAGGTGCCTCCAACTGACTGCAGCCTTCCAGGAACAGCGGCGTTACTCAGAACATGATGAGCTCACCCTCCTCGGCTCCATGACATAATACTCCTGAGGAGACAATCCCCAAATCGCAGAAAGCTAGAATGTGCCATATTAGACTATAGCCCCATTCCATGCTTCCCAGATTTGGGCACTGTATGCCAGAATGTGCTAGAAGCCAGAAGATAAAGGAAACATGTCCCTGTAGCATCTGGTTACTTGAAAATGAGGTGGGTGAGGAGAAAAAGTATTTTCGTGTTTAAAAAAAATTCACAGATAATAGAATGCAAAATATGCATGAATTTCTAAAGATAAAACATGAATACGTTAAAAATAATCACAGATATTTTGTCCTTGAGGCAGAAAGGCTGCTTGGGGCTCTTCTCCGAGCCCCCAAGGAGTTCCATACCCACTATCCTCTACCCCTAGAGGTACCTGAACTGAAAAGTTTGAAAAGCACTATAACCCTGACTCAGCTTCTGGTCTATTACCCTATTACCACCCATCCCATATACTCACATTTTAAATAGAACTGTTTTTCCTGCTATGATTCCCCAATGACTACCAACATCTTTAGGTTCTTCTGTATTGTTCATTCATTTCATAGTTCTTGAGCATTTGCTACATGACAGACTGTTTGCTAAAAGCTAAAGTCACAAGGATAAATAAGACGGTGGGAGATGGACAACACAATGTGGCAAGTACCACAAAAGAGGAATAAAAAATGTATAGTGGGCAAAGGAAGGAGAGAGGGAACTCTGCCTGAGAGAGTGGGGAGGTCTTCCCAGGAGAGAATCCAGCTGTCGTTTAAGAGCGAGCAAGCATCTGAAAGACAGGAAAAAGGAAGACCAGCATGCCAGGCAGAAAAACAACATAAGCAAAAGTACCGAGTCAAGAAAGGGAATGATGAAAAGCTCAGCATTATGAATGCACTGTGTTTAGAAAGACCACTTGGAGCCAAAGGAGAGTGACTGGTTCTAAGTACATTTGGCGTAGTGGTCAAGAGTATGAATCTCACTACTGAGTGACAAGCTACTTAACTTCTCTTCAGTTACCTTAGATATAAAATGGAGATCCACTGAGAAGAGGAAGGAATTCAGCTGCTCTTGGGAGCAAGACCTGGAGTATAAGGGAAAGGAGGGCTGGCTGAGACTGGAAAGTAGACCCAGGTGTCTCGGCACTACAGGAGTGCCTCTAGAGATATGGCTCTATGCACAAACCAAGCTGCTGGGTTGCCAGGATATGATGGTGGTTTGTGCTGAGGCCACAGGAGCCCAACCCATAATGAGAAAGATGGCACTGAGTGTATTTGAGGGACTAACTGGTTTACTCTTTTATGTGTGGCATTTATTTCACTTGACAATGATTTTTAGATCCATACATGTTGTTACATGTATCAGTAGTTCATTCCTCTTTATTGTTGTGTAGTAACCCATTATATGAACATGTAACAATGCATGTTACATTGCATGCATCAGCTGAAGGACATGTGGGTTCCATCCAGGTTGGTGCCTTCTTTGGTATTCAAATCTTTTGTCATTTTTAAAAATTGAGCTGTTTGTTCTCTTACTATTGAGTTGTAAGACTTCTTCATATAATCTGAATACAAGTCCTTTATTAGATATATGTTTGGTAAATATTTCCTGTGGCCTGTTTTTTCATTTTCTTAAGTGTTGTTTAAAAAGAATAAAAGTTTTAAATTTACTGAAATACAACTTATCAATTTTTTTCTTTTATAGTTAGTGTTTGTGCCCTATTTAAGAATACATATATTTGCTTAACTCAAGGTCGCAAAGATTTTCTTCTAGAAGTTTTATCTAAAAGTTTCACAAAAGAAAATCTCAAAAATTTTAACAAGAATTTTAAAACTCCTGCATTCCATTTACCTCATAATTAGTTACTCAGGTTTATTACCCCTGTTTCTTTCAAATTCAACTTCCACATTACCAGGCACTATTTAAGTTTATTTCAGAATTTGGAAAGATTTTTATCTTTTAGCAGATTTCCCCGCTCTTCAACCTCATAAATGGCATTTCTAAATTTAGCCAAGGTTTTAGTCCCTCAGTTCTCTTCAAACTGAGATAAAACCTCTAGACCCTCAAGGCTGGTTCTTAAAACAAAATTCTAAAACCCAGAGCATGCACCTTCAAGTTAAGCCAGGGACAATGAACTACTTATCCTTCTGGTTTTAAAGAGAAGCTTTTATAACATCATTCTCACCATACTGAGTCACTCTAATCTGGTAGGAGGCTGGAAAAAGTTATCACTCACTGGTTAAAAGAAAATTTAGGCTTCAAAGGTTAAGTTCACCAAGATAATAGCACATTTTTAGACTCAAACTGTACATTTCAGGCTCAAAAATGAAACAAATAGTATACATGAAAGCATAGTTTAGATTCAACTGCACCCCTGGAATAGACTTTGCCATTCTCAATAGTTTAGAGAAAGTAGAAAAAAGGACTCCAAGCTAATGTGAGTAAAACAGGGAGAAGTAACAACTTAATCATTGCTCATTTTGTAACTTCATGAGATATCTGGAGAAAAACAAAATATAAAACTGGCTTATACATGCCCCCGTCACAGTTGTTAATCTAAATCAAGAAAATAGCAGTTTCTACTTACAACTCCCTCCTATTCTGATGTTTTTGTCTATTTACCAAACTGACTCTACAGTGCCTGGTCCACAGAATTAGGACAGGAGCCTGTGTCCCATACCACGGCAGCTTTTATGCTCAAGTGACTCTCAGCCACTGAGTCTTGGCTATAACAGGAAAATTTTTAAAACTAATTCTCTGAATCTGACAAGCCGTCTCCTTCCATAAGTCTAGGAAGTTGTTAATTCATTAACTGTGCATGAAGTGGCAGGCGAACAGCCAGAGCTACAGCCCAGGAGGCAGAACTGGAATTGTCACATACATACTTAAAAGCTAACAAAATTTCTACCTCTACCACCATCCATTACTTTCAATTCTACTTCTATTTTTAAGGAAAATAAATTATTTATGTAATCAGAAGGAAGAGCAACCTTAAGTGAGCATTCTATAGTTCTTTGTTAAAGACTCCAGGAAGACAAAAATGGCACAGAAATGGCAACCTAAGAAGGCTCTATTTTAAAAAACTCAACACTTTAGGTAATCAAAACAAAACTTCTGTTGACCTAATAATACTACCAAACAAGGATTTTAAAATTTCTTCAAATGTATATTAAGAACCACATCCCAAACAATATGTTGACCATGAGGGTTCTAAATGAGGGTCCCTAGCCCCCTAGAAACATAGAGGTTAGTAAAGAAGACAGACAAGAAAATAACGTGACAGTTCCATGCAGTAAAATCTATGAGGTGAGCACACTGTGTTAGTGGAGCCCAGGAAGGGCCCCTCAATCAGGATCAGCTCTTAGCTTCTCAGAAAACTTCACACCACCCTCCTGGGAGCAAAGCCAACTCTTCCTCTGAGTTAACAGAGCTGTGGAAATCAAGGGGTACAAAACACTACCTATGTAGTATTGTTTATTCTCATGGTTAATGACATTCTCTTCAGCACTAGTCAGAAGGGATTACTGTACAACATACATGGCATGGAAATAGCTCATTGGAAACCCCAACCTGTTTGTCAAAATTACACAGGGTCTAAATGCAATGTGGTATTCTAGATTGGATCCTGGAACAGAAAAGGGATATTAGTAGAAAATCGAAAAAAGTCTGTAGTTCAGTTAATAGTCTTGTACCAATGTTACTTCCTTAGATGTGACAAACATACCACGGTTCCGTAAGATGTTAACATTAGGGGAAGCTGGGTGAATACACAGGAACTCTGTACTCTCTTTGCAACTTTTCTATAAATCTAAAATTATTCCAAAGTAAAATGTGCTTTAAAAAATTACATATGGTTCCCCACACTACATTTTCACTCCCCTTTAGGATTCTGATCATGCCTTCCTAGTCGCTGCCCCAATTCAGATTACCTTTGAAATGTTTTTCCAAAGCCTTTTCAATTCCTGTCTATAAACCATTTATGCAGCCTGGCTGGGTTTCCATCTTCAGCAAGACATAAAAAACTATATCACAGCTGGGAGGTTTTACTGTTTTCTCTTCCTAATAGCTTCACCACATACACCAGGGGGTATCCTTGGAGTTTAACTTTCCTAAGTGGACAAGAGAGGGGTTAAAATAACCTGGGCTGGATCTCTGGATAAAAGCAAGGCTAACGAAAATGTATGTTATATATTATTAGATTACCTTTATCTGATCTCTGGCCAAAAAGGATAATGAATAGAAAATACAATGAACAGATGCTGACTATTAGCATCTCAACACCAATAAGCAAACTGCTGAAATGAATGTGTTGGCTACAAGCTCTGAAAAACATGGCGCAAATTCCTCAACTACTCAAGGTAACAAATATCCATATTAAAATCATATGGTACTGTTCAATTCAGGCTAAATGACAAAACATACCTACCATGAGTATTTTGTTTCTAATAAGTAAATGAATACTTATCTCTTTCTCTATTAAACCATAATTTGCAGAACAGGCTTCAAGAGTCCCACCAGGAAAACATCATGGGATATAACACCATATCAAGGCCTCAGGCATGTGCGTGTTGCAAAGGCACATGCATGCACACACAGACACACACACACACACAAACTACAGTAAGGTTAAACGACCTCAAAAGTTTGAAAACTACTATATAAACGAATGTCAGTGAAGGCTAAACATTCATGAACGCTTCAAAGAAAAAGAAACCAAATAAAGGTAACTGAAATTTAAACCTAAGCTATTTAATGGCTAAAGTCATTTAAAAGGTAAAATGATATACTAGAATTCATTAAGGTCATACAGTTTGATCTGTTATATGGTATGTTATAGTATTAAATAAATATTATAACAGTACTCTGACCTGGATCACTTCCAGAAAGATTAACAGGTAGAGTAAATCCTTTTAAATATTTTAATTTGCATATTTGTGTCAATCACCTACCATAATTTATGTTCACAAATCTTTTTCCAATACAGGCCTGAGTTCTTAAAGAGTGACTAGCACACTGCCTAGGGCAGAATGGGCCCTCAATGAAAGCCTTCTGAAGGAATAAATATTCAGCAGTGATGTACCTCTGAGGCATCCATACAAACCAACTCAAAATCAACACCTTAGGAGGAGAGCATGCTGTATACCATGCTACCACATTTAGGAGGCAGTCAAGTTCATTGGAAAATAATTAATAGCAACTAGTATTTGTTGAGAAAAACATCTCAGGTCACAGGAGATAAAAATAAGTATAAAAATTATAACTTGAAAATGAAGAAAATATATGTGAATTAATTTTTTTACCCTTAAAGGCCACAACAATGAATTTACCTTTCACTTTCTAACACTGAATTAAATTACAAGATGTTCTTTATGGAATCTTTCGCCATCATAATTTTATAAAGAAATTTGTTACCAATTTAAATGAGTAAGTTAGACCAATTAGTAAATGGGATGAAGTCCAAACCCAATAATGAGTTTAAACTGGAATGAATACCTTAAGCAATATTTTCTCTTCAAGACTGCAGAAAAATACAAAACAACCCTCTTGATTGCTGAGAAGGGCTAAACTCATTTCTTTCTCACAAGTACGCAATCAAAAGTAATTACTTTCTGCTCCCACCCAACACAAAGCGACACCATCTCTCCCGCTCCCATCACCATCAAAACATGCTATAGAGTATTTGAGTATTTTAATATTAGACCATAAGAATCTCAGGTTGCAATAGAAGTTACAATGCAATGAAAACATATTTCTCTAAATATGTTCTCATCCCCCATGGTGTTCCTACACTAATTTAGCTCTTCATCAAGTATTAACAGTCAAGGAAATCAGAAAATTCTCAGAATAGATACTACAAACTGCTTGGGTTGTTTTTTTAATTTCTTATTGTTCATGGATTCCAAAATTCAGAGTACAAATGACCAGGAGAGTGTTTTTCTAGTTTTTCAATATCTGAATTTAAATGCAAATTACTATTTAGTTATGTGCAATCTTCCCTCTAAACCTATGTATACCAAACAGTCTCCAGATATTTTTTAAAAAACACACAGCTGATCATGTTTACTTAATAAGAGTACTGCCTAATAACCAAGAAGTTCCATTTCAAAAAAGTGGTCACTATCAACTTTACCCATGAATGAGTCTGGCTGACAAGCTGCTCTGAAAAGATTAGGAACTTCCAGTGACTGCAGGATGCACATACAGTATCTGTAGATACCTCGGTAATAAAACTTTTTCAACATCAAACATTCAGAGCCTACAAAGTCATAAATGTGAACTGCAAAGCTATCAAAACGCACGCATGTCTAAAAGAGAAAGAAGCAGAAGGAAAACTGTCTATATTCAAATCAACATGAGAGATCACCCTTCACTTGATCTGTTCAAGAACTGAAAACTTAGTAAGGTTCTTTAGGTCATCAACACATTCGAGTTCCAAAATAGAGCAACCATATTAAAATACAACTGACAAAAAATTCCAACACAACAACAATATTAGAAAACACTTTAACAGGGTTTATTTGTGATGGGCACACAGTTCCAGGGACTTCACATTTTAACTAAGTCCTAATAACATCCCTGTAAAGACAGGTACTATTATGATTATCTCTATTTTACAGATAAAGAAACCGAGGCACAGAGAGATCCACACACCCAATGTCATATAGCTAGTAAGAAGTAGAGCGTGGATTTTAGCTCTATCAGTCAGACTCCAAAGTTCATGTTAACCAATACACTAAGTTTCATAGTTAGGGTCATGCAATGGACAGCTTTTTGCATTTTTTTTTTTTTTATACCTAGAAACCTTTTTGGATCTCAAACACTAGAATAGCTTTGTGCAATAAGAAAAGTACAGGCTTTGGATTCAGACTCAAACAAATCCCTGTATAAAGTCTAAGCCTCAGCTCCCCCACATGTAAAATGAGGATACTTAAGTTATGGTGAAGGTCAGAGAAAATGACTGAAGTGCCAAGTACAACATACAAGATAGAGGTAAGTTCACAGACACCTAGAGGGTCCACGGTTGGACTTCGGAGTCCAGAGCCTCATAAATTGTACGACAAATACTGTATGTGTACCCATTTTAAAAGAATCGTCCCTCTTCCCACAAACTATCAAGGGGTTCGTGATCGCCAAAAGGTTAAGAACCACCGGAGTACAAAGCAGGTACTCAGAAAATGAGTTATCTTTCCTTTCTTGTTCTCTAACACTCTCCTTTTTCCACTAAGGATGACACACCAAGGCTCCACAATCAATGTCAATTATTTCCCACCATTTTCCTGGCTTGGTAACTAGTAACATATGCAAGATTATGCCCCAATACTCTAAAGGAGACCCTCAAACGCTGTTTCATCTTTCTCTTCACCGAGAGGAACACACGGTATTTACTTGGGAAGAATCTTGACAGTCGTCCACCTAGTGCACGAAGCACCACGCGGGCTAGGAGCACCAAGGAGGAACCAGAGCCTCCGAGTTGCACGATAGAGACCTGACGCCCAGCGCTGAGGGACGAGAAGAATGAGTTTCCCAAAACTACTGGACAACCCAGAATTCCGCCCCCCAACTCCCTCATCCCCACACACTCGGTCCTCCCTCTCAGGAACTCGGGTGCAGGCAGGTCCTCGGGGCTCTGCCCCGTGCGGGAGCGGTGGAGGAGGGAAACGTTACCAGAGCTGGAGGGTACTGCGCGCCGACGTCCCAGCTCCGCTGCCCTGACAGGTGGCAGCCACCCCTGGCACAGGACCGGCCCTCGACCGTTCCCGCAAGAGATCCGAGTACTGATCTCCGCCAGGACTGGGAACCGGCTCCGGGCTTTTCCGTTTTCCAAAGCAGCTTCCGCTTCCGGGCTATCCTTTGCCGGAAGCAGTATATGAATGACGCAAAAGTGTCGCGCCGATGGTGATTCCGGAAGAAACAAGAGTGCGCCGTGAACATGGTGAGAGAGGCGGGTTGAGAAGGGTCATTGTCAGACCGTAATTGAGCGAAATTCAGAAAGTCAGCCGCTGGCCAATTTGCATTCCCCTTGCTTGTTTTCATTCTACTCTTAGCTCTTAAATCGCTCCGAGTGGTGCCTGTTATGTTTTAGCGAGTAGGGAGAGAGCCGGGTTGGGGCAGAGAGGATCAGAAGAGCTGGGTTTTTGAGGGAAGAAGGGAAGGGAATGGACGAAAAGAAAAGAAGGGACTCAACATGGGATGTATTTCCAACTTCTTAACTCTAAAATTTCTGTTTCAAGGGAAAGCAAAAGAAAACAAGGAAGTATGCGACCATGAAGCGAATGCTTAGTCTCAGAGATCAGAGGCTGTGAGTGTCTGGAATCAACTGGGTTCATAGACTGCCCAGAGATATAGGAGTCACAAGGGGATAAGTAGTTAAAACTTTTGTTCTTTCTTTGTATCCAGTTTTGATATCATTGTGTCTTGGGTTAATATAACATGAGGTAGATAGTAGTCAAGTGTATAACAGCCACACAGCTGGTAAGCAAGTACACTGGTGAATGGGAGGGGAATTAAACATCTAAGTGTTCACTTTGTTCCACCGTTTTTATGTACTTTACCATATCACATTTAAGCCTTCTAACAGTTCTGTGAAATGGATAGGACTATCTTTATGGTCTTGTCATCAGATTCCTAGATTACACAGGAAAAAATGTTATAATTGTTGAAGGAAAGTGAGGTCAGAGATCATGTTGTCTTGTGTCTCAAGCACCTGACACTCAAATATTTTTCAAAGAAAGAATGGGACACACCTAGATGTTCCCATTTTATAAATCTCATAAGAATTCAGATGACTGTGAAGAAGAGAGTGGAATGATACTCCCGATTATAAGCAGGCTGTGAAAAGCTTCGTTTCTTCAATGAAGAATGGATAAAGTTATTAAATAATGACTGGTCTTCATTGTGTTTAAGAGCCTCAATACAAAGGAATGGTTGTTGGACCCTTCAGAGTTACTAAATTGTATTTTTAACCTTTAGTATGTATTTATTATGTAATTTTTACGCAGTTTGCGCATTAATATTTCATTTCTAGTTAAAGGTTAGATTTTGTATATGTATTGTTACATTTTAGCCCTTTTTAAAAGGTATATGGTGGTTTCTCCCCCCTCCCTACTGTTGAAGTATCTGAGTCCTCACAAGATAAATGTCAGCCTTTTTACCCACTGCTTGGAAGTGGGTTTTGATCCTTGATAAAAGCTTCTGACTAAGAAAGAAATGATGGTATAACCAACATTTATTTATCCATTAACAATTTTTAAGGGTTATTGGCTAGAGATTTTTAAATTTAATTGTATCTAATGAATTAATTATGTTAATTTCAGGCTACTTCCCACACATTTGTGCTCAAAAATATGTATATTTATATTAACATAAAAATGTATGCTTATATTAATGTAAAGAAGTCACAAAGGTTTTCTCTGTAAACAAAAAAGAGAAACTTTAAATTTTGAATGAGATTCTAACTGCTATTGTGTTTTCTTCCCTCCTGTATTTAATTTACTATTTTTTCTAGTAAAGAAAAGGATAGATTAAAGCCTAAAAAGAAAGAAAAGAAAGATCCCAGTGCACTCAAAGAAAGAGAAGTGTGAGTAATCAACATTTTTAAGTTTTCCTTTAAAACATTCTAAAACCATAGACCCCTTAGAAATCCAGGCTTTCCTTAACTCATTTGCTCAGTCATTTCTAAGGCCAGCACAACTCTGCAAATGAAAGTGATATTGATGAGCATATACCAACTCCAATGGTTCTAAGGTTTTTGGATTTCATGGAGCAGCAAAATTTTCCCTAAAATCCTAGGGATTAACTCCAGTATCATTATTTGCTTTCTTTGCCAAAAATCTTTCAAAAGAAAAAATTGCCATTGTTTAACACACTGGCATTTCATAAAAGATAGCATATTTTCAGAATAAGTGTTATTCCTTTTAAGTAAATACATTTAACTTTATGAAAACTCATCACATTTTACTTATTTTTCTCATTTTGCCCTCGAGTGGTAATGGATAAATCATCACAGGATTTATTTTCAAGAACAAAGGAAAAGGAACTTAAGCTATAGCAAACTAATCAGTGTAGATATTACTTTATGTTTTGTTTCTTTTTCTTTCAGCCCCCAACACCCCTCCTGCTTATTCTTCCAATATAACACACAGCTGGGCCCACCTTACCACATCCTGGTTGATACCAATTTTATCAACTTTTCCATTAAGGCCAAACTGGACTTAGTGCAGTCAATGATGGACTGTCTCTATGCCAAGTGTGAGTATCATACTTTTACATTTCTGCGCATTTATATAGAATAATCATATTTATCCCAAATACATGAAAAGAGGGGAATGGAATTCTAGTTAACTTAATTGCTGGGCATTTAATGTGCTCACCATTGCAATGCCCATTTTCAAAGAATTGAAATATAATGCAAACTTGACCGGGAATAATTAAACTTTCACATTTCAGAAAACACTTAGTGTGCTTGGATCATTATTATGGGCAATAATTTTGAACATAGGAGGGGAATTTTCTGTTTCCTAATTCTGGATTTTAAAATTCTGGATAATTGAGCCCTAGCCAGTGTGCCTCAGTTGGTTGGAGCATCATCCTATACACTGAAAGGTGGCGGGTTTGATCCCTGATCAGGGCGAATACGGGAGCGGCCAGTTGATGTTTCTCTCTCACATCAATGTTTCTCTCTCTCTCTTTCCCTCTTTCTCCCTCCTTCTCTCTAAAATCAATAATAAAAAAACAAAGTAAAATTTTGGATAAATGAAAATTTATTATATTTCTCATGTATATGTTCTTTTACGTTGAAGGGGAAGCATTCTTAATTCCACTCCAATGTAAAAAAGCTAAATAAGACGTGTTGTCTTTTACAGAACCAGAAGTGATGATGGTCACCAGGTCTAGTTTATTCAGTTTGGTATTTATTTGTACCACAGAGGATCTGGGGTGTTTATTTACACCTAGGTATGCAGTTTACCATTAATAGATTTCCTTGTGTATTTAGATGTCCCCTCCTTCAAATGATCTTCCCTCACTACCATGAATAGGAAAAAGAAAATTTAGGCCATGTATCAGGGATTAACTTCCTAATAGTGAAATCTGTTGCATACTGTGGTGGATTTATATTCATATTTTCCAGTCATCTTGTTAAAGGTACAAGTGAGGAAAATAGACTTACACTTTTCCATAAAGAATAAACTCTTGGAATCAAAGAAAAATATTTGCACTCCTTCTTTAATATTTAAAAGATACTATAATGAACAACATTATAGAGTGATAGTAATGTAAATGTTGTTTATTGATGTATTACAACTTGCAAGATGTGTAAGGGTGTGATAGGTAAGAGAGCTAAATTCTTTAAATGCCTAAAATTAATATAAAAAGTGACTGTATAAGTTTATTAATATACGAAGGTAACCACCAAGGGGGAAAACAGCTAATAGAGTAAAATAGTTATCTCTTAAAGGTCAGAATTGATGGGGTGGAAAGTTTCAGGGGACCGATATTTGTTCATATAGGCCTTTCTATATTTCTTTTTAAAGCTATGTATATGTAATACTTTCAATTTTTAAAAAATCTCTTGGAAATAATGAAGATTAGTCTGAAGTTGGGGCACTACCATGCCTGTGAGAGTGGACTGGCAAGGCCCTGTATGAGGGAAGACACTAGACTTGGTAGACTTCTTGTCTTTTTGTTTGATAGGTGTCAGACAGAAGTTTTATGTGATCAAATTTACATTTTCTGGTTAAATTTTACGGGTTCTTTCGGTTCACATTAAAAAATTTTTTCATCTCGAATTTATTTTAATATATAAAGAATGACAGGGGCCCAGCTTAATTTTTTTCTCCAGAGATGTTTATGGCAGATACTTTATGGAATCTGTGATGCGTGGTTGGAACAGTTCGCTAGTTCCTTTATAAGTAGAGATTTTATTCTCTAGTTTTTATTGTTCATTTCAGTGTGTGTGTTCTGCTTCATTCCAGAAGTCTCGTGGGCCTTTTTAAGATTCTCAACAGGATATAATTCAGAGAGAGTAAAATCAGTTTAGTCACAAATTCTTTTACTAATAATGTGTGTTTTTTTCCTGGCAGGTATCCCTTGTATAACTGACTGTGTAATGGCTGAAATTGAGAAATTGGGGCAGAAGTATCGAGTGGCTCTAAGGTAGGAAGAAGCTGGTCAGTCTAGATTTGTTCTAGATTGGTGTACTGAAGATCCTTTTGACCTTCCCTCATCTGTTTGCTGTCCAAAGACTTCTTGGCTGAATAGATTAAATTAAAGTATAAAACTAGTTAACTATGGTTAAGAACACAGACATTTGAAGGCCGGAGTTTTTTTTGTTGCTGTTAATCCTCACCTGAGGATATTTTTTCCATTAATTTTCAGAGAGAGTGGAAGGGAGGGGGAGAGAGAGAGAAACATCGATGTGAGAGAGACCCATCGATTGCTTGCCTCCTGAACACTCCCCACTGGGGCCCAGGATCAAACCTACATCCCAGGTTGGTGCCCTTGACTGGAAATCCAACCTTCAACCTGCCGTGTCTGGGCCAACACTGTAACCACTGGGCCACATTTGCTAGGGCTGAAGGCTAGAGATTTTTAAACTGAAGCCTTTTTTTATATTTATTTATTTATTTATTTATTTTAAGTATATCTTTATTGATTTCTGAGAGAGGAAAGGAGAGGGAAAGACAGAGATAGAAACATCAATGATGAGAGAGTCATTGATCGAGCCCGCAACCCGGGCATGTGCCCTGACCCGGAATCGAATCCTGATCGCCTGGATCCTAGGTCGACGCTCAACCGCTGAGCCAAGGCCGGCTGGGCTGAAGCCTTTTTTTAAATTAAATTTATTGGGGTAACATTGGATGATAGCATTATAAAAATTTCAGATGTACAACTTTATAATACAGCACCTGTATATTCCATCATGTGCTCACCACCCGAAGTGTAGTCTTCCATCACCGTGTATTTGACCCTCTTTACCCTCTTCAGCTCTCCCCAAACCCCCTTCTCTGGTAACCACCATACTGTTGTCTGCGTTTGTTTTACTTATTCACTTGTTGCTTTTGTTCTGTATCCCACACGAGTGAAAGCATGGCTTTTGTCCTTTCCTGTCTTATTTTGCTGAGCATGATACCCTCAAGGTCACTCCTGTTCTTACAGGTGGCAGCATCTCATCTTTTCTGTGGCTGAGTATTCCATTTAAGGTTCGAATGCAATGAACCTGTCACTTTAAGGGAAGCAACTTGCTGTATTAGTTATCAGTGATAAAACTTGAGCTTTCGAGTGAGAATTAGAGTTTTGGAAAATCATGAGTTTATCACATGTCCAGTAGTAAAGACCTTTCTGTTGAGACTAGTGCAGATATTAATGAGTATGACTTTTTTTGGTATTGTACAATGAAATATGTCAGTATTTGGAAGATCTGTATAATTCAGTGAATCAATATTTCCAAATGATCCGTGCATGATATTAGAAAATCATGCATGGATAAAAGACCCAAAGTACAAGATATACCTGTAGATTTATTTGTGTCACCTTTATAGAGGTGTAATTTATATACCATAAAATTCACCAAGTTTACTTGTATCATTTGATGACTTTGGCAAATGAATACAGTCATGGAACCACCATCATAGACATGAAATAGAACATTCCATCACTCTAGAAATGTGATTCCATTTATATGAAATTCTAGAAAAGGCAAAACTATAGTAATATAATTCAGACCACTGGTTACCTGGAGCTGAGGATGGGAAAGGGAGGTTAACTATAAAGGGGACACAGGGAACTTTTTGTAGTGATGGAAATGTTCTGTATCTTGATTGTAGGGATAGTGACATGGACATACAAATTAGTCAAAAACTCATTGAATTTTATATTTATAATTGAATTTTATTCTATTTCTCTTATACCTAATAAAGCTAGTTTTTAAAAGAAAAAAAATGGCCCAGCCGGGCGTGGCTCAGCGGCTGAGCGTTGACCTAGGATCCAGGCAATCAGGGTTTGATTCCCGGTCAGGGCACATGCCCGGGTTGCGGGCTGCAGCCAATCAATGACTCTCCCATTGATGTTTCTCTCTCTCTCTCTCTCTCTCCCCCCCCTCTTTTCCTCTCTCTGAAATCAATAAAGATATTTAAAAAGAAAGAAAAAAAAAAGAAAAAAAATGGGACGCTAATGTATGAATGGTGGTATTGTTTAGATTAGTAGGAAAGTGATAAACTTTTAAAATATTGATTATCCCTGTGTAAAAAAATAAAATTGGATCCTTATCTTACTTCTTTCACAAAAACCACTTCCAGGTAGATTAAGTGTCTAAACTTTTACAGAAAATATAGAGAATATCTTAGTGATTTTGGAGTGAGCATGGATTTCTTAAGTCCAAACCATAATGGAAAACTAATCAATTTGACTATATTGAAATTGAATACTTTTCTATAACAAAAGACATGATAAGCAAAGTAAAAAGACAAGCCACAGGTATTAGTAACACATATAACCAACAAAGGGCTAATTTTAAAAATATATGAAAAACTACAAATCCATAAGACAAAGATAAAATCCTTAAATTCACAGTGAAATATCATTTCATACCCAACAGATTGGCAAGAATTAAAGTATGCTTGACAGTGCAAACACTAGTTGAGAATGTGGAGCAATGGGAATTCTTATACTCAGTTGCTAGGGATATAAATTAGATAATCACTTTGGAGAGCAATTTGATAATATCTGACAAAAATGAGGTTGTCCATACTCTTACAACACTCTTTCAACCTGGGGAATCACAAATCTGTAGGTTGTAAAATGTATTTAATGGATCACAACTAGTATTTTTTTTAATTAAATATAGAATACACTATAAAATACCAGCATGCATTGCAGGTAGCATAGGTAGAGTATTGTATCACAGAACTTTTGTCACTTTTATACATATGTGTATATATGCGCTTACTGCATGCTAGGTAAAATGTATTTCATACTGTGGATCTGCTAAAAAAAAAGGGGGAGGGTGGCTGCCATAGAGAAGCTCATACACATATATTGGAGACAAGTATTGGAATTTTCTTAAGTGTATAGTAGCAAAAAATTACAGGCAGTTAAAAGATCCATTAAGATAATGAATAAACTGCCGGGCGTGGCTCAGCGGTTGAGTGTCTACCTGGGATCCAGGAGATCGGGGTTCGATTCCCAGTCAGGGCGCATGCCCGGGTTGCGGGCTCGATCAATGACTCTCTCATCATTGATATTTCTATCTGTCTCTCCCTCTCCTTTCCTCTCTCTGAAATCAATAAAGATATATTAAAAAAAAAAAAAGATAATGAATAAACTGTGGAGTGTGAATAAAATACTATACACGAGTGAAAATGAATGAAGTAGAGTTATATGTCAATATGGATAAATCTCAAAAACAATGTAAAAAGAAAAGCAGGCACATATGAGGAGCATATCGTTTATAAGTTTAAAATCATGCAAATTAAGCCTTGGCTGGGTAGCTTAGTTGGTTAGAGCATTATCCCAATACACCAAGGTTACATGTTTGACCCCCAATCAGGGCACATACAAGAATCAACCAATGAATGCATAAGTAAGTGGAATGAGAAATCGATGTTCCTCTCTCTCTACCCCCCTCCTCTCTAAAATCAATCAATAAATTGTAAAAAATTTTAAAACATATAAACTACATTGTTTATAGGTACATACATATGTAATCTTACACAGTAAAATTTGTGTGCAACTGATAAATACCAAATTTAAGATAATAGTTACTTGTAGGGAGGTAAAAGATTAGGATTGGACAGGGGGCTTCATTTTTATTTGTAATGTTTCATTTCTTTAATGAGGTGGTAGATACAATTTATCATTCCTTATACCTTTTTACGTACTTGAAATACTTCAAATAAAAATGGGAAAAGAGGCAATTATTTTAAAAATAATTATAGCCCTGACCCATGTGGTTCAGTGGTTAGAGCATCAGCCCACACACTGAAGGGTTGCAGGTTTCATTCCCAGTCAAGGGCATGAACCTGGGTTGCAGGTTTGAACCCTGAGGGAGGCAACCAACCGATGTGTTTCTCTCCCTCTCTCTCTCTCTCTCTCTCTCCCCCCCCTCCCTCTCTCCCTCCCCCCTCCCTCCTCTTCCTTCCCCCTCTCTCCCTCCCTTCCACTCTCTCTAAAAAATCAATGGGAAAAAATATCCTTCGGTGAGAAATAAACAAACAAACAAACAATGGGAGGGGAGAAAACAGAAGCACCAAGTTTGACTGTGATGAGAAGCAGAGAAATGGGATGCTAACTGGAGGGGCTGGTATAAGTAAAAAGAAGGATTTTTTTTCTTTTTTAAGGTGGATAAGGTGCTAGAGCATGTTGGTATGTTTCTGGGAGAGAGCAGTGGGAAGGAGGAGAGCAGTGATTTCCGCAGGGAAGGGATAAAGCAAAGGGGCAAAGGCCTGGACTACTGCCCGCCTCCTTACTCGCGGCCAGTCTGCATTTTTTCCAGCATGTCCTCCTCACCACAGCCTGCTTAGCCTCCCTAAGACAAAGCTCTCCTTGTGTCGCTCTGTCCTGGAGAACGCTTTAGTGACCCCCCATCACCTGTGTCACAGAGCTCACACGCCTCAGCCTGGCGTTGGAGACTCTTGCCAGTCCTGCCTCACTTTCCTCTGCACCAGCACTCTTCTCACTCTCCCCTGAGCACACCCAAACCATTGTACAGATGCTTGGTGCCCTGTTTGGAATGTGCCTGCCTTCACTTTGCTTAGAACATTCTTTCATCTTCATTTTATTTTTATCTCCATGTAACTTTTTTCTAAATATACCCAACCCACATTAACCTAGCTCTGAACTGCTGCAGTGTGGAGCATTTTTTTGCACTTGGTACCTGTGTGCTGCCTTATATTTTTATTCATCATCGTTGTGTAATAGAAAGAGTATGGCTCTGGGGATCACAGACTTGGGTTTTTCTGTTTCAGATTTGTATGAAAATAATATATGTTTGATTTGCTAATGGCAAGCAATATAAACATATACATACACGATAAAAAGTCAAATCCCCCCTCCGTGTTCACAGTTTGTCCGTTCTCCTACCCTGAGATGGACAACTGAGAAGAGTTAGCATGTAGTTAATATGTATTTTTCCAGGCAAAAGCAAATCTAGAGAAAGATTTGTGTTTTCTTAATTGAATAATATAGATAGTTCAGTGGCCTGTTTTGTTTATTAAGCAGATTATAGACCCTTCCACATTGCTACATACAACTCTATGTCATTTTTTTTAATAGGATAGGAACACCAAAATGGATTTAACTTTTCCCTTGTTGGTAGGTACTCAGATTATTCTCAGTTTTTCACTATTGTAAACTGTGCTGCAGTGGCCATCCTTGTGCCTACATTCTTGTACATTTGTGTAAGACAATTTCCTGAAAGTTAATTGGTTGGTTTAAAATTGATTTGGTTTTGAAGCCTGGTTTTCCCAGCTGGGTTACTGTAAACAAATTAATTCATCTTTGAAGCTGCTACCTTATCTATAAAAAGGAAATAGAATAACTCAGAGTTTTATGAAGATTACATGATGTAAGCTGTCAGCGAGGAAGTTTTAATTTTCTTTTCTATAAGTTGTCTTTCCAATTAGAAGGTAAGCTTCATGAGGAAAGGGATGCCTTAAAATCTCCACATAGATCATGTTACTCTTTTTTTTTTTTTTTAAATACATCTTTATTGATTTTAGAGAGGAAGGGAGAGGGAGAGAGAAAGACAGAAACATCAATGATGAGAGAGTCATTGATCGGCTGCAGCCCGCAACCCAGGCGTGTACCCTGACCGGGAATCGAACCCTGATCTCCTGGATCCTAGGTTGATGCTCAGCCATTGAGCCACACCCGGCCTGGAGATCATGTTACTCTTATTTCACTGAGTGAGACTCAAAAGTTATCCAAGTGACAGAATGTTTTCCTCAGTCTGCTTTTGTAACCTTATAGGATCGCCAAGGATCCAAGATTTGAACGATTACCATGCACACACAAAGGAACCTATGCAGATGACTGCTTGGTACAGAGAGTAACTCAGGTATCGTCAGCTTTTAAATATTTACTTTGTGCTTTTAAAAAAGAGTAGGTAAACTATTGTCTCCTGAGTGTTCATAGTCAGAAAAGTGTCTATGAATATAAAAGGTTAAAAAAAAAAGGAAGAAAGAAAGAAAAGAAAAATTATATAGAATCCCTTCATAGAAAGTTTAGGTGTCCTCATTTACTTGAGAAAGTGGATTAGAAATTATACTATAACCATAATGGAAAGATTATGGCTTGGGGAGGAGACATGGGTTTCAAATATCAGCCCCTGCATACCTGCATTTATTAGGTGTGTGATTTGGGACGTTTACTGATTCTTTATTCCATAAATCTTCTCTATAAAATGGTTCAAGTGAGTGAGTGTAGATAATGATACAGTTGACCCTTGAGCAATGCTGGGGTTAGGGGCTCTGACCCCCCTGCACAGTCAAAAATCTGTGTTATTGTATTACTTTGGACTCACCAAAACTTAAGTTGTCCCTTGGTATCTATAGGGAATTGGTTCCCCTGTGGATACCAAAATCAGCAGATGCTCAAGTCCCTTATATAAAATGGTGTGGATCAACACTTACAGTCAGCTCTTCACATCTGCAGACTCCCGCCCACAGAACAAAAATAGTACAGGTATTGAAAAAATCCACATATAAGTGGACCCAAGCAGTTGAACCCTGTGTTGTTCAAGAGTCAACTTAGATTTCTCTTCCCTATAAATCTAAAATAAGGTTCCATTTACTCCCCATGAAGGAATTCTGTTCCTCTCTACCATGCCTAACCCAGAAGTATTTCTCAGTTACATCTAAGTCTCCCAGGGTGCTATCTCACAGTGGCCCTGGAATCAGTGGGTTTTTTTATTTTTTGGCAAGCACCACAAGAACTTCTGCTACTGATTGCCCTTATAAGAGCCTCTAGGCTGAGTGAGGATAATCATCTTCATTGGGTGACCATATTGTCAGCCCTTTAGCAACTCCATTCCATGGACATAGCCATCATTTCCCTTAACTTCCCATAGCACAGCTGACATCAGGCTACAGCTCTTTATAAAACTCAGTGGGAGATTTGGATATAGTAGAAGTAAAGTACAACACAAATTACCTTCCAGGTGGCCCCCACATATTGCTTTCAGAGTTGCTAGGCTCAAACTTGTTCTGGAGATCCTATTCTGGTTTCATGGCCAGGAAGGTATCCTACCTCCACTACTAGAAGACCTCAGACCTTATGATCCTGGGAAAGGCAAAAACTGTGCCCTCCAATCTAAGGCATTTACTCTACCTTTGCATAGAGTCCCTCAGAGCATTTCTCCAAAATCAAGGAATTGTATACCCCAGATGTGAAAGTCCCTTCCATTTATGAGACAAAAATTGGTTTGCAGCTTTTAACTTTTCTGTCTTCTCCCCCCTCATGATTCTTAGAGCTACATTCGGCCAAGACAACTTATTAATGTTTTATAAATATGAGCTCCTAGATCATAGTGTCTACTCAGCAAATTGTTATAACCTTTCCTTTGCTGTGTACTGTGAAAATGAATTAATTCTTCAGACTGGCTGGTGGTTGTGCCATTTATAGTATCACTAAGTAGACTCAGTAAACTCTATGTGTGTCTCTTATAGCACAAGTGTTACATTGTGGCCACAGTTGACCGAGACCTTAAACGAAGAATCAGGAAGATCCCTGGAGTTCCCATCATGTACATTTCTAACCATAGGTAAGAACTTCCTCTTGGGGAAGTAATTAAAAGTATATAGTTGATATCAATTAAAAATGAGGTCAGGTTATGGAAGAATTTAAGAGAGATTGTTGTATCAAATGTTTACATAGTTGTATTTGAAGAAATGAGACAAAATAGCAAGAACAAGGGCAAAAGATAAAGCTAGGATTTAGGAATGAGGCAGACATTCACATTGTTACAATATGATTACCAGAAGAAATAATGATGTGTTGCTTTAAATACAAAGCAGTAATTTAAATTAAGCTAAATTTTTTGGTCAGAAATGTTTATTTTGAACACCTAGTACATGTGATTAGCACCCCTCTGGGAAACTAAAAGCGTATTTTCTAAAAAGCTGCTCTTTATCCTTCTTGGATGTTCCCATGTCAGCCCTCAGACTATTGCTGCCCCGCTTTTCAGCCTGGTGAGAACAATATAGAAGGACTAACATGGGCTAAGGAGTTGGGCCTATCTGAACTGAGCGCCTGGCTCCCCCAGTTAAATTTACAACTTTGAAGAACAAAGAAAATATAGTCAGCATTTTGTTTTAAATCACTCACTATGATATCCCTTTAAAATGTTCCTAATGACAAAAAGGATTCACAGGGGTGAGAGTATTGCAGTCAGTAAAGGATGGGTTTTTAGGTGGGTACTGGACCACCTTTCTTACCATTGTCAATTGTTTATCCTGATCAGGTACAACATTGAGCGGATGCCAGATGATTATGGAGCCCCTCGGTTCTAATACTTAAAAGACAAAGTTCCTCTGCTTCTCTTCAACCAACTTCCTCTGCTGCCAGTTTAATAAACATGCTACAGCATGAGTTATCGCTCCACTCACCCACTTGCTCTATTATGAGCTGAGTATGGTTAAATACACTTACTTTTTGATGTTTTGAAAATGACATTTTCTATCATTTAAAATTTGTTGCATCTTTTTATAAATCACATGATTACTCACTACTGTGATGGTTGTTTTATATTAATTAATCAGCAAATACTTATTAAGGTTATTCTAGGTATTTAATAAGATATGGTCCTACCCTCAAGACACTCATATTATGGTAGGAAAAAGAAACATGTAGATAATACAATAAAATAATGGTGCTAGAATGAAAGTATGAGGGAGCAGACACAAGAGAAAAGTGATTTCTTTCCACTTGGTTGGGATACGAAGGGAGGAGAGTCTAGAGGTGGTAACATTTGAGTTAGTCTTTAAATAAAGAGTGGCTTGCCCAGTAAATGCAGCAAGAAAATGAGGTGCAGGAAACGTGAACAGAAGCATGGAGACAGATAGTAGGACAGGAATGAATGTGTTTCGCCTGTTCAGACAGCTGCCAGGTTTTTATAACTCAAATGCAGGGGGAGGTTGTCTGTACCCACATCTGAGACTCCAGGGAGATGAGGTGGGAGGAAAGGGGTCTTATGTGACTTTCCAGGGTTTGGACTTGATCTTGAAGTCAATAGGGGGTTATTAAAATTTTAACTAGGGTACGTAACAATCAGAATAGATATTTTAAGAGATCACAAGGTGGTGTAGGAATAGACAAATGGATCACTGAAACAATAGAAAGCCCATAAACCCCTATATTTATGGCAATTTGGTATCTTTTAAAGGTTATATTTCAAGTCTGTAGGAAAAGGAAATTGTATAGAAGGGCAAATAGTGTGGAGTCGTTCTACTAGGGTTCGAATCCTGATTTTATCAGTTAATATCTGTGAATTGGGCAAACTCCATAACCATTTGGTGCCTTCCTTGTAACTTAAAAATGTTTTGAAAAAAAGTTTTGTTTAATCCTCAAAACAATCCCAATAAGATGGGACTAAATTGAACAATACCTGGCACAAGTAAGAGTTATTCAATAAATGTTAGTAATTATTGTTATAATGGCAAGTTGTCTATTCACTTGAAAAAAACTTTAGATTCCGATTTTATATCCTTCGTGAGAATACATTTCAAGTGGATCAAAGATCTAAACTTTTTTTTTAAGCTATGGAAGTATTAGAAAAAAACGTGAAAAAATGAGTGTAACCTTTGGATAGAATTCTCAAATAAGATGAATGTAAAAGCCATAAAAGAAAATATCAATAAGTATGAATATATTAAAATTATAGATTTCTGTGCAAAGCAACTCCCCCAAATATTAAAACAAGGGACTGACCAGAAGATTTTCCAAGTATATATATAACAATTGAGAAAATGGGTAGTCATGTAGTGCCGACAAGAGTGCAAATAGGTATAACCATTTTAGACAGCAGTTTGGCAGCATCAATTAAAATAAAAATTGCAGATATCCTATGAGCCTAATTCTATTTTTTGGCTATTTATAAGTATTACACAAGTGATTTCCTTTAAACTACATGATCAGTGTGATGATAAAGTGTAAAGATACATCCACACATGTACAAGGAAATATATAGAAAGATGTTTACTGTACCACTTTATAATAGAGAAAAATTGGAAAGAATGTAAACGTATATAAGAAGGGTCTTAACTGTGTTATGTCTATACTATGAAATGTCATGAGCATTTAAAAGAATAGGATAGATTTAAAAATGGGCGAATGACTTAAGTAGACAGTTCCCTGAAGGAAATATGCAACTGGCCAACAAACACATGAAAAGATGCTCAACATCACTAGTCATTAGGGAAATGCAAATCAAAACCACAATGAACTACCACCTCACACCTATTTAGGGTGGCTACTATTATGAATAAATATATAGCCCTAGCCAGTATGGCTCAGTGGTTAAAGCACCGGCCAGCGACTGAAGGATCCTGGGTTGGATTCCAGCCAAAGGCACATACCTCAGTTGCAGGCCTCATCCCCGGCGGTGGGGCACATGCAGGAGGCAACCAATTGATGTGTCTCCCCTAGATCAGTGTTTCTCTCCTTTGCACTCTCTCTGAAAAGCAATGGGAAAAATATCCTAGGGTGAGGGTTAAATAAATAATAAATAAAGGCTGTTGATGAGGATGTGGAGGAATTGTATGGTTCTTTTGTGTGTGTTTTTTTAAGGCAAATTATTTTATTTAAAATATGGTGGATTTTGCCTTACTAAATAATTTGGAATATTTTTATGACTTTAGTTGAGAATAATTCTTTTTTTTACTTTTAATTACATAACTTAATAAGTGATCACCCCAATAAATCCCATACCCATCCAGCACCACACCTAGTTATTAGAATATGTGAAGAATTCCTGACACAATGCACAATGGCATTACTTCCAAGGCAATTTTTAGAGTGTTCTCTGTTTTGATTGTTGTGGTTACTTGAATGTATTGATTTGCCCAAATGCATTGAAATGTACACAATATGGGTGTATTTTTAAAAAATATGTTTTTATTGATTTTAAAGAGAAAGGAAGGGAGAAGAAGAGAGAAAGAGAGAAACATTGATTGGTTGCCTTGCGTACACACCCCGACCAGGATGGAACCTGCAACCTGGGCATGTGCCCTGACCTGGAATCGAACCAGTGACCTTTCGGTGCATAGGAAGACACTCAACCAACTGAGCCACACCAGTGAGGGCAAAATGAGTGCATTTTATTGTATGTAAATTATACTTCAGTAAATTAAAAGATAGAAAAGGCATGCAAGAGCCCTGGCCACTGTGGCTCAGTTGGTTGAGCGTCTTCCCATGCACTGAGACGTTGCCAGTTCGATCTCGGGTGGTCAGGACACATGCGCGGGTTGCAGGCTCGATCCCCAGTCAGGGCACATGCAGGAGGCAGCCGATCAATGTTTCTCTCTCTCTCTCTAAAATCAATAAAGACTCCTCAGGTGAGGATTTTAAAAAAGGAGAAAATACTTGTACACTGAAAATTACAAAACATTGCTAAAAGAAAGAAACCAAGAAGATACAAAGAAATGGAAAGATCCTGTGTCTTTGAAAGACTCAATATTGTTAAAATGTCCGTGCTACCCAAAGCTTTCTACAGACTCTTTGCAATTTCTTTCAAAATCCCAATGACATTTGTTTGAAGAAATAGAAAAAAACTGTGCTACAATGTATGTAGAATCTCAAGGGATACCAAATAGCCAAAACAATCTTGAAAAAGAACCAAGTTGAAGGCCTCAGACTTCCTGATTTCAAGACATACTACCACCAAGCAATAATAAGACAGTATTGTTCTGACATTAAGATAGAGATATAGACCAATGGAACAAAACGGAGAGCCCAGAAATAAACCCCTGCATATATTGCCAAGTGATTGTCCACAAGGGTGCCACAACTACACAACAGGCAAAGGACAGTCTCTTCAGCAAATGGTGTTGGGAAAACTGGATATCCACATGAAAAGAACGAAATTAGACTTACCTTATACCACATACGAAAATGAACTCAAAATAGATTTAAGACCTAAAACCATAAAACAAGAAGAAAAGCTTCGGGGAGAAGCTTCGGGACATTGGATTTGGCAATGATTTCTTGAACATGACACCAAAAGCACAGTCAACAAAGACAAAAATAGTCTAATGGGACTGCATCAAACTTAAAAGCTTCTGTGCGTCAAAGGAAACAGCAGCAACCTATGGAATGGGAGAAAATATTTAGAAGTCACGTATCTGCTAAGGGATTAAAATCCAGAATTTATAAGAAACTTCTACAACTCAACAACAAAAATCCACATAACCTAATTTTTAAAGTGGGCAAAAGACTTGACAGTTCTCTGAAGAAGATATACAAATAGCCAACAAGCCCATGAAAAGATGCTCAACATCACTAATCATAAGAGAAATTCAGATCAAAACCACAGCGAGATATCACCTCACACCCACTAGGGTGGCCACTATCAAAAAAACAAAGTAGTAAGTGTTGGCGAGGATGTGACCAATGTCCTATTAACTGGAACACTTGTGTGCAAGGAATGTAAAATGGTACAGCCACTGGGAAAAACGGCACGGTGTTCCTCAAAAAATCAAAAATAGAACTACCATAATCTGGCACTATTGTATATATGCAATAGAATTCAAAGCAGGGGCTCAAAGAGATATTCGCACACTCATGATCGTTGCAGCTTTTTTCACAAAAACCAAGAGGCCGGAGCAACCCAAATATCCATTGACAGATAAGTGGATTTAAAAAAAAAAAAAAAAAAAGCAACATATACATACAATCAATAAATAAAAAAATAAAAATAAAAAAGAAGGAAATTCTGTCATATGCTACAACATGGATAAACTTCAAGGACACTATGCTAAATGAAGTAAGCTAGTCACAAAGGACAAATACTTCCACTCATATGAAGTAGCTAAAGTAGCTAAAATAGAGACAGAGGTAGGCGGGTGGTTGCCAGATGCAGAGGAGAGGTGGGAGAGGGGATTAGTGTTTAGTGGGTATAGAGTTTCAGTTTTGCAAGATGAAAAAAGTTCTAGAGATTTGTTGCCCAACAATGTAAATATAAACACTACCAACTGTACACTTAAAATGATAAAGATGGTAAATTTAATGTGATGTGATTTTTACTACAATAAAAATATATATTATGAGATCAAAGCAATGTACAGTGAGAAATGAAAGTTTAACTATCAAAGGAAGTCACACACCCATTAAGAACTGCTTCTTTGCTGCGATCTTGTGGGACTCATGGACACAACGTCTGTTGGCTTTGAGCTGGGTGTTTTGGGAACCCATCCCTGGTGTGGGAGCCTTAAAAGTTGGGACACTCGATGTGTGGCCCAAACACTTTGCCCTTCAGGGAGAGGCTGGTAGTCGGGAGCTCCCTCCCAGCTGTATAGTGCTCCGCCGAGGGTGAGGCTCATGGTGCGAGTGTGTCTGAGCCTTTCCTACCCATTTTGAGGTATTTTCTCATTTCACTCATTGTGTAGGTGTCACTCAGCTAGTTTCTGGGTTTCTGTCAGATGGAATTGCTCTATGTGTAGCTGTACATTCTGAGTATTTATGGGAGGAGGGGTGTCCCAGGAGCTTCCTATGTCATCATCTTGGTCCCTCTCCTTAGGAAATACATGCTGAATGCTTAAGTGTGAAGGGTCACAATATCTTCAAGTAACTGTTTAATAGTTTGGGAAAAAATAGGTAGGTAGATAGATATATAGACAGATGAAAGAAGGAAGGAGAGAGGGAATGTAGCAAAACATTAACAGATGGTACGCCTAGGTTTAGGGTATAGGGGTGGTTTATTTACTATTCTTACAACTTTTCTGTAGGCTTGGCATCTTTCAAAATAAAAAATTTGGTGAAAAAATAAGTGAAACATACAGTAGAGAGAAAAGATAACTGGCAGAGTAGTGTCAAGAGATGGGATCTAGATCATAACGAACAGGATTACCTGGGACAGGAGAAGAGCCACTCTGAAACTAGAGGATAGGAGGCAGGGGTGGCTGCCATGAAAGATTAGAGTGTAGGTGTGTGAGCACAAGTTGGAGGAGCTTGTGCTTACTGTTCTCAACACTCTCTGTGAAGTTGAAAACAAAGCCATTTATTGAGGGACAAGGTTTGGGGATGGTGGTGAAGAGTTGAGATAGTTACTGTCGTGAGTGGAAGAGGTCAGTGACATGTAAACTGATGGCAAAGTAATGTTGAGAACGCAGGCAGGATTGCAGAACCTGAATTAGTAGTCACACCCATTGCATGTTATGTGGTTTCTCTAGAACCATTCAACAAAGTGGATGGGGCCCGGCGAGGCGTGGCTCAGCGGTTGAGCATTGACCTAGGATCCTGGGGATCACAGTTCAATCCCTGGTCAGGACACAGGCCCGAGTTGCGGGCTCGATCCCCAGTAGGGGCGTGCAGGAGGCAGCCGATCAATGACTCTCTCATCACTGATGTTTCTCTCTCTCCCTCTCCCTTCCTCTATCTATTGAAAGTATAGAGAGTATTACCAAAATGAACACTCCTGGGCCTATAACATGGTTTAAGAAAAAGAATATTACCTATAACTCTGAAGCTTTCTGTACATAGTAATCCCCTCTGACTACACTCCTTTCCCTCGACTCCACCCCGCCTCTGAGGAAACCACTGTTCTGGATTTTGTATCTGTCATCCTCCAGATTTTCATTATTGTTTTACCCATTACTTGGATACCTGAACAATATGTTTGTAATGTGTATGTTTTTGAGCTGCCTGTAAATGAAATCATGCTGAATATAGTCTTTTTTATTGTGTTAAAATGTAAATAACAAAATTCATCATTTAACCTTTTTCAAATGTATAGTTCGGGGGCATTAAGTACATATGCAGTGTTGTGCAAACCATCACCAGCATCCAAGTCCAAAATTGTTTTAGTTTCCCAAATTGAAACTCTGTACCCATTAAACAATAACTGCTGATTCTTTGCCCACCTGGTGTGGCTCAGTTGATTATCACGCCATGCACTGGGGGTCCCGGTTCGATTCCAGTCGGGGACATGCCCAGGTTTCAGCCTCGATCCCCGGTGGGGGCGCAGGGAGGAGGCGGCCAATGGATGTTTCTCTTTTACATCGATGTTTCTCTCTCTCCCTTCCTCTGCCTAAAATCAATAAAAACATATTTTTAAATACCCTACCGATTCCCCCTTATTCCAGCCCCTGTAAATCGTGATTCTATTTTTTGTCTCCATGAATATGACAACTCTAGGTACCTCATACAAGTGGAATCATACAGTATTTGTTTTCTAGTGACTGGCTTATTGCATTTAGCATAATATTCAGGATTCATCCGCATTGTAAATGCATCAGAACTTCCTTCCTTGTCAGGCCGAGTAACATCCCAGCGTATGTATAAACCACACTGTGTTTACCCATCATTGGCGTCAGGCACCTGGGTTGCTCCCACCCTTTGGCTATTGCGAATAGCGCTGCTGTGACACGGGTGCTCGCTCTCCGTTCCTCTGGGTACGGACCAGTGTACACAGTCATTTGCAGCTTTCTCTTTTGGCTGAGTTCCGTTGGTGATACTCACCCATGTTCATATGAGTAGCTTTAGCTCACTCCCCTTAAGTGCTGTATGATATTTCATTGTGTGGATATTAAACAATTTGTTTTCCATTCTCCTGTAAACGATCACTTAAAGGTTTTTCTAATCTTGCTGTTACAAACAGGGCTGCATTCTTTTATGTGCCTCCTGTACACATGTGCAAACGATCTCCAGTCCAAGATATATACTTAAAGTTAAATGTGTCATAAGGCATTCTGTGCCTTCACTTATAACAGGTATTATCAAATCACTCATAAGTATACATTTGTACTCCCATCAACAGTGTATGAGAGCTGCTGCTGCTCCAACAGCCTCGCTAGAACTTGGCAATGTCAGTGCGGCAGATACTACTGCTGGTTCCCAGCATCCACTCTCCCCTTGTCCTTTTATGACAGATCTCATGCGTTTTATCCAGGTTGCCCAGGTAGAAACTATTTCCTAACTTTCCTTGCAGCTAAGCATGGCCAACCAACTAAGTTGTAACCAACAGGATATAACTGAAAGTGATTTGCATCTCTTCTGGGCTATGACCTTAAAAGGCATGCTCCTTAAAAAATCTGCTCCCCTGCCTGGCCAGTGTTGCTCAGTGGTTGAGTGTCAACCAATGAACCAGGGGGTCCCCGGTTCAGTTCTTGGTCAGGGCACATGCCCAGGTTGCTGGCTCTATCCCCAGTGGGGGGGGGGGGGTGCAGGAGGCAGCAGAGCCATGATGTTTCTCTCTCATCGATGCTTCTATCTCTCTATCCCTCTCCCTCTTTCTCTAAAATCAATACAAACATATCATATATACATATATTCCCCTAACCCATTCTACCTTTCCACTGGCTAGATGCAGATTTTTTTCAATGTTTTTACTGATTTCAGAGAAAGAGGAAGAAAAAGGGAGAGGGAGAGAAAGATAGAAACATCAATGATGAGAGTCATTGATCAGCTGCCTCCTACACTCCCCTTGCGGGAGATCGAGCCCACAACCCGGGCATGTGCCCTGACTGGAATCAAACAGTGACCTTCTGGTTCATAGGTCGACACTCAACCACTGAGCCACGCCAACTGGGCTAGACGCAGATTTGATGGCAGGAGCCAGAGCAGCCACCTTGAACTCAGAGATGGAAGCTTTATGCTGAAGATGACAACTTTGGGCTGTTTACCTCTGAACTGTTCTATGAGTGAAAAATGAACTTTTATTTTGTTATAAGCTGCTGTACTTTTAGTGTCTTATCATTAAAGCAGCTTAGATTGCATCTTAATTAATACATTCGTCATTCAATTTTGAAGTCATTCCCAATGCACCCTTGCTCAGAAAGCCTGTATTTATTCTCTCAAGATCATTTTGGTGATGTTCTTATGGCATTTCACCTGTATTGCTAAACTCCTTTTTATGGGCCTGTTGTAGAGCACATTTTCTTGGAAATGGAGGTTCTTCCCCAGGGTTAGTGGATATTTGTTGGTTTTTTTTCGCACACATCCACTTCTTCCTAGCAGTATCCAGACTTTTTTCTTGAAGCATTACCGTTTCCCAAATTGTGTGCAATTGTATTAGGATTTAGATCAGAGTGCCCAGCCTTTTCACTATAGAAGCTGAAGGGAGCACTGGAGGCTCCTTCCATATCCTTTCTCTCACCACCCCATATATCTGAGAAGGCACTGAGTGGTTAAAGAAAAAGGAAAGAGCTGAACATTGTTTCTTACAGCATGCAGGCTTTGATGGGAGAAGAGCTCCTGCCTCGTTTTTGTCCTACTCCTACACCTAGTTATATCGCTTTCTTGTCTATTTTGTGGCTTCCACAATATCTTTCCAATACATTTCCTTTTAAGTTTTAGTAGTTGCTATGCATAGCTTCCAAAAAACTATAATGAATACAACCACCCTCAAGTTCCAGGCTCTCCTAAACTGTGCAGATCCACCATGAATGGTTGGAAGCGCTGACTACATGCAGCTGAGATTACTTATGAACACCTATGGGTTCTTTAGGATAAAATGAGAACATGACTCTGTCTACATAAGAACGTCCAAGCATTTAGAGAATTTTTATAAAAGCGTATTAAGGAGGGAACGTAAGGAAGATTACATGAATTACAAAATTATATGGGAGGAAGCAAGGCAGGGGAACCTCAATGATTGTATTTCAGCAGCAATTTTTCAAATGGTGTGCCAAAGAATTTTGAAACATGTAATACCTGACTATTTAGTCAGGGGCACTGACCTCTTTTCACTTAGACTGTCAAATTAAAAAATAACAACAGCCAACACAACAATAGCTGTCCAATGTTAATGAATCAAAATTATACCCCCCCCCTTTTTTTGTCACACTGGCAAAACAATTTTTTTTAACTTGCCAAAGAATTTTAGTAATCAGTTTATGTGTGCCATGAGTTGAAAAAAGTTAAAAATGGCTGGATTACAGGATAATTAGCAAGGTTATGTGCTCCCTTGAGCGTGGTCATGCCTGTTTGTAAAATTCCTTTGAGTTGTTGCATGTAGGTATAGTTCACTCATTCTAACTGCTGTTTTGTATTCCGTATATAAACAGACTGCAATTTGATTATCCATTCTAGTGTAGGTGGATGTTTGGGTCATTTTCCGGTTTCAGTCACTACAAATACGGCTGCTGTGAACAACCTTGTACATGTCATGTATTTCTGTTGGCTCTATGCCTAGGGGTGGAATTCCTGTGTGAAAGGCTATATGTCTGTTTGGCTTTAGTGCATATTGCCAAAGAGTAAATCAGAGCGATCATCCCCATTTTTACTCCCACCAGCAGTGTATGGGAATTCTGTCTGTTCCACTCCATGTCTTGCAGCTACTTCATAACTCCAATCTCTGCCTTCACCATTGCATGGCCTCTCCCTGTGTGTCCATGTCCTCACATGGCCTAGCCTACTCCAGTATGACCTCATCTTAAGTAATTACATCTGCAACAACCTTATTTCCAAATAAGGCCACTCTCCGAGGTACTGCAGGTTAGGACTTACAGCATACCCTTTTTTAGGGGGGTACACAATTCAACCTATAACAGATATGATGATCGTGGACATCTGTTCTTGATCTGAATAGGAAAGCTTTCAACTTTTTACCATGAAGTGTGATGTTTGCTGTAGTATTTTTTTGTTTTTAGTAGATACTCCTTATAAGATTGAGGAAGTTCCTTTTTATTCTTGGTTTGCTAAACTTCTTAAAAATCCCAAATGGAGGCCCTGGCCAGGTAACTCAGTTGGTTAGAGCATCATCCCAATACACCAAGTTTGTGGGTTCGATCTCCAGTCAGGCAGGACATATACGAGAAGCAACCAATGAATGCATAAATAAATATAACAACAAATCTCTCTCTCTTTCTCCTTCTCTCTCCCTTACTCTCTCTCTCAAAATCAATTTTAAAGAATCATGAATGGATGATGAAATTTATCATATCTTTTTTCTGCATCTAATGAGATGATCACCTGATTATCTCCGTTAGTCTATTACTATAGTAAAATACTTTTTTTTAATTTTAACTTCTCAAAAGAGAATTTCAGTTGAAAATATGAAAAATACAAGTACCTGGGATTTCTGAGTTGGGTAATATTCTTTTTTTAAAAAAAAAAAAAATCCTCACCTGAGGATATTTTTTCCATTGATTTTAGAGAGAGTGGGAGGGAGGAAGGAGAAGAGAAATAAACATCTATGTGCATTGGCCAGGGACTGAACCTACAACCAAGGACACTTCAGTCCCTGGGCCAACGCTCTAACCACTGAGCCAAACCTGCCAGGGGGTACAGTTCTGCTTCATCTGGGTGCTGGTCACACAATTGTGAATATTCACTACGTTGTTTGCTTATGATGTGTAATTTTATGTACATATGTTATATACCAGCAAAAAGTTAAAAGAAACAACTAAATTCCTCTCTGAGAATGAGCAGCTCTTTCTTCTGAGAGGTACTTAGGTTTCCCGCTTTGCACTCACATCGGCTCCTGGGAGAGGTGAAGATCTGGGCTGCTCATTAGGAAGCAGGGTCAAATCTTTAAGTGGCCCACAACTGACACACTGACACGCTTAATATTCTCAGAGTTAGGTAGTGTTTTCAGAAGTCAGTGTGCATCAGCTTTGTTTTTCAGTGATTTATTCAAGCCAAGGGGGCTCGTGTTTAGCATCACGCTGAGACTGGGTTGTCTTCTCTGGACACTCTTTGTATCTGTTCTTTGCTATCTTTGCTTTTAGCCGAGATTCTCCAACATGAGTTTTCATGTGTTGAATTGTTCTAAAGAAGTCCCATGTCTCCCCTTTTGTAACCACCGCAGGTGTTATCTTTCAGATGCCTGCAGGAATTGGTGTCGCCTTATACTGTATTCTGTCTTCAAAATCCGTTTCCACTCTTCACAGATTTGTTCCCAGTTGGGTTCTTTGTTATAACTGAATTAAATCTATTCATTTAATTTAAAAGAATTTGACATCTTTACCATTTTTTCCTCCTTTTATTCAGATCACGGTAAGCCTCTCCATGATTTCAAGTCTAATTTTATCCCACTTCGATATGATTTTGTATGGTTCTGTAGTTGTCTTCGTATAAATTCTACATATTTCTTATTGGAGTTATGTCCACTTGTTTCATGTTTTTTTTGTTGTTGCGATTGTAGATGGAACCTTTTTTTTTTTTTTCTTTTCCATTCAAAAATGAACCCGTGGAGCGACAGGACCTCTACCACCCCTCTCAGCCGCGAGACTCTATGGTTCCTCGGTTCCACGGCCGCGTTCTACTCGCACCTACGTTATCCGAACCTGAAGGAAGATGGCAACCGAGAGTTGCTAAGCAAAGGGTCGCTCTATCTCGCCTTTGTTCTCCTCTCTGTGGCTACTGCGCAGGCGTAGTCGTCCCAGTAGCGACCCCGCCTTCCCGGTCGCGGGCTCCGCTCGGTAGCGCCGGCGCACTGGCGCGCTCCGTTTACACGCTCCGGGGCCTGTAGGCGCCGCGAGTTCCGGCTGTCGCCGTCGCCGCCGCAGCTCCTGGAGGTCGGTTGCGACGAGTAACGGTGCCGGGACGAGCCCTGCGCCTTCTCAGATATGTACCCGAGCTGGGGCCGATATGGCGGGAGCAGCCACTATCCGCCTCCGCCGGTCCCGCCGCCACCGCCGGTGGCGCTTCCTGAGGCCTCGCCCGGGCCCGGGTACTCGAGCTCGACGACTCCCACGGCCCCTTCCTCCTCCTCGGGCTTCATGAGCTTCCGCGAACAGCACTTGGCTCAGCTCCAGCAGCTGCAGCAGATGCACCAGAAGCAAATGCAGTGCGTGCTCCAGCCCCATCACCTTCCTCCGCCCCCCCTGCCGCCCCCGCCGGTGATGCCGGGGAGCGGCTACGGAGACTGGCAGCCACCGCCGCCACCGATGCCCCCGCCACCTGGGCCGGCCCTCAGCTATCAGAAACCGCAGCAGTACAAACACCAGATGCTGCACCACCAACGAGACGGGCCTCCTGGTTTGGTTCCCATGGAGCTGGATTCCCCCCCCGAGTCTCCCCCTGTACCGCCAGGGTCCTATATGCCCCCGTCACAGTCTTACATGCCCCCACCGCAGCCGCCACCCTCGTACTACCCCCCGGCCTCGTCTCAGCCCTACTTGCCTCCCGCTCAGCCGTCCCCTTCTCAGTCCCCACCTTCCCAGTCCTACTTGGCGCCCACTCCTTCTTACTCCTCTGCCTCCTCGCAGTCCTATTTGGGCCATTCCCAGTCCTACTTGCCCCCTTCTCAGGCATCTCCTTCCCGCCCTTCCCAGGGCCATTCTAAATCCCAGCTACTGGCCCCTCCACCGCCGTCCACCGCTCCCGGGAATAAGACAACTGTCCAGCAAGAGCCTTTGAAGAGTGGTGCCAAGAACAAGAATGCTGAACAGCATCAAGCTGTTCCTGAGCCAGATCCTTCTAAGATGACTCCACAGGTAAGAAAGCATCTGCCTGAGCCTCATCTTTTCACCTGGAGGGCCCTAAGTGAGCAGGCCTCGGGGCTTTAACCAGTGCCTAGCCTAATTATAACACACTATGACTTAATTTACACTCCAAAGGATTCCATAAGAGTCCGAGGTCTGACGTGGAAGCCTTTTAATTAGCTAAATGTGGATTGTTAAAACTGAAGATGTGTCTAGACACCACAGAGTAGTAAGGTGGCTCAAAAGTTACTTCTTAGATATATTCTTTGGTGTCCTTTGGCTGACTTCTTAGATTTTGTTGAGGTTGCAAAGGGCTTTGCTTTGTGTTTTAAACTAAAATTTCCATTTGAGAGGCAGCATAAAAAAAAGAAGCTTCTGAAAGAACTGACACTTGAAATGCACAGAAACTTTATGACCAGTTAGCTTCTTTAAAAGAATTATTTAGGGGCCACTGATAGCTGCCAGCTTCCTGGATTAGGTCTCACCAACTGAAGGATTGAAATCTTGTTCTTACCAAGAGCATCCTAATTATGCTTATAGACACATATGCCATACATAGGGGAGTCCACACATTTGACCCTTTGAGGAGTCTGTTGGTCATTTAAGGAACTGACCCATGCATGCTTTTCTCACATCACTTAAAGATTTAAGACATCACCAATTTGCTGCATCGCATTGGTATTACTGTTCACTCCAGAGTAACAACAGCCTTGGAATTTGGCCAAGGTTAAAAAAAAAAAAAGTGATGCCTCTTCATTCATGAGAGCCATTCCTCTAAACTTCTTTTTGAACTAGTGCTTCCCAGAGAACAAAGATGAATAGGATAGCAGTAATAAAGTCCTCCATTTAAAAAGAAGATAGAACTAAAGTGGATAAATTATTTCTTATGATTTCCTAAAATAGACACTTTTAGCATTTACTGATCTACCTTAGATTCCTTAATGATAAAGAGACTCTCTTAATCTACAGACTCAGATTTACATATAAAAGATTTCCAAAAGGTAGGGATGAGGTATTTAAGCAAGATGTGGTTGACACATCAGAAGAAAACACTTGAGGTGCCTGGGGTAAAACAGTAGAGTAAGTGATTCTGTTTGCTTACACTAGAATACCATCCCACCAGGTTATTTCCCCTAGATTCCTCTATTATAGAGACAGAATTTGTCTCCTTTCCCACCCTACTCTGAAATTTCCAGTGTTTTTGTTGTCAAATACTGTATGTTAATTCAAGCCAAAATATGACATTTATATTTTCATTTATACTGGACTGTTTTTCTCGCCTTTTAGAGAGATAAATGAATTGTTTTATGGGATGGGGGGATTGAACTGGTCTTTAATATAAACACCATGAGCACTGCTTTTGCTTTTCTGCCTTTTACCCTTGTCTACAGTTAACTTCTTTTAGTGCTTTGAATATTCAGTGCCTTCAGTTCTTTGGTGAGAGCCAGAAAGAAAGTAGTTGGAAAGAAAGCGGTTCAAGATGAAGTTTGGGAGGTGTGAATGGGCTGTTATCAAGAAAGGCCTTGTAAGCCTGTTTAGGTTTTCTTACCTCTATCTAGAATTCACCCCAATGTCCTCAACTATCTTTTTCCCCCTATAGTTGTATTGCTTTCAAAGCACATCTCAAATATCAGGGTCTCTATGAAGCTATGCGAAAGCTCAGCCATTTGGTTGGTTCTGTTTTTTTGGATTGTAAGTCCCTTGCAGACAGGGACTATCTCACTCATCTTTTTATCCCCTGTAGCACCTAGGACAGTGCCTTGTATATTGTAGGCTCTCCACAAAGGTTTGTTGAGTAAGATACAAGAGTTGCCATGTTCTAGACTTAGGATACTTTGGTTTATTAGATCATAAACAGTTTCTTCATGCCAGTGCCAACCTCTGACAGTCTTTCTGCATATTTTTCTTTAATTTATACTCTATTTTTGGAAAGTGTCACTTAAAATGTGAAAGATTTTAAACATACAGTAGCTCCCCCTTATTTGCAGTTTTGCTTTCTGTGGTTTCAGTTACCTGCAGTCAACTGCACTCCGAAAATATTAAAAGGAAAATTCCAGAAATGCGCAATTTAGCATGCTCTTCTGCGTAGCATAAGGAAAATCTTGCTCCATCCTGTTCTGTCCCTCCTGGGATGCCTTTGTCCAGCATATCTACCCTGTATCAGCTACTTGCCTATTTGTCCATTAGTGGCCCTCTTGGTTATAGATTAACTGTTGCAATATTGCCATGCTTGTGTTCAAGTAACCCTATTTTACTTAATAATGACTGCAAACATAAGAGTAATAATACTAGCAATTTGGATATGCCAAAGAGAAGCTGTAAAGTGCTTCTTTCAAATGGAAAGGTGAAAGTTCTCAACTTATTAAGGGAAGAAAAAAATTGTAGGCTGAGGTTGCCAAGATCTATGGTAAGAACGAATCTTCTATCCATGAAATTGTGAAGAAGGAAAAAGAAATTTGTGGTAGTGCGCTGAGAGAGATCATATTCACATAACTTTTATTATGTTATAAGAGTACATTATTATAATTGTTCTGTTTTTTTATTAATTATTGTTAATTTCTTAGTGTGCCTAATTTATGAATTAAACTTTATCATAGGTATATGTATGCATAGGAAAAAGCATAGTGTATATATATATGGTTCAGTACTATCTGCAGGTTCAGGCATCCACTGGGGGTCTTGGAGCGTATCTCCTGCAGGTAAGGGAAGACTGCTGTACACAAAAGTAAAGAAAATGGTATGATTTCCCCCCTACCATATACCCATCATTCAGATTCACCAACTCTCAATCAAGAGTTTGCCATGTTTACTTCACCTAGACCTTTTTTATTGTTCCTGCTAAAATATTTTAAAGCAAATCTTAGATCTCATGTGATTTCATCCTTATATTCTTAAATACTTTGGGGGGGGGGGGAAAGAACCTTTTCTTAGGTTAACACGTTATAACCCCTAACAGAATTAACAACAGCTTCTTTGTATCATCTAATACCTGATCCATTCAGAGTTACCTTATTGTCTTTTCATACTAATGGAATTAAAATAAATCCTTGATGTCGTCCATGCTAAAATTCCCCAATGGATTCAGTTGTGTTTAGTTGGTTTGTTCAAATCAAAATCCAATTTAGACATTTTGGAGCAAGGTAATTCTTTCTTGTGGGGGACTATCCTGTGCATTGTGGGATGTTTAGCAGCATCTCTGTCCTCTGCCTACTAGTTGTCAGTATCAGCCCCTAGTTGTGATCACCAGAAATGTTTCTAGACATTGCCAAATATTCCCCAGGACGGCAAAATCACCCTCAGTTGAGAAGCTCCCAATTTAGCTCAGTTTCTCCTATTCTCTTTTTCTACCCTGTGTCATTCAACTTGATGAAAAATCTCTATCAGTTGTCCTGTTAAATGTCCCACATTCTGGATTTGCCTGCTGTCTTGTGGTGTCATCTGACTTGTTCCTCTCTTTTCCATGTTTTTTGTAGACTAGAAGTTAACTCTGAAGCCTTCTTAGGTTTAACCTCACCTTTCTTTTGGCAAGTGTACTTTGTGACCTAATGATGCTGTGTACTTCATTTGCATCCCATTAGGAGGCACTCAGTGCCTATTTATCCAACTGTTAGTGGTGCCAAGATTGATCAGGGGGGTGACAGTAAAGCTTTCATCAATTTTGCTTCTAATGTTCCATCTAGTGGTTCAGCCATTGATGTTCTTTACCTGACTAAGTTATTTCTTCATTAGAGGTTGCATGTGGTGACTTTTTTCACGTCATTTCTTCTACAGTTATTAAATGAAATTCTGTAAAGAAAAATTTTCATTCATGAACCAGGACTATTTGATTGGAAATACAATTAGTATAGGGAAGACAGGATAAATGCTTGATATTCTTCTCTGTAGTTTCTTGTTTTCAGAGTAAAGCATTGGTGATTTAATGGAATGCATATTTTTTTCAAGAATTAAATTTTCTCCCGACCGGGCATGGCTCAGCAGTTGAGTATCGACCTAGGATCCAGGTGATCAGGGTTCGATTCCCGGACAGGGCACATGCCCAGGTTGTGGGCTCGATCAATGACTCTCTCATCATTGATGTTTCTATCTCTCTCTCCCTCTCCTTTCCTCTGAAATCAATAAAGATATATTTTTAAAAAATTAAATTTTCCTTTGTGTTTAATGGACTGACTAGGTAAAGTGCATACTAGCTTTTTTTTCATGAATTGTGATTTTATCCTTTTAGTTTCAAAACTTATTTGGGAAAAGCTGTTGAATTTTTTATTTTGTTATTTTTTTTGTTAATCCTTACCTGAGGATGTTTTTTCCCGTGATTTTTCAGAGAGAGTGGAAGGGAGGGAGGAGGGGGAAGAGAGCGAGAGAAACATCAATGTGAGAGAGACACATCGATTGGTTGCCTCCCACACGCACCCCTACCAGGGCTGAGGAACAGACCCACAACCCAGGCATGTGCCCTTGACCAGGAATCAAACCTGAGACCCTTTGGTCCACAGGCTGATGCTCTAACCACTGAGCCAGACCAGCCTGGGCAAAGCTGTTGAATTTGGTTTGAACTTTTAGTTCTTTATTTAATGTTCAAGTATTTATTGAGTAGCAACTATGTGCCAAATACTCTGCTTAGTATTGGAGATGATAGGATGAACAGGAGCCCTCATTGACTTGTTCTGATCATGGGGGGAAGACGTTTAAGTAATTAGGAGAAGAACAGGGTGCTACAGCATTATAAAATACAAAATATAGGATTATGAAATGTAAAATATCACTGACTTGTTCCATAAGGAATGGGAAAAGGAAGGTGAGCTTTTTTTTTAAAGCTCAGGACCTAGCACATAGTAGGTGAAAAACAAGTATTTTTTTAAATGATTGGATATAGCAGGTAGTTCTAACCTAATTGAAGAGGCCTCCCTTTATAAGTGATAATTAAGTGAAACCCAAAGAATGGATAGGAATTAACCAAACAGAATTCAAAGAATTAAGTTCATTAAGGCTTTCTGAAATCTCAGGGTGACGGTGGTAGGCACAAAACCAGATCAGGAAGGACCTATCAGGACTCTATCCTAAGGGCAGGAGGAGGGCGTTGAGGGATTTTATACAGATGAATGTGACAGGTTGGCATTTTTATTTTTTTATTTTTTCTGATCCTCACCGGAGGATATTTTCTCCATTGCTTTTCAGAGAGAGTGGGGGTGGGGTATGGACAGTGAAACAGTGTGAGAGCGACATCAATTGGTTGCCTCTTGCACATGGCCAGACCCGGTGGTGATCGAGCCTGCAACCAAGGTACATGCCCTTGGCCGGAATCAAACCCTGTCTGCAGGCTGATGCCCTAACCACTGAGCCAAACCAGCCAGGGCCAGATAGACATTTTTAAAAACTCTCTCTGTAATGTGAGTAGAATCAAAAAGAACAGGAGTGATTTATAGAGAATACATGATAAATAATTCAGGCAAGAAATGATAGTGGCTTAGACTTGGATGGTGATTGTGGAGTTGGAGAGAAGTGGAAGACTGGAGAAATGTTTAGGTGCTAGACTCCCGCGGATTGAGCAGTAGCGGAGAGGGAGGCTTCAGTGATGATACCTGGGTTTCTAGGATAGGCTGCTGGTTGGATGGCGATCCTATTTACTAATAAGATAGGAGAACCTAGAGAAGGAAGAAGAACTAGTCTGGGGCCGAGAGGGAAATGATGAATTAAGTTTTAGAACTACCGAGTTTCAAGTTCTTGAAACATAAGAATCCAAATAGAGATAGCCAATTGGTAGTTAGATATAGGTGTGGTATCTAGAAGTGAGATCTGGGAGACATGATAGACTTGTGAGTCATCAGCATAAAAATGGTATTTGAAGGCACAGAAAAAGATGAGGTCTCCCAAAGAGTGTGTAGAGTAAGAATAGAGATGAATGGACATTGAGCCTAGCCTCACAGAATCTCGGTCTCTCAGGGAACCAACAGGAAAAAGGCCAAATAGATGGAAAATCAGGACAGTGTAGTGCCACAGAGGTGAAGGGAAGACTGTTTCTAGGAGGAGGGAGTGGTCAGCTGTGTCACTTACTGCTGAGAGGTCGAGCAAGATGAAGACTGTGAGTTATATTTTGCATTTACTGACATGTAGATTATTGTTGACCTTGGCAGGAGCAGTTTCATAGTGACTGAAGCCATATTGCATTGATTTGAGGAGTGATGGAAGGTGAGGAAATGGGGATGGTGAGTATAGACCATTCTTTCAAGAAGTTTGACTGAAGGAGAGAATGAGAGAATGAGGGCAGGGGCTGGAGGAAGAGGTGAGGTAAAGGAGCTTCTGTTGCTGTTGTTCTAAGATGGAACTAAGATTATTTGGTGACCTTAATTTCCTGGAGTAGAATGTAAATCTCAAAAATACAGAAAATAAATATATTTTTAATAAATTTTATAAATGGAAATCCAATACATTGCCAGGTTCTCCCCCTTTCCCCTTCATTTTAGGATATAAGACATAATACATTTAGTCTTATAGGCATTTACAATAATCAGCCTAGATAGGAAAGTCTTCCAGAATTAATCTTTAAAAGCTCTCTCTCTTTCACTCTCACTCTCATTCTCTCCCTCTCCTCCTTTATATTTTCCTACTTGAAAATTATTTAATGCCTAGTTCATAACTGTACCAGTAGGTAGCAAGCAGTCACTATGCTTGATGAATAAATTGGCACCTTTTTTTGGTAATGATATTTGTGACAAATAGTTCTTACATCCTTACTTTTAAATTTCATTCAATCTCTTTTTTGAATGTGACATACGCTGTGATTTTCCTTGACTTGTGAGCTAACATTCTATATGAGATGGAGTTGTGTGATAAGATGGGACATTCAGAAGAACCAGGTACTAGTTCAACTTCATTAGCAAGTTGAGGCAGATTTTATTCCTTTCTAAAATAAAGGCAGATCATCCTTTTTGGAGTCACTGAGGGCATTTTTGAATGATGCCATCATTATTCATTTGTAGAGCTTTAAGAATGTTTCAAAACCTAGTCCTACGATTGAATTAGGTATGCTTTGTGCTTATTGGATTCTTATTAAGTAGAAATTGACCTGCAGTGCCTTCTGTCAGTAAGCTGGCAGTTACCTGAGCTCCTAACAAGGTTCTTAACCCTAGCCTAGGTCTGGGACAGATGGGAAGCATGAGGTAAGGAGGGTGCAGATTCATAAAGAATCTAAGGCCTGTACAGTCTTCATCTCTAGCCATTGGCTTCTAGTTTGTGACAGTTTGCATCTTTGTCTCTTTTAGTGATGTTTTCAAAGCAACTAACAAAAGAGAAACTTTTAACTTCTACTAGAAACAGACTTATTCATTTACTTTTTAAGGGGAAAGGTAAACCTATTGCTGTTTTCATAAAATAATAAAAGTTGAAAATGTTTTAATACTATGTTATTGTTAACTATCATGATCACTGTGCTTTTTTTGGTTCTGTTTGTTTGTTTTGTTGTGTGTTTTTTTATGTTGAGTGGTGAAAGCAATTATATCCTGGAAGCTGATGATTATGTGTATGATAATTAAAAAAGAACAAAACAATCATGGCCTAAACTTCAAAATGGAGTTAGTGAGATGAAATGTATTCTTCCTAGTGGATTGAAACAAGTTTCAGAGCATAGAAATGAGTGGCCTAGAGGGAAGTCTTTAGTTAATTAACAACCATTTATTGACATCCTATAATATGCTCCAGCACTATATGTTTAAGCACCAGATACAAGAAAAGCATGAGACATTAATCTCCCAAGAAAAGTATCCTATGAGTGGAAAAAAGATAACAAAACAGTATGTTAGGTGAGAAAAGAGTTTATATATATTATGTACATTTTATGCACCTGTTTTCATGTGGAAAATTGGGGAAGTATGCAATAAAATATTAGCAATATAGGAAATCTTGGTTATCCAAAGATAATGAATCACAGTGATGCAAGTAAAATGAATCCATTTAACATAGGGACCAAAAGTTTAATAGAGTATAGATTGTGTTTCCATACTATAATTTTTGTGACAAAATTATATGGCAACATTATATATCATCTTCTATTTAGTTTTTGGATATACTGAAGAAATATTTTAGGGATTTATCAATTTTCCCGGGGCTATTTTTTTAACCTTTGATAGTTAAATCATTCTCTTTTGTAGTTCCTATTATAAAAATTATTTTTGCTTGCTAATCAGTAGTACTTTCATTAGATCCTCAGCTATCAATAATGAGTTTCAAATTTCTCCAACATCACTTTTTATCAAGTCCTGCATCCTTATAATTATAGTAGAAATATATGCTGTTGTTAATTTTACAAGTATCCAAAGAAGTTTATTAGTAAGTATTTTAGTGTTATGACAACTTTCTTTCCTTATGCAACCTTATAACCATGGAGATTATAAAGTGAGTACTGGGATAATGAAGATCCTTTAGTTATTTCTGAGTGGTAAGATTTTTTTTTTATTGCTTTAAATAATCAGTTATCGCTTATTTATGCAGTCAGTTCTCTTTACTTGAAGTAGTTGTTTTATAAAGTCACTAGGAACACTGAATTAGTGAATACTGAACCATTGCTCCTAAGGGAAATACAGGATTAGGTTCTGTGAGCCTTTGGTCACATTTTCATCAGCCAATCAAGATATAACCTTGATTGATGTGTTTCTGTTTAAAGACACCTTATTTAATATATATTGTTGATTCGTTAACATTGACTTCACAGCCAGCAATACTGTAACATATGCCTGAAGAAGCTATGTAGCATGTATTTTCTCTTTAAGGCACATCACAGCCTTCTGGCACTTAGGAATACTAGTCAGCACTTCAGCACTATGCTTGGTAGCCATTTTAAACAACAAAATCACTAACAAAAAAAGTACAGAAATGCAAAAAAATGTGGCCCTAAATAGACTGTTGAAAAGGACACTTATTTACAGTATGAGCGCTAAACAAAAAGGCGATCATGGCCATGTTCTACCTGAGCTGGGATGTGCAAGTCAAGCGACTCAGATTTTTCACTGTTATATGTACACATATCCAGAAATTAACACCAGAGCTCCCAAGTATTGATTTTGGAATTAGAAATAAAGTTTAGCAAGTAGGCAAATTCACAAATACAGAATCCATGAATAATGAGTATCGGCTATATTTTCTTAATTTGTTTCCACATTAAACTTGTGATTTTTTAAAAGTGGAAGCGCAAAACAGGCTTCCAGAAAATTAAATTACAGTATAATTTGGAAGGTAGAGTGACACTTTTAAAATAAATAGAAAGCATTTAAAAACACATTTTATTCTCATTTATGCATACAGTAGTCCCCCTTTATCTGTGGTTTCGCTTTCTGCAGTTTCAGTTACCTGTGATCAACCACTGTCCGAAAATATTAAATGGAAAATCCCAGAAATAAACAATTCGTAAGTTTTAAATCGCGCACCATTCTGCGTTGCGTAATGAAATCTCACACCGCCCCACACTGTCCTGATCCATCCCACTTGGGATGTGACTCATCCCTTTGTCCAGCGTATCCATGGTGTATACACTACCCATGCCATTGTGCCATTAGTCACTCGGCCACCTCGGTTATCAGATCCCCAGTATTGCAGTGCTTGTGTTCAAGTAACCCTTATTTTACTTAATAATGTCTCATTTACCTCGCTTCATCTCATTACGTAGGCATTGTATCATCTCACATCATCACAAAAAGGGGGTGAGTACAGTACCATAAGGTATTTTAAGAGAGAGAGACCACATTCACATAACTTTTATTACAATATATTGCTATAATTGTTCTATTTCATTATTAGTTATTGTTGTTAGTCTCTTACTGTGCCTAATTTGTAAATTAAACTGTCATAGGTAAGTATGTATAGGAAAAAACAGTATAAATAGGGTTCAGTACTATCCACTATTTCAGGCAGCCACTGGAGGTCTTAGAATGTGTCTCCTGTGGATAAGGGAGGACTACTGCATTTACCTTGGTATGGCTAGGCTAATGATACAACAGATTTTTAAAAGAGAGAAGGTAGAGAGAAGAGGTAGGACTATGTTGTTATATTCATTAATTATGAGACCCCCATGGATAAATCTGAACCAACTAAAGATAGGTTAAAAGCAAGTAGCTGTGAATACTGACAGGATTTACTCTTATCATTGATCAGAAAGACTGCTCTGACTTCCAAAAGTATGTGTTTTTAGATAGTAGAGAAGTATGTTGAATTGATATGTATGGCATGGTTTAACTTAAATGTATAAATTTGGGGAAGGAATTGAAAATCTTGCTTATTTGCCTTTCTCAGTCCAGCTTTGCCTTTTCTTGCGTATAGACGCATGAACACAGACACAAATGTGGCTCTCTCTAAATACCAAGTTGCAGCTATACAGGATTGTCGAGTAAAATTCTTAAAAATGGTTTCTGTTGTAGGAACAGCAGCAGTATTGGTATCGACAGCACTTGCTTAGTTTGCAGCAGAGGACAAAAGTGCATTTGCCAGGACACAAAAAGGGTCCTGTGATAGCAAAGGATGCACCCAAGCCAGTAAAAGAAGTTACAGTACCTGCCACCAGTCAAGTACCAGAACCCCCTCCATCTGAGGAGCCCCCATTACCACCTCCTAATGAGGAGGTACCACCCCCTCTCCCACCTGAGGAATCCCAGGTAACCATAAAATTAATTATTTGGTGTTTACTGTTCAGCTTTTTTCTGATTCATTTATATATACCTTTGTCATGAATGCATATATATTTTTATGTTTTTTTAAGTACATGTAAAATTCCATTTATGGACTAATTAGAAGGTTATGCCTTATTAGGTTTAGAAAAGGCATTTTTTGTCTCTCCCTGTTGGGAGCATGCCTATTCCTTTCCCATCCTCCTCTTCCTTCCCCCAGGCACATTACTTTTGCCTTTCCCTCTCCTAAGCTCCAAGAACCCTTCTTTTGCTTCTGTAACTTATTTCCTGAGCCAACAAGGCCCAGCTGGCTCACTTCTACTACCTTTGTAACTCTCTAAATAAACTTTCTCTTATAATTTGGGGGGGGGGGGCGGGGGGGGAAGAAAAGGCTTTTTTTTTTCATTTTTTTTTTTCATGGTTTAAATGAGAGTGAAGAGTTAGACACTCTTGTAAATTGTGTCTCTAAGCACTAAAGGGATGCCAGTGTATTTTCATATTGGCAGCACACGGCAATAGTTAGGAGCTTCAACTTTTATTGTCAAACGACCCAGGCTGCAGTCCAGGCACTGCCACTTGTTGGTGGTGACTCTGAGCGAGTTAGCTAATCATTCTATGCTTCAATTTCCTCATCTGCAAAATAGGTTAGAGCATTAAATGTGATCATTCTTATCACTTAGCATACTTACTGGCACATGGAAAGTTCTCACATTGATCCAAAGGTCATCATTCTCCTAAGAGCCTTATGTGGAAACTTTATTGAATCATAATAATTACACTATAGTCCATTGGTGAAAAGTGACTAAGGTGAAAAGAAAGATTTCTCATAGAGTGAAAAGGACAGTAAATGTAGATTGACTTTGTTGGGGAAATGATTGTCTTACTTAACAGAGAGATGATTATTCTAGTGAAGACTACAGAATTTATAAACTCCTTTGTATTGGTGTCCATGATTGCAGTATAGAGCTAGGTATTTTATCTAAAGATAGAATAGCTTTTCCCAATCAGGCAGAGTTGTAGGGATTCTGGACTTTATATTATAATACAATACTTTATAAAATAGGTTTCTTACTAATTTAATTGCTGTTTTATGATTTAAGTAAACATGTATCCTCTTTTATCTTTAGTCTGAGGACCCGGAAGAAGATGCCAGGTTAAAACAGTTGCAGGCTGCAGCAGCACACTGGCAGCAGCACCAGCAGCATCGAGTTGGCTTCCAGTACCAGGGAATAATGCAGAAGCACACTCAGTTACAACAGATCCTGCAACAGTACCAGCAGATCATACAGCAGCCACCACATATGCAGGCAAGTGCTTCCTGGGTTCATGCACGGGAAGTTGCCCCAAGACATTTCAAAGATTTGTTATTCCTGAAAGAGATTTAAGTGTAAAAAAAGAAAGATATTTCCCAAGAGGTACCCAGGTAGTTAGTTACCTGTCGCATTGACTGGGGGGCTTGGGAAGTGTGATCTTATGAAAATGGTCTTATGGAGGGACAGTAATCTTGAAGTCTTTTGATGATGTTAACCCAGACTTATTTTTAGAGTACTTTTACTAAGTTACTAAGTATTGTTACTCAGGGATTTAAGAACCAGAACCAGGGTTCTTAATCATGTAACTTAAAGTTAACTTGTGTTTCACCTATAAACCATGACGGTAACAGAAAAGCAAAAATCGACCAAAAAGATTAAAGCAACCACCACAAAAAAACCTAACAAATACACCATAAAAGATGAAAGTACTTACTTGTCTTTCTTTTTTTTAATTCTCACCCAAGGATATCTTTTCCATTGATTTTTTTTGAGAGGGAGGAGGGAGAGGGACAGAGAGAGAGAAAAAAATCAATGTGAGAGAGACACATCGATTGGTTGCCTCCCTTACGAACCCCGACTGGGTCCTGGGATTGAACCTGCAACTCAGGTACGTGCCCTTGACCTGGAATCGAACCCATGACCCTTCATCCAACTCTCTAACCACTGAGCCAAACCGGACAGAGCTGTTTTTTTATCTGTGATTTATAAATTTATGTCTATATGTCTAATTATATGTCTATATGTCTGTGATTTAATTATATGTCTATATGTCTGTGATTTATAAATTTATGTCTATATGATTTATAAATTTATGTCTATATTAAAAACTTGAAAAATAATGCCCTTGCCATTTTGGCTCAGTGGTTAGAGTGTCAGCCTGCAGACTAAAGGGTCCTGGGTTTGATTCTGGCCAAAGGCACATACCTCAGTTGCAGGCTCGATCCCTGGCCCCAGTCGATGTCTTCTCTCTGTCTCTGTCTCTGTCTCCCCCTCCCCTGCTTCCCTTCTCCCCCTCTTAGCCTAAGCAGTGGAAAAAATATCCTTGGGTTAGGATTAAAAGAAAAACTTGAAAAATACTTATTGCTGAGGTAGGTATTTGCTGTAGTGTTTGGTTGATTTTTTTTCTAACTCAATGATAACTTATACAGGGTGGGGCAAAAGTAGATTTACAGTAGTTCGTATGGAAAATAATACAATAATAAATAATAATACAAGAATAAACTGTTTCTCTAAAGAACTTAATAAACTGATGAACAGAATAGATTCAATGACATGGAAGCATAGATGAGACTGACAAATGTCAGAGGGATGGAGGAGGGCAGGTGGGTGGAGGGGGAGAGAGTAACTAAAGGATTTATATGCATATATGCACAACCCAAGGACATGGACAATGGGGGGGAGAGGGACTGGGGAGGGGGATGGGACAGGGTGGAACGGGTCATTGGGGAGAAAAAAGGACATCTGTAATATTTTAAACAAAAATAAAATTTAAAAAAAAGGATAAACTGTTTCGTGTACTCACAATTGTAAACCTACTTTGCCCCATCCTGTATAACTAAGTCAAAGGAAAAAAGAATGATCATCACCAAACAGATTTAACAAGCTTCTCCTTATCCTTCCAAAGTCTTTAGTGTTTTAATTTCCTGAGATTTCATATGCCTTTGATTCATTAATATTTATCTTGTTATTAATTCTCTTATATGAATGTTTTGAAATAATTTTTATCCCTTTATTTGTAGACCATGTCTGTAGATATGCAACTGCGGCATTATGAGATGCAGCAGCAACAGTTTCAACATCTCTACCAAGAATGGGAGCGAGAGTTTCAGCTGTGGGAGGAACAGCTCCATTCGTATCCGCATAAAGATCAGCTTCAGGAGTATGAGAAGCAGTGGAAAACATGGCAGGGACATATGAAAGCCACTCAGACCTATCTCCAGGAGAAAGTCAATTCATTTCAGAACATGAAGAACCAATATATGGGGAACATGTCAATGCCACCTCCTTTTGTTCCATATTCTCAGATGCCTCCACCTCTACCAACAATGCCCCCTCCGGTATTGCCTCCATCATTGCCACCACCAGTGATGCCCCCTGCCCTACCTGCTTCAGTGCCGCCACCTGGCATGCCCCCACCTGTGATGCCACCTTCGCTACCAACCTCTGTGCCCCCACCTGTGATGCCTCCATCTCTGTCTTCAACAGGGCCACCACCAGTTCTTCCCCCACCTTCCCTCTCTTCTGTGGGGCCACCACCAGTTCTTCCCCCACCATCTCTCTCTTCAACAGCACCTCCACCTGTCATGCCCCTTCCACCATTGTCTTCAGCCACACCTCCTCCAGGAATACCTCCCCCTGGGGTTCCACAAGGGATACCTCCTCAATTAACAGCAGCTCCAGTTCCATCAGTCTCTAGTTCTCAGAGTTCACAACTTCCAGAGAAACCTAGACCAGCATTACTTCCCACTCCGGTGTCTTTTGGTTCAGTCCCACCCTCAACTTACCATCCTCCATTGCAATCAGCTATTGGCCCATCAGAACAAGGGAATTCTAAAGCTCCTCTGAGCAAGTCTACTCTGCCATACAGTTCGTTCTCATCTGAGCAAGGACTTGGGGAGTCTCCAGTTGCTCCATCTCAGCCAATCACTGCAGTCAAGGACATGCCAGTGAGGCCAGGTGGACTGCTTCCAGATCCTCCTAGAAGCAGTTACATGGAAGGTCCAAAAGGACCAAGGTAGGTCTGCCTTTTTTGTTTGTTTGTTTGGTTGGTTTGGCTGATTTGATTTTGTTGATTTGGGCTGAATAGGCGTTGATGGCATAAAAGGCTTCATTTATACAATTTTGGTATTCACTTTGTCCTTTTAATCTATACACATTCCTGGTTTATAATTAATAATGCTAGTATTCACTTATTAGATGTAATGAAATCTAGAAAATGGTAACATGCCCCCATTTTTATGATATCATTGCTTTTATCCTATATGTAGAAATTGTAGTGCGGGATGAATGTGATGTTTTAGAGTAATGTTTATCAATTTCTTACTGACTTTTCAGCTTCAAAAGTAATATTGATTAAACTTATTTATCTTTTTTGCTTTTTGTTTATTTGATAAATACTTGAATTGATAACTTCTCTTTGTTAGCTAATATGCTAACTATTGGAGATAAAGATGAATAAGCCAATATTGTAGTGAAATAAGGCAATGAAATTTAGTGTAAGGGTAAATAAGACTTCTGTTTTATCTATTTGTTCAGCAAATATTTATTAAGTTCCTGCTCTGTGTTTATAGAGTGACTATAACAGAACAGACAAATAGAGCTTATATCCTTTATATGTTCCTCAATTTGGGAGATGTTTTTCTTTTGTCTGAACCACATTTATATAGAAAAGTACACATAAAAATTGATTAGTTTCTGAGTTTTTTTCTATTTACCTATTAAATGGTGTTAAGTTTATTTTTCTAAGTTTGTAAAGGTATATTTTTCTCCCTGGGTTACCTAAATGATAATTTTCCTACAGAAAAAACATTTCAATAAGATTTTCTTCCAATTGGAAATTGTAATAGAAATACATACTCATACAAAATTTAGACAGGACAGAAAAGGACTGAAAAAAGTAAAAGTCACCTAACTCCACTGGAGTTTATTATTTAGAGATGATAATTTTTAAAATATATGTTGTATAAATGGGATCATACTACATATATTGTCTTGTAACTAGCTTTTTCCACTATCATTATAGTAGTTAGTTTTCCATCTCAGTGTCAATGGATCTGCATTATCATTTTTAATTTAATTCTGTTTTAACTATTGACAACAAAATATATCTTATTTGTTCCCCAAGTTTATAGTTCTGAAAACAGTACAGCACAAACTTCATCCAAAATCAAAGCTAATTAGAGGCAACTAATGTCTTCCTCTGGGTACCAGAAGCCTTGCCAGAGGCATTACATACATTATCTTAAGGAGTCTTCTAAACAACCTGTGAATTTGTATACCCGACATTTACCCTTTACAAATGGGCTGAGAGGATTGGGTAACTTGCTCAGGACTGAGTCTCTGGGACAGTGGAGCCTGAGTTTGTACCCAGTGGGAGCTGAGTCCAGAGGGTCCTCAGAGCAAAAGCACTAGTTAAGTACTGTATTTAATGCCGTGGTTTAATGATACTCATACTGTCAGTGATATTCATACTTACAAATACATTTGTAGCCCTCATTTATTTGGTATGTGTATCTTCTTGATTTGAATTCCTACTTATCTCCTTATTGAGTATCTCCTTATCTACTTATTGAGTATTGCCTTTTAGATCTGGTGACTGATTTGCTATCAGAGAAGTACATTTTTAATACCTCATGAAACAAAGATTTCCTGCTCCCTTTTTTTCTGTCATATTCATATTTCTCTCTTTTGCTTATCAAATCTTGAGTTTGTAAATTTAGGACCTATTTTAAGTTTTTTCTTGTCTCAAGGTACAATTAATAACTTCAGTGCTAGGAGGATCTTAGCAATTATATAATGCAATATCCCCTCTACAGCAACTCACATTTAGTTTGTCATCTTGCACATATTACCTTATTCCTCTCATTGATCTCATGAGGTAAGTAGATAAGGAAGCTGAGCTCTGGAGAGGTTATAGATAAATTACCCCAGATGACAGAGCTAGTAAATAGTAGAGATGATATTAGAATCCAGGGCCTTCTGATTCACTTACAGGTTCATTGTACTTCCTGTGACAAGCAATTGATGGACCCTGCTTGAACATTGACAGCTTTCTAGAAAGTTTATTTCTTACACTGACCCTAAATATATCACTATAACTTTTACCTGATGATTCTAGATCTACCTTTATGGTACAACACATAGTGAGTTATCCTTTCTCTCTCCTACAGTGTATTCCTGCAGTCATTTAAAGATCACCCTCCTGTTCTCTTCCCCAGCCTGCTTTGCCCACTCTTCTCTGCCATCACACAAACTCAGATTCTTTTCTTTTCACACTAACATTGCTTCCAGCCTCCTCCTCCTTCATTGCTCACTGTCCTTTGAAGGGCCTTTGGTTTGTCTAGTCTCCTTCAGATGTAGAAGACCATAGACCTAGTACCAGCTTTATTATAAATAATGTACGTATATAGCTGGAAAAAAATGTCCTTTTTTGCTTCTCTAAGACTGTCTTTACATTTCATCTAGTTAGGTTTGGGCCAACATTCTAGTCTACTAAAGTCTTGATGAATGTTTACATTGTTTTGTTTTTAGGTACAAGCTATCTCTTCCCAGCTTTTTCACCTGCAGCTTTTATTTTTGCCATTGAGTTGGATCCTGCTCACATTATCCACCTTGTTTTAAAAGCCTTTCCTCAGTCTAGCTTATGTTATTGCCATTTCTGTTACTCTTCTACTTCTTTTGCTCATTTACGCCACATAAAGTATAGTTTGTGACTATTGACCAGGCACAGTTCATTGTTCTCCTGTGTATCTAGGTACAATGTCATTGGGAATCTGGGTAGTTAGTGAAAGAAACTGAGGTAAGAATAATCCACACTAGCCCTGGCCAGTGTGGCTTAGTTGGTTGGAGCATCAACCCCTACACTGAAGAGTTACGGGTTCAATTCCCAGTCAGGGCACATACCTAGGTTGTGGGTTCTGTCCCCGGTTGGGGCACATACAAGAGGCAACTAATAGATGTTTCTCTCTCACATTTGGTGTTTCTCTCGCTCTCTTTCTCTTTCTCTCTCACTCTCTTTCTCTCCCTCCCCCCCTTAAGTCACTAAACATGTCCTCAGGTGAGGATTTCAAAAAAGAATAATCCACACTATTAGGAAAATTGGTGAATTTCCTTAATTATTTGCGTTCAGAGTTTGCTATAAACACATAACTGATATGGTAAGCTACTCTTGTCTTGCTTTCATTTAAACAGAGCTGGGTAGAAAAACAAGAATTAATAACATAGATAAGTGGGTAACCAATTACACACTATTAAAGCATTGTAAAGTACTTTGAGTTTTTGCAAAATCCAGATTTAGGCTGCTTTCTAAAAACTATGAAGGTTTCCAAAAAGTCAAGTGACATAACTGCATTATGTGTAAATAGCATACCACATTGTTTAGCATCCAGGGCAGCTGTTTTGGAACTGTGTGTATGTGTGTGTATGTGTTACCACTGTATTCATCAAGTCTTTTGGAGGACTACCACTGCTCAAAAAAAACTGTCATGTCAGTGGATGTTGGTTTCCCAGTACCTTTTTTTCCCCAATAATAAAACTTATTAGCCCAACTGACCTGGCTCAGCAGTTGAGCATCGACCTATGATCCAGGAGATCTCTGTTCGATTCCCAGTCAGGGCACATGCCAGGGTTGCGGGCTCGATCCCCCGGGGGGGGGGCATGCAGGAGCCAGCCAATCAGTGATACTCTCATCATTGCTGTTTCTATCTCTGTTCCTCTCCCTTCCTCTCTCTGAAATTAATAAAGGTATATTAAAAAACCCACAAAAATAAAACAAAAAACCTTACTTATTAAAGGGTAACAAACGTGCACAATCGTAAGTATATAGCTTAGTGGATTTGTATAAAGTAGACACACTCATGTTATCACTCTACTCAGATCAAAAAATAGAAATTCTAGTGTATAAGAAGTCCATCTCATGTCCCTTCCCATTTTCTCTTTTTACACCACAGATTAGTTTTGTCTATTTTTGAACTTTATATAAATGGAATCATACTGTATGTACTCTTTTGAGTGGCCTCTTTCACTTGACATTAAATTATTGTGAGAATCATCCATGTTGTGTGTAGCTGTAGTTTGTACATTCAATTCCTGTACAATATTTTATTGTATGAATATACCACAGTTTGTTTATCCATTTTCATATTGATGGTCATTTAAGTTTTTTGGTTATTATGAAAAATATTACTATGTATCTTTGGGTGCTATATGTCTCCCTTTAGATGCATACACATCTGTGTGTATGTGTGTGGGTGTTTAATTTTGTTTAAATAAATACCAAGGATTGGGATTGCTTGATCATGGGTATGTATATGTTCTTCTTTGATAGATCTTGTCAGTTTTCCAAAGTGGTTGTTTTAATTTACATTCTCAACAGCAGTGATTCTGTGTTCCAGTGTTTTTGCATCCTCAGCAATACTTAGTATTATTAAACTTTTAAATTTTAGCCATCTTGGTGGATGTTTAATGGTATTGTAATACGGCTTTAATTTATATTTCCCTGATGATGAATAAGGTTGATTTCTTTCCATTTGGTTATTGTTCAGTTGGAGTTCCTATTTTATGAAATGCTGCCTCAAGCCTTTTCTGTATTTTTATGTTAATTTTTTTTCTTATTGATTTGTAGGAGTTCTTTATATACACTAGATACCAGTTTTTTGTCCAGTATATGTCTAGATTGTCTTTACTATATTTCACTCTATAGCATTTTTTTACTTTCTTCAGTATATCAGAAAAGTAGCCTTGACCATTTACCATCTAGGTCTAATGGGCCCTTTTAATTTTTAAAGTTTAAAGTAATTTTACAAAAAATTTACAGAAGTAAGAATAAAGGGATAGTGAAAAATAACTTACTAGAAATTCTAATAAAGTTTTTTAAAGAGTAAAACTCTTCCCATCAGGTAAATTTTAGCACACCAACATCATAAAAGATGAAATAATTCCGTCATATTGTTTTAGCAAAGCAGAATGGTCCAGGTTCTTGCCACAAAATATTATGTGAAGTCTTTCCATTTACTAAGTGGGTGATAATGCAACATTTCCCTTCTGTTCATAGAAATATATTGTTCAGACATCAAATCTTGAGTTTGAGAACATTCATCTCTAGGATATTTTTATCTGAGGACTCACAGTTGACAATTTTACTTATGATAAATTTTACATCTTTATTAGACATTTATCTTTTGTTTCATCTAATAATTTTGGTGTAACTTTCTCTGTCGCTTTTCTTTTCTTCCTTATAGTCAGGAGATGAAAATTTCTGAATTCTCATTTGTGCTGAATGAAGCCATAAAGCAGGCTGCAATATTTTGGGCAATGCAAGGGGTTGTGGTAGTTTATTTCACCTTTGCCTCATCCTTCTAGGCAATTCTATCATTCTTTTATTGTCTTTGTATTTTAATCTTCTTTGGCATAGTTGGGAATAATTAATAAGTAATGGTGAGTATTAATGAATTCTAAGATAAGGAAATTGCAAAATATTTCAAGATACAGAAAAAATCAAAATCATTTAAGATCTTATATTTAGGATTAGTGAAAGCACCCAATGGATCCATATGGTAAATTGCAAGAGAATTTAAATTTTGTTCTGTTTTTTAAAAAGCAAATTTTCTCTTTGTTCTCTGGAAGGCTGGTAAAAAAGAAGTCACAAAATATCAATTTTTACAAATAGAACTGTTAAAAAAAAACACCTTCAAAACCTATACTTAGATCCAGTGAACCCTGATGAACCCCAACAGCTAATGGTATTTTTTGATTAATAGAAATTCTTGATTTTAATTTAGTTGTCCAATTTATTGACCTTTTTTCCTTTATGGTTAGTGCTTTTTTATGTCCTGTTTAAGAAATCTTTGCTTACTCCAAAGCCATAAATACATTATCCTATTTTATCTTCTTTTATTGTTTTATCTTTTATTTTAAAATTAATAATCCATATAGAATTGACCTTTTTTGTAATGAGGTGGGGTCAAAGTTTATTATTTTCCATATGGCAATCCAGTTGACCCCAGTAACATTTAATTGAAAAAGTTATCCTTTCCTTACTACTTTGCAGAGTCCCCTTCATCATGAGTCAAGTGATTATATGTGTGGATTTGTTTCTGGACTCTATTCCTTTGGTTTATTTTTATCTCTTAGTGTAAGTCTTCCAATTCTGTTTCTAGATCAGAGGTTGGCAGGCTTTTTCTCTGAAGGACCACATGGTAAATATTTTTAGGCTTTGCAGGCCATGTCTGGTCTCTGTTAAATATTTTTCTAGCCCTGGCCAGTGGGGTTCAGTTGGTTGGGCATCATCCTGTGCACCAAAAGGTTGATGATTCAATTTCTGGTCAGGGCACATACCTGGGGTTGTGGGCTCGAATTCTGTGGTGGGGGTGTGTGGATCCATATCCTGCTCTTACATTGATGTTTCTCTCTCTCCCTCTCCCTTCCTCTCTCTCTAAAAAATCAATTTTAAAAAATCTTTAAAAACATATTTTTTTCTTTTCTATTTCTATTTAACCTTTAAAAACGTAAAAAAGTCATTCTTAACTGGATTTGGCCCATTCGCCATAGTTGGCTGACCCCTCATCTAGATTGTCTGGACTGTTCTTGCTCCTTTCTATTTCCCATATAATGCTTAGAACCAGCTTGTCAATTTTCAAAAACCTGGAATTTGATGGGCATTGCGTAGAATCTGTTGACCATTTTGAGGAAGAATTTACATCTTTATATCAAGACTTCTGATCAGTCCTATCTACTTTTTGATTGGCTTTAATATTGGAATTGCGGACCCTTTGCATTCTGTAGCTGTCTTAGTAGGTTTAGCAAGGGACTGTGAGCACTGGCTTTTCTTTATGCTTCCAGTTGTCATGGTCGTTATTTATAGTGTTTACTTCTCTTTTGGATATTTTGATTTTAGGATCTTAGATGTACATATTAAATAATAGGCATTATTTCACATGAAAACTAAAAGGAAAGGAATTTGATTTGAGAATTTAATATGTTATAACGCCCATGGTTTGCTGATTTGAGTATGTTTATGTAAACATTGTGATAATCAGATAATAACTTGTTTAAGGTTTTTGTAATTCTGCATACTTCTTAAGTTTTTATACCTGATTTGGAGTATTTTTAATACCAAATTTTGAAGTGTTTATACCTAGTTCTAATAGTTTCATACCTAGTTTTAGGGTTTTTATTTTTTAGAGGTTTATGAAGTACTTAACTGTATAAACAATTTTCTAAATATTTAGACATCAAATATTTGTTTTTTTAATCTAATCAGTGTGCAATGCATGTCTTTTATGTGATTATATTTAGTGAAGAGATACTATGTTTTTTCTTTATTTCAAATACATGCTGTGATATGTTAAAAGGTCACAGTATTTCATTGTATATGTAAAGAAGGCTTATTTTTGTACATATTTTTAACGTAAGTATCTCCTAATATATTTATTTCGAAAGCCTAAACATTCTTTACTTTTTATAAATCTAAAAGGCTCTGATAGTTTTATGATTTCATAACATCCTTGAACTTTGAAAATACAAAAGTGCACTATTGATAAATAATTGCCATTTCTATGTAGTGTTGTAGATATATTTCAATTGGTTTAACATTTTCTGACTCCCAAAATAAAAATAAAATGATGGCCCTTGGCTGTTGATCAGCAATTTAATCTGAAAGCAAAGCACCCTCCCCTTTCACGGGAACTGCATGCTATATGTGTAGGCATGAAGCTTGCAGAACCTTCCTGCCTTGTTTTCTTCCTTCTTATCCACACACATTTTAGTGCTCCTGCTTCCTTTATTCTTTCCTCTGGTCTTTATACATGCTCTTCTCTTTTTCTGGACTCCTTTTCTGTCATTTTTGCTTTACTAATTCCTGTTCTTCCTGCCACCAGGGTTGCACTTCAATAACTGAGTGCATTTCAATAGTATGTTGAGATCCTTCAGTGAGTCAGACAATGGGGATAGCCATTGAGCAAGACCAACGTGTCCCACATTTATTAAACTTTGTTCTAATTGTTGATGTCTCACTCTTCCTATGGACTGTGAACTCCCTGAGGTTTATTTCAGCACTAACACAGTACCTGACAATAAGTGTTGCTTATACCAACACTTGGATAAAATTCTCAAGGCATTCATAATTAGGAAGGCAGTTCATTCATATTCAGATTGGATTATAATACTAGATACTGTGTTGTTGACAAGGGCTCTATATTGACTCTTGTACATTGTGGAGGGTAGTCTTATCGCATACATGCACTAATGATTGCTTAATTGGATACAAAGCAGAGGATTTTATACAATTTTAATGATTTAAGGTGTTATTTCAGGCACTTTGAATTAATAAATGTAACTTAAAGGAAAGGAACCAAACCATCATAAGCTCTGAAATGGTGTTCTTCTTGCTCTTTGTAAATGTGTGGCCTCCATCCTTAGCATTGCGATGCATCCATTGACAAGTCCCCAGTTGACTTCTTTTCCCTTTGCCCAACAATAGCTGTGCCAAGCCTTCACTATTTTGAATAGACCATCTCCCTAGTGTTGTTTTCTCTGTCTCAGCAAATGTTTTTATTTTCTTTATAACTTTAATTTAAATTCCTGCCTCAGAGAGAAAATCAGTGCTTTCAGGCCAAGTAAAAGTCACTTCCTGCCTTTACCTTTCCTTTACCTTACCATCCTCATCTTTCTTGTAATCTCAGAAGAAGCCTTTCTCCTGATTAGGGCTAATCCTGTCTCTGTGCTCTTAAATACATTTTACATTGTAATAAAGTGATACATACACATAGTTTGGGGGGAAAAAAGAAAAATAGCCATCCACCATTCAAAGCCTAATGACATAATCTTTATTCTTTTTTTTTTTTTTTTAATGTTTTTATTGATTTCTAGAGAGAGGGGAAGGAGAGAGGGATAGAGAGAGAAACATCAATGAGAGAGAAGCATAGATCAGCTCCCTCCTGCACGCCCCCTACTGGGGATTGAACCCGCAACCCAGGCATGTGTCCTGACGGGGAATCGAACTGTGACCTTGGTTACTGAATAAATGCTCAACCACTGAGCCACACCGCAGGGCTCATCTTTTATTCTTTAGTTTTTTCTTTTGGTAGTTACCTTCATATCACTAAAGAATATGCTGTTACTTTCTTGATTTATATTTTTTAGATATTATATCTTTACTTCCTGTTCTGATAGAGGTTTATTAGGTTTTTTGTTTTTTTTTAAATATCTCTTATTGATTTCAGAGAGAGGAAGTGAGAGAGAGATAGAAACATTAATCATGAGAGAGTCATTGATCAGCTGCCTTCTGCACACCCCCCCACTGGGGATTGAGCCCACAACCTGGGCATGTGCCCTGACCAGGAATCGAACCACGATCTTCTGGATCCTAGGTCGATGCTCAACCACTGAGCCATGCCGAGCAGGGCAGGTTTATTAGTTTTTACACTACTCTCTAACCTCATCTTCCCAATATATTTATATCACTATTTTGATACATCAGTAAATAGTGTTGTTTGTTGTAGAGGTAATCAGTGTGCTGTGATTACATTTTCTTTAATGTAATAACTTTTTTCAGAATTTCCAATTGTCTTTGTTCTTGCAAAATCTTTAAAATAATCCTTCAACCCCAGTCCCCAAAACACCTATTTCTCTTAAGGACATCTCTCTACCAAATTCGTGCATCTTCTTGCTTTTGCCTAGGCTGGTTGGCTGATTGGTTGCTCTCAAGATCTGCCATATGGCTGTTGCTCTCATATATACCTCGATTATCCTCCTGGATTTGGATACACTGTTTATTGATCTTATGGCTTCCTATTTGTGGGTTAGTGCCTCCTTTTCCCTGAGTGCATAAACTTACTAAGAAACTGTATATTGAGGGTAAATTTTCTGAGTCCTTACATGTCTGCAAATGCCTTTATTTTAACCTCACACTTGATAATACTTTGGATATGAGATTTGAAGTTGAACATAATTATTCCTCAAAGTTTTAGGTTATTGTTCTATTTCCTTCTGTCACCTAGTGCCACTGTTACGCAGTTCTGATTCTTTTCCTTTTTAGATGATTTTTCCCTACTGCCAAAAACTTTATTTTATTCCTGGTATTCTTTTTTTTAGTTCTCATTTGAGGATATATTTTTATTGATTTTAGAGAGGGAGGGAGAGAGAGAAACATGGATGTGAGAGAGAAACACGTCGATGGGTTGCCTCCGCATGCACCCTGACTGGGGATCAAACCCACAACCTTTCAGTGTATGGGACAGTTGCTCCAACCAACTGAGCCACACCAGCCAGGACTTATTTCTGGTATTCTAAAATTTTAGTGCCCCCTCCCCCCATTTTGTTTTGTTTTGTTTTGTTTCGTTAATTGTACTGGATACTGAGTGAACTGGGCAGTTGCCGTCTGAAGACTAGAATCTCTTAACTCTGGAAATTTCTTTGTGCTCTTTCTTCTTTTAATTTTTCTCTCTTGTTTTCTGATTTTCTCTTTTTGGAACTCATTAGTAGGATTTTGGACCTACTGGATTGATAATATTTTTCTCTTTTTCTCACTTAGTTGTACTTTCTGAGATACTTTTGATCATTGTATTGCATTTTTTTATTTTGAGAATTTAAAAAATTTTCTACAGTTCTTCTGATTCTAATCCCTTTTACATATAGCAATTTGTTCTTGATTTATAGGTACTCTCTGCAATTTATGTTTTTTGGGTGTTTTTTTTTTAAGGCCTCTTCTGGGTTTTTTTGTTGTTTGATTTTGCGTTATCTCTGATTTCTCCAGATTTGTGTACTGTTTATCTTTGGTCTCTTTCTTTCATTTTGGAGACATTCCTCAAATATCTAGTTATCCTTGGTGGTTCATTTCTATTTGAGAGTGGGAGACACTGATAAGCTGATGGGGAGCTCTGGGGCAGGGGAGCTTACCAACTGTTAGGCTTTGCTTTAGGTGATAGGGCAAAAAATTCCTAATGCTAGGGGACCCTCAGTTTCAAGAATTTAGAGATATTCAGCTAAGGAAAGGTTGGTTGATAGTTCAGAATGTAGATTTTAATTTACATCTTTTAAATTAAAGACTTACTCTTGACCTCCGCAGCATCCCTGGTAACTGAGAATCCTGACCCTCTCTGGCTTTACCAGCACTCTAAATTGCAACTTCTTCCTGCTCTACAAGTTACCATTCATGTGTGCTCTTTGTCTTTCAGAATTTAAAAACAAAGTTCTCATTTGCTGGGGCCCCCTTTCTCTGTTTTTAGTGGTTTTATATACTTTTAAGTTGTTATGACTCTATAAAGTGTCGACTTGGCTAGGCTGAAGTACGTTTCCCAGAGTTCCTTTTCTTACATGTTTCTGATTAGGGTGGGTCACAAGGGAGATTTTTGCACCTAACATGAAATATTCCTGGACAACCAAAAACATTCTGATCCTTTCCCCAGAAAATATATAAAATCCCTTTTTTTGTCTTTGGGATATCTTCATTCTGCTAACTGGTTCATACACCTTCTCTTATATTCTGTAACAAATTCTGAGATAGAAAGGTAACTATTATTAATGTATCTTACATTAGATGATAAGGAGGAAAAATTAACCAAAAATATTTGACTAATATATATGTATATATTTAAGCATATAATATCAAATTAAGGAAGAAATACCTGTATCTGTCACAGTCCTTATTTCTGCAACTGTTCATGTAATCATAGCTGGTTTTTATAACTACCTTCTTTCACTACCCTTTCCATATTCCCTTTGCTCTCAGCAAGCACTTCTGCTGGTCCTGGTTCCTTGCCTGATGGGTGACTCAAACCTTCATTCTTAAAAGGTCTGGGCTATTTGCAGTCCTGCCTAACTTGCGTTATTGTAGTTTTCCATTGACTTTAATCATAGGACGTGGAAGTACTAAGGTGTCCTAGGGGATCTGCATTCCAGACATACTCCTCCTTATCCTCACTGTGTAGTAGTAACCCAGTTTCCCCTTGAAAGTCAGGATCAGTACCCCCCTAGTCAGTTCAGTAGCTCCTTTCTTTGCCTATTGACTCAACCCAAAGTGGCCAGGTGGCAGTCTCAACTTCAGTTTAATAGCCATTGTTGTGTCCCCTGATGGAAGCATTCTCCCCTTTGAAACTAAGGCTTCTAGACCAGCAAAACCAGTGTCATAGGGATAGGAAGTAAATATTTTGCTGAAACTAATTTATTACCTTTCATTAATTTCCCAAATAAATGAAAGAAAAACCTATTTCTCATTAAAGGCATGAAAGGAATCACTGTCCACTCAGTCACCTAAGCCAGAAACTTTGGAATCATCCTAATTTCTTCCCTTTCCATTGTCACTTAAATGCCACCAATTAGAAAATCCTGTCTGTTTAGGGAACATTCGGGATCTTGCTTCCGGACACTTGTCATCAATTTGGCTCAAGTAAAATCTTACAGAAAATTTTTTAAAAAATCCTATCCATTGTAGCTTCCTTCACATCTCTCACTTTTATCTCCTCTATATTTTCATATCAGTCATCACCTTAGAACAGGAGGCTTCGCCTTCACTTACCCAAATTGTAGAAACAATCTACAATAGGCTTTTCCCACCTATTCATCTGCAACTTTTCTGCTAGAGCAATCTTTATAAAAAAAAAAAATCAGACCATGCTTAGTGGCTCTAAGTGCTTATAACGCAATTCCCAACTCTTACCCAGCCAAATTAATTCATCTGTTGTAACAGAAATCCAAAGTCACATGGCTTTAACAAGTTAAAAGTTCTTTTTCTCTCAAGACTTACGTGATGGCTCTACAGTGTCAGGAATCCAGGTTCCTTCTGGTTTGTTACTTCAGCATCCCTTACTATGTTGCCTTCAACTACATGGGTCAAGATAACTTCACTACCATGGCAGAGCCAGCATGAAAAAGGAAATGGTGAAGAGGAGGATGTGTGCCCTTTAAGAGTACAACCCAGAAGGATGTGTAAATCATTTTCATTCTCAGCCTACCGGCTAGAACATCACTACAAGTTCTAGCTGCAAGAGAATTTGGAAAAGAGAGTCTTTAGTTTGGCTAGCTTGTGTCCAGCTAAAAGTGGAGAAGCTCAATTATTATAGAAAAGGGGGAATGGGTATTGGAGGAGCACCAGTAGTGTCTGCCATACAAGGCTTTCAAGGTCTTCTGGACATGGACCCTTGCCTGCCTTTTTCCCTTAGCTCTCAATGCACTACTTTCCCATTTCTCCTTCTTCCCCAGCACTCCCTGACTCTGTCTTCTCTGCTTCAGCCATGCTAAACTGTTTGCATTTCCATACATGCTGTGCTGGTATGTGTTTCTCTGCCTTTCCTCAGAATGCTTCCTTAGCCTGAGATGCCCTGCCTCCCCCTCCCCTCATCTCCAGCACACTTTGTTAGCCTGATCTGAGAGAATTTGTCCTTCAAGACTTCATTTAAGCACTTTCTGTTTATAAAGCTTTTATTGAACAACACCTCACCACCACGCTGGTAGAATTGACCATTCTTTCCTCTGCCGCCATTATTGTATGTGGGCAGACTTTAGTCATTGCACATATTTACACTTAGATTCTATTTCTCCTTGATTGCATACCCTTTGGGGGCACAAATGACAGTTTGTTCATATATCCCTTGGATGTAGTGTAGTACTCGATAGGAGATGTGCACTAAAAATGTGCATTAAATATTTACTGAATCAGTGAATGGATTCATAGCAAAAACATCTCTGTCCAGACTTTAGAATGTCAGGGCACACTCTTAAGATATGGTTGGCTGCTGGTTTTTTAAACTTTTGTCATTTAGTTAAAATGATAATGCTAGCTCCAACAATATAATCATCCTGTATTATCTTTGTTTTGTAGTTTTTAGTTATATTTTAATTCTAAAAGTACTCTTGAAGATAGCTATGAAATTTATTTTTTTCCATTAAAATTAGTGGACTTTTCTGTCTACTAAGGCACAATGTTTATAATTGTGTGTTTTTTGTTTTTGTTTTTTAACAATTCAGTATATCAGTGACTTGCTGCAGGAGATGTGTCAAAATGAATTAGATAAAACTGACATGATTTCCAAAGCCTGTCCTAAGACCTTCAGAGTACTGCCACCTTAACATACTGGTTCTAAGATATTTTAATGACTGAAAGAGTCGTTGTAAACAGATTCTAAGGCAAGATTGCCTGAAATATTCTTACATGGAGAATTTTTTTCTGCTTTACTGTCTTGAGTAATATCTTTTGTTTTACTTGTAGATTTGATGGTCCTCGAAGATTTGAGGATTTAGGGTCAAGGTGTGAAGGACCGAGACCCAAAGGGCCTCGTTTTGAAGGAAATCGCCCCGATGGGCCAAGACCCAGATATGAAGGTCACCCAGCAGAGGGCACTAAAAGCAAATGGGGAATGATCCCTCGGGGGCCAGCATCTCAGTTTTATATTACCCCCAGTACATCCCTAAGTCCTCGACAGAGTGGACCACAGTGGAAAGGCCCCAAACCAGCTTTGGGACAGCAACATCAGCAGCAACCTAAGTCACAAGCAGAACCTCTTTCAGGAAACAAAGAACCATTAGCAGACACCAATAGTAACCAGCAGAAGAATTTAAACATGCAATCAGCTGCATTATCCATTGGTGCAGATGTAAAGGATGCCAAGGCGGCTCAGGCAAATGAGAATCTAAGCGACTCTCAACAAGAGCCACCTAAAAACGAAGTCTCGGAAGGGCCCATAGAGCCTTCTAATTGGGACCAGAATTCTCAGAGTATGGAGACTCAAATGGACAAAACCCAAGCTGTTACTCAGCCTGTATCCCTTGCAAATAAACCTGTACCTACTCAATCTACTTTTCCCTCAAAAACAGGGGGGATGGAGGGAGGAGCAATAGTAGCAACATCATCATCATTAACCACAGATAATGATTTTAAACCTTTAGGTATTGGTCTGCCCCATTCAGAAAACAACCAAGATAAAGGGCTGCCTCAGCCAGATAACAGAGATAATAGGTTAGAAAGCAATCGAGGCAGCAGCTCATCTTACAGAGGTCCTGGGCAAAGCAGAATGGAAGACACACGGGATAAAGAACTGGTAAACAGAGGTCGAGGCCAGGCAATCAGTCGTGGCCCAGGGTTAGTCAAGCAAGAAGACTTTCATGATAAGATGATAGGTAGGAGAGAAGACAGTCGAGAGAAGATGAGCAGAGGAGAAGGCAGTCGGGAAAGAGTGTTGGTGAGACCAGGAAGCAGTCGGGAGAAAGTGCCAGGTGGTCTGCAAGGCAGCCAGGACAGGGGTAGAGCTGGCAGCCGAGAAAGGGGACCACCTCGGAGAGCTGGCAGTCAGGAGAGAGGACCCCCTCGGAGGGCTGGGAGTAGGGAGAGAGGACCACCTCGAAGAGCTGGGAGCAGGGAGAGGGGACCACCACCTCGAGGGCCTGGAAGTCGGGAAAGGGGATTGGGAAGACCAGATTTTGGTCGTGACAGAGGTCCATTTAGACCAGAACCAGGAGATGGCGGGGAAAAAATGTATCCATATCACCGAGATGAGCCTCCTCGGGCTCCGTGGAACCATGGAGAAGAGAGAGGGCATGAAGAGTTCCCACTAGATGGTAGAAATGCTCCAATGGAACGAGAAAGACTTGATGATTGGGATAGAGAGAGATACTGGAGAGAGTGTGAGCATGACTATCGAGATGACACACTAGATCCATATAACAGAGAGGACAGGTTCTCAGCACCACCCTCTCGATCTCACGATGGAGACAGACGAGGCCCGTGGTGGGATGACTGGGAGAGGGAGCAGGATATGGATGAGGACTACAGCAGGGAAATGGACAGGGACTTGGACAGGGATGTGGATCGGATTGGAAGACCCATGGATGTGTATGATAGAAATTTGGATAATGAGTGGGACAGAGATTATGGGAGACCGCTGGATGAACAAGAATCACAGTTCCATGAACGGGATATTCCATCTCTTCCACCTTTACCGCCCCTCCCACCTCTTCCACCTTTGGATAGATATCGGGATGATAGATGGAGAGAAGAAAGAAATCGAGACCATGGGTATGATCGAGATTTCCGTGATAGGGGTGAGTTGAGGATCCGAGAGTATCCAGAAAGAGGAGATACGTGGCGGGAAAAGCGAGATTATATTCCTGACAGAATGGACTGGGAAAGAGAACGGTTGTCAGACAGATGGTACCCATCTGATGTGGATAGACATTCCCCCATTGCGGAACACATGCCCTCCTCACATCATTCTTCTGAAATGATGGGGTCGGATGCAAATTTAGACTCTGACCAAGGCCTTGGAGGGGTAATGGTTCTCAGTCAGAGGCAGCACGAAATCATTTTGAAAGCTGCACAAGAACTGAAAATGCTTCGGTAAGTTGACTACTTAAGATCATTTCTTTTAGTCAAAACCACATTCAGACTGCTCTTTTTAAACTGATGTGATATATTTGAATGGAATTACTTTTACTTCAAGTTCTTATCACATAATTTTAATTATATCTCTGATCATTCCGCGTTGTTTTAGGGTTAGGATGGGTATTTAGGAATTGTGTTAATTATAAACTTATGTTCTGAAATGTGAAAATTTGATGGCCGTTCTTGGCTTTTATAGATGCGTTGCTGACATGCCATGCCTATGCATGTTTCAAATGTCAAACTTCAACTTTCTGGATGTCAGAGTTCATATGTAACATCCTGTTTTTCCCCAGGAGGCGGTTTGTTCTTCGGTATTAGATCTGATAGACTTCATATTCACTGATCTTTGATATAACTTTGGAAAATGCTTGAAGGACTCATATTTTTCTCTGTTGAAGCTAAGAATGATTTACCTGGAAGCATCCTCAGATTTGTCTAACCGTTGATACTTTCTTTTGGGGATGTTTTATCTTTCATTATAACTAGAATCTCTACTTGAGGATGTTACTTGTTTATACATAATTGAGTATTTTCTTTGTGAGATAGAGAATAGAGTTTGGATTTCTTGACTTACAGTCAACTTACTATGTATGTATAGGTATCAGCATAATGCTTCCCATGTAGTAGCAATAACAAAAGCCCACATTTATTGTATGCTTATGACGTGCCAGGAACTGTACTAAGTGCTTCGTAGCTTTGTATATATTGTTTCATCCTTCAACCAACTATATCCTGATATAAGAATTTAGGAGTCATTGGCAGATTGCAAGCTTTTTGAGTAGTTTCTTAGGAATAAGCAGTGTTTTGAGGAAATAAATTCATGGTTAGGTTGTGATATATTCCAGTGTATTGTATTTCTTTCATTATTCAATTCTGATCTATATTTATGGATTACACCAATTGAAATTATAATGAAAGCTTTATGACTTTAAAGGTATGATGAGGAAAAATACCTGTAGGTAAAGGTGAAAGATCAGGTGGCAAAACGGATTTCTATGAGGTTTAACTTTTCCAGATTATTAATGAAGATATGGAAAGCATGCCCTAGAATATTTAGCTACTATAAAACTCACTTTCAAATTATAGACACTTTTAATTTAACACTCCTGTGTGCTAGCCACTGTGCTAATAATTTAGCATATATTATCTCAAGTCTCCTATCTCAAATCCTTATATCTCAAAGGCCTGTAAAGATAAGTAGTAGTATCCCCACTTCACAAATGACACTGAGACTCAGAGAGGTTAAGTCCACTTGGCTAAAAAGTGGCAAACCCAGGATTCAAACACAGTCTGTCCAACTCAAATCTATTTTGTTTTTGGAAAACACCAAGCTGATTGGTGTTGCTAAACTGCCACGGTTTCTTTCCTTTTCTTTTAACAGTTTCCTTTTCCATCCATTATCGCTTTGCATAGAAATGCTGGATAAAAGGTGCCTCTTCACTATCCTTTTTTAAAAGCTCTTTCTGGGCAACATACACATAATTAAGCAAAATATATGAAATGATGGATAAAAGTAGTCATAGTTGAATACAAGTAAGCTATGTTGTGTTGGTATAAAGTCATGATTTACACAAGGCATAAAATAATATTTTTATATATACTTGGCCCTTATTTTGTGTCCATTAGAGTCACTACACTTTACAAATGCAGGGAGAAAATTGTAAAAGGTCTGAAGAGGTTGTAGTAGATGTTACATGTGTTTAAGGTGATCATTGTAAGGAAAAGTAAAAGGAATTTGACCAGACATTTAAAGAAAAACTTAAAGAGTTACGTAATTACTCTTTAGGAATATAAAGTGTTTTCAAAGGTGTAGACTGACAATTGTTCTCACCATGTGCAGCAGGGGCCATTAACTAAAATACCCACAAGAAGCAGACAGGTAACAAAAGTGAGTGAAAGTGGACCAGTATAATTCTACTGAGTATGGTGAGGATTGTGGCAAACTGACTTTGTCTAAAGTGGGCAGCCACTACTCCAATGAGCTGATTATTGGCATGAGGGGAATGTAGGCCCAGTGTTACCAAATCTCTTTAAAATTTGAACTTCTAGATGAAATATTTTGCTTCATAAATAATGACAACTAATTCAGATTTAGAAAACTGATGTGAACACCAAATTTAAAAAAAACCTTTCTAGGCCAAATTTGGCCCATGGGCCACCACTTTGCAACCTCTGGTCTAAATAAAGAATATTGAACAAAAAAATAGCAAGAGAGCTTTTGGTTGGATGAAAGAAAAACATGACAAGTAAATGAGATATTTGAATAGACTAATGAGGCAGGTTGTAGTATCTGTCCTTGAAGATCTTCAGCAATTTATAATTATTTATAGGTCAGAGATGACCGATCAGTTAGCTACCTAACTTAAAGGCAAGAGAGTGTTGTTACCCTAGAGGTGCTCTGTGAGCACTGTAGAGAGTTTTAGAACAGAATTTTTAGGTCTTGTTTTTTGTTCTATGTTAATTTTAATTATTTAGGAATGGAGTAGACATGCCTTATGTACAATGGCAATTTTATTTGTTTACAGGGAACAGAAAGAACAGCTTCAAAAGATGAAGGACTATGGGTCTGAGCCACAGATGCCTGACCACCTACCACCTCAGGATTCAAGATTGCAGAATACATCTTCAAGACCTGGAATGTATCTGGTATGGGAAAATGTGTGCTCAGAAAATGCAATGGTTCCTACTTTGCATATTTGTCTGTTGTTTGATCTTTTTGTATTTACAGCAAGTATAAATTTCCACTGTAAACAAATGTAAATTTTGGAAAAGTAAAAAGCTAATGGTAATTGACTTGAAAATTGTAAAAGTATGGTCCTTTTACCCCAGGTTTTGATAAGTACACCAAGCATATGTGAACTGTATGGCTTCATGTTCACAAATTGTCGAATTTTTCTAATAATCGTTTCTGTTCAAATAGTCCTGTTTTCCATCTGGGCAGTGCAAAGACTCCCCGTGAGCTCTGCTATGTGAGCCTCATAGTCTCCCCACCTCTTCAAGCTACTTGTCCTTCAGCTAGGGAAGGGATCAAATATCATGGCCCAGTTCAGGCCAGAACAAGGGGTGGTTCATGTTAAAGACTTATGTACGTTTTCCATTTGTTATGCTTTAATTTTTGTTGTTATTTGTTGTTTTACCTTTAACAATACAATGAGAGAGAAAAACACTTGAATCACTTCATCAAATTAACTCTTTATTTATCAATGTTCCTTTTCATCCTTGTCTAACACTTAAAACTCATACATAGTTGTTGGCATAAATCACCACCGTGATGTTGACTCCTCAAGTCATATCTCACGACCTGTGTGCATCCATCTGCCTACAGTTTCTCTCTTTGGAATGTCTCCTGTCAAACTCAGCATATTCAAAATGGGGCTCTATCATCCTCATCAAACATGCTTTTTCTCCTCACCATCACCTCATCAGCCTCTGTCCTACCCTTCCATATTCAGCCATGCTATAGATTGATTTTCCTACCTTTTCAATATTGTTCAAATATTCCAACCCACAACCTCAATTCTGGTCTTCATCAGTTTTTGCCTAGATTATTGCAGAAACATCGCATCTGTCTCCATCTTACTCTCCTCTGATCCATTCTCCATTCTGCTGGCAGAGGGATGATTTTATTTTTTTGAATCAAATTTTGAGGTATAATTTACATACAATAACATACTCATTTTAAGCCTACCATTTGAGTTTTAACAAATGTGTACCAAAAGATAAAAAAAATTTCCAACACCCTGAAAAGTTCTTTCATGCCCCTTTGCAGTCAGGACTACCCCTACACTCCACTTTAGGCAACACTGATGTGACTTCTGGCCAAAATGGACATTTTAAAACAAATCTCACCATGTCGTGCCCTGGGTTTAAAACTCTTCAGTATTCCGCCATTGCTTTCAGAATAAGATCTAGATTCTTTTTCACGGCTTTTTGTGTTCTTCCCGAGTTGGCCTGAGCTCTGCTTACCATTACTGGCTACTCCACTTTCCAGTCATATGTGGCTTCTTACAACTCTTCGAGTGTGCCAGGCTCTTCCTCATGCCTTCGTACGTTCATGTGGTTCTACAAACCTAGAGCTGCTTTTCTTTCTTTTCCTACTTCCTCCTCCAACCAGTTAATTCTTGAGCATCTTTTAGAACTCAGCTCTGTATCTTTTCCACTTGGGTACAACAATTGCCCTCACATGCACCCCTGTAACATCTTGTAAGGGCCTCTGTCATAGCCATTGTCATATTGTATTTTGATTGTTTTCTTGTCTGTTTTTCCTTCTAAACTGAGCTCATAAGGATAGGAGCTATGTTTTTTATCTTTGTATCTCTTAGCAAATAGAAACTCTAGATTATAGATCCACATTTTTCTATTCACTGAATAGTCATTAAACATTTTTTCATTTTGCTATATGCTTTATTATTTTATACATAATTTATCAAAACTTCCATTTCTTTTGGACAGTTGTTTCTAATCTTTCACTTTTATTATTAATACAACTTTAATGAATGTCTTTGTATCAAGTTATTATTTTAGATAACTTTTTTAAAGTATTTTTTAAACTCCCAAAGTAGAATACTTCAGTTAAAGAATAAGGGCATTTTTAATGACTCCTATAATATAGCAAGTGGCTCTCTACAACAGTCGTAGAACATCTGTACTGTAGCCTTGCAGGCATCAGTTATTTAATTTATTTGGTAGATATAATAGTTTTAATAAAATATTTTAATATGCATTTTGATAATTAGTGAACATTAATATTTTCCCATATTTGTTAATTATATTTCTTCTTGTAAAATTTCTATTTTTGTTCTTTACCAATTTACCTGTTTGACTCAAGGTTTTTCTTACCAATTTATATCATCCTTACTATAATACAGATATTAATCCTTTCTCATATAAATATTGTAGGGGTGTTTTGTTTTTTACAAATGTATCTGGTGTTTTCACTATGTAGTATGAATAAAACAACACTTTTTGTTTTATTTGTAAACATTGTTCCAAGAATTCTTAAGATATTTAAAACGTGTGAATAGCTGTACTACAGACATGATAGCTTTGTCCTACGTAGGCATTTTCTTAACAGTTTCAAGTGTCATAACCTAAAATTTACCTTTAGATGATCACCATTTGTCTTTAATTCTAGCCTGTAGTGGCCTCTAGGTATTTTTCATTGGTTTCTTTGTTTTATTGTTTTCTGGTGCTCGTGTTGTATGTATCACAAACTGCTGTTGTCAATCAGATAACTGAATAGAAGTGAGGAGGCTAGCTAGAGTTTGTTTCTCTCACTGGAAATTCACAATTTTTTGGAGGAGATAGGTCACCAGAGTGGGAAGATGGAATATAGCAGAAGTTCTTAACTAAGTGGTGAACATCAGAATTACTCATGAAGGGTCTTGTTTGTTTTTTTAAACTAATGCCAGGACCTAACCCACAGAACTTCAGTAGGTTTTGGGTGGGCCTGGGACATCTGTATCTAAGTAGCTAGTGTCCTAAATTTTCTGGAAGGAGAAGAAAGAGAGGGTGGCACATTAGGGAAGGGGTAATAGTGTTGAGGGCAATTTTTTTTCTTTTTTTTAAACCACCAATTGAAGTATAATTTATATACCATATAATTTGTCCATTTTAAGTATATAATTCACTGATTTTTAGTAAATTTACTGAGTTATGCAACCATCGCTACAATCCAACTTAGAACATTTTCAACACCCTGGTAAGATCCCTTGTGCCAATTTTCAGTTAATCCCCATTCCTACCCCAAGTCTCAGGCAGCAACTAACCCACTTTCTGTCTCTTTAGATTTGCCTTTCTAGGTATTTCATTTAAATGGAATTATACAATATATGATCTTTTGTAACTGACTTCTTAGTTAATGTTTTTAAAATTCATCCATTGTTGTAGCCTAAATCAGCATTTCATTTCTTTTTATTACCAAGTAGTAATCTGTTGTGTGCCTATACCATGTCGTGTTTGTTCATTCACCAGTTGATGGACATTTGGCTCCCTGAATAATCCTATGAATATTTGTGTGCGGGTGTTTGGGTGGAAATGGAAATGCTTTTTTCTTGGATAGATACCTAGGAATGAAATTGCTGAGTTGACGATATATTTATGTTTAACTTTTTGAGAAGCTGTTAAACCATTTCCCAAAGTGGCTGCACCATATTGCATTTCCACTAGCAATCTAAGAGGGTTCTTGTTTCTCTACATCCTTGCCATCATTTGTTATTATCTGTGTTATCAATTATAGCCATTCTACTGGATATGAAATAGTATCTCATTGTGGTTTAAATTTGCATATGACTAATGATGTTGAGCATTTTTTTATGTGCTTATAGGCCATTCATATATCTTTTTTGGAGGAATATCCAAATATTTTTCCATTTTTTAAATTATTTGTCTTATTAAGTTATAAAAGTTTTCATATTCTGCATACAAGTCCTGCATATGCATTTGACCTTTGAACATCATGGGGGTTAGGGACACCACCCCAAGCGCACCTCCCTCCCCTTCTACAGTTGAAAATTCTCATATAACTTCTAACTCCCCAAAACTTAAGTTGTTTCTTGGTATCTACGTGGAATTGGGAGGATTGGTTCCAGGACCCCCTGTGGATACCAAAATCTGCAGATGCCCAAGCCTCCTATATAAAATAGCATAGATTAGTACATACAGTTACACACAGAGACACACACACACACGCACATCTATGGACTCCCAGCAGTGCAAATTGAAAACAGTGCAGGTATTTATTGAAAAAAAATTTGTGTTTAAGTGGATCCACACAGTTCACACCTAATTTGGTCAAGGGCCAACTATATTTTCTCCCTAGTGGTGTATTTTAAAGCACAAAGTTTTGAATTTTGAGTACAGTTTATTAAATTTTTCTTTTGTATATTGAGAACCAGATTTTCACTTTTACTGATGTGTAAAAACATGATGGTATCCTCACCCACTAAGGTATTTATTTTGTTCTCCAGCCTCCAGGGTCCTATAGACCACCCCCTCCTATGGGTAAACCACCAGGTTCAATTGTAAGACCCTCTGCTCCACCAGCAAGATCATCTGTTCCTGTGACCAGGCCACCTATCCCAATACCACCACCCCCACCACCGCCGCCACCGCCTCCTCCACCTCCTCCAGTGATAAAGCCACAAACCTCAGCTGTGGAACAGGAACGCTGGGATGAAGATTCTTTCTATGGCCTCTGGGATACAAATGATGAACAAGGACTGAATTCAGAATTTAAACCAGAAACTGCAACTATTCCATCTGCTCCAGTGTTACCACCCCCACCTGTTCACCCTTCCATTCCCCCTCCTGGCCCAATGCCTATGGGTATGCCACCAATGTCCAAACCACCACCAGTACAGCAGACTGTTGATTATGGCCATGGCCGAGGTGAGTAATGGTGGTAAGTTTGTATTTGGGATTCTAAAAGAATTATTAACTTCAGCTTTCACTCATATAGTGTTTTATCCCTGACTTTGTTTACCAGATATATCCACTAACAAAGTTGAACAGATACCCTATGGAGAAAGAATAACTCTGCGCCCAGATCCACTACCTGAAAGATCAACATTTGAGACAGGTAGGAGTCCCAGAGAGAGTAGTATTTTATTTTATTTTTTTTAAATATGTTTTTATTGATTTCAGAGAGAGGAAGGGAGAGGGAGAGAGAGAGAGATAAAAACATCAATGATGAGAGAGTCATTGATTGGCTGCAGACCGCAACCCGGGCATGTGCTCTGACCGGGAATCGAACCTCAATCTCCTGGATCCTAGGTCAGTGCTCAACCGCTGAGCCACTCCCGGCTGGGCAGAGATCAGTATTTTAAAAAAAACTTTTAGTACCTAATTATCACATGATTTCCCCTTTGGTAAGAATATTTGGGCCTCTTTTAAATATAGCTAAAAGATTCATAAGTTGAAATTAGGGCAACAATTTATCCTGGTTCTAAAGTTAGATTTGAACTTTTTTGCTTTTATTTCCGGAAAAGGGATATTGTTCTTACTTTGTACTAATTGTTTTTGTAGAGCATGCAGGCCAACGTGATCGTTATGATAGAGACAGAGACCGTGAGCCTTATTTTGATCGTCAAGGAAATGTCATGTCAGACCATCGAGATTTCAAAAGGGATCGAGAGACGCATAGAGACCGAGACCGGGATCGTGGTGTTATTGACTACGACCGGGATCGATTTGACAGAGAACGCCGACCTCGAGATGATAGGTATGCTATGAAAAATATCTTTGTCAGATGTGTAAATTACCATATACTTGAGTACAGCAAAAGTCAATGTGTCTAAAGGAAATTTAGTAAATGGCATATTCTTTCATGTATATAATTTGGAGAGGAAAGAGTAGTTCTGGACCAATTTTCAGGAAACTAGATGCTTGAGTTTTGCTAGCATAAATTTCAGAAAATAAAATGGGTGGAGATAGCTAGAAAGGGAAGGAAATAGTATTGTCAATAAAGCATAGTCATTACTTAATTAGTAGGCAAACTTTTTTTGCAATTTTTGAGCTGTTTAGATGTGTCTGTGCAAGGGAGATCTAAATAGAAAAGTAAAATAAGAATATAAATATTGACTATATGTAGTAACTACTTAGGGAAAATTGGGCAGGTAATGGTGTTGCGTTATGAGACAGAGACCTCCAATTATTTTTTATTTACCAAACCACTCCCTGTTACACCTTCTAGGACTCAGTCATATCGAGACAAAAAAGACCATTCTTCATCCAGAAGAGGAGGATTTGATAGGCCACCCTATGACCGAAAGTCTGACCGACCGGCCTATGAAGGACCATCCATGTTTGGAGGTAGAACAGTGCCTTATTAACTATAAGGGTGTTGGGAATGCCAACAACAGATGCTTTCCATTGTAGCTATGGATTTAAACTTTCAGAGTAAGATGTACTCAGATTTCTAAGACATGGCAGCATTATCATAAAAAATAGCAATATAATTAATAAAACAAATTGCTTTTTTATATTATTAAAAATATGGAAAATAGAAATAAAATGACTTATAATCCCACCACCCACCAAATTATAGCTATTATAATTTTGTATGTTTTCTTCTCATTATCTCTTCACATACATATTAATGACATTGTAATCAAAGTATAAATACAATTTCTTTCTTGTGCTTATTCCTGTTGGTAATGTTTTTTTATACATTTTTTTCATATGTAAATCTATTATATTAATGGCTGTATGACATTCTCTTGAGTGGATAAAATATAAGACCCGTACTGCTGTATATTTAGGTTGCTTTTAGTTTTTCACTGCTATAAATTCCACTTAAACTAGAAACTTACACCTATTTATAAGAACAAGCTTTCTAAGCTGGTGACTCTTGTTCTTAAAACTATAAAGCAAAAGTTACAGACAAACTCTAACTCATACTTAGAACCATCCAGTAAGTATATATTATTGTTCTATGTCTTGTTGCTTAACTTTTTCCCTAAATTTAATACAAATAAGGATGAATTGACTGTTTCTCAAAACATTCTGTTTGCCTGAAATCATACCTAAATCTTTTCATTTTCATGATTTTTCATTACGTAAAGTTTCTCTAAGGTTAAAAGTGGCTCCCAAACCATTATGAATTATATTACCTTAGGATGAGTGGAGAGAGTTAAAATTTTAAATAATTACTACATGAGTAGTAATTTTGTTCAACTGCTGAAATTCTAGGAGAACGAAGAACTTACCCAGAGGAGCGAATGCCCCTGCCAGCTCCTTCACTAAGCCACCAGCCACCTCCAGCTCCACGAGTTGAGAAGAAGCCTGAATCTAAGAATGTGGATGATATTTTGAAACCCCCTGGCCGAGAGAGCAGACCTGAGAGAGTGAGTCCTGTGTAGTTGATGAGTTTTCTTGCAAATCAGAAGCTGATAATAGATCTTTTTAATTTAATATTCTGAACAGAATTTCTGTACTTTTCTCTGAGATACTAATAATATCAGATTCAAGGCATCTTACTATCTCCAAATTATCATATAATCTGAAAAATTACCCGCCCTATAGAATTTCAAAAGTTAGAGCTTAATTGCTTGGCAAAAAAAGATGTTGAAAACTTTAGAAAATAATTCATAAGAGCTCAATTAATTGCATTTTGAAGAGTGAAAATGTAGATTTGGTTGGATGGTATGTGGAACAAAAAGAGGGAGAATTGAGAGGCTTGATTAGTTTGGGCTTATTTTCCTAGTGACCTCCCAATGTATACATTTTAAATTTATCTTATATTGTAGAATAATTAGATTCCATTTTAATAAACTGGCACTAGACATTTTCATCAGATATTTTGATGTTGTATATGTATATAAATCGTTTTAAAACCTGTTTCATCTATTATTAGTATAGCTACCCCAGCTTTTCTGTGGTTGCTGTTTGCATGATAGATCTTTTTCCATCCTTTTACTTTCCATCTATTCGTGTCTTTGCATCTAAAGTATGTCTCCTGTAGACAGCATATAGTTGGATCATGTTTTTTTATGCAGTCTAACAATTTCTGCCTTTTAATTGGATTGTTTAATTTATTCTCATTTAATGTTATTGATATAGTTGGCTTAGATGTGTCTCTTATAGGCAGCATATGGTTAGGTTTTGTTTTTTGATCCACTCTGCTACTTTGTGCCTCTTTATTGGTGAATTCAGACCATTTACATTTAGGGTAATTACTGATGTGGGAGGATTTCCTGTAGCCATTTTATCTTTTGTTTTCTGGTAGCTCTGTGCCTCCATTACTTTTTTTTCCTTTGTACTTCTTTCTGTTGTTTTTATTTGGTGGTGTTTCATACTTTCCTCTATGTCCTCTGCTTTTAAGCTATGTGTCCTGGTTTGGGGATTTTTGTGTGTGGTTAGCATTAGGTTTATAAAAAATACAGCAGCATATATACAATAGTTTTCTTTCGAGTGCACCTGATGTTCATCCTCCTTTGCAGTTCAGACCTTTATCCCCTCCCCTTTTATGTTTTTGTTGTCACAAATTATCCCTTAAGTTTTTTGGTGATCTTACTTGTAGTGTTGTGACCTTATGTTCAGGTAGAATAATTCCCTTGAATATTTCCTGCAGTGGAGGTCTTCTGGTGATAAAGTCTGTCAGATTCTATATGCCTGGAAACATCTGTATTTCTCCTTCATGTTTAAAGGATAATTTTGCTGGATATATTATTTGTGGCTGGTAATTTCTCTTTCAGATGTTTGAATATTTAGTTTCACTCTTTCCTGGCTTGTAGAGTTTCTGCTGAGAAGTCAGATGAAATTCTGATGTGTTTTCCTTTGTAGGTCACTTCTTTCTTTTCCCTGGGGGCTTTGAGATTTTTTCTTTGTCATTAATTTTTGACAGTTTTAATACAGTGTGCCTTGGAGAAGGCCTCTTTGGATTGAGGTAACTAGGTATTCTCTTTGCTTCTTGGATTCAAGGATCTAGTTCTTTCCATAGGTTTGGGAAGTTCTCCTCCACTATTTGTTTGAATAGACTATCTGTTCCCTTCTCCCTGTCTTCTTCTTCCAGAATGCCTATTATTCTAATACTGCTTTTTCTGATGGAGTCAGATAGGTCTCGTAGAGCTCTTTCATTTTTCTTTATGCTCAGGTCTGTCTCTTCTTCCCTCTCCATCATTTCTAGATTCCTGTCTTCAATATCACTAATTCTTTCCTCCATCTGGTTGGCTCTGTTTTCTATGCTCAGTAGCTCATTCCTAATCTCCTTAATTGCATGCTTAATTTCCAGGATTTCTGATTGGTTCTTTATTAAATTTTAATCTCGTTGGTAAAGTACTCGTATTGTTCATTGATTTGTTTTCTTAGTGCACTGAATTGCCTGTTTTTTTTCCCATCTCGTTGAGGATTTTCAGAACTTCAGTCTTGAAATCACTGTCATTTATAGTCACATATTTCCATGTGTTCCAGCTTGCTTTCTGGGGATTTTTCATTTTCTTTCTGATCATCCTCGTTACTATGGTTAGTCATGGTATTTGCTACTCTCCTTTGTCTAGGCATAAATATTCCTTCTATAGCAGCATTCTCTGAAGAGGTCTTTCTACTATTTTCCAGTAGATGGCACTGAATTGCAAGATTGTTTTTACCTTTGTGATCTCCCAGACTTGACCTCCATGGCTTCTGTAAGACAGTTCAGCCAGACTGCTTGGGAGTGGGGTTTGTTTTACCCTCACCATAATGGCAACCCCAGACCTCTGTGGGGTCCAGCCCCAAGAAACAAACCTGAGAATCAGTCACAGAGGGAAGCAGTGGTTCCACTGCAGTAGCTCTTGGTTTGCAGATAAAATGTTCCTTGACCCAACATTGAGGGCAACAGGAGACAAGTTTTGGAAGTCCAAGGGGTGGCAGAGATCTGTGGTTCCATTTCTTTGTCAAAAACACCCCTGCCCTACAGTCAACAGTCACGAGGTAGAACCCCGCGCTCTGTCAGGCATCTGCTGGCTCAGTCAGTGTTCTCTCTGCTCGCCCTGCTGGACTGGCCCCTGCAGCTCTCTGTTCCTCCTGGTTGAAGGAGGTGCCTGCTACCACCAGCTTTCTCCCTTCTTCTGGCTGCTCCATGAGCTCTCAACTGCAAGGCTGCGTCTGAGGGCTGTCTTAACTTTCCTCCCTTCTTATCTCCTCACTTATTCCCGGTTGCCCATCTTTAGATGTTTCAATGTGCAAGTCTCTAAGTTGTGCCTCTGTAATGAATAGGGAATTTTTTGTTGTATTATAGTTGGTTAACTTGTTGAAATTTCAGGGGAGAGGCCAAGAGTATCTCTCGTGCTGCCATTGCCCTGATGTCATTCTCTGACATCATAGTTCTATTCTAATTATCTATTTCCTGAGTCAGTTTCAGTAGTCTTGTGTCCTTCTAGAGATATGTCCATGTCATCATCTAATTTGTCAGCATATAATTGTTCGTAGTATTCCTTTATAACCCTTCTTTTATTTCTGTAAGGTTGGCAGTCATGTCTCCTCTTTCATTTCTGATTCTAATAATTTGATTCTTCTCTCTTTTTTTCTTAGTCTAGCAAAAAGTTTATCAATTTTGTTGATCTTTTCAAAGAAACAGCTTTTATTGTTTTTCTGTTCTCTGTTTTATTAACTTATGCTCTAATGTTTATTATTTCATTCCATCAGGTTGTTTTATGTTTAGTTTATTCTTTGTACAGCATCTTAAGGTGGAAGGTTAGGTTATGATTTGAGATTTTTCTTCTTTCTAAATAAATTTCCTTATGAGCACGGCTTTAGCTGCATCCTATAAGTTTTGGTATGTTGTCTTCATTTTTATCTCAAAGTATTTTCTGATTTTACTTTTTTTTTTTTTAAGAATGTTTTATCTTATTTTTAATATATCTTTATTGATTTCAGAAAGAGGAAGGGAGGGAGGAGAGAGAGAGAGAGAAAAACATCAATGATGAGAGAGTCCTTGTTGATAGGCTGCCTCCTGCATGCCCCTCACTGGGATCGAGCCCACAACCTGGGCATGTACCCTGACCAGGAATCAAACCTCGATCTCCTGGACCCTAGGTTGATGCTCAACCGCTGAGCCATGCCCAGCCAGGCTGATTTTACTTCTTGTTTCTTCTTTGACCTATTGGTTAATTAGGAGTATGGTGTTTCATTTCCACATACTTGTGCATTTTTTTTCTACTATTTCTAATTTTATTCCATTATAGTCAGAGTACTTTGTATTATTTCTATCCTTTCAAATTTATTAAGGTTTGTTTTGTGATGTATTATGTGGTCTCTCATGGAGAATGATAGATCGTTGTTAACTATAAGATCTTATTGTAAAAAATCTTCCCTGGCCCGGCCAGGCGTGGCTCAGCGGTTGAGCATCGACCTATGATCCAGGTGATCGGGGTTCAATTCCTGGTCAGGGCACATGCCCGGTCTGTGGGCCTGATCCCCAGTCAGGGGCGTGCAGGAGGCAGCCGATCAGTGACTCTCTCATCATTGATGTTTCTATCTCTCTCTCTCCCTCTCCTCTCTCTGAAATCAATAAAGATATATTTTTTTAAAAAAAATCTTCCCTGTGTAATTCTTTTTTCTTTGTGTTTCAGATTGTTGTTATAATGAGAGGATTGCCTGGCAGTGGAAAGACACATGTTGCAAAACTTATTCGAGTGAGTATGGGAAAGCCAAACAATCAGTTGCTTTTGTTAGCCACTTATCTTCTTACTGAGCAGCATTTATCAATACAGAATTTCCCATTTGATCCATTCTAGTTAGCTCCTGTGGTAGATGGTATTCCATATAAATTTTGACCTGCTTAGACAAATATTTATGCCTCTGTTTGATTTTAAACCACCAGAAGATTGCATATTATTTATCCACAAGAAGGGACATTAGTGTGAACATTCATTAATTTATTCCATAAATTCTCTTTAACTTTCTTAATTATTTGATTCTTAGGATAAAGAGGTAGAATTTGGAGGACCTGCACCCAGAGTTCTAAGCCTGGATGACTACTTCATCACTGAAGTGGAGAAAGAAGAAAAAGATCCAGATTCTGGAAAGAAAGTGAAAAAGAAGGTATGGTTAATCCTGATTCATTAACAGTAGTGAAAGGAGAAATATGGCTTTCTTGGAGATAAAGAAAGAGTTCTCTGTTTTTTTGTTTTGTTCTCTTTTGTTTTCTTTTGTTTTTTAATCCTCAGCCGGGGGTATTTTTTCCATTGCTTTGCAGCGGGGGGGTGGGCAACATATCGATGTGAGAGAGACACATCGATTGGTTGCCTCCTGCACGTGCCCTGACCAGGGCCGGGAATCGAGCCTGCAGCTGAGGTTCGAGCCCTTGGCCAGAGTTGAACCTGGGCCCCTTCAGTCCGCGGGCCGAAGCTCTAACCAGTGAGCAAAACTGGCTAGGGCGAGTTCTCTGATTTTTTAACACAAACTTTAGTATTCAGGTGTGAAGGAATGACTACAAAGTCATCCCTATCCAGATAGGGATAGTCATCCCTATCCCTGACCAAGGAAGAGGTTTAGGATGATTCTTTGCTTTTGCTAACTCCATTTCTCTTTTGGGGATCTTAGGTAATGGAATATGAATATGAAGCTGAGATGGAGGAGACCTATCGCACCAGCATGTTCAAAACGTTCAAAAAGACTCTGGATGATGGCTTTTTCCCCTTCATCATCCTGGATGCCATCAATGACAGAGTTAGACATTTTGACCAGTTTTGGAGTGCAGCAAAAACCAAGGGATTTGAGGTACAGACTTAAAATAGTTTTAGAGTCTTGATAACTTACATTGTGTTATCTATCATGTAAGTGCTGCATTTGTTTGCCTAATTGCTATTCATTCTTTCTTAGGTGTATTTGGCTGAAATGAGTGCAGATAACCAGACTTGTGGCAAGAGAAATATTCATGGAAGAAAGCTTAAGGAAATAAACAAGGTGATTTTTGGAAACATAGAAGGCATTGTATTTTAAACTTCCTTTAGAGACTGTATTATCCCTGTTGTCTGGAATTTCTTATTTATCCCCTTTACTTTCAAAATATCTTTTCTACCTGTTTTAGTAAATGTTTCTTATCCTTTGTATCTAACTGAAAAAGGTGGCCCGCCTAGCTCTGCCTGGAACTAGCCTGTTAGACTTCACACTATTAGTTAATTTGTCTTGGATGCCCATTTGGTCTTTTTTTGAGTAGTTTTAAAGAGATAACTTTACCCCCTGAATCTATCAATAGATGGCCGATCACTGGGAAACTGCACCTCGTCATATGATGCGTCTGGACATTCGTTCTTTGCTGCAAGATGCTGCTATTGAAGAGGTGAGTGTCCTTTGCCTCAAAGGCAATGCAAAAGGACCCTTTTACTTTGAAAAATATTTAAGAACACTTGTACAAGTTTGAGATTTACCAGTTATTAATATTTTGCCACATTTTTCTCTATATAGATATATTCTCCCTCTCTTCCTCATTATTAGTATTGTTACTGTTGTTATCACTAGTATTGTGGAACCATTTGAGAGTTAAGTTGCAGATCTCTTAACCTTTCACCCTTAAATATTGCAGTAGGTATCCCAAGAACAAAGGCATTCTCTTACAAGACTAGAAGTCTGAATTACCTTATATACAGTTCATATTCAGATTTCACCAGTTATTCCCATAATGGACAATTTTTTTATATCTAGGATCTCATTCTTTAATATAAAAAATAGTTTCTTAGCTATGGCATTGTCATGAAAGACAGAATTTTTGAAAAGTATAAGTCACTTGTTTTGTAGAATACCCCTCACTTTATGTTTGTTTGATTGTTTATACATGATTAGTTTTTTAGGTTTTTTCCCCATTGATTCTAGAGGAAGGAGGGGAGAGAGAGAGAAACATCGATTGGTTGCCTCCTGTATAAACCCTGACCAGGAATCAAACCTGAAACCTGGGTATGCCCCTAACCAGGAATCAACCCACAACCCTTCAGTGCGCAGGATGATGCTCTAACCACATCGGCCAGGGCTCTGCATGATTAGTTCTAGGTTAAACGTTAGCAGGAATACTACAAAAGTGATGTGTCCTCAGTGTATCTGTTAGGACACACTGTCAATTTATTTCACTATTGGTGATTTAAGGTTTGATCATTTGGTTCAGGTGGAATCCATCAAAATTTTCTACCTTTTTCTCTTTGTAATAGTAATCTGTAGGGAGATACTGTGAAACTGTTAATATTCTGTTCCTCAAAAAAAAATTTTTAATACTTGTACTGATTTTGAGAGAGAGAGGAAGGGAGAGGGAGAGGGGAACATTGATTGGCTGCCTCCTGCATGCCCCCCTCCCGAGGTTGAGCCCACAATCTGGGCATGTGCCCTGACCGGGAATCGAATAGGCAACCTTTCGGTACATGGGATGACACCCAACCGAGTCACACTGGCCAGGGCTTTTTACGTTATTCCTTGACACTATTCTTTGTTATACCAAAGCTTGACCCTATCCCTTTACCATGTGGTCTACAAATTTTGTCACTTTTACCTTATAAATACCTCTCTAATCCATCTACTCTAGTTGCATTCTTACCATTATGGACCAAGCTACTGTCACCTTACTGCCCACTGTACCCTTTCTTGCATTTTGAAGTTTGAATTAAATACATGTTTGACTTGATTGGAAAAATACTTGCTAACGATTTTAAAAGGAAATCTTAGTAATTCATAGACATTCAAAACAGATAATTATCAACTTAGGACAGATCATTATACTCAGCTTCATAGGAAATTGTAAAGATAGATATCCCAGAAAAATGAAAGGTAGGAATATTAGTGTCTTTTATCATTTCTGTTTTAAAGTTTAGAGTGTTAAAAATTGCTTAGTATGTAACAGTGAGTCTGTGCTTCTCTCTCTGGGAAACTGCTCATTTCAGATCTTGATGAGGGACTAAGTGTTTTCCTAAATGTTAACTCAGTCTTTTTCTTTTTATTATGATTATTGGGATGGTGTAGGTAGAGATGGAAGATTTTGATGCAAATATCGAAGACCAGAAGGAAGAAAAGAAAGATGCAGAGGAAGAGGAAAACGAACTGGTAGGAGACAGACCAACCACTTTGAACAAAGTGTCTCTTTATTGAAATTCTTAGGTGTTTAAATTCAGATCTGTGGTCAGATTATTACTGTTGATGTGCACCTTAGTGGTAGAAGTTTCCATAATCATCTTCAAGGAGATTTCTGGATACTTTTTATTTTCCTCCTGATCAAAGGAACCTTCTACTGTGTTTTTACAAGAAAATTTTAAGAATGCTAAGAAACTTACCCTTGTACTCGCTCATCTATTTGTGGGTGGCTTTAGGGGAGTATACGTTTTAAGAAAACCAGTTATATATGAAAGGGCATTCTTGCATTCCAGCAAATATGTGGTACAGCCTACCCCATATGCATAATTGTCTCTTTGCTGTAAGATCTCAAAATTGAGTTTCTGTCAACTGAGGCAGAAAAACTTATTGAATGAGGAGGCAGAGGGTTGCTATAGACTGCTGGATTTGTTGTTCTGCATTTTATTCTCTTAAGTGATGGGGAAAATTATTTGACTGTGTAGGCAATGCATTTTGCCCAGGCTGATTAGAGGCTTATGTAGTGTGAGTTCAAAGTTCCTGTGTACCTCCTATAAATGCTTTTGATCATACGTCTTAGAGATGTTTGCCTTACTCTGTCATTCAATAATATGCGACCTATAGAGTTATGTTACTTCTCAGTGTTTGCTAAATGAGGTACAGATTAGTGATGCCTTGGAATAGTGTTGCTTTTTAAATTCAAAGTATTAGTTTATTTAAAATTTCAGCTCTTGCTAAAGCTGCTTCTCATATTCTTCTGAAAATGTACAAAGTGGAGAACCCTGATTCCTACCTCCCGGAGAATACAGGCTCTTTAAGGAGTTTTCCTATTAAACCCATGTATGATATGGGGGACTCTGGGTAGAAACTGTGTGTTTATATAGAGGTGGAACCTCTACATTCCTAGATTTCATATGTGGATTAAAAAATAAGCTTTAAAGTTAATGGCATTTGAGTCTCAGTATGTGTTTTTTTTCTTTAAACAAAGTATTTTTCTTAATTAGGTTGTATTTTGATATATATGAGTAAAATGTAGGCAGGAAATTCACTTAAAGGTCCACGCTGTTCTGAAATATAGCTAATGACCTCGTTAGCTGCTTGCAGCGTGTGTACTAGAAAGTGATCGTGTGAGAAGTCTATAACGTTAGCTTTCTAAAGGGTCGTCTTTTGTGGTGATTTCAGTTCAGGATTTGGTTCATAACATCTAATTTGCTTAGGTATAGGTAAAAACTTAGAACTTTTAATTTTAAAAAATAAAACACACTGTAATACTATATTTTTACATCAGAAACCTGGCAAGGAAGACTTAGAAGTCTACCCTGCTGAGCTATCTCTTTTACTTCCAAGCAGCTTAACATTTTAAGCAGTGAGAAGATGATGTAGTTTTAAATAAGAACAGGGTGTGGTTCCAGCAGGGGGGAATTAATATAATATACTTGTTTTGCTTATGTTTCTTATAAAGCTTCTCTTAACCCATTTGAAAATGCAGAATCCAGATCTTCTACTATTGGATTTTATTCCAAAAGTAAAAGATTCTTGGCAAATTTTAACCAAAGGGTTAAGAGCAAGTCTCGTGTCATTCAGACCATTTAACTGAAATTCTCAATAAACTTTGCATTTTCTACTCTGTACTTGCTGATTACTATAGCTGGGTGAAAGCAAACTTCTTGGCTAAGAGAATTTTGGGGCGGGGGAGAGAGATCATTGGTTTGATATTTTGCCTTCATTAGTGCTTCAGTGAATAAAGATATGACTTAGAATTTATAATTATTCTAGTGATGCTTAAGGTTTTCAGATGATTTTTGAGGTATTACTTGTACAAATTTCATCAGTACTTAACTTCTAACACCATCACTTCAGCATAACTTTGTCTTGGTTTGTTCTTAAAATGTATTTGAAAAAGGTGGTATAATTTATAAACCTGAAATACTGTCTAATGAGTTGAAATTGAATTATTGATCTGGCTTAAAGACTAGAAATGTATAAAACCTGTAGGTTTCCTGGAAGAATGATGCTGCTCTATTAAACTCTTACATAGACCTTACTGTCATGAAATGTTCAGCATACTTTGCAACTTACTTGTGTATCAGTCTATATTATGAACTTACCTGTGTGTCAGTCTATATTATGAACTTGAATATTCCCAATAGTCAAGAGATATATTGATTCTCAAAAGAAGATGCTGACACCTTTGATGAATCTGTTCTATATAATAAGTTATAGTATTTAAATTCTGTATATTAAGGTCTAATAGAGAACAGAGTCCAAATGAAGGAAAAGGGGAATCATAGTAAATTACATGGTAAAAGCATACACTTACTTGCCAGGAGAATAAACTGAAAGAATTACTACAAATTTAAATAGGTACACTGGGAAATTTGAAAGTCTTATGGGATTTTGTTTGAAATAAACCACCTATCTTATATTAAATAAGATATAAATTGCCTGTGGAGATTTCTGGTTTTTCATGTAATACAAAAATGTAATTTTAGAAGACATCAGAAATAATAATCAGTTTCCAGCTTACGAAAAAGCAATGCTCTGAAACTGATTCAGTAAAATTAGCCTTTGTAAGATCTACTGGTAAATGGATGGAGTCATTTAAAAATGAAGTTGAACTTCATAGTTGTGTTCAGTGATACCAAGTTTTTTCCTTTCTCTTGAATATTTAAAATTATGCTAGACTATAAAGTAACTATCTTGAAAAACACTCTGGACCTCATGGCTACTATCACTTGAGAATAGCAATTGAATTGAGAAAATAACCTAGCTAGTATTATAAATCCTCTGCTACTCTGAATGATATTAATATTAGCATAGTGACTACCATACATTCTTACTGTATTTACTATACAGCTGTTGTTCAGAGTACAGTTGTATGTCCTGAACTGTAGCTGCCTCAAAGCACCTTCATGATACTGTTCTGAAGTGACTACTCTAAAATCTGGGCACTGAAGATTTATGAATTTGGCAATTCAGTTTCTTCAAAGATAATGAGATTGTGTTTTCCCTAAAGATATATTTATAACTAGTGAGTGGAAACTGAATCCATTCCCAGTTTTAATGCTTTTCCAGTTCAAAAGTGATATGCATGTATGTGTCTCTTTCTAACCCTTCGAGCTTCTCTCTGTGTACAATTTAGGGTTACATTCCGAAAAGCAAATGGGAGATGGACACATCTGAGGCAAAGCTAGGTGGGTATTTCCTTTTTCCTGTTTTTATATGTGATACCTGATGGTAATGGTCATAGATCTTTCTGCTGTAAGAAGAACAAATTCCCCAAAAGTTCTGCTTAAAGATTTTTGGCCTACCCGACATCCTCACTCTGTTTTGCTAGCTTTCAGTTTAACTAGTTATATCTTGTGACAGAGTGAAAGAATATTTTAAAGGAACTACCTTCAACACCACTTAAAGTTTTTAGGGTAAGCAGAGATATGTAATAAATTTAGTAATAAAATACTGTCACTTCTGAAATTCATTCTTTTATATTAATCAGAAATGTTAGTGCTGATGAGATTTCTCCTTTTCTAAAAGAGTATTTAACTGCAGTCCAGAGTTGAATCAGATTGTGAATACTTTGTGTAGTAATAAGAGTAATAATAAATACTGAAGCTTAAAAATTAATTAGAGGGTAATTATTTTCCTTGTATAATAAATTAGAATTTCTAGGTGGGGAACAGTAGATACATAATTTAGGTTTTTGAAGAGCCTGCTTTATAAGATTACACTTATATTTTCCTTCAACTTGCCTTTAGTGCCAGATTACAAGGTTAACTGATTAAAATGATTGCCTAAATCAAAAATTGGAGTTGCTTAGTGTGAAGTTATCTGCCAAGCAGAAAATCATGCATATCCACTGGCTTTTCCTACAATATTTCAAAACATTTTTTCAAGTTTTTTGTTTTTGTTTTTTCTTTCTTAAAGAGAACCATTTAGCATGTGGATTAAGATATGTTAATAAATAACCTAAGAAAGTGTAATAAGGACTTATTGAGAAGATTGACCTTAACCCATGTATGAAGTATGGCTGTCGGTCTTTGTGTTTCTCTTCCTGGTATCAAAGCTATTATTTCAGAACTGAAGTAACCATCTAAAGATCATAAATTCATAGAACAGATTTGAGTCATTTAGCTACTTTGCTGTTTGGGACACATTGTCTGGGTTTCTGACATCAGAGGGGTGCATTTTACATACAGTTTCATAGGCTACGCCTTTTATTTTGCCCAAATGGTCATGTTTGCAATTGATGTTGACCAGGTCCTATGTCAATAGATAGTTCCATAAACTCTAGTATTACTATATTATTGGAATAGTTGCTTTGTTGTAAAGTCTAGAATTTTTTTCTAATATATGTCATGTGAAAATTGTATGTGGTTACTGACATATTCTTCTACTAGTCTTCCCTCGGTGGGAAATCGTAACAATAACCAGCTATCTCCTTCCCTAAACTTTAAAGCATTTTAAGTGTTTAAATGCAATTAAGTATGTGGGAAAATAATAATCACAGCTTGCTTTTAATAATAATGCTTTAGATCTTCTTATTTTGACATTAGATTAAGAATGTTGGAAGTTCTGTGCTTTTAGGATAACCTGTAAGACTGTAAAGATCATGTCCCTCTTTTCTGGTTCTCTAAATAGTGTTTATATTTGGAGGCAAAGAGATCATAAAGAGACAAAGGGATTATAAAAGTGATAAATATTTTAGCTAAGCATATAACAGAGGCCTTATGTAATATATGATCTACGATGTGTTTTTAACTTGACCCCATCTATTTTCTATTTTCCTTTCTAATTTTTAAAGAGAAAGGAAAATGGAATTTAGTAATGATGACTCAAGAAAACATGCTATTAATCTTGGTATTATTGATTTCTGGAAAAAATTCTGGCCTGTCTACCATTTGCTTCTCAGAAAATACGTTTTATACAAATTCAGCCCATTTTAAAGACAGAATATTACACAATGAATTCCAGAAATGGATTTGTTAAATAAACCATCTCAGTTAAAGGCACCAAAGATCTAGTGATGAATCTAGAAAAGAAATTCTAACATGTTTGCAGTTGAGTTTTTGTTTATTTTTAATAAGAATGACATTGATGTTTCATGTAATGACTTGCTTCTTGCACCACTGTGTTATCTTGAGAGCTAATCTACCTGTGGAGGAAAACAAATTGAGTGTGAGCATTCTTGAAAGTGCTTGCTTCTTTGAGATTGGCCTATGGAATCAACTGAAAAGAAGATTCTTCTCTAAAATACGAGGATCTTCATCTGAGAATTAGCCTATTTATGTTGCCTTCCTTATCATAACAAATTCAGTAAATTTGATTACTAGATACAATTTATTTTTTTGAGTACTTTACCAACATTCTTACGTTACTCTTGGTAACATGACTGTGCTGGGTGGAAACATACTAAGCTTTAGCAGTGAGTGTCACATTGAGCCAGAAGAGCTGAATCTGTATCTGAGGAATTTTGATTCACAAATGAATCTGCCAGTGAGAAAATACTCACCTAAAATCTTTCAAGGAGTGGGTTAAGTCTCATTGCAGATTCTTGATCTGTGTTCGTTAAGTATAGTATACGGTTCAGCCTATGTTTGAGTGTTACAAATTAGAAGTGGTGTAATTTTGGAGATATTTAGAACTGGTTTGCGCTACATCTGGCATAGGTATCAGAGTTGTTGAAAACTGCCTGTGTCCCCCCTTCAGTAACACCTGACTCGTTCGCATCTGGGACCCAGGCACCCTAATGCACATCAGATGCTGGAATTTAGCCTTGAAGCTCCTTAAATTCCAGTGACATGATTTAGGTTTCTGCATATCAAATCTGTTTGCTTTTCTCATCTCAGTCATTTGTCTCTGCTTATGAGTTATTGTGTATTAGCCTTCCATGTGTCAGGCAGTTTCATCTCTTCACAATTGGAATGCAGTTATGACATGTATAAGCACATAACCCTTGTGCGTTCACTAGGAACAAATGTTTAGAAATATAATTTATTTAGAAATATATAGGTGTATCTAAAATTTTTTCTGTTACTCTATAATAATATATACTGTTTTAAAGATGTGGTAAAATTCTGTGACCAGTCAAGTTGGATATTTATCCTTCATCTTCATTTTAAACTTCATCTTTTGAAACTCAAACCTCTGAAAGTCATAAGTGTGAGTGTATTGGGCATCAGTTGTCTTCTGTAACTAACACTCCAGATTCCTCTTCCTTTACCTTATGCCATACATCTGTGTGTTTGGGTTTCCAGGATACCATGTCGAAGAGGTATGAACCTTTCTTCAGCCCAAGAAGGAAACTTTAAACATGTTGTGCACAATCAGATTTTAAATTAAACATTACAAACAAGGATGTTCAGACTAGACTACATGTTCTGAACTTCCATGTTGCAAATGTAGGCCTCCTGATCTGTAACTCCCGTCACATACACAGTGTATGAGGAAACGTTCTTGCAGTTTTCACACTGTTCTGCATTGCTGCTTGACCACGCTTTATTCTTGGAATTGATATGTGAAACTTTCCTTTGAAGTATGTTAATGTCAAAGTTGATCTTATTAAGTTTGGGAATTCTTTGAGGTTTATTTAATAATAAGTGTATGGGAGCTTCCTACTCTTCTGGTAATACTGCACACTGTTGAACTGAGAACAGTTTTATGGTGTGTGGGACTTCGTTGGTTTTCTAATACTGTGTCCCTGTGCAATCAAAGGGTCACTTCTTTAAGATCTTGTATAATATGGCCTGTCATATACATGTAGATAGAGCCATTTGGTATAGCATGTGATTTACAGAGGTTAAGAGACTTTCTGTTGAACTCATCCATGTTAAAATTTTTCCAAAGTGATATGATAAAAATTTCTTGAGTTTTGTAAAGTGTTGTAGTTTGCCTTGCTGGTTTTTAAAATATTCTTACTTTTATGGGGGAGAGGTTTAGGAAATAAAAGCTTTGCCAAGTATACAAAATCTTACTGGTTTTTGTAGCCTGTATGGTATGGTATAGTTAGTTGTGTGTGAAACTTTTACATTTGAAGCATAAACTCATCCTCTCTCCTGCCACTGCTTCCATTGTACTATTCATATCAAGTTCTTGGCGCCTAAAAGATTTATATTATATACATTCTGCACTCTTTATGGAGTCCAATGAAATGTGGTTATTGAGTGTTTCTGAAGTTTTTAGGTTTTCCTTTATTCACCTGCTTAATAATAGTGTGTTTATATAACTAAAATGATTCAGAAGTTTAGTGCTTCAATGTAACTAAAATATATAACTCATAATATTTCATATGTAGAATTCAAAATCAGTATTAACCAATAAAAAAGACCACACATTTTCATTTTCATCGCGTGTTCTTGAAGACACCTAAACTTGTATCTCATAATTTCTGAATCGGCAATTCCTATCACTTAATTGATTATAGTTTGGAGGCCTTGGAAAGCGTAGCCCTCTCAGATTGAGGATTCTGAAAGAAAATTCAGATCTGGTCACTTTGGTTGACTAGCCCTTAGCCTCAGAATGGTCAATAGTACTAGAAAGTATAACCAGAGAAAGTGGTGATTTGTACAGTCAACTTACTCATAAACATTAACTCGTGAATCTTCTCACAGAGGTCAAATCCCAATAAACTGTTAATCTAAAACGTTTTAAAACATTAGGTTGGCTCATTAAATTCTTGGTACTACCTGCTTTTCATATGACACAGTATCACACATGATAGCAGATCAAATGGGTGGTAGTAATATTGTGTTAAAGAAAAGAATGGAAGAAACTTTTTTAAAAAACCCAACTTTGCATTTTCCTTCAGAACATGAGAGCTAAAGTGTGGTGGTTGGGGAGTGGAGGTGGAGAACAAGGAGGCCGGGAGACAAGTGCCTTTCTTGCTCTGCCCATACATGTTATGTAAACCAACATCATGTTTGGCTGCCAGTATGAACACCATATAAATAATGGAAATTGCACAGAACTTGACATTATCTCAGCCAAGAAGATAGTTTGGATCTGCAAGTGATGCTGCTCTCAGAAATGCGGATGTGCCCTCTGACAGTGTTCCAGCCTTCTTTCCCTTGTTTGTGTGTCATGTGCAAACTCACACTCTTCCTTAATGCTGCGGCTCTGTGTTTGTCCCTCAGACAAGTTGGATGGCTTGAGAACTGGTACTAAAAGGAAACGTGACTGGGAGGCAATTGCCAGCAGAATGGAGGATTATCTTCAGCTCCCTGACGATTATGATACTCGTGCTTCTGAGCCTGGGAAGAAGAGGGTAAGAGACTTTGTCAATAACTGCCGACCGATGAAGGGCCCTTTGGGGCATCTGGTTTTAGAAAGTCATAGCAGATAATCACATGAATGCTATTTTTTAGAGCAATTTCGTTTATACTGTATCATATTACACATCAGAAAAATGAGTCAGACTTTACAAATATCAGGTCAAAATGTACAAGAAACTTGAAAATGGAGAACAGAAATAGCTAGCATGTTGTCAACCTTCAAGGACTTTGGAGTGGCCGCTTGTGCCATTTTGCCATGGGGCAAAAGAGCCAGGTGCAGAGAAGGGTATTAAAGAGAACCTGTGGGACTTCTTCATGGGTTAGATGTGCAGAGTCCAGTAGGGGATAGAATCAGGGGTGACTCTTCTGGGCTCTGGCCATAAGCATTCCATGTACATGGTGCCACTTACTGAATTGGAGAAAAACTGGAGTAGTCACAAGTTTGAGAGTGAAAAATCAGAAGTTCAGTGAGGGACCAATTAAGTTAGAAATGGTAATAGGACTCAGGACTCCAAAATTTAGAAGTTCAGATAGAGAGGTAAATGTTTCAAGAAGCAAAGAGTAGCCCGCTGTTAAATGGTACAGAGAAGACAGGTACATTGGGAGCAGAAATAGCTCTTGAGTTTGGCACATGGAGATCATTGAAGATTGATCAATAATCAGTCAAGTTTTCTTTGAGAGTTGAAGGACAGAAGCCAGTTTGGAGCAGAGTGAAGAAGGAATAGGAAACGAAGAAGTACAGACAGCAAATATAGACAACTTTTTGAAGAAGTTTTGCTATGAAAGAGAGCGGAGAAATGAAGTTGGATAGGTCTTCCACATAGATGTCAAATTCAGTAAAAGTGATATTTGTGTATATCCTTCAAAACCAAATAACAAAGTAAAAGGGATCATATTATATATGACTTGCATAAGCTTTTTCCAGCTAATCTGTCGATCTTTCTATATAAGTATATAAGTACCTACTTAAATGACTTTCTAGTGTGCCATTGTTTGGTTGTACAATCATTTATTCAGTCCCTTACTGGTAGATAATTATGCTGTTTTCATTTTATTAATATAAAAACTCTGGTGAAAGTCATGGTGTATATGTCTTGGTGTCTCTTTGAAAGTATATCCCTAGGGTGGATTTTTAGCACTAAAGCTGCAAGCTCATAGAATATGATTTATCATTTCTGACAGATATTGTGAGATTGCTTTCCAGAAAGGTTACATCTATTTATACACCCACATGTAAGTAAATGTCTATTTTTCCACACTTGCCCCTGCAGTGCTGTTATCAAACTTTTCAACTTTTCACAATCTGATAAGTGAAAAAAAGGTATCTCATTTTACATTTCTTTAATTAAGAATGAGATTGTATATCATTTCTTTCTCTTTATACATCATTGTTTTTTTTTATGAATTTCCTCAGTACTTTACTAGTGAAAGAACATTTATTGTAAGAGAATAAAACTTTCTTACTGTGGATGCCATTACAGGGAACTTCAGGTTTTCAAAGCTCTTTCACATACTTCACAGTCCCTAGGCACCCCTTTTGTCTATAGATTGAGGGGATGGGGAAGGGAGATCCAAATAGTGGCCTTATTTATGTGCCCAGCTCCACCCAGGGACTACTTGTATTGACACCTCTTACTCCAGTTTTAAGGTTGGGGCAACTGAATAGAAATAACTCTTGGAATGATAATTTGGTATAGTTCTGGTAACAATGAATAATCTCAAATGAGAAATATTTTTCTCTATTTTTAGTTGGTAACTAGCACCCTCTTCAATAAGGAGTTTGTGACCCCATGTAATTTAACTTTGTTAATTAGGTGGGCAAAGAGAACTGAGATGTGCACATCCTAGTTCTTTAAAGTGCCTCCACTTGAATTTTCCTCCCCTGCCTCACACCCTCATTTCAGTAGTTTTTTGGGGTTTTTTTTTTAACTCTCAAACCACTCACCAAAATCAACATCAGAGCACCAGGAGATCCTACAGGTAGCAAGGAATGCAGAAGTCATTGTTCATTCCTTTCCTGGGCTCTCTTGATTTCTATAACTCAGCTTTTTACTAATACCAGGCAGGTTCCTGGGATTAACTTCCACCATAAGAAAAGGCCATTGAATAGAATTGATCACATTAGATTTTTACCAAAATGGTTAGGTTTTAAAATATAATTTATTTTTTAAAAGTTTCACTTGCTTAGTTGGGTATAAAGTGGTAGCTCAAGTGGACTTTCAGTGTGTTTCTTTGAAATATTTTTAGTGACAATGGATGAAATATATGTACCTCCAAATTTTCAGTGTTAACATTTTTTGTTAACAGTTAAGATAGTGAAAAAATTGAGACCATAAATCTCAATAACAGTACTTGTAGGTAAATTAGGAGGAACACTGACATTTAAAAGGCTGTTTCTAGTTGAAAGTCATTATTCTATAGGCACAGCCAGAGATGTTGCAGGAGAGTAGGCAGAGCTGGATTCAGAGGGACCTGTGTGCTTGGATTTTATTCTGTAGGTAGGGAAGGATCAAAGCAGATGAGAGTTACAATTATATATTTTAAGGAGGTCGCTCTAGCAGATTGGATTGAGGGAGTGAGAATGCAGATAGGAGGACTAGGTAGAGATTTGTGCTCTACTGTAGGTTAAAAAAATGAGGTCATCGAACTAAAAAGGAGTGACAGAGGAGCTGGAAGGGATGGGACTGAGCTGAACTGGTTGGGAGCTGGCATGGTTAGCACTTGGTGATTGACTAGAGTTCTTTCTGTAACTTAAGATATATGCCTTTTTCCACTTCTCCCAGTTAATGTCTCATTTTCAAAACTGGTTTCATGTTAGTTATCCTTCCCCTTAAAGTATCCAGAGAGGAAAAAGCCCTTTTGCACATTTCTTTTCCCCGAAGCCCAGCCTAACACTGTGTTCTTCGTAGGTGAGATGGGCAGACCTGGAGGAGAAGAAGGATGCAGATAGGAAAAGGGCCATAGGTTTTGTGGTCGGACAGACGGATTGGGAGAAGATCACAGATGAAAGCGGTCACCTGGCTGAAAAAGCCCTCAATCGAACCAAATATATATGAGACTTAGTTTTCAAATGGAGTCGTTGTTCCCCTAAGGTATGGATGCATGGTCGTATAATAGCCTACTTTGTAGTTGTTTTGAAGAGTTTGAGATAAAGTAGACAGCATGCTTTGTTAAAAATGCTTCGTTTTCTGTATTTTCTGCTTCTAAAAAAGCAAGTATGTGCTAGCTGCCAGTATTTATAAATGTTATTCTAAAAGGAAGCAATTTTCTACAACCTGGCTCACTCATAAAAATATAAGACTTAAGAAAAGCATGGATTCTAAAAAGCATAGATTTGTGAAGGAGTGGAGCAGTGAGATACTAAGGGCTACTGAACTTTCTGCCTGTTCTTTCCTGGCATGACAGCCTTTTCTTTTCTTTCCAGATGGTTCGCTTTGAGGTGATCTGAAGCCAAGGCCTCCTGGAGCTTTGTTGTGTGCCACCTTGCTTCCACGGTTCAGTTTTTGTTTTGTTTCTACGGCTTTAGTTTTTTAAAGTTCTCCAGTGTCCCCAAGAGGTATTAGGATCTTGCTGTACCTAAGCAAGACATTAACTTTTTTAAAACTATTTTGGGGAGGGTGGGAGTGATAGCTTAACTGCTGGAACCAGGTGGGGATCTGCTGGAGGATTCCAACAGAAAATATTTTCTCCACTGTACAATGTCACGGACTATCTATCATCATTGCTTTGTGGCTGTTTTTGTTTTTTACTGTATGTAACTGGTAGCTGATTGTACTAGGATTAAAAACAATAAACTTTCATGATAAAGCCAATGAGATTCATGGGCTATACAGCATGGGCCCCTTTCTCTTGTTTTCTTAATTTTATGTTTATTGCTTTTTAAATATGTTGTGTTCTAATTACATGCTAGCCAAACATCCCAAAACCTCTATATAGCTCAGTGATTCCATGGTGCGTGTTGTAACACAAGGCTCAGTGATGTTCAGAACACTCATCTTTGTTTTATTGCTGCTTTCTTTCTCTACCTTTGTATCTTAAAGACTAGTACAGACAATCTCAAATATTTGTCCATTCCCTGGAGCACATCTGTTCTGTAACATGATGTTTCATTACTTTATTTGTTCATCCTCTTGGTCCCTCCCTCTCTTCTTCCCTTCCTCTTCTTTCTTTCTCCCTTGCTGCTGCTGTTTTTATTTTCCCTGCTCTGACTTTGACTCCTGGTGGACAGAACTGATGTACTCCATGGAACTCAGGAGCTCATTGCCTTGCTGCTGAACTTGAATTGTTGAATTTTTAATCAAAGCTGCAGGGAAGGTGTAGGGAGATGCAGAGCCCTCTGGCAGGCAGCCTTTAAACCTGTCACATTTTCAGGCTCCTGCCAGATTGCTCATGATTGGAAAGCGTGGCCTTCTGCACAGATCTTCCTCTCTGTGGATTGTACCAGGTGGAACCTAGGAACATACCGAAGCTGAAACCCAAATATCATTCCTATATAAAAACAGGAAAGGAGCTCTTTTCTGTTTTTATTCTCCAAAGAAAAAGATGAGAGAAGACAGAGAAGAGCCTTCTTCCTCAATCACCGTTTCTACTTTGTGCACCAACCCAGCAAGTTGTAAATTTGTTCGCAAAAGGGCTCGAATATTGTGAAATGTTCACTTTTCAGGCTACAAACAAAAACCTTTCAGTTTTATTACCTACATTAAATACTGTGCGTATGGAGAAAACATCTACGAGTATTTGAATAGTGTCACTTTGGGTTCATGAACCTGGAATTATGGAACTGAGGACTAATGCGGCAGGAACGCCTGAAAACTTCCTGTACTTCTATCCCCCCAAGGTCCTGAATGTTTACATGGAGAGGCTTCAGGTTCATTAACAAGTCAATATTGAATATACAATTTGCTGCATTAAATAACTACCCACCCCTACTCTGTCCCCCCAAAAAAACACCAAAAAAACCCTCCAACTGTTGATAGTGTTTTTTTGTTTTTTTTAACAAGCTACTTTGGTTGCTTTTTGGCCGACAATACATTTGTATGTACTGGTCTTCCTCAGACACCTTTATTGTGTTGTGTGAAGCTACATCACAAGATAGCCAGTTGAATCATTGTTTGTAAAAAGACCCACAGAATGTCTTCTCTAGTTCAGAAGAAAATGGAGGCATATATGTTCTTATAGAGAATGTTTTACTTTCAGTCTTTGTAACCATTTGATAATCCGAAGGGCAGGGTTCAGAATGCCACTGAAATAAGTTGTACTCATCCATGAATCACTTTAAATGCGTCATGTTTTTGCCTTGCAGCAATGGCTTCGTGTCTGATCTTATGTCAAGAGGGGCTGGGGAAGAGTAAACAGAATCAGAAATGACCTCTGCCGATTTTTGGAAGATATGGGTTAAAATGGCCTTAGGGGATGAATGTAGAATGTTGCCTACTTTAAGATACTGGTATAGCAAATAACCTCAATGAAAGGAGATTAATGGAAAAAAGATCAGGCACCAAAAGGAATGACAGACTGTCATTTGATATTTGACTTTGCTAGTCCAATATGAGACTGTTGAGGAACTTCCGAATTTGCATTATCACTAGATGCAGAACAGAATAGAAAGTCCAGGAATATCCTGGAGAAATTTGGTGTAGGTAGACAATGCCTTGATAGCACAGGTATTTTTAAGTTTATTAAGAGATGTCCGTGGGATACAGAGGACCCAACTTAGGTCTTATTTACTTGCTAGCATTTTACTGTTATTTTATTAACATTGTTTTTCTTATCATCTCAGGAAACTACTTGATACTGCTTTAAAATTTGTGTTTGAATCCTATCAAGTATATTTAAAATCTTGTGGGGCTCATGTCTTAATACAAAATAGTCTGATCTGGGGGCATGTTCCTGATATCTTCAATGGTTCAGATCTTGTTTGTTTGTTTGTTTGTTTGTTAGCTAATCTTCGCCTGAGGGTATTTTTCCTTCTCTTCACAGAGAATAGAAGGGAGGAAAGGAGGGGTGGGGGGAAGAGAGAAAGACATCGAAGAGAAACACATCGACTGGTTGCCTTCCACACACGCCCCAACTGGGGGCAGGGAGCGAACCCGAAACCGAGGTACATACCCATAAACAGGAACCAAACCTGGGACCCTTCGGTGCGTAGACCGACGCTCTGACCACTGAGCAGCACTGACCAGGGCACATTTCATATCTTTTCAAGTAAATGTAAAACCCCTCACTTCACACTCCCTGTGCAAGTAAGTTGGTAGATGAGATGTAGAAATTTTTCTGTTTGGGAATCATTTATTTAGGGTTAAGTTGGCATAGTCAAAATATGTTGTGACTGAGTACGGAAATCAAAAGGTGTCAATACGCAGTAGTTTGTTGACCCTTATTTGATTCACATAATTTTCTAAAAGTTTGAACTTGATTCAGATATCAGAAATTAATTCAGAAGTTCATTGACAAAGATAAAATCTTAAATTTTCTAGATGGATTTATTTCCCTAGTGAAAGAATTCTAGTTGTTGATTGGGCAAACCAAAGTAAGTGCCATCTCCTCTGGAGACCAAGCATGAATTCTAAATTGGGTTGACTAAAAATTTCAGCCTCGGTTATCTTACTTTGGAGGCCCCTCAGCTTTTTGTTGAGTATTATATCTCCCTAACTATGCAAATTTGCAGGTATTTTGGTAATAATAGGTGCCTACTACCTGGCTTACTGTTGGACTATAAAAGCAACAGGTTGTCACCCTTTTTTTTTTTAAGTAGTATGTCTTAAAGTTCATTCTGATAATTTATAGAACATTACCATTCTCATTTCCTCCTTCCCCTTTCTGTTTCCCTTTCTACACCTCCTTCCCCTTTCACTTTCCTCCTCTCTAATTTTTCCAAAGCTACCTTATTGTAAGAGTTTTTACTGAAAATTTTTATCAATTGCTTCATCTGTGTTTATGTTCTTCTTATAGCATGGAATACATATTGTGTTGGTGTGTTGCTCTACAGTTTTATCACATGTGTAGGTTTTTGTGTCCACCCCCATCTTCCTCCCACCCTCCATACCCATCTCTGACTTGGCATCTAGTAATCTGTTCTCCATTTCTTTAATGTTATAATTTAAAGAATGTTATATAAATGAAATCATATAGTATGTGACCTTTGGATTTGGCTTTTTGGCTTTTTTCACTTGGCACAATTCCCTTGACATGCATTCAAGTTGTATGTGTCAATTGTTCGTTTCTTTTTGTTGCTCAATAGGATTCTATCCCATTCTCTTTTATAGCTGCAGAATATGTTACTTTATGTTTTTACCATAATTTTATATACACGGTCTCTACTGATAGGTATTCATGCTCTTTTGCTCTTATAAATTGTGAATTTCACATATTGTCATCACTCTGCAACTTTCTGTACTTGCCTAATTTCTAGCAATGAAGGAACACAACTGATGGCATCCTTTACATGTACTGCAGGTGCACCGTAGGACGTAGTTTCCTCAGCACTCCCTGTAGCTTTCTGTTTCACTGCCCTCTTATCTCGTCTTTTAGAAATTATAACTGTATTAAGGCCCAGCTCTCATGATGCCTTCTCCCTAAAGCCGGTCTTGATTTTCCTCTCGTGCTCCCTCTTTCCAGTTCTTGCAGGGCTTTGCTTGTGTTTGTCCTATGATCTTAATTTGCCCTTCTGGCAGAGTAACTTACATACCTGTCTGTTCTTCCCCATTCCTTCCCACTCTTAAATGCAAGCTCCTAGAGGGTAAAAACTGTTTTACTCACCTTCAATACTTGTTATGTGCATTTGATGCTCAACAAGCTTATTTAGGATAGATGATGTGGTAAGTTTAAATATAAAATTCATGTAGGTGAATACATGTGTCATTTACAAAACTCCAATTCTTGCATTTGTTTTTTCACTGCCTCTGGATCTTCCTGTTGTTGGCATATCCATAAGTATTATATAAACTGGGCGTCACAAATTGAAATGCCTGCTATGGACAGGAAGATACAATTGAGAGAATTGGCCAGTAGTGTCATAACAGCGTGTTAGAGTTCTTATCAGAAGCATACTTTGCTTGCAAGTTAGACATGTAGGAATATTCTTCATTCTCACAGGGAAATATCCTCTTTCCTATTTTCCTTGAAACATTTGACAATCTGTGTGTCTTTAGTCTTCCCACTTTTGGTAGAGATGTAAGTACAAATATCAGTTTTCTAATGAACATTACTGTGAGGAAAACAGCGGCGAAAGCAGGGTGATGGTGACGGTGGACTGGCCCCCGTGGTGAGGAGCAGTCGGCGTGGTGGGGGCTGCGCCATGCGGGGTCTCGCCCTGTCTCAGCAGGACAGTTCTGCAGCCAGTGGCTGCCGTGAAGCAAGGCAGACCCACTGTTGCCAGATGAGGAGGTGGGAATGTGGTTTTTTATGTGAAATGGTCTTTTCAAAATGCCTTGGGGACAATACGGTTAGAGGCAAAACATCACACCCAGAAGCCACATAGTACCTACAGGCCCTCATTTTGGGACTCTGGCATATACCATAAAGGATGGTAACAATCCTAAGAGACAGTTATTGCAAAGAAGGTATCTATAGGAGGGGAACCAATCCAGTTATATAGGTTGTATATAAATATTTTGACTACCATCTTTTACCTGATATTTTGGAATGAGCAATTCTCTTATCATTGAACGAGCTTGTAAAACATGTACGATATACCGATGTTGAATTTGCAGTGGGTTTATTTTTATCCATTGCTAGCTTTCACATAGAAGCATATATATTATCCCCTCTTGGGGTGACATCCTTCCAGTGTCGCCATTTATCAAGATGCAGGTAAGCACCTTGTGTGCGCGCAATTAAGTAGCGGCCACACACCTATTCCAGAGAAAGAAGACAGCAAGAATTCCCTCGGGTGAAGTAGAGCAGCTGAGCAGCTGCACCTGGATGTGAATTTGATAGGATGTTCTGCTGTTGACTCTTCATTGCTTTCTACTAATACCCGCTGGGGAAAGAGGCCATGTGCCATTTAAGCTTCTTTGTGGTGCCTGTGTCAAGGTGGGTATACTTGTGCTATATTTTATTTCTTAAAAGTATGTTTTGGGGCGTTACATTTTCCAAATTCATTTCAGCCATAAAATATGAGTTCATTCTCATTACTTGAAAAAATTAAAATATGCCGGCCTGTGTGACTCAGTGGTTGAGCGTCAACCCAGGAACCAAGAGGTCACTGGTTAGATTCCCAGTTAGGGCACATGGCCAGGCTGTGGGCTCAGTCCCCAATAGGGGATGCAGCCAATCGGTGATGTTTCTCTCTCATCAATGTTTCTATCTCTCTGTTCTCCCTTCCTCTCTAAAAATCAATAAAAACATATTTTTAAAAAAATTTAAAATACTATAAATAATAACACACCTGTTGAGCAACAAACACCTTAAAATCTTAGGGGTAATTGCTGATACCATTTTGGGATGTGGCTTTGCAAACCTTTTTCTGTGCATTTATAAAACATACATACCTATGCGGATATTGTTTCATTGTTTTTTACATATAAGTGATATTCTTTGCATGTTCTGCAGATCCACTGTGTCGTGTGTGTGTGTGAATTACTGGACCATATGGGAAACAACTACTCCTTTTATGTTCTCCTAATAATTATCTGTGTGTTTTAGAGGAGTCCTAATGTCCAAGGTATCAAGAATCTTTACATTTTAAAATTTTTTATGCTGCTCTCATTTGAATTCTGCCCTTTAAATCAGTTTGGAATTGATATGGATAAGCAAACTAGGTTCTAAGTAGTAGCCATAGTTCAAAACAGATATGTTTTTGGGAATATGTGCTGTGTTTCAATGATAGGGAGATTAAATTGCCAATTGAGAAGATAATCTCTCAATCATGAAGTTCTTTTTTCCAAGTCTTCCTCTGCTCACTTTGGAATTATGACAGCTGGATCCACAGGGGCTATGAATATATTTTTTCACGTCATACATCTTCAATACTAGTTTGAGCAATTGTGGAAAATATAAATTTTGATACTGTACCCTTGCTTGTCAAGAAAAAGATAGTTTAGTGAAGTCTGAAATACTCTTAAGAGGACATAGTTCATTTAATTATTAAACTTTTAAAAGAATATTCTTTACAGAAATTACTAATGTCAGAAATGAAAGAGGGGACACCACTGCAGATCCCATAGATATTATTAAAAGGGTAACAAAGGAATACTATGAACAACTCTTTGCCCACAAATTTGATAACCTAGTTGAAATAGGCCAATTCTTGAAAGACACATCTGTCAAACACACAAGAAAAAATAGACAACTTGAAGAAATTGACTCAATAATTATTGACCTTCCAAAAGAGAGAGCACCAGGCCCAGATGGGTTCTATCAAACCCTTAAAGAAGAAATTATACCATTTTTCTGTGATCTCTTTCAGAAGACGGGAGCAGAGGGAATACTTCCTAACTCATACTATGAGGACAGCATTATCCTAGCGTCAAAACCAAAGACATTACAAGAAAAGAAAACTGCGGACTACAGATCTCTCATGAACATAAATGCAAAAATTCTCAACAAAACATTAGCAAATTGAATCCAACAATGTATAAAAAGAATTATAGACCGTGACCAAGTGGGATTTATTCCAGGTATGCAAGGCTGGTTTAACATTCAAAAGTCAGTTAATGTAATCCATGACATCAGCCTAAGAAGAAAAACCAATTGGTCACAAAGGTAAAGAAGCGTTTGACAGAATCCAGTACCCACTCATGACTTTTTTTTTCAAACCCTCAGTAAACTAGGAATAGAGGGGAACTCTCTTAACTTGATAAAGAATATTTACAAAAAACCTACAACTAACACTGTCAAAATGTTAATTCTTCCCAAATTGATCTATAGATTCAATGCAATCCAAATAAAAATCTCAGCAAATTTTTTGGTGGATATTGACAACTGACTCTCAAGTTTATGTGGAGAAGCAAAAGATACAGAATTAAAGGGGAAGAACAAAAGTGAAGGACTGACACCCCCTGACTTTGAGCCCTGCAAAGCTACCGTAATCGACACAGCATGCTGTTGGTGAAAGAAGAGACATGCATTAATGAAACAGAATTGAGAGCCCCAAATAGACCCACCTAAGTACAATCAACTGATGTCTGGCAATGGAGCAAAGTATTGTCAGCAAGTGGTGCTGGAACAACTGAATATCAACATGTAAGTAAGTGAATCTATGCACAACCCTTACACCCTTCACGAAAATTAACTCAAATGGATCACACACTTAAATGTCAAATACAAAACTATAAGACTCCTAGAAGATAATCTAGGAGAAAACCTAGATGGCTTTGGGATTGGCAATGACATTTTAGATCGCCAAAGGCACACCATGAAAGAATTGATAAGTTGGGACTTTGTTCAAATTAAAAATTCTGCTCTGCCAAAGGTTCTATCAAGAGAATAAAAAGGCCACAGACTGGGGGGAAAATACTTGCAAAACACATGCAATAAAGGACCATTATCAAGAATATACAAAGAACTCTTAAAGCTAAACAATAAGAAAACAAACCTAATTGGAAAATGGGCCAAAGACCTTAACAGACACCTCACCAAAGAAGATATACAGATGGCAGATAAGTATATGAAAAGTGCTTCACATTATATGTAATCAGAAATACAAATTAAAACAAGATACTACTACACACCTATTAGATTGGCCAAAACTCAGAACACCAACAATACCAAATGCTAGCAGGGATATGGAGCAATAGGAATTCTCATTCATCGGTGGGAGTGCAATATGATACAACCACTTTGGAAGACAGTTCGGCAGTTTTTTACAAAAGTAAACATGCTCTTACCATATGATGCAGCAGTCACACTCCTTGGTATTTACCTGAAAGAGTTGAAAACTATGGCCACAGAATATCCTGCACATAGATGTTTATAGCAGCTCTATTCACAATTGCCAAAATTTGGAAGGAACCAAGATGGCCTTAAGGTAAATGGATAAACTGTGGTACATCCAAACAATGGAATGTTATTCAGCACTAAAAAGAAGTGAGCTATCAAGCCATCAAAAGCCATGGAGGAAACTTAAATGCATATACTAAATGGAAGAAGCCAGACTGAAAATGCTACACTATGATTCTAACTATATGACAGTAGAGATTCATGGAAAGGTAGGGATTTTTAGGACAGTGAAGCTATTCTGCATGATACTGTAATGGTGGATACATGTCTTGATACATTTGTCCAAACCCATAAAATGTGCAACACTAGAAGTGAACCCTAGTGAGGACTATGGACTTTGGGTGATGCTGGTGTGTGTATCAGTGTAGGTTCATCAGTTGTAACAAAGATACCCCTTTGGTGGGGATGTTGATGATGGGGGAGGCTGTACTTGTATGGAGGCAGGGAGTATATGGGAACTCTGTATCTTCTCAATTTTTCTGTGAATCCAGAACAGCTCTAAAAAATAAAGACTATTTTAAATCGTATATATATATACACATATATACTTTGAGGAGTTTCTGTTTTTCATGTGAGCCTTATGCTTTTACTAGATACGAATCTGAGTGTCAGTAGGGCCTCTACAGGATCTGAAAAGCATTCCCAAAGTTTTTCAGGGAAGGGTATTGGCAATGGAGGTCCTAAGCCAAAAAGTGCTTCTATTCCATTTGTATACTCAAACATATAATTACTTTTTTCTTTATGCATGTTTGGAAGAATGATGAAATAAGAAAATCTCCATGTTGAGTTGTGTGCTAAAGCAGTAGTTATCAAACTACATATAAGAATTACCTGGGGATCTGTTAAAACTCCCAAAGTTCAGGGTACACCTTATAGCAATTAAATCAGAATCTAGAGCTGGGACTTACACATTGGTAATTTCTAAAGCCCACCAGGATCCTAGCCAGTTTGGCTCAGTGATTAGAGTGTCGGCCTTCGGACTGAAGGGTTCTGGATTCGATTTTGGCCAAGGGCATGTACCTCGGTGGCAGGTTTGATCCCTGGACCTTGGCGGGGCACGTGTGGGAGGCAACGAATTGACGTGTCTCTCTCACATCGATGTTGCTCACTCTCTTCCACTCTGAAAAGCAATGGGAAAAAAATCCTCAGGTGAGGATTAACAAATAGTAATTAAAAAAATAAAGCCTACCAGGTAGTTTCAGTGTGCAGCCAAGTTTGAGAACCAGTAGGCCAAAGGGGATTTTAAATTTTATTTCATCTCCATCGGAAGATAGGTTCATTAATCACCATTTCCAAAGGCCCCAGTCTGTTAGTAACTTTGCAGGTATGGAAGATGTTGGAGGTGTTGGGAGGAACTTGTTCATAACAAACTCCTTAAATGCAAAATAAAACCCACCTAGCAACAAAGAGTTAATGCAGTTTCCGAAGGTGCTTGGAAGCCAAGGAACAGCTTAGGCACAAAGAGGACCTGGTTTATTGGGAGCAAATAGAGCCACTATTTAAAATGTCTTGCAATCTAAAACATGTATGTGCCCCTGTGCCTGAAAACAAGCCAAGACCTTTGCAGTTGTGGTGATGCTTCCTAACAATAGAAATGAGTTGTGATGCAATGTTATTCACACTTAAAAGCTTACAGGAGAAATTCGGAGGTTGTAGATGAGAAGTGCAGCGGGCAGGCAGGACAGGTTTTTTTCTGACTCGTCCTGATTCCCAGGAAGGCAGAACTGTCCGATAGTTCTGATTATGTGTACTCAGAACAAAATCAAGCAAACCCTAACAAAATGAAAACTATTTAATCAAGAAGCTAGCAAGCACCTTAGTAAATTAGTCAGCTTCGTTGTTGAAGATGATTAGGTACTTGTGGATTCAAGTGACCTTACAGAAGGGTTCTAATCCGTGGTGGTGCGGACTTTTATTTGCTTCCTCCTCAGGGGACATCACTCCTTCAGTAGAACTTTCTCAGAGATGGTGATTCTACATGGGTTGGGGTTTTTTGTTTGTTTTACTTTTTATTTTGACATAATTATAGATTCATAAGAAGTTGCCCCATAAAATGTACAGGGAATCCCTCATGTATCCTTCACCCAGCCTTCCCTATAGTAACGTCTTGTATAAATAGAGTTATGTACCAAAAGCAAGAAATTGACACTGGTGTGCTCTCCAGGGTTTATTCGGATTTCATGAGTTTTATAAGTACTCAAGTCTGTGTGTAGTTCCATGCAGTTTTATCATGTGTAGCTTTGTGTAACCACCACCACAATCAAGATACAGTATTCCACGTGGGATTTTGAAGAGCTGTTAAGGGATATGGAATGAGTCACTTGGCTTGTAGTCTCATCACCAACTGGGATTCAGGAACCTGTATTGTTGGGACTGCCATTCTGAGGGGCAGGGAGCATAGCTTTTGCCACATAAAGTGGCTTTTTAGTCTTGTTTTCATGGGATCATCATTAAAAGCTGTGTTTCTCAATAACTGCATTTTGAGGAGGTAAATCATGGTCACTTTATTGGAAGGAAGTTAAATGATAAGTGTATGTACATATAACCCAAAGCATAAAGGTCTATAATCGATCTTCATTTTGGGGGGCGATTTCACCAATTCTGGCACAACAGCAATGGACTGAATACTAGGAAGTTCTTTTTCTGTCAAGTTTTAGAACATTTGAGACTTGCTCAATAATATTCTAAAAACTAGTGCGTCTGTCTAGTTCTTGAAACAGTGAGAAGACTGTCAGCCCCCCAGAGAAATACCCTGATGTGTGGAAAGTGAATAGGCATGATTCTGTAATAAAAACATGGGGACAGTCTCTTAATAGCATATTCTAAGCATTGTCAACATATTGAAATCCGCCTCACTTTTTTAGGTAATTACTGTCTCCAGAGCTTAAGGATACATAATCATATCTACCATTCACATGGCATGAGGATTTTAATTATCATTGCATTTGGTATATAAAAACTAAGGTGTATAAGTCTGGTTTTATTAAGCTCTCTTTTCTCAGAATTTGCTGATAAATCTATAATCCAGCAAAACTGTTCTGTTACACTACCTGCACCCCACTGTCTTCCTTAAAAACTCTTATTTCTGATACCATTTCTGACAAGAGTTCTATAGGAAAAAAGAGAGCTAGTTGGTCCAGGGTCCGTAAGCTCAGCCCTGCTGCAGTGATGGGATACGTGATGAGAAATGAAATGTCTAAACACCAAGGTGGTAATCTTGAGCAAAAGCGGCTTTATAAAGAGGGATTTATAAAGAATACATTCTGCCCTGGCTGGTGTGGCTCAGTGGTTGGGCATCATCCAGTGCACCAAGAGGTTGCTGGTTCGATTCCCGGTCAGGGCACATGCCAGGGTTGTGGGCTCAATCCCTGGCAGAGGGCATGCAGGAGGCAGCCAAATGATGTTTCTCACATCGATGTTTCTCCCTGCCTCTCTCTCTAAAAAAATAACAACAACAATAATAATAATACATTCTGCCAGGTGTAATTGTGGGGTTTTGTTTGTTAGGGATTTAATAGAGCAAGAATTTAGCAAAACAATAAGTCAGTAGTCCCATTGCCTCATAAAGACTGTTTGAAAAAGTCAATTTATTCAAAATCAGTAGCCAAAAAACATTTAAAGCCTTAAATATTCTGGAAAAGGTAATGACCAACCTACATTCATGAAAGAGCAGAGGAGGGAGATAGTCAACACTAATGATCATAAAATGAAAAGAACCAGAAAAGAGGCCAGATCATTTTCAATGAAAAAAATAAGCTTTGTCTTTAAGGAAATGGAATCCTGGACATCGTTTTTAGATGTTGGGTTAGGAAAACCAGGGCTGTGTCAGCATGTTTCCCCTCCACACCCACTCCATTGAAAGCAACAACCAGCCTCTTAACAGCTACAAAGGTATTTTTAGCAAAAGCAGGTCAATGTTTTAGCAAGCAACTAACAAATAGCAATAATAGTTGTGTCAAGTAAACATGTCAACATAGGATTATGATAAAGAGTCAATGAAGGGATGCACACAGGGTTTATAGCACAAGTCATTTTTTTTTAAGCTGGGTGCTACGTCTCAGAAAACAGTATCGTATCAGTTTAAAGCTAAGTTTTGTACCGTCGTTTCGCAGGTATTAGTGCATGCTACTTCATGGTTATAGTAAAAATGAAATTCAGAATGTTTTATTACTATCTTTTTAATTGATTTGAGAGAGAGAGGAAGGGACAGAGAAATATTTATGTGAGAGAGAGATCAATTGGTTGCCTCCTGCATGCACCCCAACCAGGATCGAACCCGCAACCTGGATATGTGCCCTGACCAGATTCAAACCAGCCACCTTTTGGTGTATGGGACAGATGCCCCAATCCACTGAGCCACACCGGCCAGGGCCAGAATATGTTTTATATCAGTAATGTCACACATCAGTGCCGTTCTTAAGCTAATAAATTATTCTTTTCACTGTAAACAGTACAAATTCATGGCTTTGCTAACAGTTTATGACTGCTGAGTAATAATGTAGCTAACATTTACTGAACATATACTTGCATTAGGAGTGTCACCTGTATTGTCTTATCTAAGCCTTAGAACAGTGCTATGAGGTAGGTGCTATTTTATTATCCCTATTTTACGGATGGGAAAGCTGAGGCCAAGAGAGTAAGTGACTTGCAAAGATCCCAGGTGCTTGCGCCAGGATGAAAACATGCTTTCCGCAGCTCATGCACCTACCCGCAGTACTCTGCTTAGGAAAGGTGAGGGGGAGGTGCTGGCAGCAAATCAGATAACTGAGGATAAAATGGACAAACATGAGGGCAGAGTCACATTCTTGCCTAAGGCCAAATTTCCTGGCCAGAAGCAGTTTTCCAGAAGATAGGAATCTGAGCTGCAGAAATCAGTAAATGGGAGAAAAGGGATTTTCTAAGGGATGACTTGGACATGACGTTTGTTTGAGGGTTGACTCTGGAGAATTTGGAAATGACGAAACAAGTTTGTGAGCCTGAAGGGGTGAGATTGTGAGAAACAAAATAAGCCCAGAAGACTCCTCAGTGCGTAGACGGACATGTGGAACTGCTGAGGTTGGGGGCGGACGTTGCTGTACCGCTTCCATCGTCTAGCCCTGCCCTCAGATTGCAGCCGACGTTTCCATCCTCTAGACTGGAGGCTAACCTCAGGGGGTTAAAATACGACTGAGCATTCAACTCCTGGGCACTTGGTTACACTGTTGAGGTTCATGTTGTCTATAAGAACTTCTTGCTCTATAGGAATTGTCTACCCCTGAGAAATACTCTTGATGAATTATCTTTTTCCACAGTTGAGCACATAATACATACAGTGTAGGTGCCATGATCTACCTCAGAGATACAGGGCGCATCGTTAATACTGTCAAATAGGTAATCAGAGCTCATTCTTTCCAGTGTATATGATATATGCTTAAATCCAACCAAGAATATTTTTATACGCTCCTAAGAAGTATATATTTGCCATATTGTCATAAGCTTATTTCCCCACCAAGGCATAATTTAGTCATCAGCCTGATAGAACCATAACCTATATTAGCTGACGTCTTCTTTTATCTCTACCAGCCAGCATTCTATCTCATTCTTTTCTAAATTTCTCAGTCCTGAAAAAATGATTGTGCTTTATGTGAAATTTATGCAAATGCTTAATACAGTTTGTGTAAAAACACCAAAGGATTTTTAAATTTCTATTTTTTTTAATGTCTATTGATTTCAGAGAGAGGAAGTGAGAGGGAGAGAGGGAGATAGAAACATCAATAATGAGAATGTCATTTATCGGCTGCCTCCTGCACGTCCCTTATTGGGGATCAAGCCTGCAGCCTGGGCATGTGCCCTGACCGGGAATTGAACCCTGATCTCCTGGATCCTAGGTCAATGCTCAACTGCTGAGCCACGCCGGCCGGGCTTCTATTTTCTTCTGAATGAATGTATTACCAAACTGATCTGCTTTATAGAGCTAAGGGTCAAAACTACAGAAAAAAGCCAGGAAGAAAAATTATGACAATTTAGAACATATAAGACCTCATCCAGGAAACTGATTACAAAATCTTTAGCTAATTTTATAAGGATTTTTAAAAGAAATATTTTCTAAACGCACATGTAAAATTGTTATGGAAATCTTTAAATTATTTTTTCTGAGGCTTCTATATTTTGTCATTAAAACAAAGTTTTTAAAAAGGACCCGTGGACCTCTGTATAGTGTGGGCCTGTGTTCATGAAAGAGCGCCGTGTTACCCTGCCATTTCCACTCTGCCCTCTCTCTGATGGAAGGGAAACAGTGTGGGCACTCCTTACATACCCAGGAGGTTCCTTTGGCCTCTTCACTGTATAAGTCCAATTTGGAGCTGTGTATACTGTATGATACCATGTTTGAAATAAGGTTCCTAATAAACCTTTTCCTGCATGGAACATCAATTAACTGCCTGCTTTTAATTGATAATTGGGCATTAACTCCTAAATAGTGCCACCATCATAAAACACACAGTCCACCACTGAAGTACTATATTAGACAATTATGCAGTTTTCCACCAGACTCTGAACATGTCTAATTCGGGAGAGCATAATGCCCACATATAACTTAATGGAAAGAATGACCAGACCTTGGCGATGTTACGGCTGCTAGAAGGACAATAACCAGCCCAGCTTACACTCAAAATGTGTTCCCAACAAAAAGAGATATACTTGATAGAAACAGAAAAATATAATAAAATAGACTTCTGCTGGCAGAACATGTATATTTATACATTCTTCTGTGTTTAGCTCAGTGGTTAGAAAACAGTTCCTGGAAAGACTGCAGGACACAAATGTTTTCAATTCGAGCTTGTACAGTTCACCTAATTGGTCCCTGGGACAAGGTTCACTGCCCTGGAGGTGGCTTGGCTCAGGCTTTAAAACACACACTAATGAATTTCAGGTTTGGGTCAGAAAATGGCTGCTCCGTATCAGACAATCATGGGAACTTGGAATTGTTTCCCATGAAAGTCTTAAATAGCTATGTAATATCACTCTGCATAGTGGGCTCTTCTGCTGTCTGCAAACACAGGTCACTGATCGCCAGCGCTCCGGGCGCTCAGGGCTTCTCTGCTTTTAAAACTCAGATTTGGCAGATTCCTTCACTTTTGTAAAGGGAACATCGTGGGAGAAAACAGCAAAGGTGACCTGAGTGCCACTGGATGTATTGAAGGGTGCCTCAAAGTAACCTTGGAACAAGAAGATTCCTTTGGGCTGCGTATGTTTGTTTTGTTCAAAGTAGATGAACATGCAAAGGAAAGTCATCTTTCAGACTTTTTCATGTTGATACATCTGGCAACAGTTTAGGGATTTATCTCACCTAATCCAGCTCACCCGAAAAGTCAAGGCAGTGGGTAACTGAATATGAAAACTCGTTTTACGTAGATGGGAAAGGAATAAGCTAATGAGGTCACAGGCACCCCCTAATCAAACAACAGAGCCCGAGCCGGGTGTCCCCGCCCCGGCCTGCGCACCTTGGGCAGAGCGTCCAAAGACTTGATTCTGCCTGTCTCGGGACGGACGCAGTTACTTGACCCGGCAGATGACTTGCCTATATCCTCAGAGTGCGTCACAACTTGTATTGGGCCCGGTAGAGAGAAAAAAGCTGATTTCATGAATTCCTTTATCTCTGAAAAGTTGACCATGGACTGTAATTTCCTTATGCCGTGGGGGAGTTTGTTTCTGTGAGTGATGCTGTATGTGTCCCTCTGTGCCGTTCATCGTCTGGGAGGCTGCGCCCAGGCCGCGCAGGTCTCCCGTGGGCCTCGGTTTCCTCCTTCCTCATTCAAGCAGGGTGGGCGGGATGATCTCCTAAGGCCCTTTCTAGCTTTTGCATTCTGAGGTCCAGCTTCCTCTGCACATAAGGAGGTTGGGCGTCAACTGCATCGGTCAACTAGAGACAATTTGGGCTGTCCCAAGGATAACTCTTCAGCACGCAAATGTGACTGAACAGCAACACTCACATCCTGCAGAAAGTTTGTGTTGGGCTTGCTGGAATGATTGATGGAAATCCTGGGTGGCGAAGCACTCCGAAGTGCCAGGGGCTGTCGGACGGCAGTGCCCCCGTCCGTGCTGCATGCTCACTGGAGATGGTGGCCTGCTTAAGATCATGACAGGCAGCAGGAGGTGGTCAGGATGGGATCTGGCATCCGAAGGTCTTGGGTTCCTCCACACTCAGGCCTTCCCATCCAACCAAATGCCCTAGCCTTGTACTTTGGCGAGTTTTTACATCACTGTTCTAAAACTTCTGGTTGTTGTTTTTTTTTTTAATGAAGATAATATCTACTTTTCGGAGAAAAACTTAAAGATAACGTATTTGCTAGTGTCTAGCAAATAGGTGGAGCTTGATAAATAGGTCACTAAAACCAGCAATTTGTAAAAACAACAACAGACAAGCCAACTAAGATAACCTTACCTGAAAGCCAAGGGGGGGGAAGGAACACTTGCGTAGTGAGCAACATTTCACAGAGTACTTCAGGACTCACTTTACAGATGCAGAGAATACCTGCAAGTACCCAGGGCCATAGCACTTGGAAACAGTAGGATGGGGACTTAGGTCTTCTGATTCCAAAAAACTGTTGTGTTCCTTTAACAATATGCTACCAACACACCATTACACTTGGTTGATATATTTTACACTTAAGGTTAAACTTCTTATGATTCTGGAAAAGGAAAGAAATGATCAGAAATGGCAATAGTTCCTGTTGGGGGCAAGGGAGCTCTATCCCTATGCCCTTTTTATATTACCACAGCTGTCCTGACTGCCATTTAAGACAAACCCAGGAAACCCTGGCCAGGTGCTCCTCACTTTGTGGGATCTTAATTCCGAAGCAGCTCCTGGGGATAGCTGGAAGATTTGAATATCTCTGGGATGTCACTGTCCAGCTTCGAAATAATTTTATAAATGGGTTTCTTCCAGGAAGGATCTGAGTCTTTCCCTGCGGAGACAGCCCTGAAGAACTCCTGTAACGTCAAACTGGCGACCTCCAAGAAGCAATCTGGGACCTGCGTTCCCAAAGAGACGCACAAGAAGGAGAAGACATGAGGCTGTGAAGCGCGGGAGCCATGCAGACCTCACTGCCTGCTGCCGCCTGTTCCTGGGAGGTGGGCTGATGAGAGCATCCCTGCTCTACGGGCCCCTAATTCTTGCAGCCCTAGGAATCCCCTGCTCCCTCATCAGATACAAACTTTAAAGTGATGGTACCAATGAGACAGCCCTGGGAGAAAGCCTAAGGACACTCCCTTTGTAGCAGGAGATAATTCCACTCATGGGTGAAATTTTTAGTAAGTTGGAAACTCTGACTCTGATTAAAGTTAAACCTGTGGTTCAAAAGAGGTGTTATCATGCTTTTCCTTAGTGCCTAACGTGGAAAAGAGTGCCCCCAAGTTTATGACTGTCATATCTCATCCCAGGCTGGATCCGCAGGACTTGGACTCATTCCTGCTTCTAAAACCAACCACAAGGTTGAGGGGGGCTAAAGAATATGTTCTAGGACCTCACTCAGACTGGCACCATAATCGATGGGGCATCCCACAGGTCCTCCAGATCAAGCCTGGCCCAGGGCTCACCTCCACTGCATGCCAAGTGACCACCCCCACCTGGAAAGATGTGGCAGCACTGCCCTTCCCACACATCCTGACCCCACACGCCTCAGGAGGAATGGTCCGTTTTAACCACAGGTCAGCTTAGGTTTGCAAACACATTCTGATGGAGCTTCTGACCAGTGCATGCCAGCAATTCTTCCCTTTCTTGGAGGTATCAATAAATTGCTCATTGTGATCACTGTCAAGTGAGAAAGGCAAGAAGGGGCGATTGTGGTTGGTGACCAGACACACCTGGCACCTGCAGAACAAGATGCCAGGATGGCGGAGCTGTCAGCCGCACGCAAGGAAACGTGTGTCTGGATTAGGAGTTCTCTCCCACGGTACGTAGACCACTTGCTCACCCTTTACTGATGCCTTACTTGCAAGGTGCTACCAGCGTGCCTTCATAGAGACCCCCAAAGGACTAAGAAGCTTGAATATTGTTTGTTCATTATTTCCAGAAAGGATTTGGGATGACTTGCCATGGAAGGCCCACAAGTAAAATTGTTCAAGTGAGAATAAAGGTAAGAACCAAATGATGAACAGAAGCTGTTGTAAAGAAAACTTGGGCCAAGACTAGGTGCTGCAACTGAGCCCAGCATTTAGTCCCGGGCCTCCTGTAAGTTGATAGTCACAGAGTATTAAGTCTAAAATGGTGTAACACCTGGCAGACCTCTGCTTAAGTTTCAGAATGAAGACTGACTGTGTGTTCAGTTTGCAGCATCCACCTGTTGCCTAAGAGAAGATACTGAGGCTGTAGCCTTTGTGGATGGGACAGAGATTGGTCCCAGGCTGCCCTGGCTCTTGGTGACTTAAGGACAGACACAGAAAGGGATCTTTTCTAAAACTCCAACTGCATGGGACCCATGTCTATGGTCTTACCTCAAAGTCATTTCCCTTGTTATAGTGCATATTGAGAGCTCGAAAAAGTTCTGAGTCGCGGAGAACCACCAGCATTTTGGGATTTGTGACGCCATCTGAAATTGCTTGCCGAGCAGATTTCTCCATTTGGATATAGTAGAACTCTCGGAAGTTGCTGAACCACTTGATCATCTGGGAGGTGATGCAGCGGTTGAACTGTACAAACAACAAGGTCCATCGAGTCAGCCGTTTACCACCAGGTGCTCAGAGATAGACCTGTCGACTTCCAGGTCAACAGAGAGGTTCATCAGAATGGCCTCAACCAATGTTAAAAAGCGCTTCCTTTGAAAAAGGAGCCATGGCTGTTTTCTAAGCCTGTTCATTTATATACAGAAAAGTCTCAATTAGCTAGAGTGCCCATTAGAAAGTCAATGTTTTTTGATGTACTAGATTTATGAAGGCTTTTCACCCATGAAAACTTGCATGGTGTCTAGTTGTGATTTTAGGAGGGTCCACGGTCAAGGCCAGTTTGGTACCAGCATCTGCTGTGCCCAGGCTGATTGCATGGCAGCCCCAGAGCCTTCTGCCAGATAAGGGGCCAAGGGAAGTACTGAGTGTGTAGATCAGAGAGCAGTTCATCAGCAACATGGAGTTGCAGAATGAATTGAAACCAAAGCTTGGTGTAGAAATCAACCAAGCAACAGAATATAAGGGGAAAGACCTGGAAAATGCATAGGAATGATACAAAGTATTTGCCCTAACTCAACACCCAGGGTAAAGGGGGCCCTTAGAAACTTTATGGAGACAGGCCAGGTCTGGTTCCAACCACCAGAGCTTGATTTTCCCTGTTGTGATCTGTATGTACTTCCACTTTGTTTGAAACACAGCTATTTGAATGTCAGTTTGACAGTGTCCACCTCTGTATATAGTCTGTCTTTCTCACAGTGTCCTCAGCAAAGACAGAACACTAGGCCAAAGACCCCACTTACTAATGTTTCTTGCTCCCCACTTTTCTCTCCCCATGTGTTTTCTGGGTATATCTACAGCTCAAAAGCGTAGACGTTCAAATACCCAACCTTCCCAGCCCAAAGTTATTCGTGATTACTCAGGCCCAGTCTCATCCCAGAACTGGAAATCACACCAGAGCCGCCAGCATTAAGGGGAGCTAAGATGCTCTTGATGGCCTAGGACGCGCCTCACACTGGGCAAAACCGCCTGCCACCTGGGAGTTTTGTAGAAGCTGACGCTCAGTGGAATGACTTTACCTGTATGTCAGGGAAATAAGCCTTCAGGAGGTTGGAGCTGGGGTAGCGTGTGAAGAAAAACATTAGTTTGGCCTTCTTCAGGTGACCAGGATTTAGACCCTCCTGGATTTATCCCAAGGTTAAGGAAAATTAATACCAGTTTATCAAATAATAATATCAGATTATCCAAACAGTGAATTAGTTGTCCTATTTCTTATGGTTTTTATTTTATTTTGGTTGATTGGTGTATTTGCTCCATTTCTGCTTCAGTCTCTAGCAAGTCTGATCCAATAAGCTTTTTCTCTCCAGAGGCTGAGTACCACGTCTGCACAGTACAGTTGCAGAATTTAAAAGCCACCTTGATGTGTAAACGTTCTATGGCATAAATAATGTCAAACGCAGTTTGTTGTACTTTGCATGTGCTTTCAGAATAGTACGGGAAGAGATGGCAGCTCTACCCCAGAGAAGTCATCTCGAAACTCCAAGAAGAGATTTACTTTCCTTTCTGCCTCAGTTTCCTCATCTGTAAAATGAGAAGAGTCAACTTGATGGTCCCATTCTGGATCTCACACTTGCCTTCGCAGTGTTCGAGCCAACAAGCGTCTGACCAGACAGTACCAGGCCACAGTTCACTTTGCCCCAAGGAACTTGAACCGCTGCTCTGCACCTGCTCTCTGCTCACCTGGAAGGACTCTCCCCCCTCCTTCCTGTCTCAGCTCAGACGCTTCCTCCTCTGCGAAACCTTTCCTTGACCTTCCTTACCCTGCGCCACCAAGGCTCTTTGTACAAACCTCTGTTGTAGCAATGACCTAATTGGAATTTTTACTGCATGTCTGTCTCCCTGTTTAGACTGTGAGCTCCTCGAGGGCAAGGACCTTATATTTTCATCGTTGTATTCCATGTGCCTAGGCCAGTGCTAGGAACATAGTAGGTGCTCAATAAACGTTTGTTAGATAAAGGAGCGAGTGGATGATTAAATGGTCAACCTTAATCCATACGCAAACAGGGAAAACGGGTTCCAGCCCATACCTCGATCTGGGAACAGAGTCCTTCCCCTTTAACAAGAGCCGGGAGCTGTGGCATGAAGGCCTAGCACCAGGGTGGGAGAGAAGTAAAGACTTTTACACAAGAACACTTAGCACTGCCAGGGGCAGTCCTAGGACTGGGCAAGAAGCTTCCCACAGAGGAATCTTGGAGCTCAGCTCTGGGAGCTATAGCTTTGGGACAATTAAGATTCCCAGTGGGATACGTCAGTTTAGCCAAAGGAAACCACCTGATTACAGTCATAGCTAGCCTGGCACCCGGGCTGGGTCCTAGAAGACCCTTGCACCCTGCCTCACTGGCACTGTTTCCTATTCTTCTTACAGGTTCCTAAATGCTGCGGAAAGAACCCTGGACTTGGGAGTCCAAAGACCCAGAATCAGATACTGATTTTTGCCACCTATTAGCTATGTGACCTTGGGCAAGCCTCTTACCTTCTCTGGGCCATTTCTAAATGTAGAATGTAGTGGTTAAAGCTCGTGCGTGGCAGTCAGATCCTGGGTTTAAATCCCAGCTCTGCATGTGTCTGTCTTGTGACTTTGGGCAAATTAGTTCACTTTTCTGCCCCAGCCTCTCAGATACTGGATCTAGAGTGGGTACGTGAGGCCCACAGCCTCTTATCTGAAATACTGGGCCAAAGGGAGTCCTGATTTCAGAATTTCTGTTATTTTATTAAGGTAGTATGGTATGTGTACCATATGTTAGTTAACCCCACAGTGGAGGCTTGACAGCAGTCTGTAATCCAACACATTAACACTTCCACAGCAAAATGGACGACCGTTTACACTAAGTAGGGTAGTTTATAAATAACCTCCAATCAGTGAAGGTCAAGTTTTGCCACCAAAAAAAAGGTCCTGTCAGCCTTACGGGAAAGAAATCAGAGGGGTTTTCAGACCTTTTGAGTTTCAGAATGTAGCTCGGTGGTGGACACGTACATGTGAAACGCTGGTAGCAGGGCCTGGCACAGAGGAAGTGCACAGCAAATGCTACCCCATTATTGGCTCCTAATCACACCTGCTTTACCTGTTTCCCAGGGATGTCGTGTGAATGTGAAAGTTCTTTTACACGTCAAAGTGTCTTGCTCTTAGGTGGCTTTCATGGCGCACAGGAAAAAAATGCTAAAACTGGAATGTAGACAGCAGGAATGAGGGGATAGTTGGGGGGCCAGGATGCTGCTTGGAGGCCCCAAAACATTCCAAAGGTAGCCAAGTACTCACCTGTCACCCAGGCCCAGTGGGTGGGCCCTGAAGCCTCCTGAAGCTCCCTGAGCCCAATCCTCATTTCACAGGGCAGGGCCAAGAACACAGTAGGTGCCTGAGAAAGATCAGCATGCCCCTCCCAAGGGAAGCTCAGCAGACTCTTTGGGGACTGAGTTCTTGAGTTTCTTCCACCACTGCCTGGCTTTGACAGGGAGCCTTAACCAGTGGCCTCTTATCGAAGGCCCAGACAGATAGCCTTTCTCACACAGGGTAATTGCCTAACAAGAAAATCTACCTATGCTGACATCACTATACCTCCAGGATCCCCTGCTGCCTGAAGAGGCAGTGGTAGCAGGTCCGGTGTTCTTAGCATTAGTTTTATTGCCACTGCTGCCTGGAAAGCACCCAGCAGCACCAGGCGTTGGGGTGTTTCCAACGCCTGTGACCAGCAGGGGGCTGGTCCCACCGGATCCTGCCGCCCTTACTACAGCTTGCTCGGCAGAGGGCATGACTGTCTACACCACAGACATGTCAGCCTGTGGACACTTCATTCAGGGCTGCCCTTGAGAAGCAGCAGCGGGAGCTCAGCCCATGTTAAAAAAGCAACATCCAAAATTTGTTGTCAGGAACATTAGTCCTACAGGATTCTTGTTGAAATAGGGTTCTTTGGTCACATGAGTTTGGGACTGCATTCATTCTCTTCTTAGAGCTTCACATTGGACTTCAGCATGTTAAAGGCTCTGAGAAGTCCCGCAGCAAAGAAACTAACCCAGTATTTACTAAAGCTACTTAATTTTTTTGTGTGTAATTCAACAACTATTAATATCCCAAGAGAGCCTTACTCTGGGAAACACTATTTAAGAGAGTAGAGTCGCCCAGACGGGAGTGGCTCAGCTGTTGAGCATCGATCTAGGATCCAGGAGACTAAGGTTTGATTCCCAGTCAGTGCACATGCCTGGGTTGTGGGCCTGTTCCCCAGTCGGGGGCTTGCAGGAGGCAGCCGATCAATGACTCTCTCATCATTGTTTTTTCTATCTCTCTTTCTCCCTCTCTCTGAAATCAATATATATTTTTAAAAAGAGAGAGAGAGAGAGAGAGAAAGAGAGAGAGAGAGAGAAGAGTCTGCCTAAAGGTGCTGCAATAAGGCCCAAACCCCAGCACGCCAGCCTGGCCCCTCAGCCTTCCCTGGGGTGGAGGTTGCAGGGGGCGGGGGGTCTCCCCTCTCTCCATATGCCCAACCCCAGGCTTAAGTCCTCTCAGCTGCAGCTTAGGAGCTGTCCCTTAAACTGAAGCCTCCTTACCCCTTTCCAACCGCCTCAGGTCTAGACCCTGAGGAAAATTTCTCCTTTCACATCTACCTCCAAAGTAGCTGGTCCCTCAGATCTTCCTCATGAATTTCCTAGACAGTGCAGGCCTTTTGTCTGCAGAACCAAGAGGTTGGGGAGCCATGCCTCAGATGAGGTCATTCCTTTGACTCTTTCTGTTGAGGTGTGTGGGCAGCCGACAACCAAATTATGGAGTTCTTCCTTCTATAGGGTATTTATCAAATTTTGGAAGCCCACTGAGTCTCAAAACAAACAAAACCCTTTCAGACACAAAGCAAAAAGTCACTAGTGGTAGACTCTGATGTGTCATCAAGATCAATGAACCTTCCTTCCCAGCATCCTTAAATCCCGGAATGCGGTCACCCCTTTCTCAGGAGCCTAATAACTGCGAGCCACAGGGAAGGAGGGCCCAGAAGCAACATGAGGAAGGCCATCGAGAGAGCAAAGCTCTCCCCACGCCAGGTAGTTACTCCCTCCACCTCCCCTCCTTCCAGGTCTCCTCTTTCTGGGGGCTGTGACAATGAGGACTGCAATGACTAGTAAAGGATATGTGGACTGAAGAAAATGGAAGCACTTCGGCGACAGCCTGCAGGCCACCCTGCTCCGTCTTCACAGAGGGAAGAAGGGGCAGTTTTTCCAAACAGGTGGAAGCGTAGGGCAAGGGGTGCTGCTGCTGGCTCAAAACCGCTGGCCGCAGTTTCACAGCTCCCCAGGGTCGCAGGACAGACTCCGGGGGGGAGTGACTTTGGGAAGATGCATCCTGGGGAAGACTGCTGCTCCAGTGACCAGGGGGTCCGTGACCCAGGAGCTGGCCAAGAATCTGATGTTCCTGCATGTGGGAAGGCATGGTCAAGGGACAGTTTGCTGGGGGGCCCTGGCAGGGTTTGGAGATTGTTCTTGGAGAGACAGGGTATCTAGGAGAGTCCAGAGGTGTGGCCAGTGATAAGTTTCCGGGGCTCCCAGCCTGGGCCTGGGTCCTCCTGGGCAAGGCAACCGAAGGAAGTGGGTCCTTACAGGCACCTCCCTCAGGTGAAGTCTCGCTTCTACCCCCTGGGGCCAGCCCCTGAAAGCTTCGGCCCAGCTGAGCCAGGCTGTGTGGTGGGTCCAAGAGCACCTTCTGTAATACTGAGTCCACAGCCTGGGACACTGCCCCGGTCAATTCTTTCCTCAGAATCTCCAGCAAAGCTCGTGTTCCAGAAGGAAGGAAGCTGGGTTCCTCGGGCTGGCATTCGACCTCAGCCACTCTGTGCTTTTCCACCCCAGAGATGTCCCCACTGGAACCCTGGTGGTGGCCACTGTCCGTAGCCCAGGGCCGACACCCACAGCCATTCCTCTGCTTGGCACTCCGAGGGCCCTGAGCGGAGCCCCCCGGCTCGGCGGCCTGCAGGATGTGCTCCTGCAGTTGTCTTAGCTGCTGCTCCAGCAGATGAAGCTGTTCCCTCATGCGAGGGCCCCCCTTCCTGCTGCCGAGGCTCCCAGCAGGGCCGGGGTGCAGGGGGGCCTGCTGCATGGGAAGGCTCTGCTTCCTCTTCCGCTCCCGGGTCTTCTCTGGGCAGTTTGGGCTGCCCCTGGCTCCGGCACGGCCGAGCACCGGAGGGGTAGGGGACAGGCACATGCCTCGGATGATGGTCTCCACTCTGGCCCTCTTTGCCTGAATATGCTCATCCCAAAACCAGTCGGGGTCGGTGAGGCTGGAATTGGGGAGCTCACGGGGCGATGGGCTTCTCCTACCTTCCACGCAGGGCCCTGCTGGCTGGGAGCAGGCCCGGGCCGGAGCAGAGAGCAAGCCAGAGAGAGGCTCCATCGCCTGGCTGCACAGCCCCTTGCTCAGAGGCCGTGGGCTCAGTCGGGCTCCGTGAGGGACTCCCGCCTCCTGACGTCCTCAGCTGGAGGTGCAGCCCAAGTGAGCCGGCCAAGGGTTCGGCCTCTGGGATGCCCGGGCTTAGAAACCTCCTGGGCTGACTCTGAAATGAAAGACAGGAAGAACACGGTACATGTGACTTTCAGCTGTGCTTTTCAAACTTGGATGTGCAAACAGATCACCTGGGGACCTTGTCAAAATGTGGATGCCGATTCTGCAGGTCGGGGTGGGGCAGAGGCTCTGCATTTCTAACCGGCTCCCAGTGCTGTGGTGCTGCTGCTTTGGGACCACACTTTGCGGAGATTCCCAAGAGTGATCCTCCAGGGAGAAAGTTCTGCCAGGGCTTAGCGATAATGTAAGAAGGACAATAAAAATAACAATGGCAGCTAACTGCACAACTGGCCTTACGCCAAGAACTTTACATCCATCACTTAATTTAACTATCATAACAACTCCCCAAGGATGTTGTCATTCCTACTTTACAGATGAAGAAACCGCTCAGAGAAGTTAAGAAGTTACTTCCGGAAATCATACAGCTAGTAAGTGGCAGGCTGGATTCAAAACAAGATTTGTGATTCAAAGTAACTTTCTAAGTGACTACCTGCAACAGAATCATCTGGCACTTGTTAAAAAATAGCAAACTCAGTAGCCAGTTCTGCTAAATGAGAATCCCACAGTGCTGGAGCAGGGAACTTGCATTTGAAACAAACCAACCAAAATTTGAGATCCAGCTGTCCTGCTCCTGGAAGAATCCGATTATGCATTCATTTGCATTCGTTCAACTTTTAACAAATATTCATTAAACACCACCTATGCATCAGGCCTTCTCTGGGCACTTGGAGAGCCAGTGGTGAACAAGGCCAGCAGAGTCTTGCTCTCACGGGGCTGGCTGTCTAGCAGGGCAAGAGAGAATAAATGGTTTATTTTCAGGTTGTGATACCTGCTATGAAGAAAAAGCACAATAGGGATTGGAAATGAAGGCATCAGGGAAAGGAGGGAGCTATTTTAGGAAAGGCTGCCTAACTGTTTTATTCCCATGAAGTTTCAAGATACTCTGTGCTTTAACCTGGAGGATTCTGATAGCAAGTATAAGGCACTTCGAGTTTATGAAACA